>NC_044032.1:114481972-115128314 GCF_901765095.1 Microcaecilia unicolor
ATTTCGTCCGATGATGTCACTTCCTCTCAGTTGTCCTAGTCTCTTGAGCCCGTGGCCCACTTCCCACTGCCTCTTCACTGCCGTTTCCTTTGTGGGATTTCTGCATTCTTCTGCCACAGCGAATTTTCATTACAACTTCAGATGTTCCATAGGACATCCACTTTCATTCTGGAACAGTAGGACAAGACTTTCGTGCACTTAATTGGGGAATGGATTCCATCTACATTCAAGGATGCATCTCTCAGACTACCCATTAGTCAATAGTCCAAACCAATACAGTCTGGGAATAGGTTCAAGTTCTGGGTGCAATGGACATTCTCCCATTGGCCAGATTCCGCATCAGACCACTTCAGGGGTTCCTTCTCAGCTTTGGTCTCCATCTCTTGTTTTCTTCAAGCCTGCAGGCATGCATGCCAAAGAAAACTCCACTGTGCTCACCAGAATGGGCTGAGAGAACAATATACTCCCCAGTTTAAAGCAGCCCAGCAGCATCTGCGCAGAAACAGTAGGAACAAACGACCGATGCCGCTCCCTGATTCCCACCCCAGGAGGCACGCTGACGAGACCCCACTGGCGTTGCCATCATAAAAATACTCACCCCCCCTTCGGGAGTCTGCTACTGGAGGCAAGTTCCCCTCACACCACAGCCATGACTATAAACCAGCACGAGTCTGCTGCGCTAAAAGTAAGCAGGCTGTGAGATGCTTTTTTTTTTTTTTTGAGGCTGGAGAGGGAGCTGGAGCAAATCTCAATCAAGGTACCTCAAGGCAGACTATGAGCGGACCAATGGGGGAGAAAGGGAGAGACCTGGCAGCACCAGGTGTACACCTAGACCGTAAGCCTGGGCCGCCTCAACCCCAAAAGCTCTACCGGACCTGGGGGACCAGGCCAGGAGCTAAACAATCCAGAACTGCACAGTTATGACCATCCACCTGCTAGATAGAGAACTTCAGAGGTTTACTATATGTGGTCATGTGCAGCCACCTTAACCTTGGTATTCTCACTATTTCCACCTGCTGATAGAAGGACATAACCCACAAGTCTCTGGACTGATCTGTGGGACACTAAAGAAGTTACAGTTTGAGTCATGCATAAATTTCACGTCATATTCTACAGAGACATACGCTCAACACATCACTAGTGCAAAATGTTCCAAAGTGCTTTAATGCATTTTAAAATTGGTTTTCATAAAAATATATTTAGATATTAAGATAATAACATTTAAAAATCATTTAGAATTGATCACTGTGAAATATTGAGGACCGATGATGATTTCAACGAGTTGTCGGGCAATGTTCCGGGCACGAAATGAATCACTGCCGAGGTCTCCATTCACAGATTATTACACTCCTACCTATGCATATACATATATTGTAAACAATTAGTGTGGAATTATTAAAGTTTAAGCTGATAAATGAAGATACATACCTGTAGCAGGTATTCTCCGAGGACAGCAGGCTCAATATTCTTACGCATGGGTCGTTGACCGCAATGGCCCAGGAGATGGAAGAAACTTCAAAGCTTAAGAACCTTCTCGAACGTTCCACCGCGTGGGCCGACCCCCTCCCCCCCCACACACACACGCATGCGTGGGCAGCTTCCCGCCAGCGACGTGAACGTGCAGTGATCAGTTAATAAAAAGCAAACATTATAAAAGGAACAACTCCAACGGGGAGGAGGGAGGGTTGTATGAATATTGAACCTGCTGTCCTCGGAGAATACTTGCTATATGTATCTTCTACTCCGAGGACAAGCAGGCTCAAAATTCTTACGCATGGGGTATCCCTAGCCCCCAGGCTCACTCAAAACATAAACATTGGTCAACTGGGCCTCGCAACGGCGAGCACGTAACTTAGATTGACCTAAAAAGAAACAAAGCTAAGTGAGAGTGCAGCCTGGAACAGAACAGAAATAGGCCTAGGAGGGTGGAGTTGGATTCTAAACCCCGAACAGATTCTATAGCACCGACTGTCGTGTCGGGTATCCTGCTGAAGGCAGTAGTGAGATGTGAATGTGTGGACTGATGACCACGTTGCAGCCTTGCAAAACTCTTCAATGGAGGCTGACTATAAGTGAGCCACTGACGCAGCCATGGCTCTAACATTATGAGCCATGACATGGCCCTCTAGGTCAGCCCAGCTTGGGCATAACTGAAGGAAATGCAATCTGCTAGCCAATTAGAGATGGTGCGTTTTCCGATGGCAACTCCCATCCTGTTGGGATTAAAAGAAACAAACAACTGGGCGGACTGTCGATAGGGCTTTGTCCGCTCCACGTAAAAGGCCAATGTTCTCTTACGGTCCAAGGTGTGCAGATTGTCCTCACCAGGGTGGGTAAGTGGGTGGGGAAAAATGTTGGCAAGACAATTGACTGGTTCAGATGGAACTCCAACACCACCTTCAGCAAGAACTTAGGGTGAGTGCGGAGGACTACTCTGTTATGGTGAAATTTAATATAAGGTGCATGGACTACCAAGGCTTGGAGCTCACTGACTCTACGAGCTGAAGTAACAGACACCAAGAAAATGACCTTCCACTTCAAGTACTTCAGATGGCAGAAATTCAGTGGCTCAAAAGGAGCTTTCATCAGCTGGGTGAGAACGACATTGAGATCCCATGACACTGGTGGAGATTTGACAGGGGGCTTTGACAAAAGCAAACCTCTCATAAAATGAAATAAAGGCTGTCCAGAGATAGGCTGGCCTTTCAACACGTTGATGATAAGCACTAATTGCACTAAGGTGAACTCTTACGGAGTTGGTCTTGAGACCAGACTCTGACAAGTGTAGAAGGTATTCAAGCAGGGTCCGTATAGGACAAGAAAAAGGATCTAGGGCCTTGCTGTCACACCAGACGGCAAACCTCCTCCATTTAAAAGAATAACACTTTTTCGTGGAATCTTTACTGGAAGCAAGCAAGACTCGGGAGACACCCTCTGAAAGGACTAAAGAGGCAACTTCCAAGTTCTCAACATCCAGGCCGTGAGAGCCAGAGACTGGAGGTTGAGATGTAAAAGCGACCCCTCGTTCTGGGTGATGAGGGTCAGAAAACAGTCCAATCTCCACGGTTCTTCGGAGGACAACTCCAGAAGAAGAGGGAACCAGATCTGACGGGGCCAAAAGGGTGCAATCAGAATCATGGTTCTGCGGACTTGCTTGAGTTTCAGCAGTCTTCCCTACTAGAGGTATGGGAGGATAAGCATACAGAAGGCCTGTCCCCAAATGTAGGAGAAAGGCATCTGATGCTAGTCTGTCATGGGCCTGAAGTCTGGAACAGAATTGAGGGACTTTGTGATTGGATTGAGTGGCAAGAAGATCCACCGAGGGGGTGCCCCACGCTTGGAAGATCTTGCGGACGTCCATGTTGAGGGACCACTCGTGAGGTTGCATGATCCTGCTCAATCTGTCAGCCAGACTGTTGTTTACACCTGCCAGATATGTGGCCTGGAGAAACATATCGTGATGGTGGGCCCAAAGCCACATCCTGACGGCTTCCTGACACAGAGGGCGAGATCCAGTGCCCACCTGCTTGTTGGTGTAATATATAGCAACCTGATTGTCTGTCTGAATTAGGATGATCTGGTTGGACAGCTGATCTCTGAAAGCCTTCAGAGCGTTCCAGATCGCTCGCAATTCCAGGAGGTTGATCTGAAGACCCTTTTCCTGAAAGGCCCAAACCTCTTGAGTGTGAAGTCCATCTACATGAGCTCCCCAACCCAGGAGGGATGCATCCATCGTCAGCACTTTCTGTGGCTGAGGAATATGGAATGGATGTCCCAAGGTCAAATTCGATCGAATGGTCCACCACTGAAGGGAGCTGCAAAAATCGGTGGGGAGATGGATTACATCCTCTAGATTCCCTGTTGCCTGGCACCAATGGGAAGCTAGGGTCCACTGAGCTGATCTCATATGTAGGCATGCCATGGGAGTCACATAAACTGTGGAGGCCACGTGCCCTAAAAGTCTCAACATCTGCCGAGCTGTGATCTGTTGAGACGCTCGAGCCAAGGACACTAGGGCCAGAATATTGTCTGCCCTTGCCTGGGGAAGATAAGCTCGAGACGTCCGTGTATCCAACAGAGCTCCAATAAACTTCAATTTCTGCACTGGAACCAGATGGGACTTGGGATAATTTATTACAAACCCCAGTAGCTCCAGCAGTTGAATAGTCATCTGCATGGACCGTAGAGCCCCTGCTTCCGAAGTGTTCTTCACCAGCCAATCGTCGAGATAAGGGAACACATACACTCCCAGTCTGCCTAGCAATGCTGCAACAACTGCCAAGCACTTTGTGAAGACCCTGGGCACAGATGCTGAAAGTGCTGAGTTCCCAAACGAAATCAAAGGTATTTCCTGTGAGCTAGAAGTATTGAGATGTGGGTGTAAGCATCTTTAAGTCCAGAGAGCATAGCCAATCGTTTTCCTGAATCATGGGAAGAATGGTGCCCAGGGAAACCATCCTGAACTTTTCTCGGACCAGGAATTTGTTCAGGGCCCTTAGGTCTAGGATGGGACGCATCCCCCGTTTTCTTTTGCACAAGGAAGTACCTGGAATAGAATCCCAACCCTTCTTCCCCTGGTGGAACAGGTTCAACCGCATTGGCCTTTAGAAGGGCGGAGAGTTCCTCTGCAAGTACCTGCTTGTGCTAGGAGCTGAAGGATTGAACTCCCGGTGGGCAATTTGGAGGCTTGGTTGCCAGATTGAGGGTGTATCCTAACCGGACTATTTGAAGAACCCACCTGTCGGAGGTTATAAGAGTCCCAGAAAACAACAAGGCAACCGATCTGCAAAATCCAATGTGGAAAACAAGCCAGCAGATCAGTATAATATCCAAAAAGACTTTATTGAAGATACCGTACATAAAACAGATGCCCGACACAGGCCGTTTCGCCCAACAATAGGGCTGTGTCAGGGGCTAGTCAGTGCCTTAATTAAATAAGATTGGTATCAAATTATCTATTAGAACAAGTATATCCGAAATCTTCTTCATAAAAAACCAGCATGAGCAGCACAAAATAGCATATCCTGTACAATGCCAGATAAACAATGAATAGTCTGCTAGCAAAGGCCTTGATACCGATCTTATTTAATAAAGACACTGACAAGCCCCTGACGCAGCCCTATTGTTGGGCAAAACACGGCCTGTGTCGGGCATTTGGTTTATGTACGGTATCTTCAATAAAGTCTTTTTGGATATTATACTGATCTGCTGGCTTGTTTTCCACGGAGGTTATAAGAGGCCACCTTTGGTGAAAAAATATCAACCTCCCCCCGACAGGCAAGCCACCCGGTACAGATACTTTTACTGCGGCTATGCTGCACTGGAGCCAGTCAAAAGCCCGACCCTTGCTTTTGCTGGGGAGCCCTAGGGGCCTTAGGTGCAAGGCGTTGACAAGAACGCACATGCTGGGACTGAACCTGAACCGGCTGCCGAGAAGCAGGAGTGTACCTACGCCTATTATAGGAATAGGGAGCACTCCTCCTCCCTCCAAAAAACCTCCTACAAGAGGAGGCAGAAGACGTCCAGCGGGAGAGAGAATCCATGGCATCATGATGCTTTTTCATATGATCAACCATATCCTCTACTTTTTCTCCAAAAAGGTTGTCCCCCCCCCCCCCCCCCCAAGGAACATCCGCCATTCGCTGCTGGGTCTTCATATCCAGGTCAGACACACACAGCCATGAGAGTCTGCGCATCACTATACCTTGAGCAGTTACTCGGGATGCTATATCAAAAGTGTTGTAAGACCCCCTGGCCAGGAATTTGCAACACGCCTTCTGCTGCCTGACCATCTTGTGAAAAGGTTCAAGCAAGCTCTGGAGGAAGTGCTTCAACTAAACTGGACAACTGCCTCACCGAGTTCCATAAGTGAATGCTCGTGTAGAGCTGGTATGTTTGGATCTTGGCGGCGAGCATTGCGGCCTGATTCGTTTTCTTCCCAAAAGAATCCAAGGTCCTAGACTCTCTGCCTGGGGGCGCCAAGGCATAGTCTCTAGTACTCTTGGCTCTTCTGAGAGCAGAGTCCACCACCATGGAATCGTGAGGAAGTTGGGCCTTCACCATTACAGGCTTTCCATGGACTCTGTACTGGGACTCAGACTTCTTAGGGATTTGTCTATAATGAGGGAAGGGGGGGGGGGGACCTTGGAAGCTGTATTCTCCTGTAAGGCCCGATTATGCTGGGCCCTTTTGTTGGATTGGGGGGTTATGGGAATGGTGGGTTGTGGTTGGGGTACGAGGACAGAGCTATTTTTTGTGCTCTATACTTTCTGGAGGAGATATGCCGGGGTTATTACAGGACAGGTTTTTGATTTGAGACCTAAAGCTCCTGCAACATTTGTAGTATTCTCTTATGTCATTATCGGTTAATCAGCTGGTTCTTTTCACCTTGAATGTGCGTGGCCTTAATGCTCCCCGCAAGCGGCAACTGTTTATTTAAAGAGGCTGAATGATTACAGGCAGGAGTGGGGTTCATTCAGGAAATGCACCTTCAGCTGAAACATGAATACCTACTCCGCCATAAAAAGTACCCCCATATATTTTTGGCATCGAATAGATCCAATGCTAGAACTTACGGAGTGGGGATCACAAAATTATTTACGGTGAAGGCCCGGGATACAGGACAGACCTCATCGACCTGCCAACCAGAAACACTACAAAATCAGCACAATCATATCTAAACCTCCACTACCCAAGCAGCAAAGGACTCAAATACAAATCTACTTATGCATCCAGCTTTTCCTACTTAAACGCACAACTATGGAACGCACTGCCAAAAGTAGTAAAAACTACACCCGACTACCTCAATTTCCGGAAAGCACTAAAAACAAACCTGTTCAGAAAGGCATACCCCACCGACCCAACATAAAAAACCTGGTTACCTGCGACATAATGTAACCAAAGACCGTAATGGACATATCCTAACTCTTTCTCTTCCTCTCTAAGCTCCCCTAATGTACTTACCATACATGAACCTCATTTTACTACAATATCACCTTGTATTTGTTCATACCGGAACTGGCTAACGCCGTTACGGTACTATGTAAGCCACATTGAGCCTGCAAATAGGTGGGAAAATGTGGGATACAAATATAACAAATAAATAAATTATTGCACGTATTCTTAATCCAGAGGTACGGGAAGTGGTGTGAGATAAATCTGGGAGGTATATTCTTCTCAAAGTCCTCTTCGGTAAACCTCTTTACACTTTGGTCAACATTTATGCTCCGAATTTGGAACAAAAGAGTTTTTATCTGGAAGTTGAGAAATTATTAGGCTCTTATTTGGAGGGCTAATTGCTCATAGGGGGCGATTTCAACCTGGCCCCTGACTCACTACTGAATAATTCAGATGGTGGGATTCAGTACGGCCATGCAGATAGAAGGCAACTGAAAAAGCTGTTCACTAATTGGAATATAATAGATCCATGCAGGCACCTTAATCTGACGACAAGTGACTATACTTGCTATTCAGGAGTCCATGATTCCCATTCCCACATTGATTTTGGGGGGATAGATGCCTCACTCATCCCTAGATTGCAGGGGTCTGTCATTGAGCCTCATTTATGGTCAGACCACACACCGGTCTGAATTTCGCTTTCAGAGTCCTCTAATTGCTTTGGCCAGCGATATTGGAGGTTTAAGTGATGGACTCCTCTGAGATCCTCAGAATGTTACCTAGCTAGAAACAGCTATTAAAGAGTACATTGCCTTCAATGACTCACCTGAGATCTCTCTGGAAACTCTCTGGGAGGGACTGAAGGTCATCATTCAGGGACAGGTGAACTCATTGGGAGCCTACCAACAAAAACACAGATCCCAAAAGCATGCAGAGTTGACCCAGAGATTGGGAATTCTCAATCAGATTAAGAAGGGTAGAGGGAACAAGACTATATTGGCCAAGTTGGAACCCATACTTAATTCCATTCAAGAATTAGACTTGGAAGAGTGGAGGAGTGGCCTAGTGGTTAGGGTGGTGGACTTTGGTCCTGGGGAACTGAGGAACTGAGTTTGATTCCCGGCACAGGCAGCTCCTTGTGACTCTGGGCAAGTCACTTAACCCTCCATTACCCCATGTAAGCCGCATTGAGCCTGCCATGAGTGGGAAAGCGCGGGGTACAAATGTAACAAAAAAAATAAAAAATAAAATAAAAATAGCAGACCACTTAGAAATTCTGCAGCAGGAATATTTTGAAATGGGTAATCGGGCTGGAAGGCTGTTAGCATACAAATTAAAGCAAAAACAGACAAGAAACTTTATTCCGGTCATCCAGGATCTGGCGGGGGTTGAGCATTGGAATTCCCCACACATCAGTTCCATTTTCACTCAATTCTATAGGGATCTCTACACCCCGGAGTCTAGTCCAGCAGAAAGGGAGGTTGACCATTATCTGGCCCAAGTGCAGCTCTCTAGTTTAACACAGAGAGAGGCCTCTTGTCTTTCGGAGACTATTACAGAGGAGGACACCTTAAATGCTATTAGGTCACTATCTACAGATAAGGCTCCAGGCTTAGATGGCTTTACCAATGGTTTCTATAAATGCTTTAACTTCCTTTTGGTACGCCCACAGTCAAGATTGTTTAATAGCTTTCATCACAATGGTGTGCTTCCCTATTCATGGGGACTGGCTGGGGTGTCACTGATCTTAAAGTCCGGCAAGAACCCCTCCTGTTGTGGTTCTTACCGCCCCTATTGCATTGTTAGGCAGGATTACAAGATTTTTACAAAAATATTAGCCACGCGTCTACAAACCTATATGCCCAGATTAATTCAGGATGACCAAACGGGTTTCATAACTGGTCGCGAAACTTTTGATAACATCAGACAGGTGTTACATGTGATCTCCTTAGCCCATGAACAACATGACCCTGCACTGATACTGGGAATCAATGCTGAAAAAGTGTTTCATAGGGTCTCATGGGATTTTTTTTATTTAAAACTCTACTGGAAATCAATGCTGGAAAAAGTGTTTCATAGGGTCTCATGGGATTTTTTTTATTTAAAACCCTTAACCAAGTGGGGATAATGGGTCAGTTCCTAATCTGGGTAAAAACTCTTGTACAATAAACCCTAGTCCACTCCGCAAATTAATGGGGCCTATAGAGATAGCTTCGAGTTTTTTTCGAGCCACCCATCAGGGATGTGTCCTGTCACCTTTACTGTTTGCATTGGATATGGAACCACTAGCTGAGCTGATTAGAATTAGAGCAGATATAAAGGGTATCCAGGGAGAAGGCTGCAACACCAAAGCATTATTATTAGCTGATGATATTCTCCTTACACTGACCGATCCCCAAGTGTCGCTCCCAGGGGTGATGCAAGTCCTAGATGCTTATGAAAGGGTCTCTGGGTTTAAAATTAACCTAATGAAATCAGAAATGTTAAATATTTCTCTAAGGAAAGAGTCCTCGGATTGGATTCGAGCCCACTACCCCTTTGACTGGGTGGGAAAATGTTTGAAATATCTAGGGGTACAGGTCATGGCCAAAAGGGGAGATCTCTATGCAGCCAATTATTCACCTCTGTTACGTACACTATGGGAAGATCTAAATAGATGGGCCTACCTTAATGTTTCCTGATTGGGGAGGTTAAAACCGATCAAAATGCTGGTGCTGCCCAAACTCCTATACCTGTTTACAGCGCTCCCTATTGCTTTCCCAGATGTATTTTTTAGGAAAGTGCATCGCAAAATTTTCCAATATATCTGGCAACATAAGCCACCTAGAGTCCCGAGATCTGTGATATTTCAGATGAAGAGACTCATGGAGGGATGGCAATGCCTAACCTTAAAAACTATTACTTAGCAGCTCAAATTAAATACATGGTGGCCTGGCAGAGGGACGCTCACAAGAGTTGGGTGCAGATGGAACAACACATGATAGGGGAGAGACCTTTGGTTTGAATCCCGTGGCTACCTAAGGATGAGTTATGGGTGATACGTAAGTGAGTTAATTCCATCATCGCTTTACCCGTACAGATTGGATGTGCTCTAGAAAGCGCTTCTTCCCTGGGAGATCCTATTTACAAACCATACAAATCCGAGTAGCAGAGGGTTTTGAAACAGGTAGATCAGATATTTGATATACCCGCTGGGCTGGCTTGGGCTCATCCCAGTTGGGACAGCTAGTTGAAGGAGGACATGTGGTTCCTTTCTCTACCATAGAAGACGACTTTGGTGTGTGTAAGGAAGATTTCTATCAGTATAGACAAATATCTGATTTCATACACCAACGAGCACTTAGATATCTTAGCCAGGACATTATACTGTTGGAGAGGTCCATGCAGGGGGGGGGGGGGGGGGGGGAATGGTAGGGAGTGTATCTCCAGATTCTATCGAGCCTTGCTCCAACAAGGTGTCCCCCCCCCCAATTAAGTATGTCCAAATTTGGGAATGTGCCCTAGGGTAAGATTACCCTCAATAAGAATTGGAGCAAATATACTGCAGGTTGGTTAAGGTTTCTATTGCAAGCAATATGGTAGAAAATGGATATAAAAAGCTATATATGTGGTATCTCACCCTGGAACGTTTACATAAAATATACCCCTCCTCTTTTGATCAATGTTGACGTAACTGTGGCTTTCGAGGGACTTTTGTACATATTTGGTGGGACTGCCCCCAGGCAGACCTTTTGGCTAATGGGATGTGGACTTCTGCATATTAAAACTGCAGATCTACTTAGGAAATATTGTAAACTGGCTTTTAATGTCATGACTGCAGCCTGCTTAGCTTTGGCAGCACTTTGGAAACAACCACGGACCCCTAACATGTGAACTTTTAATAGCTAAAGTGGACTATGTATGCCATATGAATAAGCTGACAGCACTTCGCAGGAATAAATTGTTGTCTTTTCTGCGAACCTTGGACCCCTTTGTACAATGGCGAGCTGAGCTGTCACTATAATAACTTGATGTTTGGAATGTCCTCAGATTTCCATACAACTGTCCTCAGGGAAGGTGGGGAGAGTTGGCTTCATGGGAAGTGTTGGCTTCATGGGAAGTGTGAATTTGGGGAGTTAAGGTTTGAAGTTTATATTGCCTAGCAAGACATATTGCATTGTGACATTTGTGTTTTGTCTTGTTTTCGATTGTATTCTGGGTTTCAAACTTTAATAAAAACTTTTTTTGGGGGGGGGAGGGGGGAAGGAGGAAGCAGTTCCTGTTGCTCAAGTCTGGAGTTGTACAGTTTGGGGTATTATTTTTCCTAAACTTTCCATGTAAATGTGTAATTAAGTTTCAAAATGCTAAGTATGTTTTTTTTTTTACCCTGTTAATTTGTCTAAGTTTCTAGCTGGTAAACAGACTGAACAAATTCCTCCTCCACGGGACTGTTCTAGTGTAACCTCTGGGATTTAGCTCTGATATAGAAATGAAATCAGACCAGCTAGCTATATCTTCTAAATAATTTTTCTTTCTAGTTATGTGAATTCTCCCTTATTCTCCTCTTGGATCCTAATATAATATTGAGGACTAGCTGTATGTATTTGGGGAAAAATTTCCTTACTGTAATAATTGCCTTTTATTTTGAGACTTTATTCTCTCTTTATTCTCAGTCATATGTCTTTTCTGTACACGTTATATTTATTGCTTGATTGTATATTGAAAAGTGATAAATACAAAAAATAAAATTTGAAAAAGAGAGGTGCACCTAAAACAGGGAAAGGGCTGGGGGGGGGGGGGGGGGAGAAGTTAGGCTCCTGGGAGCTGCAGAGGGAGCCTGTGGGGGGGATGAGGACCAGCTCTTCTCAAGCGAGATCCCTCGGGACCAAGCCTAAGCCTCACCCAGCGGCACTAAGGAATGCAACTGGGCTCTGAGCTCAAACACATGGTCCTGAGACTGAGACCTGGGAGCAGCCAATATGCTCAACCACACCATGTGGCTGCGGCCAGCACAGCTAGGCCAGGGACCGAGCACCACAGTACAACCTATCACCTGCTAGAAGGCAGAGAAAAATACTGGATTGTTCCAGACAGCACCACACATGGTGCCACTGGTTGAATTCAGTTCTCTACCTCCATCTGCTAGTGGAAAGGGATAACACGCGCTGGTTCAGAACAGTGTAAACTAACGCTAAGAAATAAATCATCATCTGCCCATACCCACCATTTTAATAAATAAACATTCAACAAAGAGCGTATTCCAGAAAAATAGATATCCATGGGAGAGGATCACCTCAGCGGCGCACAGTGTGAGTGTTTCATTCCTCCTGTGTTGTCATCTAACAAGAGAAAAGAAGCTCCTGGAAAGGAGCGATTGAGCCGATTCCAGCAGGCACCAGCTGACCACCTGTTGATGCCACTATGGGTCCTGAACTTTTCTTTAAGAGCCGACGCTGCTTTTGGCCAAAGGGGAGTGCTTGGAATCCCTTGGAAGTACAGAGATCTTTGGGTTTTATTAGTGGTTCAAATGGGAAAATGTAAGATTAAACCGAAGATCCATATACCTAAATCAGCAGGCCCAATGGACAAGCATGTGGTTATCTGGAGTGCCATCAGAACAGGTACTGTTGCATACGCTATCCCCACTAGGAGCTTGAGTTCTCACGCTGTATCTGTGCCTGCTGATAAAGTCTTGCTTTCATATGTAGTTACTCCTTTTCAGATGATTGAAGTAGGCCAGACTTTACAGCTATTAGGAGACAAACAGGATATTTCTTTGAAGGATTTATGGGACCTTAATTGTCTGATGGAGGGATTGCTCACAGCAATAATGGCCCAAAGTGTTAACTTCTCACAAGAAGTTGTGGAAATATTAACAAATGTGGATTTAAATATTCAAATCTTAGATAAGCATTATACAAATATAGAAAGCCAGGTAGCTACCCTACAGGCTGCATCATCATCTGCATTTAAACATTCTTTAAATTTGCATTTAAAACTACAAATGATGGTGAATGCCAAGAGGAGCAGGAACCTTCGTTTTTTGAATTTTACTTGTATATATCTATTGTCAACTGAGATTCTTCTGAGGAAATACCTCAAGGAGATTCTCAGTTTATCAATAGCAGACACAATTCAGATAGTTAATTATTATTTACCTGACAAAAAAAGGGTTTCTGATACCCATTAAGGAGCTGACCAATTAGTCGCAATAGAGGTTGATCTAACAGCTTTCCTAGATTCTCTAGATCTACCCTTGCTGAGTTTAAAGGGGGTCTGGACAGATTTCTGAAGGAAAAGTCCATTGATCGTTATTAAATTTTGGGTTTTTTGCCAGGTTCTTGGGGCCTGGATTGACCGCTGTTGGAGACAGAGTGCTGGGCTTGATGGACCTTTGGTCTTTTCCCAGCGTGGCAGTGCTTATGTAACCTGTTGGTGACTTTTGCTCATGAGAAAGATAAATCTTTTGTTCTGAAAACTTTTTTCCAAAAGAAAGATTTTGTTTATTGTGGAGCTAAGATTAATATGTTTCCAAATGTTGCTAGAGCCACTCAATTTAGACAAAAGGCTTTTTTAGCCCTTAAATCTAGAGTGTTGGCAATAGGCACTTCATTTTTTTTAAGTACCCCTGCAAGTGTCTTCTTAACTTCAAGGGCACTGAATATGTATTTTTTGATTCCTTACAACTTGAACAATTTCTTAAATGTCATGAATAAATCTGTGTGTTAATGGAGAAATTAGATCTTACCTGCTAATTTGCTTTCCTTTAGTCCCCTCCGGACCGGTCCAGGAACTGATGGGTTGTGTAATCCTTCCAGCAGGTGGAGACTGAGAATTCTCACTCTAGAGAGCCAATCAGAGCCATGGCCAATTAGCCCTACAATCAGTAACAAAGTAACAAAGCAGGAGAAGAAAAGGGAGAACTCGTTCTTTGCCACGTGAAAATTAAACAGCCATGCAGTGAAAGTTATAATTCAACAAAGGCAAATTCACTACACAACCGTGCCGGAAAGCCCAAGAAGAAATAAGACAAAACATTGTCTTTCTTGTAAAGGTTGTTTAACAGATTAAAAACTAGAATATTTCTTATTAAATTGTATAGAATGACAATCAGCAAAACAGCTCTGAACCTAAAATTAAACTGAATTAATAAATATATATATAGAACTCGTGGAGGGATCTGGACCGGTCCGGAGGGACTAAAGGAAAGCAAATTAGCAGGTAAGATCTAATTTCTCCTTCCTTAGCATCCCTCCGGACCGGTCCAGGAACTGATGGGAAGTAACAAAGCAGTAAATCTATGGGAGGGACCCCAGCAAACCTGCCATGAGAACCCTTGCCCCAAAAACCGCCTCATGACGGCACTGCACGTCTAATCTGTAATGCTTCGAGAAGGAATGTAAAGAAGACCAAGTTGCCACTTTACAAATATCCAAAGGAGGAACCACAAAACGTTCCGCCCAAGAAGCCGCTTGGCCTCTAGTAGAATGAGCCTTGATTCCTTGAGGAACTTGTTTGCCTGAAAGAAAGGTAAGCAGATTCTATTGTTTCCTTCAACCATCTAGATAGAGTTGGCTTAAGAAGCCGCCAGACCCTTGCGGGAACCCCCGATGAGATGAAACGGTCTGACCGCCTGAAATCTTTCGAAACTTTCAAATACTGCCTAAGAACTCTTCTGACATCGAGAAACCGGAGTCTGCGTTGCTCCTCCGAACCTGAGGAAGAACCTAAAACTGGTAAAACCACAGACAGAGAGATGAAAACGGGATACCACCTTAGGGAGAAAAGAAAAAAACCGGACGCAAGACCACACGCTCCTTAGAAAACTGCAAAAATGGCGACCTATAGGAAAAAGCCTGTAACTCCGAGACACATCTGGACGAGGCAATAGCCACCAAAAAGACGTCAAATCCTTAAGAGAACAATCAGCTAAAGGTTCAAATGGAGGCTTAGTGAGGGCTGACAAAACCAAATTAAGGTCCCAAGCCGGAAAAATAATTCTCGGAGGCCGTAAGAGACCTACGCCTTTCAAGAAACAAGAAACATCTGGAAGGCTAGCTAAGGACTTGCCCTGAATGCGACCTCTAAAGCACGATAAAGCCGCGACTTGAACCTTAAGGGAAGCAAGAGCCAAGTCCTTATCAAATCCATGCTGTAAAAACTCCAACAACTCTGGCACCGTGGCCCATAAGGGAGAGATGTGGTGATCCGCACACCAGGCCTCAAAAATTCTCCAAACTAATTCAGAGAGGTTGAACGACGACGAGAGCGAAGCATAGTGGAAATTACCTTCGAAGAGTAACCCCTCTTTATCAAATGCGCCCTCTCAAGAGTCAGACCATAAGACAAAATCGAGCAGGATCTGGATGAAGGATTGGCCCCTGTACAAGGAGACCGGGGCGATCCGGCAGCCGGAGAGGAGGAGCCACAAGACGACGCAAAAGATCTGCGTACCACGGTCTGCGAGGCCAATCCGGAGCTACAAGAATAACTCTTTCTGTGTGAACCTCGATGCCCTGAATAAGTCTGCCCAGGGGAGGCCACGGAGAAAACGCATAGAGAAGACCCGGAGGCCAAGGCTGAAGAAGAGCATCCACTCCGTCCGCTCGAGGATCTTTCCTGCGACTGAAAAAATGATTTACCTTGGCGTTGTTCTGAGTGGCTAATAGATCCATGACTGGCCACCCCCACTGTTCTATGATCATCTGAAAGGCTTGAGATCCGAGAGCCCATTCCCTGGGGTCTAGAAGATGTCGACTGAGAAAGTCTGCCTGAACGTTTTCTGTTCCTGCCACATGCGAAGCCAAGAGAGCTACCAAATGAGTCTCCGCCCATGACAGAAGACTTGCAGACTCCAGATGTAACAACCAACTCCTCGTTTCTCCCTGGCGGTTGACATAAGCTACCGCTGTCGCGTTGTCGGAGAGAATGTGAACCGACAAACCCTCTTATTAGGGAAGAAAATGCCTCCAGAGGTAGTCTGATCGCCCTGGTTTCCAGAAGGTTGATCGATAATACCGCTTCTGAAGGAGACCATAGGCCTTGTGCAAATTGCCTCAGACAATGAGCATCCCAGCCCTTGAGACTGGCATCCGTAGTTAGTACTATCCAGCTTGGTGGGTCCAACGGCATGCCTTTGGTCAGATTGGACGTCCGCAACCACCAAAACAAGCTGCTGCGCTCCGGCATCTGCAGAGGCAACTTGACCTGCAACGCATCCGTCTGCGGAGGCCACCTGGACAGGAGAGACGCTTGAAGAGACCTCATGCGCTCTGGCCTAAGGCACCACCTCTATTGTCGCTGCCATGGAGCCTAAAACCTGTAAATAATCCCGAGCACACGGCACCGGGTTGCGTAACAAGGCTTGGACCCGAGACTGGATCTTGAGAATTCTCGCTGGAGGAAGAAATATATGACCCCCTGCCGTGTTGAACAAAACCCCCAAGTATTCTAGGGTTTGAGATGGCTCTTGGCTGAATTGACTACCCATCCAAGGGATTGTAGAAATTGTACTACTCGATCCGTAACCTGAAGACTCTCCTAGTATGACTTTGTTCGTATCAACCAGTCGTCCAGATATGGGTGAACTAAAATTCCTTCCTTTCTGAGGGCCGCCGCCGCAACAACCACCATAACTTTGGTGAACATACGAGGAGCCGTGGCCAAACCGAAGGGGAGCACCCGAAACTGAAAATATTGACCCAGGACTGCAAAACGAAGAAATCGCTGATGGCTCTGCCGAATCGGAATGTGCAGGTAAGCCTCTGTCAAATCTAGAGCCGTCAAAAACTCTTCCTTGCAGACAGCTACTATCACCGAGCGTAGAGTTTCCATATGAAAACTGGGAACCCTGAGCGCTCGATTGACTGCCTTGAGGTCTAAAATCGGTCGAAAAGAACCTTCTTTCTTTGGAACCACAAAATAAATGGAATAACGACCCAACCTGAGCTCTGACGAAGGAACTGGACAAACAGCCTGGAGCTGAATTAGTCTTAATAGAGTGTCCCGAACAGCTCCCGCCTTCAGACGAGAGCGGCAGGGAGACTCCAGAAAGGCATCGGAAAGAGGACGAGCAAATTCTAAACTGTAACCTTCTCAAATAACCTCTAAGACCCACTGGTCTGAGGTAATTTGGACCCACCTCTGAAAGAAAAGAGCTAAACGAGCCCCTACTGGAATCAGAGGAGAGTCCCTCGCACCTTCATTGGGCTGGACGGGATACTGATTGAAAAGAAGATCCGGATTCTCTACCTCCTCGACGGAACCCGTGAAAGGACTGGTTCCTTTGAATGAAACGAGACCGCTGTGGCTGAACACTTCTGGGTGAACGAAAATGACAAAAAACTCATCCGCTCCCATGGCTAAAACCAGAGAAACGCTGAGCCGTTCTAGGTCGATCCTCCGGAAGACAAGGAACCTTGGTATCACCCAAACTATGGACCAATTTATCTAACTCCGGCCCAAACAAAAAGGAACCTCGAAACGGAAACTTACTTAACTTAGACTTTGAAGCAGCATCCGCCGACCAACCTCTCAGCCACAGAGAACGACGAGCTGCCACTGAAAGGGCCATGGACTTAGAAGATGCTCTCAATAAGTCATAGAAAGCATCTGCTAAAAAAGCAGAGCCCATCTCAATTTTGGACACTTCCATATCAATTGAAGTCAAATCATCAGAAGACCTATCCAAAACTCATTCGGACCAACGAAAGCATGCTCTAGCTACTAAAGAGCCACAGATAGCCGCCTGCACAGCCAAAGAGGAGACGTCAAAGCAAAATTTCAAAAGAGCCTCCACCCTATGATCCTGAACATCGCAAAGAGCAGTACCACCATCTACTGGGACAGTATTCCGCTTAGTAACTGCAGACACTACAGCATCCACCACAGGCACCTTCAGGAGAGATTTATCTACCTCTGGAAGTGGATAAAGACGCACCATGGATCTAGCTTGCCTAAAGGGAGAATCCGAAAAATCCCACTGAGTCTGTATGATGTCTCTAATGTCTGGTGCATAGGAAAAGTTTTCCCCGGACGCCTAATTTCTTTAACTAACAAATCAACCTTGCGCACCTCAGGGGCTACGGACTGATCTCCATCAAAATGTAAAGTGTCAGCTACCAAGGCAATCAGGTCCTAGGTCTTCTTTATGAAATATACGAACTACAGAAGGGTCATCTCCTGGAAAGACAGAATCTGTCCCTGTCTCAGCCAAACCTGAGTCTTCCAACCGTGAATCCTCTAATACATCTAATTCTTCCAAAGCAGGCAATTCTAGATCTTGATCAGAAGCATAGTCTTCTTCAGAAAGTCCTGATTCCCTCAGCCTTTTAGGTGGAAGATGCTGTCTGGGTGCAGTTGCCCCAAGAGAAACAGAAGAACCTGCTTGCTTCAATAGAAAGGCTTTATACATTTGTAATACAAATTCAGGAGGAAAACCTCCCTCCTGATCAGCTGTGGAAGAAGAAAGTACTGCAACAGAATGTCCAGGCTGCAAAAGCAAAGACGCCGATGTCCAGTTCTCCCCGGAGTTTGGCGCAGACAAAATGGCTGCTGTTCCTGCCAAAACGGGCAGCGGACCCGAATCCGACTGACGAGAGAAGTGAAAGCAAACCGGAGAAGAAATAGTTTGAACCGGAACCGCCAAAGTAGACGGAACCGCTGGAGTAACTGAAACCGCCGAAACAGCTGATACTGCCGGAACAGCTGACTCTGGCGCTTCTAATGCGGTACAAAATTTACAAGCACCGGAGGCTCCCAGACCTCAACGCTGACAGACCAGACAACGGCACAATTTCTCAGACAAAATAAGCTCTTTAAAAGCCTTTGGTACTCAGACCAGAACTGCTGTGCCACTTGGGGGGGGGGGGGGGGGGGGGGGGTAAACTTTAACAAAAGGCTGCCTCTCCTGAAGCTGCAGTAGTCTTTCAACAGAAGAAACTGAGCTTTCCCCAAACTAAATTAAATAATACCACAGGGGAGAGTAGGAGGGAAAGTGGGGAAGGGACCCGGCTACCCCCCGGGTGTAACACCCCCAAAGGCTGACTAAAGTGTGCACCGCAATCAGTCAAATACGCCTGAACCACGAAGGCACAGAAAGAGGAATAAATAGATAGAAAACGTGCACAGACTGTGCCTTAAAAATTAGTAAAAAATTGAAAACTAACTAGAAAAAGAGAAGAGACTAAAGGGCTCACCTCCTTCCACCTGCTGGAGACTGAGATTACTGATTCTAGGGCTAATTGGCCAGGGCTCTGATTTGCTCTCGAGTCAGAATTCTCAGTCTCCACCTGCTGGAAGGAATGCACAACCCATCAGTTCCTGGACCGGTCCGGAGGGATGCTAAGGAAGGAGTATATAATATAGTGATTTGCGCAGTTGTATAGATAGAATTGTTCTGACTTAATTTTATTTTTATTTTATCTTTAATTACTTAATGGTGATTTTCCCCTCAATGTGGGCTGCTAGTTGGGTTTTCAAAAGATGAAAATTTGTTTTCATTTGTGGTATTGCCTTTGTAATTTTCTTTAATTCCAATCAATGTTCTTTTGATGGAATGCAAAAGTTAAATTTCAATTAAAACAAAACAAAAAAAAAAAACACATATCCATTATGAATTTGCTAACTGAAATAGACTAACACTAATTACTAAATAATTTATAATGAACAAATGCAAAGTTTACTAACAGGAAAAATACCCAAATGTCATAGCTATACAAATGATTTATTGACAGTAATACAAAAATGTACAATAAAGCCTGGTCTGCAAGATTTCATTCCTCAGGACCTGAGAACTACAATTTAGAGCATAAAGGAGAAATCTTGGTATACTAAGTCCAGCTGTGCAAAAATAGGTGGCAGTAAGGGCTTCTGCAATAACGGTCTTGCGCTAATGGGGAAATTAGCGTGTGACCATTACCAAAAAAAAAATATGACAAGGCAGTGGCCACAACACACAGAAAACCCAAGTGCTGACACCAGTGAGGCCACTTTTGTTTTTTAGTGTGGCTTGGTATAAGGACCCCTAAATGAAGCAAACTAGACAGCATAGCTTACAATTAAGTTAAAAAGCAAAAACAGGAAATTCTCTTTAGATTCCTCAGAACAATGAAATACTAACAAACCCTACATCAGTTTGAATATAATGGTAATTTCATAAATAATGATATTTTAAAATATTACAAAATACTATGGTTATCTAGTTAATTTTAATAGTATTCAAAATAAGTAGTAGATCCATCCACCCATTCATACTGATCTAAAGCCTATTAATAAATAATTTAATTTAAATACAGGGAATACTTACTTCCTTCCTTGGAATGCTGAAGGGGCAGTTGTTGGTGAAGAGATTGGGCTGCCAGCCCCATAAGACCATGCTTGTGGTGAGGCAGTAGGGATAGTTGCAAAATTCCCATTCAATAGGGCTCTAGAAAGACTAGAACATACAAATTTTTATTAAAACTAATACATAATACAGATCATAAAGGAAGAAAATTCTTACTTAGAATCCAATTTCTACCCTATACAGTTAATCCTTCCAAAATCCTTATATGGTAGCAGTACTAGCGTGCAGAAAAGATCAAGTTGACTAGTTTTTTTCCTTCATCTGACCTCATCTTAGAGCCTACTTCTTGCCCTGACAATTTTTAGATACTAGGGAAAGGGATTTGATATACCGTCTTTTTGTGGTTTTTGTAACTTCGTTCAAAACAGTTTACACAGTATATACAGGTACTTATTTGTACCTGGGGCAATGGAGAGTTAAGTGACTTGCCCAGAGTCACAAGGAGCTGCAGTGGGAATCGAACCCAATTCCCCAGGATCAAGTCCATTGCACTAGCCACTAGGCTACTCCTCCACACTCTGAGAGTAACTTTAGAGAACCATGCTGATATAAGTGCATAAATGTGACCTTATAAAATTAGGCTATGGCTAAAAATGTGTGTGATACAAGGAGAGTATAGACAGAAACACAATGCATGCACATTATTTATAAAATGCGAGTACAATACATACTGCTCTCGACTAGGTGTAATTTTCAACCCTTGAATGCGGGTACAATTGATGCACTTGAACTACTGTAGTATTTTATAAAGTCAAATAGATGACTATGAGGCACATTTTCAAAGCACAGACTTTTACTAAAGATCAACTCAAGTTATCTGCAGCAGGGTCCACTGGAATAAAATGGGCCCTGATGTAGATAAAGCGAAGATACTTAACTGTAGCAGGTATTCTCCGAGGACAGCAGGCTGAACATTCACACAAGTGGGTGGACGATCCACGTCGGTCCGGGAACCGGCATAATACATAGCAAAAAGAAAAAAAATATTTGCTAGAGCATTCTGGTGCGGGTACCGCACATGCGTGGAGTGCCTTCTTGCCATAATGCAACCGTGCTCCTCAGTTTAATACAAAAGCATAAAGAAAAGAAGCAACTCCAAGGGGAGGAGGGCGGGATTGTGAGAATGATAAGCCTGCTGTCCTCGGAGAATACCTGCTACAGGTAAGTATCTTCGCTTTCTCCGAAGACAAGCAGGCTGTATCATGCTCACAAGTGGGGTATCCCTAGCATTCAGGCTCACCCAAAACAACAAACATTGGTCAACTGGGCCTTGCAACGGCAAGGACATAACATATTAACCTGAATCTATATACAAACTAGCCGAGGGTACAGCCTGGAACAGAACAAAACGGGTCTAGGAGGGTGGAGTTGGATTCTAAATACCAAACAGATTCTGCAACACTGATTGCCCAAACTATCACATCGGGTATCCTGCTCAAGGCAGTAGTGTGATGTGAATGTGTGGACTGAAGACCACGTCGCAGCCTTGCAAATCTCTTCAATGGAGGCTAAGTGAGCCAATGACACAGCCATGGCTCTGACATTATGAGCTGTGACATAACCCTTTAGAGTCAGCCCAACTTGGGCATAAGCGAAGGAAATGCAATCTGCTAGCCAATTGGAAATGGTGTGTTTACCGATGGCGACTCCCCTCCTGTTGGGATCAAAAGAGACAAACAACTGGGCGAACTGTCTGAAGGGCTTCGTCTGCTCCATGTAAAAGGCCAACGCTCTCTTGCAGTCCAAGCTGCTTTCTCCAGGGTGGGCATGAGGATGGGGAAAAAATGTTGGCAAGACAATCGACTGGTTCAGATGGAACTCCAACACCACCTTCGGCAGAAACTTAGAGTGCGAGCGGAGGACTACTATTGTGATGAAACTTAGCATAAGGTGCATCCACTACTAAGGCCTGAAACTCACTGACTCTACGAGCTGAAGTAACCGCCACCAAGAAAATGACCTTCCAGGTCAAGTACTTCAGATGGAAGGAATTCAGGGGCTCAAAAAGAGCTTTCATCAGCTGGGTGAGATTGACGTTGAGGTCCCAAGACACTGGTGGAGGTTTAACAGGGGGCTTTGCAAAAGCAAACCTCTCATGACCTCATGAAGCAAACAACTAAAGGCTGTCCAGAGATAGGCTTACCTTCTACCCGTTGATAAGCACTAATTGCACTAAGGTGAACCCTTACGGGGTTGGTCTTAAGACCCGACTCAGATAAGTGAAAAAGGTACTCAAGCAGGGTCTGTGTAGGACAAGAAAGGAGATCTATGGCCTTGCTGTCACACCAGATGGCACACCTCCTCCATTTAAAAGAGTAACACCTCTTAGTGGAATCTTTCTTGGAAGCCAGCAAGACTTGGGAGACACTCTCCAAAAGACCTAAGGAAGCAAATTCTAGGCTCTCAACATCCACGCCGTGACAGCCAGAGACTAGTGATTGGGACGTAGAAGCAACACCTCGTTCTGAGTGATGAGGGTCGGAAAACATTCCAATCTCCACGGTTCTTCAGAGGACAATTCCAGAAGAAGAGGGAACCAAATCTGTCGCAGCCAGTAGGGTGTGATCAGAATCATGGTTCCGCAGTCTTGCTTGAGTTTCAACAAAGTCTTTCCCACTAGAGGTATCTGAGGATACGCATACAGAAGGCCTGTTCCCCAACTAAGGAGAAAAACATCTGACGCTAGTCTGTCGTGGGCCTGAAGCCTGGAACAGAACTGAGGGACTTTGTGGTTGAGTTGGGTGGCAAAAAGATCCACCGAGGGGGTGCCCCAAGCTCAGATCATCTTGCAGGCTACATCCATATTCAGAGACTACTCGTGAGGTTACGTTATCATGCTCAGTCTGTCGGCCAGGCTGTTTACGCCTGCCAGATAAGTGGCTTGTAGAAACAAGAGCCCCTATGTCTTGCCCCATCCTTGGCCACCTTTAAATCTAGACTGAAAGCCCACCTCTTTAACGTTGCTTTTGACTCGTAACCACTTGTAACCACTCGCCTCCACCTACCCTCCTCTCCTCCTTCCTGTACACATTAATTGATTTGATTTGCTTACTTTATTTTTTGTCTATTAGATTGTAAGCTCTTTGAGCAGGGACTGTCTTTCTTCTATGTTTGTGCAGCGCTGCGTACGCCTTGTAATGCTATAGAAATGCTGAATAGTAGTAGTAGTAGGAATCAAGGAGGAAGAGTTATGTCCAGTTCGAATATTAGTTTTGTTGTGTTGCAGGGTTCAGGGTATGCCTTTTTGAACAAGTTAGTTTTTAATGATTTCTGGAAGTTTGATGGGTCATGCATTGTTTTCACAGCGTTTGGTAATGCGTTCCATAGTTGCATGCTTATATAGGAGAAGCTGGATGCTTAGGTTTCTTTGTATTTGAGTCCTTTGTAGCTTGGGTAGTGGAGATTTAGGTCTGTGCGTGTTGATCTTTTTGTGTTTCTGGTTGGTAAGTCTATGAGGTCTGTCATGTATCCAGGGGCCTCTCCGTAGATAATTTTATTAACCAGAGTGCAAATTTTGAACGCGATACGTTCTTTGATTGGGAGCCAGTGCAGTTTTTTTCGTAGGGGTTTGGCGCTTTCAAATCTCGTTTTTCCAAATATGTCTAGCTGCGGTGTTTTGAGCAGTTTGGAGTTTCTTTATGATTTGTTCTTTGCATCCCGCATAGATTCCATTGCAGTAGTCTAGGTGGCTTAGTACCATTGATTGTACCAAGTTGCAGAATATTTCCCTCGGGAAGAAAGGTTTTACTCATTTGAGTTTCCACACTGAGTGGAACATTTTATTTGGTGTAATTTTCTCTTGGCTTTCTAGCGTGAGGTTTCGGTCGATTGTAACTCTGAGAATTTTCAGGCTGTCTAAAACAGGAAGGGTGTAGTCTGGGGTGTTTATATTGGTGGGTTTGTTCGTGTTGTATTGGGATGAGAGGATGAGGCAGTGTGTTTTTTCTGCGTTGAGTTTTAGTTGAAATGCTTCCGCCCATCTATATAAATAATTCTCACCTCCAACATTCTGAAGCTCACTCTGTGGCAGGGAAACACTGAAGCCCTGCACTGTTGGTAGGCTAGGCTGTCAGCACCACTCACTGTCACTCATGCACCACTCACTCTTACTCATAGACCAGCACTCAGCCACGCCCCATCTCTCTATATAAAACACACCTCCAACATTCTAATGAAGCCTCCACAAGTCCCAACGTTCTAACTGCATGGTGATGAAACCACAATTTGCCCATGAGTGTTTGCCCCGCTCTCGCGTCAAACGTGATGACGTTGAGGGCGAAGCAAATACACAACAAAAAAGTGATGTAAACCACAACGCGAACAAAGGAGGGCGGGAGATGGGGGGGGGGGGGGGGCCCTGCCGCACACTCTCTGGGAGGGACAATTCCCGCATCTCACACCCTCCTACATACACCACGGGGATTAACCCTTCCTGTGCCTTGCAGTCTCTGCTTTTCCTCCCTCCCTAAGGCGGGGCCTGCCTAACAACTGGTTAATCCTTCCTGTGCCTTGCAGTCTCTGCTTTTCCTCCCTCCCTACGGCAGAGCTGCCTAGCAGGCTCAGTTCTTCCTCCCTCCTCCCCTCAGTGCTAATCAGGCTCTGTCTCCTGCACTGGGCTGGCCTGTATCCCATCTGAAACCGGACCTGCTGTTAGCAATACATCTCCATTAACCAGAAAACAAATCTCACTCTTTCTGCCTCACTTCCCCCTTCTCCGTTTCCTCTGAGAACTCGGTGACAGCAAAGTAAAACCTAACAGCAGAGGTTCACCTCTAAGGGGCATGAAAGTGGAAAGAGGCAGAGGGGAGAAGGGCCTGTCCAATGGAATAAGGACACGCACACTCTTCTGACCGTGTCAGGGCCGCTCTCGCTTAGATACAGCGCTCCAGTCCCCTTTTGCTTCCTCTCCTGCCTGTTGACGTTTGGCGGATGCAGGAGTAGCAGTGAGTAGTGGCATGGTCTGTTCTGCAGGTTGCAGCACCACAAAAACAAGACCAAAATAAAACCAGAGCAGGTAGGAAGAGAGGGCTACCTGTGCCTGACATTTTCCTGGTCACAACTAATCTTTTAACTTTAAGATGCGTTTATTTTACGATTTGCAGCACTTGGCTGGTTGGGTGGTTTCTACTCCACCCCCATTTTTTTTTTTCCTTTTATGGGTCTTTCATTCAAGTATATTTTCGCTTCCTCTTCCACTGGCAATCGTCAAGATCCTTTGTGATGAGATCAGATTTTAGCTGAGAGAAACAACTGCCTTTGTAATAGGGACTGCTGTAAAGAGCAAAAACAGACAGCTAATTCACTCTGTCTTTCTCTCTCACAGAGTCACTCTCACACTCTCTCAAAACATACACACTACGAAGAAACCCTTGCTAGCCCCCGTTTCATTGGTCTCAGAAACGGGCCTTCTTTACTAGTGAGTCCATGATTTGCAGGCTATTTGATTTCGTTGGTGATTTCTGTTAAATCATGTTTGTAAGGGATGTATATCGTGACATCATCTGCATAAATGTAAGGGTTAAGGCCTTGGTTGGATAAGGATTTGGCTAGTGGGGTCATCATTAAGATGAAAAGGGTCGGTGATAGTGGTGATCCTTGGGGTACTCCACAATCTGTTTTCCATGGTGTTGATATGTTCGAACTTGATATCACTTGGCATGTTCTTGTGGAGGAAACCCTTGATTCAGCTAAGTACACCTCCACCAATCCCGAAGTATTCTAGGATGTTTAGTAGTATTTTATGGTTTACCATGTCGAACGCACTAGACAGGTCGAACTGTAGGAGAAGTATGCTTTTGCCAGTTGCAATTGCTTGTTTGAATTTGGTTAGGAGAGTAATTAGTACTGTTTTGGTGCTGTGGTTGGAGCGAAATCCTGATTGTGATTCGTGAAGTATTGAGAATTTAAGTAGTCGGTAAGTTGCTTGGTTACCATGCTTTCCAATAGTTTGATTACCAGTGGGATCAATGCTACCGGGCGGCAGTTGGTGATTTGTTTGCTTTTTTTCTTTGTATCTTTTGGTATTGGGGTGAGTAGGATGTTGCCTTTTTCCTTAGGGAAGAATCCATGTTGCTACATGTAGTTTAGGTGGGATGTGAGGTCTGCTATGAAGCATTGAGGGGCGGATTTTATTAGGTAGCTGGGGCAGGTGTCCAATTTACAGTGAGTCTTGGCGAACCTGTTAATCGCTTGGATGACAATTTCAATGGTGAGGAGAGCAAAGTTTGTTCAGAATCAGTCGGCTGGGTATTCACCGAGGATTGGGTGCAGACATTCAATGAATTTTTCGATGTCTGTGGTGTTCTGTGGTAACGTGTTGCGCAGGTTTCTCGTTGAAGTATCTGGCAAGTTTGTCTACAGATGGGGTATCTGCGTTGGTTGTGGTGACCAATGCAGTGTCTAGTAATTTGTTCAGAAGTTGAGATAAATACACTGGGAGCTGATGCAAGGCCAAATGGCAACACGCACTACTGGAAGTGCTGTGTTCCCAAACAAAATCAAAGATACTTCTGGTGGGCTGGAAGTATCAGGATGTGTGTATATGCATCCTTTAAGTCCAGAGAGCATAGCCAATCGTTTTCCTGAATCATGGGCAGAGAAGGGTGCCCAGGAAAACCATCCTGAACATTTCTTTCACAAGGAATTTGTTCATGGCCCTTAGGTCTAGGATGGGATGCATCCCCTATGTCTTTTTCTGCACAAGGAAGTACCTGGAATAGAATCCCTGTCCTCCTTCCGCTGATGGAAAGGGTTCCAGCGCATGGGCCTTGAGAAAGGCAGAGAGTTCCTCTGCAAGTACCTTCCTGTGCTGACAGCTGAAAGAGTGAGCTCTCAGTGGGCAATTTGGAGGTTTGGATATCAAATTGAGGGTGTATCCTAGCTGGACTATTTGAAGAACACACCAGTCGGAGGTTACGAGGCCACCTTTGATGAGAAAATTTTATCCCCCCCCCCCAATCGGTAAGTTGTCTGGCACGGACACTCTTATGGTGACTATGCTCTGATGGAGCCAGTCAAAAGCCCGTCCCTTGCTTTTGCTGGGGAGCAGCAGGGGCCTTAGGTGCACACTGTTGGCTAGAACGAGCACACTGGGGTGTAGTCTGACCAGGCTGGTGAGCCACCAGAGCATACCTGCGCCTAGAAAAGGCATAAGAAGTACTCCGGGACCCACCAAAATACCTCCTAGATGAGGAGGTGGTCGCAGAAGGCGCCCGTCGGGAGAGAGACGAGATAGCATCCGAGTGCTTTTTGATCTGGTCAACCAGCTCCTCAACCTTCTCTCTGAAAAGGTTATCCCCCCAGCAAGGGGCATCCGCTATTCTCTGCTGGACCGAATGGTCCAGATCAGAGACACGCAGCCATAAGAGTCTGCGCATCGCTATACCCTGGGCAGAAATTCTGGATGCCATATCAAAAGTGTCATAAGTGCCCCTGGCCAACAACTTGCAACACGCCTTCTGCTGCTTGACCAGCTGGTGAAAAGGACCTCATCGACCAAGTCAGATAGCTGCCTCACCAAATTCTGCAAGCAGACGCTCGTGAAGAGTTGGTATGACTGAATACGGGTGACGAGCATAGCAGCCGGATACATTTTTATTTATTTATTGCATTTGTATCCCACATTTTCCCACCTCTTTGCAGGCTCAATGTGGCTTACATTATGACGAAATGGCGGTATCCATTTCCGGAGTGAGAAATACATATTATTATTAATTAACAATAAGTACAAAAAAGTATGAAGTACATTGGAAGTAAATGGATATATAATACATTTGATGAATTTGAAATCAAGGTTAATGTATAATATTCACTAAAGAGAAAGAAATTAAAGTAATTAAATAGAAGAGTTCACTGTTAACTTGTTCTTATTGAGTTTAGATGTCAGATCATTTATGAGGGATCCTTTTGATGTCTTTTTAAACAATTTAGTCTTTAGTAGTTTCCGGAAGGATATCAAATCATACGTTGCTTTTATGGCACTCAGTAGTGCATTCCAAAGTCGTGTACAGATGTAGGAAAAGTTAGATGCATATACCGATTTGTATTTAAGTCCCTTACAGCTGGGATAATGGAGGTTCAAGAATGTGCGTGATGAACTTTTTATGTTTCTTGCTAGTAAGTCTATGAGATCTGACATATATATCCGGGCTTCGCCATGAATAATTTTGTGAATCAGGGTACAGGTCTTGAATGTAATACGATCTCTTAGTGGAAGCCAATGTAATTTTTCTCTGAGGGGTTTAGCGCATTCGTATTTCGCTTTTCCAAATATAAGTCTGGCTGCAGTGTTTTGGGCTGTTTGGAGTTTCTTAATAATTTGTGCTTTACATCCAGTATAAATGGAATTACAATAGTCCAAATGGCTTAACACTAACGATTGCACCAGTTTGCGGAATACCTCCCTTGGGAAGAAAGGTCTGATTCTTTTTAGTTTCCACATCACATGGAACATTTTCTTTATAACATTTTTCACATGACTTTCTAGAGTAAGATTTCGATCAATTGTGACTCCTAGGAGTTTCAAGGTGTCCGAGACGGGAAGGATGTGATTTGGGGTATTAATATTAGAATAATTGATCTTGTTATATTGAGATGAAAGGATAAGGCATTGTGTCTTTTCTGCATTAAGTTTTAATTGGAATGAATCCGCACATAAATTCATTATTTGGAAGCTGTGATTGATTTTATATGCGATTTCTGTTAAATCATTTTTGAACGGGATGTATATCGTGACATCTGCATAGATGTATGGGTTAAGGCCTTGGTTGGATAAAGACTTGGCCAATGGTGTCATCATTAAGTTGAAGAGAGTTAGTGAGAGCGGCGATCCCTGAGGCACTCCACATTCCGGTTTCCAAGGTGATGATGTAAACGATCTTGTTGTCACTTGGTATGTTCTTGCGGTTAGGAAGCCAGTAATCTAATTCAATACATTTCCTCCAATCCCGAAATATTCTAGGATGTTGAATAGAATATTATGACTAATGCTATCAAACGCGCTGGACATGTCAAATTGTAAGAGGAGAACATTGTTGCTAGCTGCAATTATTTGTTTAAATTTGGATAAGAGTGTTATTAAGCCACATTGAGCCTGCAAAAAGGTGGGATAATGTGGGGTACAAATGCAATAAATAAAAAATAAATAAATTAGTACTGTTTCTGTACTATGATTAGCTCAAAATCCTGATTGAGATGAATGTAATATTGAAAACTTATTTAAGTAATTTGTAAGTTGTTTAGTAACTAAACTTTCCTTTAACATAACAATAAGAGGGATGGAAGCAACCGGGCGGTAATTAGTTATATCATTTAGTTTTTTCTTTGAATCTTTAGGAATTGGGGTAAGTAGTATACTTTTTTTTTGTTACATTTGTACCCCGCGCTTTCCCCACTCATGGCAGGCTCAATGCAGCTTATATGGGGCAATGGAGGGTTAAGTGACTTGCCCAGAGTCACAAGGAGCTGCCTGTGCCTGAAGTGGGAATCGAACTCAGTTCCTCAGTTCCCCAGGACCAAAGTCCACCACCCTAACCACTAGGCCACTCCTCTACTTCCTTTATCCATGGGGGAAGAATTCATGTTGAAGCATAAAATTTATGCAGGATGTGATCTCTGTTAAGAAACGCTGAGGGGCAGATTTTATTACATAACTGGGACAAGAGTTTAATTTGCAATGGGACGTGGCGAATCTATTGATTACTTGGGTGACTATTTCCTCCGTCAATAAATCAAAGTTTGTCCAGATTCTCTTTTCTCCAAAAAGAGTCCAAGGTTCCTGGGGGAGCCGAAGAATAGTCCCCTAGTACTCTTGGCTCTCTTGAGAGTGGCATCCACCACCATGGAGTTATGCAGTAACTGAGACCTTGCCAACCCAGGTTCCCCGTGGATCTCATAGTGGGCATCAATTTTCTTGGGCACACAGGGAGAGACTAAGGGGACAACCAGTTCCACATGAGGACTGCCTTGAGTACCTCACGCAGAGGGGTTGTCACCGACTCCTTAGGTGGAGAGGTGTAATCCAGGACCTCAAGCATCTTAGCCCTGGGCTCATCCTCCACTTCTACAGGGAAGGGTATGGCCTCAGCCATTTCCCACACAAAAAAGGTGAAAGAGAGGCTTTCAGGTGGAGACAGCCGTCTCTCCGGTGGAGGGGAAGGTTCAGACGAGATCCCAAAGGACTCATCAGAGGAGAAGTACCTGGGATCCTCATCTGACTCCCACGAGCGCTCCTCCTCGGTATCAGACAGCAACCTCTCTGAGGGAGGTCCGAGACCGGGCCCACCTTGATATCGAGGACGGCATTGAGGAGTCTGTTCCTGCCTCAACTCTGACAAAAGCTCCCTCCGCCAATGTCGGAGGAGACCCGGCCTGGGTGGCAGTCGACACTGGTACCACAAGCGGTGCCAGTGTCAGAGGCCGCACCGTGGGTTGAGGGCCAGGCAGGGCCATAGCGGAAGGCATGGTAGGTGCAAGCACCCTCGAAGCCAATGCACATTGCTGCATAAAAGCCTCAAAGAACTCTGGAAGCAAGGCCCAGAGTTGCTCGTCGAGAGCCGCCATCGGTAAAGGCTGAGGGGCCGGGGTGGGCTCAGGTTGCCTAACTGTCTGGGGTGCGGGGAGCAGGATCTCGACTGCTGGAAGAGACGCGCGCTGGCACCTCTTGAATGGAGGGGGAGCGCTCCTTCCGGTGTCGACGCTTCTCGGGTGCCAGATCCCTCGACATCCCGGAGCTCCCAGCACCATGTGTCAAAGGAGAACGGTGTCGGCGTTTCTTGTCCTTTGCCCCATACACCTCGCCGACACTCCTCGGTGCAGACGAGAACAATGTGGAATCCTCACACCTCGGGGTCGGGTCCGGGGTCCTGCACAGCAGGAGGCCTCGAGACAGGTAGAGACCTACTCGATGCCTCACTACTTCCAGTGTCCCTGGGTCTCGAAGCAGCAGCCATCCCTACCGTGACTCCCGATGTCAACACCTAAGGACCTGAACGAGCTCCAAAAAGTTTTTCTCTTTGAGCCTCTTGGGAAATTTGTGTCCTTTTCTTCATACAAAGACAAAGGATACAATTTGCCAGGCTATAGTCGGGCTCAAGGCACTGAATACAGCAATAGTGTGTATCAGTACCCGAGATAGTCCAGCTGCACTGAGTACAGTGCTTGAAGCCACTGGGAGTCTTTGATGACATGGAAGGGAAAATGGCTTTGGCGAAATCAAGAGACTCGATTTTGCCTAAGAAAAAAAAAGGTAAAGGCACAAAACCAGGGGAAACCCCGGCCGAGCAAAGCCTAAATGCGGCCCACGCCAAAAAAATAAGAAAACTTAAACGCAAGCAAAAGAAACTAAAGAAGCAAGGCATTTTTTTATTTTTATAAAACAACGTTAAAGAAAAAAGGGCAAAAAAAAAAAAACAGTCGTAAGGCACTTGAAAAAGGTTCTTTCCCAGGCAAACAAGGAGCTGCTGGAAGAACTGCTGCTCCTCACGCGGAAAAAAAACAAACTGAGAAGCGCAGTTGCACAGTGGGAGGGAAGGACTTTGCACAGGTGCGGTGCAGCCCCTAAGCGCCAGAAGGCTCTAGCAAATTTTGTTTCCTTTTTGTTATGCATTATGTCGGTTCCCGGGCCGATGCGGATCATCGACCCATATGTGAGAATGATACAGCCTGCTTGTCCTCAGTAATCTTTAGTAAAAGACTCTCATAGTAACCTATGGAACTTTGTAAGTCTAAGTGCTTTAAAAATGAGGGCTCATGGCACTTATTTTTGAAGCATATAGACATCCCAAAATGCTGAAATGGAAGTCCATGTGCTTGAAACGTCCAAATCTTTATTTTTCAAAGGCAGGATTTAGACGCCCGACACTACTGTACGTCCAAATAGAAAGGGAAAGTGTTTTGGGTGGGACTAGGGAAGGCCCAAAATCAGGATGTCCAACGACAGTTATTGAAGGGAAGGAAACATCCAAGTCTAATAAGAAGGATGTCCTTAGTTAGACCTATTACAATCAAGTCTAGGGTACAAAAAGGCGCTCTGATTGAGCAGCTGGAGGGATTAAGACACGACATCTACTTAGTCCCCCAGTGATTGCTGTCCTCTTCCCTCTCCCCTGAAAGTGCAGCCCAGGTTCAAAACCCCCTTCTTTTTAATTTTTTTTAAATTGTGTGGTCTTCAGGAACAGAAAAATATCTACTGTACCTGAATGTACACCACTTCAATCATCTTCAGGCCTGTAGGTGGCTTATATAATTTAGATACTGTAGGTGGCTTATATAATTTAGGTACAGTAGGTTTTTTTTCGGTTCCCAGAGGGTTCACAATTACAAAACAGTTAAAGTGGGATTTGAACCAGCACACGGACATCTCTCTCATGTATTTCAAACAGGAAATCTCTATACATGCGAGGTGGACATCCCTATTCTGACTTGGATGTTTTCAAAAATATCCCTATTCTGACTTTGATGTTTTCAAAAATATCCCTATTCTGACTTTGATGTTCTTTCAAAAATGCCCCTCTATGTCTTTATAAAAACATCACTATAATAAACACCTTCCTGATCACTTAACCTTTGCACCAGATTATAAAACTGAACCCTTTAAAAAGTGCCCATCTTCTTATGCACAAGTGAACCAAAATAATAAGTACATAAGTACATAAGTAATGCCATACTGGGAAAAGACCAAGGGTCCATCGAGCCCAGCATCCTGTCCACGACAGCGGCCAATCCAGGCCAAGGGCACCTGGCAAGCTTCCCAAACGTACAAACATTCTATACATGTTATTCCTGGAATTTTGGAGTTTTCCAAGTCCGTTTAGTAGCGGTTTATGGACTTGTCCTTTAGGAAACCGTCCAACCCCTTTTTAAACTCTGCTAAGCTAACCGCCTTCACCACTTTCTCCGGCAACGAATTCCAGAGTTTAATTACACGTTGGGTGAAGAACAATTTTCTCCGATTTGTTTTAAATTTACTACACTGTAGTTTCATCGCATGCCCCCTAGTCCTAGTATTTTTGGAAAGCGTGAACAGAAGCTTCACATCCACCTGTTCCACTCCACTCATTATTTTATATACCTCTATCATGTCTCCCCTCAGCCGTCTCTTCTCCAAGCTGTATAGCCCTAGCCTCCTTAGTCTTTCTTCATAGGGAAGTCGTCCCATCCCCGCTATCATTTTAGTCGCCCTTCGCTGCACCTTTTCCAATTCTACTATATCTTTCTTGAGATGCGGCGACCAGAATTGAACACAATACTCAAGGTGCGGTCGCACCATAGAGCGATACAACGGCATTATAACATCCTCACACCTGTTTTCCATACCTTTCCTAATAATACCCAGCATTCTATTCGCTTTCTTAGCCGCAGCAGCACACTGAGCAGAAGGTTTCAGTGTGTTATCGACGACGACACCCAGATCCCTTTCTTGGTCCGTAACTCCTAACGTGGAACCTTGCATGACGTAGCTATAATTCGGGTTCTTTTTTCCCACATGCATCACCTTGCACTTGCTCACATTAAACATCATCTGCCATTTAGCCGCCCAGTCTCCCAGTCTCGTAAGGTCCTCTTGTAATTTTTCACAATCCTGTCGTGATTTAATGACTTTGAATAACTTTGTGTCATCAGCAAATTTAATTACCTCGCTAGTTACTCCCATCTCTAAATCATTTATAAATATATTAAAAAGCAGCGGTCCTAGCACGGACCCCTGAGGAACCCCACTAACTACCCTTCTCCATTGTGAATACTGCCCATTTAACCCCACTCTCTGTTTCCTATCCTTCAACCAGTTTTTAATCCACAATAGGACATTTCCTCCTATCCCATGACCCTCCAATTTCCTCTGTAGCCTTTCATGAGGTACCCTGTCAAACGCCTTTTGAAAATCCAGATACACAATATCAACCGACTCCCCTTTGTCCACATGTTTGTTCACTCCTTCAAAGAATTGAAGTAAATTGGTCAGGCAAGATTTCCCCACACAAAAGCCATGCTGACTTGGTCTCAGTAATCCATATCCTCGGAACAAAATATCTTTTTAATTTAGTCTCTCTTCATTCAGTACCTAATAACAGAAATAAGGTTATCATATTTTTGACATGTCCAGAACTATTACATTTTGAAGCACTCACAAAAATTTACAATCATTTAACTCATTTCAAAACTTGTGCATCTCAGCGATCATGTGAAAACCCAATTTTATAAGCCATCACAAGTCTTAGCACAAATCACATCTTTGTGCAAAGGGATCATTAAGCATGCACACCTTACTTGAGGCTACAGATATGTTGCAGATATACCATTTTAATGCTAAATAAATGAGGATACAGAAGAAACCTTCCTCACACACCAACTCAAACAGCAAGCAAAACACAGCGAACATGACAAATTCACTTGGTCAGCAAATGGTGATATAAAGCTTTACTCAAGGTCATACAGGACTCAATACGGGCCTTTGTTTCAGCCACCTGGCCTGCATCAGGAGTAATGTTACTGATGGTGTCAAAATAAATATTCTTATGCACCATAAACACTGAGCTTAAAGAAAGTTGATGAACCTATCAAAAGTCACTTATCAGACTTCTGTGTATACCAATGCTAGATCAAAGTGAAAATGTTTGAATTAGGTTTCTTTAGACTAAATTACTGGTCTGTTGTGAAAGTAGTGACCATTTCTGTTTCAGCATAACTTGTAAAATTATACCTGTGAATACAATCACTGTAACTGGCACAGTGAGAAAACTTGAGCTACTGGGAGGGGGGGGGGGGGCTGGTCAGGACTGAGGTGTTTTTACAATAGACTAAGATACAGAGGTTGGTGGGGGGGGGGGGGCTTATTCTATTTAATATGCTGTTTTTTGCTCTATAAGGTTGACCAGTTTGAAAGAGCAAGTAATGAAATACTTAAATGGTGGGATGAAAGTCAAAACTTTGTAAAGTGAAGAGAACATTTCAGCCAATATACAATTTGGTACCTATTCTTAAATGGTAAATGTTAATAGAATCTCTTTCCTGTGCTTTGTGGAGGGGAATATGTCAGACATTAATTTTTCAGTAAATTGTTTTTACAATCTTCAGCAATGGCCAAACCAGAGACCCACAAACACAAGAGAAGAACTGGAACCCCCATGGCTAAACAAAGCAAAACAAGAAGGGATGGTGAAAAAAGAAACCTGGGTATACAACAATGTCCTCATTTTTATATATTTTTATTATGTTTTTACATTATGATTTATTGTACCTTGTTTAATGCATCTGGTTTTATTTTCAGTCTTAGAATTGTTTGGACTCCTGATGCACACAGTCACTGTGTCAAGTCCTTCCGAACCTGATGGCTTGTAATCTACTGTTTTACCTCAAATAGGACACCTCTGTATACCCGGGTTTCCAATCCCCTATGTGGCCACTCTTACTGGACTTGTTTTGCCAAAACAGAAATCCAGAAGTCTGAGTGCTTTCAATTCTAAAACCGGTGCAGAAGCTCTTATATAACAAAAAATGTAGCACCAGAAAATGAACATGCTACATACTAGTAGTGCTCAGATGCTGCCAATTTTAGAGAGCGGATTCTGAGCCTACCAAAGTATATTTTACCTATGAGCCTTATTCCTTAAGATTTTCTCCATAAAGTATTTTACAATACCTTTCATCTCCCATATCATTAACTCAAAGTAAACTTGTGGGAATAAAGAAAGAAAACTACTATCATCGTGAGCCAACACTATTCACTTTACGTATCAAACCACTCAACTTCAGTGTTTTGTTGCCAAGGGTTACTTAAGAATGAATGTTGATTCTTTATCCTAGCAACCATTGCCTCTCCATTCCTTTACTGTCCCTTGATCCCCACTATTCCATCCCCAACCCCTCCAAGATTGCAACATGTCTTTTAGTCGAGTGTATTTTGGCTTCTTAACATTAGCTGCAGAAGACTTTGTTTCTTTACCAATGTTTCAAGTATAGCACTAATATACCCAGGTATAGACAGTATCAAGGAGAAAGACTAGACACTTAAGGATGGTGAACTGATGACTAACAAAGGTGTGCGGGAGACAATAACAAAACTGTAAAAAAATGATTTTCTTAGCATCTGATTAACAGTCCAGGCTGCATGTCAATTTAGGATTACTAAAAAAAAAAAATCCCAGCTATCATTACCAAAAGTTAAACAAAACGCACACTTTAAAAAAATAATTTAGTGCTAAAACAAACAGATTTTGTAGCTTAAACTCCAAACCAAAAAAAACAAAAACTTGGTTCTTGATAACTTATTAAATATTAAAATTACCCAAAAACTGATCTGTACGTCAGTTTTCAAAGATGTAGTCTCAAAAGCAAACGTACAACTACTCAATGAACCGTAGAAAAATAATTTTATGTTGATTCCAAATAAGTGTAGAAAGAGAAACTCCTGAATAGCAAAATCTCTGAGCTAAAGTAAACGTCAAGTTATGTGTTTTATTTAGCTACTCCCCCCCCCCCCCCCTTCAACTGAAGAGGAAAACCGGTAAATCTGATATCGTACATAAGAAGCATTTCAATAATTTCATGATTAGGACTCTTAGGAAACTTAAATACACGCACCGTTATTTTTAAAGCTCACCTACATATTTTTAACTTAAAAGCAAGAAACAAATCAGAGAGTCTGTAATGGTGAGGCGAGGGCTTCCAGTTAGGGGTGGGTTTTTTTTTTGGTCAACACCTGCAGTTTCCGTATCCCCATCACCAATAGTGTGCTTAGAGTGACAATTATTTCAAATGAGAATTTAAGTCCCTCAGAGTCATGAATGGGCGGGTTACATATAAATAAAGGAGTCACTCCCTAAACTCTCTCCTTCCCCTTATAGTTAAAAGGCCTGACAACACACTGACGCCCCTTCGCTACTCCCATCACTGTGTTCTTAGCAGCAGCTATTAGTGTGAACCAAGAGCCGCCGAGGCGAAGCCATGCCGGCTCGGCTCCTCGGGGCCCTTACCTAGCATTGCGCAGGTTGAGTTGCGCTTCGATAAACTGCTGGGGCGAGAACAGCGCAGGTGGCAGTCCAGCCGGGAGGTTGTTAAAGAAATCGTTCGGGGGCGAAGGAAACGGGGGGCGACCCAAATTAGGGGAATTCGGGAACATGCTCCTCTCTGCCGAAGGTAAACATCAGGCTAAGACAAATCCGGCAGCCGGGTCGCCCCGCGCGACCCGGCTCTGAACACTGGGCGTTTGGATTCTGAGTCACCACTCCGGATGACGACCAGCTGTCAACAACGTTCTCTTCGACGTTCCCTCTATAGTAAGAGGGAGAATCAGCTCAAAACTCCAACCCCACTACAAGATGGCCACGCACAGACTGACAGAACGCGCTTACTGACGTCAGACGCTAGCGCGTAATCAACGCGAGACAATCGTTGTGCATGCACATGCGCTTAGAGAGCCCGCCCGCTCGCCGCCGGTCCTTATCTATCTCTATGCCGGCATGCGGCTAACCTGCGATAAGTGGTACTTAATTAATTATGAACAAGGCAGGCGTTGGGAGATTTGCAGTAGTGTAACCTAATATTGTTAAATATCCTCTGAGACAGGAACTTTGTGAAAATATGTGGGGGGAAAAAAAACATCATTGCTTTTTATGTTTTTCCAAACGTACCATTGAGATGTTTCCAATTTTGTATTTAGTTATAAAACTTATTAAATGACAAGTATTTTTACTAGAATAGGGCAAAGGAGTCCAGACACTGGGCTATGCTGGGGACATGATACCAGGCTGATGCACAATCCAGAATTTTAAAAAGCCCATTGATGTTACTGAATGTGAGGAGTATATGCTCTGAAAAATTACAATTCAGTAATACATTCATTTCTCAAATTATTTTCTAACATATACATTTCATTGTAATATCATTGTCCTACTAACACTATAAGCTGACCAATACTTGTACTTGAAAACAATCGTTACAGGTTCCTTTCTCATGGAGTCTACCTTCTGAATGCCACAAGTTTGGTTGAATTACTGCATCTTTATCATGCCCAACAGAACCTGAAAATTCTCTAGACCCACCCAATAGTATCCAAGCCAGAATATACATAATCATTTAAATAATGAAAGACCATATTTTACTTCTAAGTGTAACCCTTGGTTTCTTTAAGAATATGATAGAGTGAATCAGGGGCGTAGCCACAGGTGGGCCTGGAGGGGCCTGGGCCTACCCAACAATGGTGCACCAAACCCTTCCTGCTGCTTTCCCTCATCCCAGCCACCCGCCGGCACACCGCAGGGTTTTGTTCCCTCCCTGCGCCCTCCCCTGTCATCCAGGGCCGGTCCAACCCGGTAAGCATGGCAGGGGGACGCCGCTGCTGCCGCTTACCTCAGCAGCTCCTGGACCCTGACAGCGTAGATTGGGGGGGGGGGGGGGCGAGGGGACAGTCTTGTTACAGGAAGTCGCAGCGGCGAACTGTAGGGCGCTAGTAGTAAAAGCATAAAGCAGCCAGGCTGGACTCCTTCCTTTCTCTGCCCTCTCTGCGTCCCGCCTTCCTGATGTCATTTCCTTTTGGACGGGCAGGACTCTGAGAGGGCAGGGAAAGGAAGGACGGAGTCGAGCTTGGCTGCTTTATGCTTTTACTACCGCCGCCCGCTGCGACTAGAGAAGGAAGGGAGGAAGGAAGCCAGCCATTCGGGAAGTCTCTGTTTCCACTCCCCCGCGCAGCCGTTGCCGTTCGCTCAAAACACAGCAAGCAAACCTGTGAGCTGCTGCCTGCATCCACGTTGTCGTTCTTTATTGAGGGGTGGTGAGCAGAGGGAAGGAGCAGAAGATGGATGGGACTGGGAGGGGTGGTGAGCAGTGGGTAGTGCTAGGTGGGGTGGAGGAATAATTGTTCGATGTGGGGGGAGGGATGGATGGAGAGATGCTGCAAGGGGAAAGAGAGGGAGAATTGTTGGATATGGATGGGATGGGGAGAGGGAGGGAAAGGCTGCATAGGAGTGGTAAAGGACTAGAGAGAGAAAAAAGTGTTGGACATGGAAGTGGAAGGAAAGGAGGGAGAGATGAGAGGGGATATGTTGAACATGGCCTTGAGGTGAGGGGGAGGAAGGATGGAGAGATGCTGTGTGGCATGGGGAGGAGAGTGAGATGTTAGACCAGTGGCTTATGGCAGGGAGAGGGAGAAAAGTTGGACATGAAGGTGGAGGAGAGGAGAGGAAAGGAGAGATGCACAATCGGGGGAGTGGAGAAAGAGGGAAGATGGATCCAGGGAGAGAAGATGGACAATGGATGGTAGGGAAGAGAAAGGGAAAAATGCTGAACAATGGGGGAGAGAGATGGGACAGGAAGATGCTGGTGGTGGAAGGTAAAAGGGATAGGGAGATATCAGGCTACGAGGGTGAGGATGGGAGAAAGAGGGAACAGATGCTGGGGTGGAGGGAGGGAAACACTGGGAATGGTGGAAAGTATGGGGGAGAGGCCCAGGGAGTGGAGATGGCAAGGAAATAAATGAGAGAACAGTGATTGCAGGGGTAGAAATATGGTAATGGTGCGTAAATTAAAGATGGAAAGGAATGATAGGCTGGGAAGGAGAGAGATGAGGAATGGGAGAGCTAGTGGGTGAAAGGAAATGGAAATGTGATAGATATCCGAAAAGTAAAAAGAAGGAAAAGATTTAGAAAGAGGATGAAATTTGAGTGTACAGAGGCAGAAAAGAAAAAACAAAGAAAGAAAGGAAAGAGCTAAAATGGAAAGATCAATATTTCAGAGGCAGGTGTAGTGAGGAAATGAAATGACAGGAGAAAAAAGACAAATGGACAGCCGCTTGAAGAATTAGCAGAAGACAGACAGGAAAGCGGGAAAAAGAAATTGGAACCAACACGATGGAAAAATAATATGTCCAAAGATAGAAAAATCATTTTATTTTGAATGTTTTAAATGGAATATGTTAGCTTTGGGAAATGTGCATAGTGGATGTCTTTTTATTGTGTTAAGTAGAAAAGGAAATGCGCTTTTGTTTTTCTCCAGTGTTGCAGTGCATGCTGAGGTTCCTAGTTCAATTTTGTCTACATATTTTTATTTCTAATTTGTGATCCCTTGTTCTGTAATTTGTGAGGGTCTGTCAATGTGACTGGCAGATGAAGAGATTGGAGAGGAGAGGGAATTGGGGGAGGGGCTTCTTTATTTTCTACCCTGGTCACCAGCATGGTTAACAGAAGCCCTGACCCTTGCTGTGGCTAGTGGGGATCCCCAAGCCCTGCCAGCTGGGGATCTCTTCCGGGGCTGGCCGGAGCTGCCTTCCACCGAGCTTGGCAGATGGGGGCAGCATCCTGGAGCCACTGACAACTAAGCATGTATGGGTGCTGGCATCAGTGGCTCGAGGAGTTGCTACTGCCTGCTGGGCTTGTCGGGGAGGAGTTCTGGCCATCTCTGGTGGAGGTCCCCAGCTGACAGAGATTGGGGATCCTCATCAGCTAAAGTATTTATATTTTGAGTTGGGGAAGTGCTGGGGGAGAGAGAAAATTTTGTGCCCACCCACTTTATGCTCAGGCCCACCCAAAATTGGTTGTCTGGTTACGCCACTGAAGTGAGTCCTGGGTAGCAGGTCATCAGGGGTGTGACTGGAGGACCAGGAAGGAGACAGAGGTTATACAAGGGAAGCTCAGAGGAAAAGATTTGTCCCTCGTTCTGCCTCTTGACAGAGTCACTAGGTCCTTGGTTGCCTGAGTTCTGTGTTACTTATAGCCCCCTGCCAGATGACCCACAGGGCCGGTCTTAGGCAGGGCCGACAGGAGTGGTCGCACAGGGCCCCGCGGCACTTCCTCACGCTCTCTGCCATTCAATCCTCAGCTTTCCTTCCAGGCACCCTGCGTTTAAAAAGTCCCAGTGGCGGCAGTGAAAAAGCAGGCTCGCCTCTAGCCTTCCCTTCTCTCTCAGCGTGCACTGTGCCGCCTTCGCAGAAACAGGAAATTGCATCAGAGAAAGGCAGACGCCGCTGCAACTTTTTAAACTCAGACCGGCTGGAAGGAAAGGAGGGCTGTGGAAAACTGAGGGCACAGCTGGGGCTGGGAACTGAAACTCGAGGGATGAAAAGGGTAAGTTGGGGGCTAGGACGAGTCACTGGACATGGAGGGGAGGGCAGAGGAGAATCACTGGACATGGAGGGGAGGACAGGGGACAGAGGAGAACCACTGGATGTGTCCTGTTTTGGTTGTTGGTGAGCCCTTAGGTTCTCTGAGGTCCTGCAAGGCCTCAGAGGACAGCCGCGCACCCCGAATCTTCACCCGCGGCGACCGCCGTTCACCGAGGGTTGAGCCCCCAGCTGCAGGCGGCCAGCGGGACTGCTGGAACCGCGGGGTGACGGCCGGCCTGGCTGGTAGTCAGCAACACAGTCTCTGAAGGGCAGCTAGCAAGGGCGGCTAGCTGGGAGAAAACACAGTCCCTGAGGTGGCTAGCAAGGACGGCTAGCAGGGAGAAGAACACAGTCTCTGAGGTGGCTAGCAAGGACGGCTAGCAGGAAGAAGAACACAGTCTTTGAGGTGGCTAGCAAGGACGGCTAGCAGGAAGAAGAACACAGTCTCTGAGGTGGCTAGCAAGGACGGCTAGCAGGGAGAAGAACACAGTCTCTGATGTGGCTAGCAAGGACGGCTAGCAGGAAGAAGAACACAGTCTCTGAGGTGGCTAGCAAGGACGGCTAGCAGGAAGAAGAACACAGTCTCTGAGGTGGCTAGCAAGGACGGCTAGCAGGGAGAAGAACACAGTCTCTGAGGTGGCTAGCAAGGACGGCTAGCAGGAAGAAGAACACAGTCTCTGAGGTGGCTAGCAAGGACGGCTAGCAGGGAGAAGAACACAGTCTCTGAGGTGGCTAGCAAGGACGGCTAGCAGGAAGAAGAACACAGTCTCTGAGGTGGCTAGCAAGGACGGCTAGCAGGAAGAAGAACACAGTCTCTGAGGTGGCTAGCAAGGACGGCTAGCAGGAAGAAGAACACAGTCTCTGAGGTGGCTAGCAAGGACGGCTAGCAGGAAGAAGAACACAGTCTCTGAGGTGGCTAGCAAGGACGGCTAGCAGGAAGAAGAACACAGTCTCTGAGGTGGCTCCGAAGTCCACTGTGTCGGCTTCTGACATCTGAAACGGAAGCACCGGACCCTTTCCGTCCCGGGGTTTAAATCTCCCGCCAGTCCATCCCTATTCCGCAGCAGGAACCAATCCCGCCGGCCTGGGCAGGCAAGGACCGCCTGGATTGGCCAGCCTGTCATGCGGGCGGAGACTCCACCTCAATGCCCCAATCCGGCGTGAGTAGGCGGAGCCTGCTCACTGGTCCGCTCCGGCATCGAGGAACGACGCCGCCGGCGCCGCCATCTTGGCCGGCGTATCCCCTTCTCCGAGGCTGGCGCTCGCTCCAGCGGATTGCCGGCCTTGGAGCGGCCCGCGGCAGCGCCGGCCCCGGCGGCGGCTCGTTTTCGCCGCCCTGGATCCCGCGGCCTCCTTCGGGTTTCGCCCCCCGCAACGGAAGCCCAGGTAAGGGCCCGGAACAGGACAGGATGTGGATGGGAGGTGTCACGATTGTGGTCGTGACCCCTCTCAGACTCACCTTATTTCCGGCAGTCAGCTTCTGAGCTGGCTTCTGTCTGTTCTTCCTGAGTTAGTTCTGTCTCTGTGTGCTGGCTGCTTCCAGCTTGGCTCTGATTACTCCACTATACTGCACCTGTGTGTGTTAAGCCTCTCTGTGCTTCAGTATGCTTTCTGCCTATGTCTTGGTTTGTGTTCCTCTTGCCCTCTGGTGGTCAGAACCGGTGGCTGCTTTCTTTCTGGTCTGGTCCGGTCCAGATATTCCAGCCCTCCAGACCTGGTTTGAAGTTTGGCAGCTAGCCTCACCCGTAGCTGCCTCATGATTCCTGCAGTGAGTTTCAGCTGCTGATGGGTTTATTACCACCTGGAACCTTCTGAGTTTGCCTTTGCATCGTCTAAGGTCCCTGGTTTGTTGGTGCTTTGTTGCTCTTCTGCCTAGTCTGGTTTCTTGTTTAGTTCCTTGTCTGTTTCTAGTTATCTGTGTGTAGTTTAGCTTAGGTTTATTTGCTTACTTCCCTAGTCTTGTTTCTGGTCTGTATTCCTTGTCTAGTTTCTGTTTGTATGTGTCTCTTGCTTAGTGGCTGCTCTGCAGCTTTCAGTCCTGTCTCTTGTCTGTCAGTATTTGTACCCTGTTTTAGTGGCTGCTCTGCAGCTTTCAGTCCTGTCTCTTGTCTGTCAGTATTTGTACCCTGTTTCAGTGGCTGCTCTGCAGCTTTCAGTTCCTGTCCTTTAGCTTGTCCTTTTCCTGCTTTGTGTTTGTCTGTGAGTCCTAGCCCAGTTTCCTGCCTTGCTGCCCATGTATATTCCTTTCCTCTCTGACCCTCAGTCCCTGTTCAGCTTAGTTGGTATCCAGTGCCTGCCCTGTCCGGTAAGTCCTGCCGGCCGCCTGCACCCAGGGGCTCAACTCCTGGGGAAGGGCGGTCAAGCGCAGGTGAAGTCTAGCTGTTTCTGTCAGAGTTCTGCCTTGTCTCTGGTGTGGGGTGGTTTTGCTTGCCACTGCTGCTCCAAGGCAGTGGCCCAAGGGCTCACGAGCCTAGTTTATGCCTTGAAAACCAGACAGGAGGGCAGAGGAGAATTGCTGGACATGGATGGGTGGGGAGGGCAGGGGAGAGAGGAGAGTTGATGGACATGGATGGATGGAGGGGAGGGCAGGAGAAATGCTGGACATGGATGGAGGTGAGGGAAGACAGGAAGGAGATGCACGTGGATGGAGGGGAGGGGAGAGAGGAGAAATGCTGGACATGGATGGGAGGAGAAGGGAGGGCAGGGGACAGAGGAAAATCACTGGATGTGGATGAGAGGGGAGGACAGGGGGCAAAGGAGAATAGCTGGACATGGATGTGAGGAGAAGGCAGAGGAGAATTGCTGGACATGGATGGGTGGGGTGGGGTGGGGAGGGAAGGGGAGAGAGGAGAGTTGCTGGACATGGATGGATAGAGGGGAGGGCAGGAGAAATGCTGGACTTGGATGGAGGTGAGGAAAGACAGGAAGGAGATGCACATGGATGGAGGGGAGAGAGGAAAAATGCTGGACATGGATGGAGTGAAGGGCAGGGAAGAGAGGAGAAATGTTGGAGGGAAGGAAAGACAGAGGAAGGAGATGCACATGAATGGAGGGGAAAGGAGAGAGGAGAAATGCTGGACATGGAAGGGAGGGAAGACAGAGGAAGTAGATGCATGTTTGTCTGGTCGTGAGCCCTTGAGCCCAGGCCATGGCCTAGCGTAAAATCTTGGCCAAGGCCTAGGGTAGACCAAACAGGCCCTACGCACAATTCCAGCCACCAAGCCCCACACACTCAGGACAAACAACTAGCACCACCAGAAAATGGGAGATAGAGCACTCAGGCAGGCCTCACAGCCGATCGGGAACCCACTCGTACAGAGTCCAAGCGTGCGAGCCTCACGGCCAAATGGGAACCCACTTGTACACTGGGAAGGGAGAAAGAACAACAGAGGGTCCCCCAAGGGACTGGAGCACAAGCAGCGCACACGGCGCTGGCAAGAGAAACAAGGGAAAGGGCGAGAGACAGAAGCTTCTAAAGGAACACACAAGGCCATGCCACAGGGCAGACAAGGATACAGGAAGCCCCACAAGGGAACGCACTAGGCTGTACCATACAGCACACAAAGGTAAAGGGAAACCACCTATAAGAATACACAAAGCTGGCCCCACAACACACAAGGATAAAGGGAACTGCTTATAGGAATATACAAGGCTGTGCCACACAGCACTCAAGGTAAAGGGAATCCACACACAAGGATAAAGGGAACTATATAGTAACATAGTAAATTACAACAGATAAAGACCTGTATGGCCCATCCAGTCTGCCCAACAAGATAAACTCATTTTACATGGTATGTGATACTTTATATGTATACCCATGTTTGATTTGTCCTTGCTTTTCTCAGGGCACAGACCGTAGAAGTCTGCCCAGTACTGTTCTTGTACTAAGTTCTGAAGCTAACATAGAAGCCCCTTAAAATTTACACTCCAGCAGGGCCGGCCCTACCCGGTAAGCGGGGTAAGCACCACAGGGGGGCACCTGCTTTCAAGGGCGCCGCATACACTGCTGCCCGCCCTCCGAGTTCCAGGGCCTGCCCGTCCTCCCTTCCTCCCTCCCTCCCAGTTCCAGGGTCTGCCCGCCCGCCCCCTCCCTCCCTCCCACCAATAAGCCTGTTAAGATTGTTCACGGTCCAGGTTGACTTAGATGTATGTACATACGCATTATAAGGAGGTGGATGTACATACATCTAAGTCAACCTGGACCGTGAACAATCTTAACAGGCTTATTTCAAATGGATAATTCAAACAATTATTCATGCATAAATATTACAATTAAGTATATCTTTATAGGTACCTCATTATTACCCAGGTTGCATATCAAGAAAATTAAACACCACGCTATATCTGAGGCGCTGATCTTATGTGGTTCAATCCTACAGATGAAAGTGCTAGAGAAAATTGAAATATATATGACCTACTCCATATTATACTTCCCTTTGGGATACTGTGTGCTCATGCTCACTTACCCATTATTTCACACATGATTCATTGATCCTCTTCATTCTTTCATATTCAAACCATCAATCCCTTTATTAGATGTATGTACATACACAATATAAGGAGGTTGTACATTTAATGTGCTATGATGGTTCCCTTGTGACACTACCACATATTCCTTTTGGGATATAATGGTTGGAATGGGTATGGACTGAGCACATTATTACACAATATAAAATATTTTTACTGTTTGGATCTCTGTTTAGGAATGATAGTGATGATTGTTGTTAATTGATTTTGAGATTTAGTAGTGATTATTTAGACTCAAAAAGATATTTGTTTGTTCTTCCGGTTGTTTAGTTAATTAAATTTTAACTCCCAGACCCTCGACCATTCTTCTAACGTTCGGAGATCCCTTCTCATCGTTTCTACTCCCTTCAAGGTATCCACTCTATTGGCTATTTTTGTGTCATCCGCAAAAAGGCACACTTTCCTTCCAACCCTTCAACCATATCTCCCACAAATATATTAAACAGAATAGGCCCCAGCACCGACCCCTGAGGAACTCCACTGCTCACCTTTCTTTCCTATGAGCGGATTCCATTTACCACCACCCTCTGCCACCTGTCAGTTAACCAGTTTCTTATCCAGTTCACCATACAAGGCTGTGCCACACAGCACTCAAGGTAAAAGGAAGAGTAAGTAAACAGAGAATGTTGCCTTAACATACACAGATCAGATAAGGAGCACTGCTCACCGGAATCAGGAGACAGACAGAGCAAACAAAGGGAGAACAGGCTAAGGGAAAGGCTACTCCTGAAACTCCAAACTGCAGGAAGCAGGGCTACACGGCAGAAAAAGGTGAGGCAAACAAAGGGAAACTTAAACTACAGGAGCAAATACAAGTCAGGGAGGCTGCCAAACAGAGGCAGAACCACAGAGAGCAGAGCCTAAGCTTAGCACAAAAAGGAACACAGAGAGAAAGGGAACTAAATCAAATGAACAAGAACGATACAACAAGCATACCACAGACAGCACAAAATCAGAGAAGCAAGGAACAGACCAGGTGTAGTGGAGTCAGGCAATCAAGCTCGCGCTGGGAATACCCAGCACACACACACACACACACACACACACACACACACACACAATCAACACACAACGAGGAGAGAAGCAAAACTCCAACATATACACAAAGTGCCCTAGCACAAGCAGGCTTCAGCTGAGCAATCAACACTAAAGCAAAGGTTGTAGGGAAAGATAAGGTTAAGTAGATCTTGGCTTCTGACTTCTGCAGCTACAGACCTCAGCTCAAATCCTGACAGGCCAATGAGAGGCGAGTTCCAACAATTTCCCTGCCTCTTAGCAGAGCGGGTTCCAGTCATTCCCCTGCCTGTTTAGCAGAATCATAACAATGCGCATGGATAGAGGGGAGGGGGAGAGGAGAAATGCTAGACATGAATGGAGGGAGGGAAGACAGAGGAGGAGATGTACATGGATTTAGGGGAGAGGAGAAATTCTGGAAACAGATGGAGGAGAGGGGAGAGTTAAAATGCTGGACATGGATGGAGGGGAGGGAAGAGAGAGGACGTGAGATGAACATGGATGGAGGGGAGGAGAGAGAGGAGAAATGCTGGACATGGATGGAGGAGAGGGAAGAGAGAGGAAGGAGATGCATATGGATGGAGGGGAGGGAAGAAAGAGGAAGGAGATGCATACAGACAGAGATGAGGGAAAGGGAAAAGAGGAGAAAAAAATGCACATGGCTGGAGAAAATAGGCAAAAGCTGGATCCACTCTATACCTCCTCCAGTCAAGTCCGCGGAGGACCCAGCTTCTACCTATGAATGTAGGGCAAGAAATGAAGAAGAAAGGAGAAAAGTAAAGAAATAAATAGAAAGGAAGTCCTGGAAGTGGAGTTAAGAGAGCAGCAGAATCAGAGACTGGGACCAACATGATCAGAAAAACAAAGTCACAAGACAACAAATTTCATTTTAGTGTTTGGAATATGTCCAATTTGAGAATTTACATTTCCTGTCTTATTTTGCAATGTATAGCAATGTTCTGTTTTTCTGGTATTGTGTTGCATGCAGAGTCTGTATGCTAATTTGGTTTGTGTCATTTTCGGTATACTGGAGCTGTAACAGCTTACAAAAATTATTTATAATGAAAAAATAAAACAAGTTATTTTTCTTCTCCTGTACTGGTGTAATATTTTCATTGATTACTGTTTATATGCGCCATGGCTGGTAAAAGGGTGTGGCTAAATGTGCCAACGTTGGCCAGTTCAGCACACTATTAGCAGCCAAGTTCATACAAAGTTAATTATGTTCAGTGGAAAATAAATCTGTTGGCTCAGGCTGCTTGCTGTCTGAATATTCAATCACTGTTTCATTATTGCTACCAAGTATTACATATTAAGGGGATTTGTTTTAATTCATTTATCCAGTCCTTATAGTCCTTATGTGCACATGGTTTTACTTTTTAAACCCAAAGATTTCCTAGTGTAGCATTTTTCATGTTTGAATTAGTTTTTGTATACAAGTTTTGATTGATTTGCCTTTATTTGAAATAAAAGAAACTGTTTAAAACATATCTTGTCAACAAGGGGCGGGGCCGGGTAGGGGTGTGGCTGGGTGGGGGCAGAGCTGGATGGGACTGGGGGCGGGCAGCGAACTGGTCTGCACAGGGCCTCGCAATTGCTAAGACCGGCCCTGTGACTCATTACAATTAAGGGGGGTGGGGGGGGTCCTGCAATGCTATAACCGACGGAATGAAGCCATAGTGAACTGTGACTTTTGCCTGTGAATTACAAATACTAGAGACCATTTTGCAGGCCTGAGATTTACAAATTTGTTCCTGGAGAGATGGAAGATACCTGCCGGTAGAGATTCAATTTTTTCCTGCCTCCATGGAGCCATGCTAACGGACAGAGAAAAGCACGCCAACAGTGAGTATGTGGGCGATGGACAGGATAAATTTCGCCGAGTCATAATGGTAGCGATTCCTGCACCAGCCAGGGAAGAAGAGAGTGGCGCGATCCAGAAGTGGCATGTGGCAGAGAGTCTGAGCACCAGCTGCATTAGACACTGAACTAAGTGATGTCACTCGCACGTTTTGCCAGGCGGTGGACCAATGTGTTCAGTGAACATGGATACTTACTCTATAAAAGAGAGCAGAAGTGGCTTAGTAGGGTGCAGAGTTGGCGAGTAGAAAATCGAACAAGAGAAATTGCGCACCAATTACAAGCCATCGTGGAGCTGACCATTAAGGAGAACGCAGTAGTGGGACGAGTTGTCTGTCCTGGGTGCCCATAATGGGGCGTGCCCGCACCGGTGAAATTGTGCTGCCCGGATTGCGGAATGGGACTCTGTAAACAGGACGAAGGCAGTGCAACATCTGACAACACAAAGGCTGTAAAGAACAAATACTCAAAAAACTCCAAACAGCCCAGAACACGGCAGCCAGACTAATATTCGGAAAACCAAAATATGAAAGTGCGACACCCCTACGAAAGAAATTACACTGGCTCCCACTCAAAGAACGAATCACGTTCAAAGTATGCACCCTAGTTCATTAAAATTATCCATGGAGATGCCCCAGCCTATATGTCAGACCTAATAGACCTGCCACCCAGGAATGCAAAAAATCTTCTCGAACATTCCTTAATCTTCATTTTACCAACTGCAAAGGTCTGAAATACAAATTAATGCACGCCTCTACCTTCTCCTATTTGAGCACGCAACTCTGGAACGCGTTACCACGCAATTTGAAAGCAACCAACGAACTGGCCAACTTCCGTAAATTACTAAAGACTCATCTCTTTGAAAAGATATACCACAAAGATCAAAACATGTAAAAATCTCCAAATATACCCAGAAACTTCGTAACGCATCTAATGTCTTATAATGTCTTCTGCTATACCACTATCTGTATTCCTAATGTATGTTAATGTGTTCTGCAATACCACTATCTAATATTTCATGACCATGTAACCCAAAATCCTTCTGTAAAACCAAATGTATATCCTCCTCTCATTTCCAGTATCTATGATGTATTGTAAGCCACATTGAGCCTGCAAAGAGGTGGGAAAATGTGGGATACAAATGCAACAAAATAAATAAAAGGAAGGAGAGGCCAATGCTGCCTGTAAGAGTTCCGTCCCAGGAGCAGCAGAGAAAGAAAGACCACCCACCAGAGACTGGAGTGAAATGTGGGAATGAGTCCAGTGGTGGTCAGTGAGTGTTCTCAACTTGGATACCTTCTCGGGGAAGGACCCCAAGAAGATGGACAGGCAAATGTTAGCTATATGGATATCTGATTATGCAAAAGCCAGATCCTAAGTGGTATAGCTAACTATAAACTGTGTAGGTCTTCGGTCCAGATAACACAGCTTAAATAGTTTTTTTCAATTCATGTTGAATGATACAAGAAGAATTACTTGATCAAGAAATTAGAAAATATTTGGAATAATATGAGAATGATGTGTTAGATTAAGCCTGCCTGTCTGACATTGCTGCCTGGATGTCTCACCGCCATCTGAAACTAAATATGACCAAGACTGAGCTTCTTATCTTTCCTCCTAAACCAACCTCTCCTCTTCCCCCATTCTCTACCTCTGTGAATAACACTCTCATCAGCTAATAACCTTGGGGTCATCTTTGACTCCTCTCTCTCCTTCTCAGCACATATTCAACAGACTGCTAAAACCTGTCATTTCTTTCTCTATAATATCACCAAAATTCATCCTTTCCTTTCTGAGCACACTACCAGAACCCTTATTCACACTCTTATCACCTCTTGCTTAGACTATTGCAACTTGCTTCTCACACGTCTCCCACTAAGCCATCTCTCTCCTCTTCTGTTAAAAATTCTGCTGCACAAATTATATTCCACCAGTGTTGCTATGCTCATATTAGCCCTCTCCTCAGGTCAATTCATTGGCTCCCTATCCGTTTCCGCATACAGTTCAAACTCCTCTTAATGACTTACAAGTGCATTCACTCTGCAGCTCCTCAGTACATCTCCACTCTTATCTCTCCCTACACTCCTCCCCCGGGAACTCCGTTCACTGGGTAAATCTCTCTTATCTGCACCCTTCTCCTTCAGTGCTAACTCCAGACTCTATTCCTTTTATCTTGCTGCACCACACATGGACCTTAACTAATGAAAACTGAAACTAAAAGCCACAGTGCTTTTAAAATGGCTTACTTTACCACATGTGGAGTGACAGCTGATGTCATATCTCCACAGAGAGACTAATTGTTAAGGAGCTTATCATCTCCAATTTACAGACTAATTCCTACTAAACTTTTGATTCAAAAGCATTTATTTGGAGCACTCTATTTACTATATATACTACTATGCAAGATCATAACTGCATTACTTGCAATCACATTACACCAAAAAAAAAGGAATGCAGAGTAGCACCCTCCCCCCCCCCTCCAAAACTAGTGGTGTAGTCAGGGCAGGAGTGATCTCCAGTTGCTCTTGCCTCTGTCAGTTGTACTCTCAAAATGGCTGCTGTGACCTCCTGCCCTTCTTTTTGTCTCTTCCTGCCTCTGCAAGGCAGATACTCTATCATGTCTCAAGTGCATGGTTCTCTCTCACTCTCTCCTCTTCCTCCTCCTAAAGGTGAACCTCCTTTTCATCCATATGCACAAACTCAACATCTTCCCCCTGATTCTATAAAGCTTGCTAAAATTGCACATGCAAATTTAGGCACGGTTCCAATTTATGCATGCAATGTAATTGAATAACAAGCCAATTAGTGCCAATAATTAGCTTTTTAACAAGCATTTATTGGCACTAATTAGATTTACTTGGGTGTTATGTGCATAAAGTTAGGCAAGGGATCCGCACCTAAAATTTACGCAAGGCCCAAAAAGGGGGAATGGAAAGGGGGCGGTCATGGGCATTTTGGGGCAGAACAGGGGCGTGGTTTTGAGTTACACATATTGTCGTGTCTGTCGTGTCTCTGATGTCTATCTGGTGTTGGTGAGCTCTCGAGTCTCCCCGAGCCCCACAAGGCCCCAGGGAACAGCCGAGCACCCCGAATCTTCACCCGCGGCGACCGCCGTTCACCGAGGGTTGAGCCCTCAGCTGCAGGCGGCCAGCAGGACTGCTGGAACCGCGGGGTGACGGCTGGCCTGGCTGGAAGTCAGCACACAGTCTTTAGGGAAGGACTAGTAGGACGGCTAGTTGAACACTAGGAACAAACACAGTCTTCACAGGAGATGGCTAGCAGGACGGCTAGCTGAACACTAGGCACAAACACAGTCTTCACGGGAGGTGGCTAGCAGGACGGCTAGCTGAACACTAGGAACAAACACAGTCTCCACAAGAGGTGGCTAGCAGGACGGCTAGCTGAACACTAGGAACAAACACAGTCTTCACAAGAGCTGGCTAGCAGGACGGCTAGCTTAACACTAGGAACAAACACAGTCTTCACAAGAGGTGGCTAGCAGGACGGCTAGCTGAACACTAGGAACAAGCACAGTCTTCACAAGAGGTGGCTAGCAGGATGGCTAGCTGAACACTAGGAACAAACACAGTCTTCACAAGAGGTGGCTAGCAGGACGGCTAGCTGAACACTAGGAACAAGCACAGTCTTCACAAGAGGTGGCTAGCAGGACGGCTAGCTGAACACTAGGAACAAACACAGTCTTCACAAGAGGTGGCTTCTGATACACAAAACGGAAGCACTGGACCCCTTCTGTGTCTCCGTTTAAATCCCCCGCTCGTCCCTCCGATAGCAACAGCTGGAGCCAATCCTCTTCGACCAGGCAGGCAGAGGGACCCGGATTGGTCCTCCCGTCCGGCGGGCGGAGTCTCCCTGTGGATGCGCCAATCCGGCGCGAGTGGGCGGAGCTACCTCGCTGGTCCTGCTCCAGCGAGGAGAACGAAGACGCCGGCGCCGCCATCTTGGCTGGCGGATCTCCTTCTCCGAGGCCGGCGCCTGCTCCTCTGGATCGCCGGCCTCGGAGCAGCTGACGGCAGTGCCGATCCCCTCGGCAGCCTCTCCCTTCCGTCCCAGATCCCACGGGCGCCCCTGGTTCCCGCTCCTGCCCGCGGACCGCCAGGTAAGGGCCCGGAACGGGACACATATAATTAACGAATAATTATACGTTTTCATTGGTGCAACTGATTGTGCCTAAATCTACACATGTCCATAATGCTTAAGCACTATTCTGTAAACCGCACCAGACTTTAGACATGGCTTATAAAATACCGCAGGTTTTCTTAGGTGCCATTTACTGAGTCTAGCCCCTTATTTCTCAACTACTTTAACTCTTCTACCAAATATCTCCACCTTTGCAATAAACACTTCTTCTTGAGAACTTCAGTTTCACTCGAAGCAACAGTGATTATCAGTTTGAAGGCTCTTGGTCTGGGGAAATAAGCTTCTGATTTCAGCTACACACTGTAAGTAAATTGCCCATATATATCTTGTAAATAAAACAGTTGAAAATTCAGGAAAAAAACCCCAGTCTTCTTGTGAATGTTGAAGTGCAAGGTTTATACTGTTTGAATGTTAAAGCATATATATGCTTTAAGAAGACCAGATCACAAGGAAGGAGACACTTTGAATTTACATCCCGAAGCAGCCTGGTATTTGCAGTCCCCAGTTCTACCCATTGAAATCAGTGCTTTAGTTTGGCCAACAGGTGGTGCATGTTTATGTTTGAAGCTGTTAGTTCCTTCTTAACACAGATAAAAATTAACCTGCAGTGATGTGGCCAGCTATTTTTTAAAACTTGTTGTTCCGGGCTCTGATTGACCCAGGAGCTCAATATCATCTAGAATGTACTGGCTTTTGCTCCAGTCTTAGCCAGGGAGAAAAGAGAGAAGGATCTGTTTGCTGAGGCCCTGTGAAAAGTTATATTTGATAACTTGTGAGCAGCTATATGTCCTGATCTCCCCAGGTACTATTTAGATAGTATACAAATGTTTAGTTAGTGTTATAATTGATCCATATTTCAGTTATCTGTTGCTGTTCGCTGATTGCACCTTTTTTATTCATTGTTCTAATATTTTCATGACAATAAACATTTTTAGTTTATTGCCTCTGCTTGTCTAGACCAAGAATCATGGTTGTTTGGGGATCCAAGATGGCGATTTGAGCTGTGTGGGCGTTTTCTTATCTCCAAGGGATAGTTGTGGTAAAACGCCAGAATTCCCCCATTTTTGCTTGAAGAATGGGGAAAAGGAAGGGGAAAACGAAGGTTCAAGCCTCCCCGAACCTTGTTATGGGTCCCGCTGTTTGTCAAGCCACACTAGAAGCCTTCGGGATGAGACCGCTCGAAGCGCAAGCTCCTGCTTCGACGAGACCTGCGGAAACGGGTCAGAGCATAGAGGAGGTGACGAGTCCCCACGTAAGGGCAGCCCCCCCCCCCCCCCGCCACCAAGAGGTGTTCAGACGCCGATGGAGAGGAATCGGATGGAGGAAGTGGTTGTGCAGCCCCTGTCCATTCAGCTGGGAGGACTTGTCGGCTTCTCTACCCCTATCGGAACAACACAGGGAGAGCTGGAGGAATCGCTCTCAGATCGAGGAGACACCCCAGAAGGTGGCGGGATTGTGGTAAGACCGGCTGTTGTTACACTAGAAGTGCTCTGGGACTCAATCCAAGGATTAAACGCTTCCCTTAAAATGATAACAAACTCTCTTAAAGAGGAGATTGTGGGGGTTAAACAAATTTCCCAAACTTTGACTGTCAAATCTCAAGAACAATCGGATAAAACAGCACTCTTGGAAGGAGAAGTTGCTAAACTTAAGAATATTACGACAAATTTAATGAAAGATAAAGAAATCCAAGCACAAATAATTTAATTTCTTGATAATCAGTTTTGTAGGAATAACTTGCGGTTTATAAACTTTCCCAAGTCTCCATTGATTCCTGCGGTGGAGATGTTAAGGATATATTTCAGTGATGTCCTAGGGGGCTCATTTTCAAAGCACTTAGCCTCCCAAAGTTCCATAGAAACCTATGAAACTTAGAGGCATATTTTCAAAGCACTTAGCCTTCCAAAGTTACATAGAAACCTATGGAACTTTGGAAGCCTAAGTGCTTTGAAAATATGCCTCTTAGCCTCCCAAAGTGCTTTGAAAATATGCCTCTAGGTCTACCAGTGGAGGGTTTTCCACCCATTGTTAAGGCCCAGTACATAACAGGAGCTACAATTAACTTAAACGAACAACCGCAAAATCAGCAGTTAAATTTAACTGAATTTCTAGAGAGCTCTTTGGACATAGTGACGGAACGGACCACACTGCTGGCTACTTTTGCCTTTGAAATGGATAGGAAGAACATCTTTAAGATTTATTTTCAACATATTAATGCAGTTTTTTTGGGCTCGAGGGTTCAAATTTTTCCCGATTTGACAAGGGATACGCAGAAGAGGAGAGAATTCTTGCAATATAGGGCGAGACTTCTCAACCTGGGTGCAGTTTTCAAATTGAAATTTCCTTGTAGATGCTTAGTATCCCTACAATCAAATAACTATGTATTCTTTGATCCCTTAAAAGTGCAACAATTTATAGTAGCAAAGGAAAGTGTTAATACTCCTTAGTTGAATCCCAAAGAATGTAATATGCTGTAAAGTTGGCTCGCAGGATAAACTTGCTTTTCAAGCTCATTGATAATTAATTTCCTTCTGTTTGCCTAGTATCTGGATCCTTATTGTGGACAAAGTGATAGAGTAATATTTCCAATGTATAAAAAAAATTTTTTTTTTTGCTTTGTAAACAGTTTTCCATATTTCCATTACATTTATGTTGTTTAATAAATGTAAAAGCATAAATAAAATATTAAAAAAGGAAAAAAAAAGAATCATGGTTGTTTGTGTGTTGGGTCTGTGAGTGCTTTCTGGGAACTGTGGGACCACTGGGAGTGTGGCCTCCAGTAATCTAGAAATCACTGGAGATAATTTGAGAGCGGGAGACTCGCCCAGAGGCAGGTGGGAACCAGTTGGTGGGAGGACTATGTAGAGCACAGGTGGACCTGAGCAATGTTGGGGATAGACCTAAGTGGCTACAGGGTAGCACTAGGCGGGTGGCTAGTTGTTTTGTGACAAGGTGTAATACTGTCAATTAGCAGTGTGTGATATCCCAAGATAATCCTGATGTATGTTTTTTAATAGGAGGAAAAAAACTCAAATTAAAAGGGAACACTCCGTCGTTAGATTAACATAAGGGAGGACTCTTAAATCATCACGGGTAAAAAACCTCCTTTTAATCTGGCAACTGCTCAATGCTTGTAAAATCTGGCGACTGCTCAATGCTTGTAAAAATCATACACTTATCTTTAAATTTACAGTCATAAAAGACACCGTCACCGTCTGACTTCGGCCCAAGTTTCACATTCTGCCTCAGGGTCCGTGGACATTGAGCGAAGGGAAGACCAGTAGAGACGTCGGGAGCGCCGCCTCCTTCACTGACGCTGCGCCGTTCGCTGCCCTTCCAGCCGGACGGAGGTAAATTTAAAAGAGATTTTGTTGGGGGGAGAAGAGGGTGGGCAGTTGGGACATGGGAGCGGGAGGGCAGGGGAGAGAGGACAGCGATCATCTACACGGGGGGGGGGCCGCGTGCACGTGCGCGCTCTCTCCAACCGCTTGTCCGGGGGGGGGGGGGCGGGCGGCACCCGATCCCCTGCGGGGGGGGGTGGGGTCGGCACCCGATCCCTTGCAGGGGGGCGCCACAGACCCTTGGCACGGCCCTGTGCGCTGTCATGGACCCGAGTTTGACATCAGAGGCTGGCACGAAATATTTTTAAAGATGTTTTTTGAGGGTGAGAGGGGGTTAGTGACCACTGGGGGAGTAACGGGAGGTCATCCACGATTCCCTCCGGTGGTCATCTGGTCATTCCGGGCACCTTTTTGTGCCTTATTCGTAAAAAAAACACATCCAGGTGAAAACGTCCAAGTGTTCGTCATGTACTTCCTTGCTTTTTTCGATTATGGGTCAAAGACGTCCAAGTGTTAGGCATGCCCAAGTCCCACCTTCGATATGCCTCCGACATGCCCCCTTGAAATTTGTACGTCCTTGCGACGGACTACAGTTGGAGACGTCCAAAATTGGGTTTCGATTATACCGATTTGGACGTCTCTGGGAGATGGACGTCCATCTTCCGATTTATGTAGAAAGAGGATGTCCTTCTCTTTCGAAAATGAGCCTGATGGTCACTTGGATACTTTGGATTTGGTGATAAATTTAGCATATTTCTCAGCTCTTTGCTTTATCTCCACCAATTTTCTGATGCACTTTTGTTGATATATTTTTTATACTTTACTTTCAATTTATGTCTTTTATTAAAGTTATTATTTTATTGTATGCATATTTTATTTGATTGTTTTTAACCTGAAATGATTTATGTTCATTAATGTGAATTGATTTGTTGTTTTAGTTTATTGTATTATGTTTTTAGATGTGATTTGATTTTTCATTCATTTATTGTATTATGTTTTTAGATTTGAATTTTCATCATTTTAGAATATATTATGTGATGTTTATGTTTTATTCATTATGTAATTTTTATTTTGTAGTTTTTTTTACCCCTGATGCAACCTGAGGGTGAAACGTGGCCACGTCGGGTAACCTTTGCAATAAACCACTTGTCCTGTTACTCTCTTGTTCTATTTTTGCCTCTTTTGTCTTTTTGATCTGCTTTCTTTTTGGTTTGCTATTTCATTGGCAGATCTTTGCGTTTTTTTTGTTTTTGGCCATATAAAGTATGGCCATTATTCCTAAGCCTAATCTTTCTGTGGTATTTCTGGGACTTAGAACATAGAAGTTCGCCCAGCACTGTCCTTACGTTCCAACCAATAGAGTTGCTATCAAAGCCCATTCCAGCCCATCTCAAACTGTCTTGTCATATATGGGACACAGACTGAACAAGTCTGCCCTGCACTGGCCTTAGTTCATCATAGCCAGAGTCACCACCTAAGCACCAGTCAACACATCAACACATGCAGTCATTTAAGTTTTGTTTTGTATACCATCCATTCTCCGAGGACAAGCAGGCTGCTTGTTCTCACTGATGGGGTTGACGTCCTCGGCAGCCCCCTCCATCGGAAAGTTTACTAGCAAAAGCCTTTCCTAGTCCTCGCGCGCCCATGCGCACCGCGCATGCGCGGCCGTCTTCCCGCCCGAAACCGGCTCGAGCCGGCCAGTCTTCTTTCGTCCGCGCTCGGTACGGTCGTGTTACGCCGTTCGTGCCCCAGAGAGTCGACCTCGCGCGTCCGTTTCGACGTATTTTTTCCTTGTTTTTCTTTAAAAAAGTTCGGGAAGCGCTCCGGAAGTGTTCCGGAAGACCCTTTCGGGTTTTCTGCCCTTCCCGTAATTTTCACAGCTTTTGCCCCGTAAGTTTTCTTTCGTTGTCGGGGTAGGCCTAGTTGGCCTCGGTCGAGATTTTTCTCCCTTTAAATTTTGGTGCTTCAATTTTCGCCATTTCGGCCTTTGATTTCGCCGGCGTGATTTTTCCGCCCATGACATCGAAGCCTTCCAGCGGCTTCAAGAAGTGCACCCAGTGCGCCCGGGTAATCTCGCTCACTGATAGGCACTCTGCGTGTCTTCAGTGTCTAGGGGCCCAGCACCGCCCTCAGAACTGCAGTCTGTGTTCCCTGTTACAAAGGCGGACTCAGGTAGCGAGATTAGCCCAGTGGAACGTTTTGTTCTCGGGCTCTTCGTCGACATCGGCACCGGAGGCATCGAGTGCATCGACGTCGTCAGCGTCCGGACCATCTTCCTTGGCTGCCGCTCCATCGACTGCATCGAGGCATCGGACCTCTGCATCGGCGCCGAGGCATCGGGCGACTGCATCGACGTCGGTGGTACCGAGACTTCGTCTGCTGATGTCGTTGGACGGAGGTGCATCGTCAGGAGTGCAGGTGAGGGCTGTCCATTCCCCTGCTGGTGGCGGTGAGCCTTCGGGTGGGTCTCCTCCTACCCCGAGGGCTCCTGCGGTACAGCCCCCCCGGGATCGACCCTCTTCGGTCTCGGCCCCGAGGAAGCGACGGATGGATTCTACGTCCTCCTCGTCGGTGCCGGGGAGCTCCGGTGACATGCTTCGGAAGAAGTCGAAGAAGCATCGACACTGGTCTCCTCCCCATGTCGGCACCGAGAGCTCTGGGTCGCCGAGGGATTCGGCACCCAGCAGGCATCGGCACCGAGAGGACCGCTCACCCTCTGTTCAGGAGGTGTCGATGCGCTCCACTCTGGACAGCCCGGAACAGCCTCCTCGCCCGGAACAGGTTCTGACGTCGACGCCTGCATCGACCTCTCAGCCTTTTTCTGCAGCCACTCTGAACGAGAGCCTCCGGGCCGTTCTCCCAGAGATTCTGGGAGAGCTGTTGCGCCCTACCCCTCCGGTACCGGCGGTGCTTGCGCCTCCGGTACCGTCGAGCGTGGCGCCGGCTGGTCCATCGCCCAGGTTGAGGTCCCCAACGTCGGTACCGCGTGCGGTGCCGACCGCGGCCACCTCCCAGGAAGGCTCCCCGACTACGTCGGCGGAGGGAGCTTCGCCGATGCGGGCGAGGGAGTCTACCTCTCGACGCCCCCATCGTGGACGTGGCTCCACGGAGTTGAGCCGGGCGAGGTTGCAGACACAGGTCCGTGAACTTGTGTCTGACACCGAGGGTGAGGCCTCGTGGGAGGACGAAGAAGACCCCAGATATTTCTCTGACGAGGAGTCTGAGGGTCTTCCTTCTGATCCCACTCCCTCTCCTGAAAGGCAGCTTTCTCCTCCTGAGAGTCTGTCTTTCGCTTCCTTTGTCCGGGAGATGTCTACGGCCATCCCCTTCCCGGTGGTTGTGGAGGACGAGCCCAGGGCTGAAATGTTTGAGCTCCTGGACTATCCTTCTCCACCTAAGGAAGCGTCCACTGTTCCCTTGCACCATGTCCTGAAAAAGACATTGCTTGCGAACTGGACCAAGCCATTAAGTAATCCCCACATTCCCAAGAAGATCGAGTCCCAGTACCGGATCCATGGGGACCCAGAGCTGATGCGCACTCAGTTGCCTCATGACTCTGGAGTTGTGGATTTGGCCCTAAAGAAGGCTAAGAGTTCTAGGGAGCATGCTTCGGCGCCCCCGGGCAAAGACCCTAGAACCTTAGACTCCTTTGGGAGGAAGGCCTACCATTCTTCTATGCTCGTGGCCAAGATCCAGTCTTACCAGCTCTACACGAGCATACACATGCGGAACAATGTGCGGCAGTTGGCGGGCTTGGTTGATGCTCTTCCCCCTGAGCAAGCCAAGCCTTTTCAGGAGGTGGTCAGGCAGCTGAAGGCGTGCAGAAAATTCCTGGCCAGAGGAGTTTATGACACTTTTGATGTTGCGTCCAGGGCCGCTGCTCAAGGTGTGGTGATGCGCAGGCTCTCATGGCTGCGTGCCGCCGACCTGGAGAATAGGATCCAGCAGCGGATTGCGGACTCGCCTTGCCGTGCGGACAACATTTTTGGAGAAAAAGTCGAGCAGGTGGTAGAGTCTCTCCACCAGCGGGACACCGCATTCGACAAGTTCTCCCGCCGGCAGCCTTCAGCCTCTACCTCTACAGGTAGAAGATTTTTCGGGGGAAGGAAGACTGGTCCCTATGCTTCTGGTAAGCGTAGGTACAATCCTCCTTCTCGACAGCCTGCGGCCCAGGCTAAGCCCCAGCGCGCTTGCTCTCGTCAGCAGCGTGCGCCTCAGCAAGGCCCCGCGGCTCCCCAGCAAAAGCAAGGGGCGAGCTTTTGACTGGCTCCAGCAGAGCATAGCCGACATCCAAGTGTCAGTGCTGGGCGACCTGCCAGTCGGGGGGAGGTTGAAAGCTTTTTACCAAAGGTGGCCTCTCATAACCTCCGATCAGTGGGTTCTGCAAATAGTCCGGCAAGGATACACCCTCAATTTGGCCTCAAAACCTCCAAATTGTCCACCGGGAGCTCAGTCTTACAGCTTCCAGCACAAGCAGGTACTTGCAGAGGAACTCTCCGCCCTTCTCAGCGCCAATGCGGTCGAGCCCATGCCATCCGGGCAGGAAGGGCTGGGATTCTATTCCAGGTACTTCCTTGTGGAAAAGAAGACAGGGGGGATGCGTCCCATCCTAGACCTAAGGGCCCTGAACAAATATCTGGTCAAAGAAAAGTTCAGGATGCTTTCCCTGGGCACCCTCCTCCCCATGATTCAGCAAAACGATTGGCTATGCTCTCTGGACTTGAAGGATGCCTACACTCACATCCCGATACTGCCAGCTCACAGACAGTATCTGCGATTTCAGCTGGGCACACGCCACTTCCAGTACTGTGTGCTACCCTTTGGGCTCGCCTCTGCGCCCAGGGTGTTCACAAAGTGCTTGGCTGTAGTAGCAGCGGCACTTCGCAGGCTGGGGGTGCACGTGTTCCCATATCTCGACGATTGGCTGGTGAAGAACACATCCGAGGCAGGAGCCCTGCAGTCCATGCAGATGACTATTCGCCTCCTGGAGCTACTGGGGTTTGTGATAAATTATCCAAAGTCCCATCTTCTCCCAGTGCAGAAACTCGAATTCATAGGAGCTCTGCTGGATTCTCGGACGGCTCGCGCCTATCTCCCAGAGACGAGAGCCACCAACTTGTTGTCCCTCGTCTCGCGGGTGCGAGCGTCCCAGCAGATCACAGCTCGGCAGATGTTGAGATTGCTGGGCCACATGGCCTCCACAGTTCATGTGACTCCCATGGCCCGCCTTCACATGAGATCTGCTCAATGGACCCTAGCCTCCCAGTGGTATCAGGCCGCCGGGGGTCTAGAGGACGTGATCCACCTGTCCACGAGTTTTCTCAAATCCCTATATTGGTGGACGATTTGCTCCAATTTGACTCTGGGACGTCCCTTCCAAATTCCTCAGCCACAAAAGGTGCTGACCACGGATGCGTCCCTCCTGGGATGGGGAGCTCATGTCGATGGGCTTCACACCCAAGGAAGCTGGTCCCTCCAGGAACGCGATCTGCAGATCAATCTTCTGGAGTTACGAGCGATCTGGAACGCTCTGAAGGCTTTCAGAGATCGGCTGTCCCACCAAATTATCCAAATTCAGACAGACAACCAGGTTGCCATGTACTATGTCAACAAGCAGGGGGGCACCGGATCTCGCCCCCTGTGTCAGGAAGCCGTCAGCATGTGGCTCTGGGCTCGCCGTCACGGCATGGGGCTCCAAGCCACATATCTGGCAGGCGTAAACAACAGTCTGGCCGACAGGTTGAGCAGGATTATGCAACCTCACGAGTGGTCGCTCAATTCCCGTGTGGTACGACAGATCTTCCAGGTGTGGGGCACCCCCTTGGTAGATCTCTTCGCATCTCGAGTGAACCACAAAGTCCCTCAGTTCTGTTCCAGGCTTCAGGCCCACGGCAGACTGGCATCGGATGCCTTCCTCCTGGACTGGGGGGAGGGTCTGCTGTATGCTTATCCTCCCATACCTCTGGTGGGGAAGACTTTGTTGAAACTCAAGCAAGACCGAGGCACCATGATTCTGATTGCTCCTTTTTGGCTGCGTCAGATCTGGTTCCCTCTTCTTCTGGAGTTGTCCTCCGAAGAACCGTGGAGATTGGAGTGTTTTCCGACCCTCATCACACAGGACGAAGGGGCACTTCTGCATCCCAGCCTCCAGTCGCTGGCTCTTACGGCCTGGATGTTGAGGGCGTAGACTTTGCCTCTTTGGGTCTGTCAGAGGGTGTCTCCCGCATCTTGCTTGCTTCCAGGAAAGATTCCACTAAGAGAAGTTACTTCTTCCATTGGAGGAGGTTTGCCGTCTGGTGTGACAGCAAGGCCCTAGATCCTCGCTCTTGTCCTACACAGACCCTGCTTGAATACCTTCTGCACTTGTCTGAGTCTGGTCTCAAGACCAACTCTGTAAGGGTTCACCTTAGTGCAATCAGTGCTTACCATTACCATGTGGAAGGTAAGCCGATCTCAGGACAGCCTTTAGTTGTTCGCTTCATGAGAGGCTTGCTTTTGTCAAAGCCCCCTGTCAAGCCTCCTACAGTGTCATGGGATCTCAATGTCGTTCTCACCCAGCTGATGAAACCTCCTTTCGAGCCACTGAATTCCTGCCATCTGAAGTACTTGACTTGGAAGGTCATTTTCTTGGTGGCAGTTACTTCAGCTCGTAGAGTCAGTGAGCTTCAGGCCCTGGTAGCCCAGGCCCCTTACACCAAATTTCATCATAACAGAGTAGTCCTCCGCACTCACCCTAAGTTCTTGCCAAAGGTCGTGTCGGAGTTCCATCTAAACCAGTCAATTGTCTTGCCAACCTTCTTTCCCCGTCCTCATTCCTGCCCTGCTGAACGTCAGCTGCACACATTGGACTGCAAGAGAGCATTGGCCTTCTATCTGGAGCGGACACAGCCCCACAGACAGTCCGCCCAATTGTTTGTTTCTTTTGACCCCAATAGGAGGGGAGTGGCTGTAGGGAAACGCACCATATCCAATTGGCTAGCAGATTGCATTTCCTTCACTTACGCCCAGGCGGGGCTGACTCTTGAGGGTCATGTCACGGCTCATAATGTTAGAGCCATGGCTGCGTCGGTAGCCCACTTGAAGTCAGCCTCTATTGAAGAAATTTGCAAAGCTGCGACGTGGTCATCTGTCCACACATTCACATCTCATTACTGCCTGCAGCAGGATACCCGACGCGACAGTCGGTTCGGGCAGTCAGTTCTTCAGAACCTGTTTGGGCTTTAGGATCCAACTCCACCCCCCGAGGGCCCTGTTTGTTCTGTTCCAGGCTGCACTCTCAGTTAGTTGGTAAATTTTTCAGGTCAATCTCAGTTATGTCCTCGCCGTTGCGAGGCCCAATTGACCATGGTTGTTGTTTTGAGTGAGCCTGGGGGCTAGGGATACCCCATCAGTGAGAACAAGCAGCCTGCTTGTCCTCGGAGAAAGCGAATGCTACATACCTGTAGAAGGTATTCTCCGAGGACAGCAGGCTGATTGTTCTCACAAACCCGCCCGCCTCCCCTTTGGAGTTGAGTCTTCCCTTGAAGTGTATTGTCTTGCTACATACTGGACTGGCCGGCTCGAGCCGGTTTCGGGCGGGAAGACGGCCGCGCATGCGCGGTGCGCATGGGCGCGCGAGGACTAGCAAAGGCTTTTGCTAGTAAACTTTCCGATGGAGGGGGCTGCCGAGGACGTCAACCCCATCAGTGAGAACAATCAGCCTGCTGTCCTCGGAGAATACCTTCTACAGGTATGTAGCATTCGCTTTTTCTAATTAAAGATCTTCTATGTCCATCCCATGCCTGTTTGAATTCTGTCATCTTTTTTGGTCTCCACCATCTCCCTCAGGAGGGCATTCCATGTATGAACTACCCTCTCCATGAAAAAGAATTTCCTGACATTATTCCTAAGCCTTCTAACCCGCAACCTCAATTAATGTTGTCTAGTTTTATCGTTTTCCCTTCTCTGGAAAAGATTTGTTAATACCTTACAAGTGTTTAAATGTCTGTATCATATCTCCCCTATCCTCTAAGGTATACACAGTAAGGTCTTCTAGTCTCTTCTCATGTGTTTTGGCATAAGCCCCATACCATTTTTGTGGCCTTTCTCTGGATTGTTTGAAGTCTTTTTTATTCTTAGTAAGATACGGCCTCCAAAACTGAACACAATACTCCAACCTCACCAACAACTTGTACAGGGGCATCAACACCTCCTTTCTTGTGCTAGTTATGCCTCTCTCTTTGCAGCCTAGCTTCCTTCTGGCTACAGCCACCACGTTGTCACATTATTTTGTTGCTTTCGGATTCTCAGACACACAAGTGCCTATATGCCTTTATAAAAGAGCCCTACTCATGGCTAAAATGCAGCTGTATACATTCACTCCAAAGTCCCATTCCCTGTCTGTGCACATCAGTCTCTCACCTCCTAGCACATACCTTGGATTTCTATTTCCCAAGTGCATCACTCTTTACTTCTTTGCATTACATTTTAACTGCCTAACATTGGACCATTCTTCTAACTTTTGCAGTTTCTATCTCTTTTCATGTTGTCACTCCCTCCAGTGTGTCCATTCTGCTGCAAGTCTTGGTATCATCCACAAAAAGGCAAATCTTACTGTCTAACACTTCAGTAATGTCCCGTTACAAAATATACTGAATAGAACTGACCCCAGGACTGAGGCACTCCACTACTCAACATTCTTTCCTCCAAATGAATTCCATTAACCACCAACCTCTGGCGTCTGTCAACCAGTATCTAATCCAGTTCACCACTTTGGTTCCTAACTTCAGCCTGTCGAGTTTATTCAAGAGCCTCCTATAAAGAACCATGTCAAAAGCTTTGCTGAAATCCAAGTACATTACATCTAGTGCATCTCCTTGATCCAATTCTCTGGTTACCCAAAAGAACATAACATAAAAACATGAGAGTAGCCACACTTGGTCAGACCAATGGTCCATCTAGCCCAGTGTCCTGTTTCCAACAATGGCCAAGCCAGGTCAAAAGTACCTGGCAGAAACCCAAATCATGGCAACATGCCATGCTACAAATCCCAGGGCAAGCAGTGGCTTCCCCATGTCTGTCTCAATAGCAGACTATGGACTTTTCCTCCAGAAACTTGTCCAAACCTTTTTAAAATCCAGAAATGCTAATCACCATTACCACATCCTCTGGCAAAAAGTTCCAGAGCTTAATTATTCGTTGAGTGAAAAAATGTTTTAAATGTATTTCCATATAACTTCTTTGAGTGTCCCCTAGTCTTTGTACTTTTGGAACGAGTAAAAATTTGATGTACTTCTACTCGTTCTACACCACTCAGGATTTTGTAGACCTCAATCATATCTCTTCTCATCCATTTCTTTTCCAAGCTGAGTAGCCCTAACCTCTTTAGCCTTTCCTCATACAAGAGGAGTTCCATCTCCTTTATCATTTTGGTCGCTCTTCTTTGAACCTTTTCTAATTCTGCTATATCTTTTTTGAGATACAGTGACCAGAGCTGAACGCAATACTCAAGGTGCGGTCGCACCGTGGAATTATACAGAGGCATTTTAATATTTAATATTACATTACTGCACCTTGATAACTTCCCACCTTAGTTATGTATCATTGTTAAAAATGATTTACACAGTTATACACAAATCTGAAAACTATGCACTCTCATATTCAAAGAAAATGAAATACTAACATTTTCAAATCTACAGCTTATAAAGTGATGTTTTGTATAACATGGCTGAGAGGAAGTAAGCAATGCTACACTTGTTAAGTCAAATCAATAATTATTGCAAGCCCACTGAAATAACATATGCTATTTAGTTTCCAGGGTTTAGAATTTAACCAAGTCACCGATTTTTTTTTTTGGCTCACATAAACAAGGTAGTTTCCATTTGTCTTTATACAGAGTCAGACAGAGGTTAGTCCACAAAACAATTTCCTTGAAATATTTTTAAGTGTACTGGATAATTACATTAAGAACAGCTGGGCAGACACTGACAAAACTGTGCATTTTAGGGTGGATAGCTGCTAGTCAAGCCTCTGCATTTAAAAAATTAAACATATTCTCTTGCTTCAAGCAAAACAAATCATTTCAAAATATATTTAAAAAGGTCATTCTTCTAGCCTATTTGGGTGTTAGCAGTTATTTAATAGTGACTATATTTTTCTTCCTGATCTTTAATCCAGGTTTAAAAGATCTAGAAGTAATCAAGTATAAAAATGCAACAAAAAACATAATTTGGTGCTTCATTCTGCTTGCTGGCAGAATGCCTGAACAGAAGATATGTGTCATCACTTAGCTTCAAAAAAAATGGCTGTGAAAAGCAGCATCATATATTTCTGATATTAAAATATGTTCTCATCTTATATCTTTTGGAGGGCATTCATGGGGATAAACATCAGCAAATATAGACGTTCACGGTCCTTACCTATGAGCAATGTTTACCCACACAGCTTTTGATGAGTTCGGTCATTTAATCTTATTCTTAACAAATACAATCTAGCCATCACTATATGTTATCATAATCTTCCAGGAACTGTTCCACTGTCTTCAAACTACTGTGGATTGTCCATTGAGCAACTCAGATACAAAATTACAGCTCTGTACATGTTCACATCTGCTCTATGCTGTGGTAAGAGCAGTATTTTCACACAGTAGAGCAGGTGCATTCTAGACTGGAGAAGATGGCCATGTTTCCAGTTCCAGAGACCTTATGGATGTAAATGGTGTTTTAGTTGAGATGAACTAAATCTTCAATAGGGGAAAGAGTATCCACTAACAATCCCACGAAATATAAACTTAGGATAACTCAATCTAGTGTAAGCTTCCCAAAGGGTCAGAAGGAAAAAGCCTCAAGAAGCTCCTCTTCAATCCACAACAGTGTTAAGAGGGCTAGGACTTCTTCATCATAGGCAAAAACAACTCCTGGTTTTAATTTACTGGTAAATATGACCTCATTCAAAAAAATCCAAGTGGCAACAATCTCAATAGGTATTTAGCTTAGATGACTGAAGCATGCCGTTGTCCTGTCTATTCTTCTCTCTTCAAATTTAATGACCGTGGTCAACGTTGGCCCCCGTTTCACCAAAGCTGCATCAGAACCACTAGTCAGATTGTAAAGTCCCGTTCAGTATGCTACTAATGGTGTTTTAGTTGTCAGACTACCTTCTGATTGATAACCTGGTAACACTAGTTTGGGGCACCCAAATTCAAATGTTTAAAAAAATTGCAGGAGAAGGGTATTTATTAACTCAAGGAAATAACATCTTGCGTCCTAACACAAATTATTACCAACAAGGTATATCTTTGAACTTGTAGTCAGAATTGTGGGATGGCCTTCACTTTGAGATGCAGAACATATTATGAACCTCATTTCAGACTTTCCTGTCCTTATGATCCCTTTTCAGGCATTGTAGATCCCTAAGCAACTGTATGTCTTGTCCCCCTCCTAGCAATCTGTGCCAATTCATGGGGGCCTCCATTTCCCTCCAACCAATGTACTCCTCTCTTCCTCTGGCCCCACCAATCCCTCTCATGCCAAGTTCTCTGTAGGAAGAAGACAGCAGTGATACCTCACACTGTGTCCTCTTCTTCTATTGCCCAGGATCTGACTTGTGCTTTAAACCATGAGACTATGATATCACAGGCAGTTCAAACTGCAAGTCTGGTCCCAAGTAACACCATGATTATCTGCTTACTGCCAATTCAGCCTGGGGAGGAGATTAATTTATCATTTATTTAAAATTTACTAGGTCACATTATTTGCAGTACAAGTCAAGGAGGTTCCAAAAAACAGCAAGGCAGATGATCTGCAAAATCCAACGTGGATATAAACAAGATCACTCAGAAGTTCAGATAAAACTTTATTATAAGATAAGTGCTCGAGATCCTAAGAGCCCCTGATGCAGTCCTTTTGGTTGAAACACAGCCTGTGTCAGGCACTTATCTTATAATAAAGTTTTATCTGAACTACTGACTGATGTGCTTTGTTTGTATCCAAGTCAAGGATGTTTACATTCTTTAAAAAACAAAAAAAAGTTGAAATAAGAAAAGGAAATCCAATTAAAATAGGAAAGCAACAACCAACCAGAGACAGACATAGCTGAAACACCAAAGCAAAGATCATAAATTGTTTCCAAAAGGGTAAAACTATCCAGCAGTCATACATTAAATGCAGCAACTGTCTCTACCTGTCTAAGGCCACAGTGGTTCTCCAAAGACAATGCTGAAGACGTGTTTTTAATGCTGCGCTGAATTTCTTGTAAGAAAGTTCTGAGCATAAAAATGATAGTAAATCATTCCAAAGGGCAGGTATCCTGAAGAAAAAGAACTTTAGCTGGTAGATTTCCAGCGGTCGTAAGAAGGACCAAACTATGATCATTTACGGCCTTTTTCAAAAGCATGCTAGCATTTTTAGCTTGCGGTAAAAACCAACTGACAGTAAATGCTGAGACACCCATTATGGGCGTCTCAGCATTTACTGCAAGCTAAAAACGCTAGCATAGCTTGTAAAAGGCCCCCTTAAAGAGTAAAGACAGCATGAAGAAACATAAGGAATAGTAAAGGAAGCCAAGTAGCTGGGCATCCCATCATGAACGGATTTATAGGCCACAACTAATATCAAATTTGATATTCTATTTAATGGGCAACCAGTGTAATTGCAAAATTTTTTGAGCAATGTGATCTCTTCTTTTACCCAACATAAAAAAAACCAGACAGCTGTATTCTATAGGGATGCAATCTTTTAAAATTTGATTAAGAAATACCAGCATAGATGACATTACGATAATCATTTCCTATGTTCTCTCTCGTTGTTTGCATTAAATGAATGATTATAGGTTAGTGTTGCCTAGTCCATACCAAGTCTATTGGGAAGTAACCTGTAAAAGTGCTTTTTTATTTTTTGGTCCCCTATCTGTGGAATAGCCTTCCCCTTGACCTTAAAGCTGAATCATCCTTGAAAGTTTTCAAGACTAGCTTTGAGGGGGAATAATCGAACGTTGCTGGCGAAATAGGTCGCTGGTGATCCATTTTGGCAGCGGTGCAACAGCTGGCCAGAACCGTATTTTCGAAAAAGATGGCTGGCCATCTTTTTTTTCAATAATATGGTTTAGCCCGGCCAAATGCTAGAGTTCGCCGGGTTTGAGATGGCCGATTTTGTTTTTTAGCGATAATGGAATAAAATGCCGGCCATCTCAAACCCGGCGAAATCCAAGGCATTTGGTAATGGGAGGAGCCAGCATTTGTAGTGCACTGGTCCCCCTCACATGCCAGGACACCAACCGGGCACCCTAGAGGTCACGTCTAAAAATGTTTTAAAAAATACACAAATAGCTCCCAGGTGCACAGCTCCCTTACCTTGGGTGCTGAGCCCCCCAAACCCACTTCCCACAACTCTACACCATTACCATAGCCCTTATGGGTGAAGGGGGGCACCTATATGTGGGTACAGTGGGTTTTGGGGGGGTTTGGAGGGCTCAACACTTAGCACCACATGTGTAACAGGTAGGGGGGGGGGATGGACCTGGGTCTGCCTGCCTGAAATGCACTGCACCCATTAAAAAGTGCTCCAGGGACTTGCATACTGCTGTCAGGGAGCTGGGTATGACATTTGAGGCTGGCAAAAAAAGTGTTTTATTTTAATTTTTTTAGTGTGGGAGGGGGTTGGTGTCCACTGGGGGAGTATGAGGAGGTCATTCCCCATTCCCTCTGGTGGTCATCTGGTCAATTGGGGCACCTTTTGAGGCTTGGTCGTGAAAACTAAAGGACCAAGTAAACCCAGCGAAATACTGATGAATGCCGCTTTTTTGTTTTCCATTATCCGCAAAAGCTGGCCATCTGGTAGCCACGCCCACGCCCATGCCCCGCCTTCGCTTCACTGCCGACACGCCCCTTGAACTTTCGCTGGCGCGGCGACGGGAAAGCAGTGATGGTGTCAAAAACGCCACTTTCGATTATACCGATTTCACAGCTTTTGCATTGGGAGATGGCCGGCAATCACTTTCGAAAATAAGCCTGTTAGAAACCTACCTTTTTTCCAGGGCATTTCTACAGTGAATCTGGTAGGCTCCCGAGATCCCAGTGCAGAAACATGAACCTTTTAATGTGTGTTTGATCTTCAGTATGTTTATTTTCTAACCTATAATTTTATGGTGTTCCTTTCTTATCTTCTTCTGTTTTGTTTTGTTTAAATTTTTAGTGTACATTCCCTTGACTTGTGCACTAAAAAAAAGGCAATCCAATTTTAATAAACATAAACAGAATAAACATATGCAGTTTGTTGTTTTCTAAGTAGTTTCACACCAACCTTAAATGACAAAGGGCCAAGAAACTACCGTATTTTTCGGACTATAAGACGCACTGGACCATAAGACGCACCTAGGTTTTAGAGGAGAGAAATAGGAAAAAACATTCGGACTATAAGACGCACCTTTTTCCTCCTCTAAAACCTAGGTGCTCCAGTGCATCTTGTCTGAATCCCTCCCTCCCTCCTTCCGAGTTCAGGATCTCCCTCCCTCCCTCCCTCTGAGGTCTAAAAGTAATTTTACCTAGTCGGGGCTGCAGCGAAAAGCATGCAGGCTCAGCACATCACTCTTCCCTTCTGTCTCTCTCAGCTCTGGTCCCGCCTTCATTTCCTGTTTGAGGGCGGGACCAGAGAGCTGAGACAGAAGGGAAGAGTGACGTCCTGAGCCTGCATGCTTTTCGTTGCAGCCCCGACTAGGTAAAATTACTTTTAGACCTCAGAGGGATGGAGGGCAGGGGAAGGGAGGGCGATCCCGGAACTCGGCAGGAGGGAGGGCGGGCGATCCCGGAACTCGGCAGGAGGGAGGGCGGGCGATCCCGAACTCGGAGGGAGGGCGGCCTGCTAAATTTTTCTACCTTCGGACTATAAGACGCACCCCCCATTTTACTCCCAAATTTGGGGGGAAAAAGTGTGTCTTATAGTCTGAAAAATACGGTAGATTTCAAAACAGAGGAGATCTGTTGGGTGAAGGAAGGCTGAGAGTCCAAAATCAAGGACTCAACTACTGGGACAGGCAACCCAAAAAAAATAGGTATAAGCAATGGGGAAGTAATATGACCAGTAATCCAACATGCAGTGGTTTTTCCAAGATTATGTGGAGCTAGTGGAGATGAAAAATGAGCAGATTAATGGAAGAATGAGGGAGGGCTTAGGTGCTCAGTTCATCTGCAGAATCAGTGCTGAAGGAGGTAGAAGGATTGGCAAGGAAGGTGATGCAGATTGGCCTTATACTGGGCTTTATAGCACAGCTCTAAAATGTTTTTAATGCTATAGTCACTTCCTGCCATGGTATGTGAACAATGCATTATGCGTAATGTGGTCTCAAATGTACTGCAGCCACCCCTACTTATCTGTATAAGATTTACTACTTGTGGTCTTTTCTCTGCAAAGACCTCCCTTTTCTCTCAGCCAGGCTTGAGTCCTTTGTCTACCTGCTGCTATTTCCTGATTATCTCTACTATCTTTCTCCAATCAAGGACTAACCTCTATGACCTCCTCTGTAACCTGGTCTCAGGTTCTGTACCTATTGGTTCCTTTACTTCACCCTTTGGCCTTGTGGGTGTTCTTCTTGGTCCCTCTGCCCCTACCAGCTCAGTCACTTCCATCTTGCATCAGAAACATGTGCTTCTCTGCTCCCCTGGAATGAACTTATCTTTTTACCAATACTGCACAACTCAGCACCTCACCTCTGAATTACCTTCATCTACCTGCCAATTCTCCCACTTCTATCATAAAGCCTTCTTTTTTCTCTTCAAAACTCCACCTCCACCCACTGCTGCAGCATTCAGAACTACGAAGTCTCTTGCCTTAGGGCAATAAGTTTCTGATAATCTACAAACTGTGAGTAAATTAGATACATTTATTCAATAACATAAATTTCAGAAAAGAAAAGAGACTTGACATTGGAATCAGAGGATTGGTCTATCAATGGCCCTCATTGACTATAGTTTTTCCATTCTGGTTGATGCTGACTGCTCAGAAAAACATATCCTTGTATTTATTTATTAGGATTTATTTACTGCCTTTTTGAAGGAATTCACTCAAGGCGGTGTACAGTAAGAATAGATCAAACATGAGCAATAGACAATTACAGCAGTAAAAATATTCAAACACAATACAAAGTATGGCATGGTATACTACTTACAATGTCAACACAATACGTAATAGAACACTATAATTGATAGTGAAGGGTAAAGTATGTAGGGTGTCACAGGATTCGGTCTTTGCTGCTGCCCCCTTTAATCTCTTCTTGTCTCCCCTGCTACTGTTATATAAAGTTTAGGCTTTAGCGCTTATCTGTTTGTAGATGGCATTCAAATTGTTGCTTTATTAAATTCTTCACTGATATTTTTCGAGGACATTGACACTTGTCTAAACACAGACTTGATGTAGGCTAATGGGTTAAAACTTAACCAACAAAATGCCAAAGCTATGTGGGTGTCAAGGTCTCTTCTAACACCTTTGCAAGTCCCAGACGTTAGAAGTCATCACATCACATCACACTTCAAGACCGTCTAACTATTTTACATTTTCAAATTGATTCTTCAGTAACCTCCAATACCCAAGTCTCTGCAGTTGTTAGATCCTCCTTTGCCCTAAGTCAGATCTGTTCATTTAGATCATCCTTTATCAGGGAGAATTTAAACTTCCTGATTTTTATACTGCTGTTGAGTTGTCTAGATTATTGCTACTCCTTACACATGGGCATTAATCAGCCATCCCTTCAGCACCTACAGTTGATCCAGAACACAGCTGCTAGATTGTAAACTGTTGCTGGAAAATACAATCTATCACTCCTATCCTGAAGCAACTATATTGGCTCCCGGTTCTTTTTAGAATCCGTTTCAAGATTTCACATTTGGTTCATAAGGTCTTTGTTTTTTTTTTTTGTATTCCTATTTAATTCATTTTCTTGTTCCTCGTCATACAAGCTGCTGTTTATGCTCCCAATATGTAAACCAACTAACTCTGCCTTCTTCAGCATCTGTTAGACTGGACCCTACTTATCACTCTGTTTTCCCCCGACTATTTGGAATGCATGTCTGTCCTCGCTTAGCGATGAAGTTAATTGTACCTATTTGGGAGGTATTTCTCTTTAGCTCATGCAACTGCTGTTATAGCATAAGTCTGCATTTATGTGCCCAACTTTAGGCATGTGCACTTATGCTAGCTCAATGACTGGGGAAAATGATTGTACCTAAGTTGTGTGCTCAATTAAGTTGCGTGCAAGTGATCCCTGAGGTGACTATGCAGTTTACAATTTCTGTTACAGGTACTTTGCACTGTCCCTAATGGGCTCACAATCTAAGTTATATATTGTATCTGGGGCAATGGAAGGCTAAGTGACTTATCCAGGGTCACAAGAAGATGCAGAGGGAATTGAACCTGGTCCTCCAGGATCTCAACTCAATTTGAACCCGTTCCCCAGGTTTGCAACCCACTGCACTAACCATTAGGGCACTCCTCCACTCCAGAATGCTAAGGGCAATGACATGTATAACTGATCATTATTGCCAATTAATACTAATTATAGCTAATAATTGGTTAAGACCAATTAGCGGCTAGTTGTTATATTGTTTAGTTTAGTTTTATTTAATGTACTGCCTTTCATAAAATCAAAGTGGTTATGTGCACAGATGACCTTATTCTATAAGTTGCACACACAAATTTGCACACTAGTTGGAAATTTGGACATTGCACTTTCTGGAATTAGGGGGTTTAAGACTGATTAAAAACTCATTTGTTCTCACAGGCTTTTAACTTGGACACCCGGGCTGGAGATGCTGCTGCCCTTGTCAGGCGTGTCACGGGTGAGAGGAACTTGACCCAATCTACAGTGCTACATCAAGGGCGTAGCCAGACACCCAATTTTAGTTGGGCCTGAGCTCAAGATGGGTGGGCAAAACTCCGCCTTGTGATATGGTATCTCCCTCTCTCGCCTGCATGCCATATAGTCTCTCAAACTTCCCCCTCTCCCGCATATCTCTTAAATAGCAGATTTTCACTGGCAGCGAGCAGCAACTAATACACACTTCTCATGTTGGCCCCACAGCCTTCCCTTTGATGCAACTTCCTGTTTTCAATAGGCGGAAATATATCAGAGGGAAGGCTGTGGGGCCGGTGCGAGCAGTATGTATCAGTCGCTGCAGGTGAAGATCTGCTATTTAAAAGGTATGCAGGAGGGACAGTTATTGGGAGTTTTCGGCTGGTGGGGCTTGGGGATCCCTGCCAGCCACATCATAGATGTGCTGCTACTGGGTGGGCCTGAACCCACAGTGGATGAGCCTGGGCCTACCCAGGCCCACCCTTGGCTACGCCACTGCACTACATACATCTAGTAGTGCTATAGAAATGATAAGTAGTAGTAGTAGCAGACCTATTGAAACGTTTCTGAAGTAATATTTATAATGTAAATCCTCTTCTTATATGATACTTTAAACCTACTTGATGTGTCTAATAAGAGACCAGAAAGTTCTATATCAAGCATAAGAATAAATTAAACTAAACAAGAAAAACAGGGTGTTAGGGGTAATGAGAGAAAGAGGGGATTGCACAGGCGTATGCTATTTATCGTTTATTCAGACTTGATATATCGCCTTTCAGCCAAACAACCAAAGCAGCTTACAAAATTAAAATCAAATAGAATGGAATGAAAATTAGCTCCATCATTTACAGGAGGAAAATAGCGAAGGAGAAGAGAAAAGGTTCTCTGCTAGCCACAGCACACTGCACTATCCCAGAGAACTCTGGGGAAAGGCTAAAGAAAAAAAATACGTTTTTAGAGCAGAATGGAATTTGGCATAGGACTGTTCTGCTTGAAGGTTGGGAGGAAGAGAATTCCAAAGAGCAGGGGTTAAAAGAAAAAAGCAGAGCGCCAAGTGAAGGCAAGATGGGAGCAATGCAGTGAGGAGGGAGCAGGCAGTGAGCAGTAGTAGAAAGGAGGGAGTGAGGAGCGGTATACACAATAAGAAGAGAGAAAAGATAGGAGGGGAACTCAAGATGGAGGACCTTATGTGCCAAGTGAGGATTTTATGGTGTATACAGAGGAGCCAGTGATGTTGCATGAGAAGCGGGGTAACATGATCGTCACGATAGAAATGAGTGAGAAGTCTAATGACCATATTCTGAACAGTTTGCGGATGCTTAAGTGAGTTGACCAGTTTTGCAGATGCTTAAGTGAGTTGACCAGTAAACCTGAATAGACAATGTTACAGTAGTCGAGACGGATAGAGACAAGGGAATAGAGGAGAGAGGCAAAAGCAGAATCATCAAGATAGCTACGCAAGGATCTGATAAGATTAAGTGAAAAAAAAACAGGCGCAACAACAGAAGAGATATGGGCATCAAACGAGAGTTGGGGATCTAGGGTGACCCCGAGGTAGTGAAGGGACTCAACAAGAGTAATTGGAGAATTCCTCAAGAGCAGAGACAAGTTTGGACAAGATCTACATCCAGTTACCCAGAGTGCTACAGTTTTTCCTGGGTTCAAGATTAGTTTATTTGAGGATAGCCAAGTGTCAGTGGCATTGAGACAATCCTGGAGAGTGGTCAAATCAGGAGCGGAGGGGGTTTTGCTGGGAAACCAACAGGATGTCATCTGCATACATATAAAACCGGACAGAGAAGGACTGGATTAGTGATGCAAGAGGACTAAGAAAGAGGTTAAAGAGCAAACGGAACAAGATAGAATCCTGGGGACACCCAAGGAAAGGGGAAAGGACGCAGAGGTGGAACCAGCGAGTTGGACTTGGAAAGTGTGGTCAGTAAGAAAGGAAGAAAAACCTTGAATAACAGTTCCTGAGATCCCAGCAGAAGAAAGCCTGGTGAGCAAGAGTGTATGGTCAACCAAATCGAATGGTGAGGTCGTCAAGAGAAACCAGAAATATGGCATTACCTGCTGTGACAGGTAGGGAGGGAAGTGAAGAAATCAGTACGTTTGCTCTCCATCCCTGATCTTCCCTCTCTTTGTCCCATCTCTGATCGTCTCTCCCCCTCCCTCTCTTCCTCTATTTCTTCCGTTTCCCGAGATCCTCTTTTTTTTCCTCCTCCAGTCCCAAGCTCCTTTCCTAATGCTGAATCCCTTTCCCTTTCTTGATCATCCCTCACCCCAAAAATAAAATATAGTACAACATGTGGACTGGGCATTTTCAAAGTCAGAATTGAGATGTCCTGCTCATATCGTCCAAAAAAAAAGTCCATCTCACAGCAATGTTCGAACAGGAAAGACATCCAGATTTTCTGTTTGAAAATATGTGTGTAGGACGTCCTTACGCTGCAGATGTCCATCCTGAACAACCATTTTACAAACTGAAATGTTTAAATTATAAATGGGGGAAAACAAGGCACAGTGACATCTGTCTGCCAACATTCTTATGAATATAGCCACACAAGCATCCTTGCAGAACAGAGGATTAGCTTATTGATTAGTGCAGTGGACCGTAAACCAAGGGACACAGGTTCTAATCCCACTGTATTTTTTTTTTTGTAAATATAATTCCTCCAGGAACAAAAGAATGCATACTGTACCTGAATGTACACCACTTCAATACCCTTCAGGCTTGTGGATATGTATTTTTCTGTTCCTGGAGAGAACCCCAGGAAAAACATTATAATAGAGTTATGATTTGAACCAGTATCCCTTGGTTTTTACAGTCCACTGCACTAACCACCAGGATACTTCTCTGAACTGTTTGCTACTTTTTTTTTTTTTAGAATGGTTGTAATACCTGCAGCTGACAGATTCTGGTTTTCCTTTCTGGTTTCACTTTCAGGAGGGGGGGGGGGGGGGGGCAGCAACACTAGAGGATTAAGGAAGGGCCATGCCTTAATCCCGCCACTGGTCAGCTGCCCAGAGCACCCTTTTGTAATCTGGATGTGACTGAAACAGGTCTAGATAAAAACATCCTTTTTAGATATGGACATTTCTTCCCGTGCAAAAATCACCGATGGATGTCCTACTTTTGAGTCCTCCCTAATCCTACCCAAAACACGACCACAACACTCCCCCTTGCTATTTGGTCGAACTGCAGTGGGAAACATCCAAATTCTACTTTCCAAAATTGAGATTTGGACATTTTTAGCAAATGGACTTTTAGGCATTTTGAGGTGTTCATCTGCTTTGAAAATGAGCACTATATTATCCAGACACATTAGAAAGGCAACACAATGACTAAATAATATACATTTTTTGCTCTTTCTATATTATCTACATATGCAAATATGCCCCAGAATTGCCACAGAATTTCAGAAACTTTGCCACAGAATCAGTCTTTGAGCCGCTGCTGTCATGCCCCTCACCGCCGTAGTGGGTCCGATGTTCTCTTCAGCGGCGCTGTGCTGGACCGCTGCTCCTTTTGGCGGCGCTGTGCTTGTGCCGTTGTTGCTGGCGTTGCCCGCTGCTCTCGCCAGTGCTGTGTGCACGCCACTGTCCCTCTTCCGGACCGCCGTCTTGCGGGCTGCTCTGGGCCGTGGCCCGCCTCCTTGCTCCGCGGGGATTGGCCTCCTCCACAGGTGGGCTCCTGCTCTTCTTTCCCTCACTACTATTGGCCTGATGACAGCTCTCCTCCCCAGCTGGTTCCTGCTGACGTCAGACGCCAGCACTATTTCTGGGAAGTTCTTCCTCTGCTTCGTTGCTTCGGCTTCTGTTTGGTCAGCGCTCTTGTATTGTATTGGATGGTTTCCCGGATTTCTGGCCTCTTGAACATTGCTTGTACCTTGATTACTCTCTTGTCTGCTGCCTGCCTGTTGAACATTGCTTATACCTGGATTACTCTCTTGCCTGCTGCCTGCCTCTTGAACATTGCTTGTACCTGGATTACTCTCTTGCCTGCTGTCTGCCTCTTGAACATTGCTTGTACCTGGATTACTCTCTTGCCTGCTGTCTGCCTCTTGAACATTACTTGTACCTGGATTACTCTCTTGCCTGCTGCCTGCCTGTTAAACATTGCTTGTACCAGGACCTTTCCCTTCCATTCCCCTCCGGCTGGATGCTCATTGCCCCTCTCCTCAGCTTCCCACACAAGTCCTGCCGGCTGCCCGCACCTGGGGGCTCAACCTCCGAGGAAAGGCGGTCACCGCAGGTAAACCTCAGGGTTGCTCGGCCACCAAGCAGAGTACGGGAGCGGGTCCTTGCGCTCAGCAGTGCTCCACTTGGCATAAGAACTCACAAGTCTGACAGCTGCAGAGAACTAGGTTTTGTGCTTACAAAAATGAATCATGAAAATGAGTGTTTACATATTAATCTTTATGTCTCATATGTGCTATTTCATCCTTCTAATTGGTTCTGCAGTTATAAGTTAACAATGTTAGCATCTTCAATCCAGAATCTCCTCGCATAAGTAAATATATAGTAACAAGGTAGGCACACTTGACATAGGGAAGCACGTACTCTAAGGGGGTTCAGCTGCTATGGTTTTAGCTACTCCCCAAAGAAACTTATAGCGCAGTTAACTCTTGGGAGAAGCTGATAAATATTTACAGAGAACAGACACAGAGAGAAGCAGGTGACTATTTATGCTGGCATGGATACCAGATGGATATTCTAGTGAGTCTCTGGAGCAGGCTTCTGGGAAGAGAGGTGGATTGGTGCTTTTGCTTGTATAATTATGACGTGCTTTTGCTTGTCTAGCACGGAGAATATAAAATAACATGTAGGTTATGAGCAAAAGAAAAGAGCAGAGCATGTGACACTACATGCACTATCACAATAACCCTGGAAAATTGAAGGAAAAAAGCAACAGCAGATCACAATAAATTCCTTAATATGTCAGACTTGTGAGTTCTTGTACCAAGTAGAGCGCTGCTGAGCCCGATACTTGGACCAGGCTCTGCTTGACGGCTGGACAACCCCGGATTTCACCTGTGTTGACCGCCATTCCCCAGAGGTTGAGCCCCTAGGTGCAGGCGGCCTGCAGGACTTACGGGACGGAGCTGGAAGCGGGTTGATGAATGTATGGGCCAGGCAGGTAGCAGGTCAAGAGAGTAATCCAGGTACAAGCGGCAGTCAGTAAGCAGGTGGCAGGCAAGAGAGTAATCCAGGTACAGGCAAGTCAATAGGCAGGCAAGAGAGTAATCCAGATGCAGGCGGCAGGCAAGAGAGTAATCCAGATGCAGGCAAAAGTCAGTAGGCAGGCGGCAGGCAAGAGAGTAATCCAGGTACAGGCAAAAGTCAGTAGGCAGGCGGCAGGCAAGAGAGTAATCCAGGTACAGGCGAAAGTCAGTAGGCAGGTGGCAGGCAGAAGGGTAATCCAGGTACAGGCAAAGTCAGCAACGAGGGACCTGTAGATAAGAAGCAGACTACAGAGTTAGAAACACCTACCAAAGTGCTGGCATCTGACATCAGCAGGGAGAAGGGGCACAGCCATAGGACAAGAGCAGGGGAAGGAGGAACCAGAAGACCAATAGGAGAGAAGCAAGGGAAGCCAAGCAGAGGAAGAGCAGGCCCAGGTGGGTGAAAGCAAAGCAATCAAGGAGCCTGGAAGCCAGGCAGAGAGAGAGAGAGAGAGAGAGAGCAGAAACAGGTGCATGGAAGCAAAGCAATTAAGGAACCTGCAACCACCGCTCTCTGAACAGGCAGTGCCAGTCAAGTGTGCGTGTCGACCGGACCCCATGCAGCCCAAGGACGCCGCTTGCGTTGAGGTAGGGGACATGACAGTATGCCTCCTTAAGGACCCCCCTCTGCCTAGATCCGGGTTTCAGTGGGTAGCTGTCATGGAAATCGCGAATCAGGTCAGGAGCGTGGACGTTAGCAGCGGGCTCCCAGGAATTGTCCTCCGGGCCAAAATGTTTCCAGGATAGCAGATAAAATAGTCGTCCTTTCTGACGCTTGGCGTCTAGAATCTCCTCTACCTCAAATTCAGGGTCAGGCTCGGAATCAGAAACGATGATCTTCCTGGGTTCTGGATGCCATCTGGAAGTTAAAAATGTTTTAAGCAGGGCTACATGGAAGGTGTTGTGAACCTTGAGGTTACCTGGTAACTGGAGACGGTAAGTGACCGCCCCCACCCGAGATTGTACTGGAAATGGCCCTATGAATCAGGGAGCAAACTTGAAGGAGGGTAGGTGAAGCCTCAAGTATTTGGTGCTGAGCCAGACCTTCTGTTCAAGTTGAAAAACTGGCACAGTTCGTCTTTTTTGATCCGCGAAGAGCTTGTACTTAGCTGAGGCTTGATGAAGATGTTGCTGGACCTTGGCCCAGATATCCTGAATATCAGTGAGAGTCCGGTGGAGCAGAGGCGAGGCTTGTGTCTGAGGGATTGGAAGCAGCAGATGAAGATGGCTTCCATACACTGTAAAAAATGGTGCGGTATGAGAGGCAGTATGAAAACTGTTGTTATAGGCGAATTCTGCCCAGGGGAGCAATGCGGACCAGTCATCCTGTCGACTGTTAGTGTACATCCGTAGGAAGGCCTTGAGAGTTTGACTGACCCATTCCAAGAGGCCATTGGTCTGTGGGTGGTAGGCAGATGAAAAGTGAGTGGTAATCTTGAAGGTAGAGCACAGGGCTCTCCAGAACCTTGAAGTGAATTGAGAGCCCCGATCACTAATGATCCGCAGAGGGAGACCATCAAACATATAAACGGCGAGTGACCGTACTCACTCGCAAATGCGCAGTAAAGACTTCCCTCTCTGTCCCGCCCCCGCGTCAATACGTGATGACGGGGGCGGGACAGAGAGGGAAACTGTGCTCCCCCCCGAGGTCACCGGCACCGGTAACCCCCCCCCCCCCACCTCGAGTCACCGCCGCCACCCCTCCACCCGAGGTCACCGCCACTGGTGCCCCCCCACCCGGAGTTGCCGCTGCCGCCACCCCTCCGCCTGCCCCGTCTCATCGCTATTCAACTTACATCTTCACAGCAGGCAGATCAGCTAAGCTGCGGTTGGCCTTCCTTCCCTGCCTGTGTCCCGCCCTCGCCGACGTTACGTCATACGAGGGCGGGACACAGGCAGAGATCGAAGGCCAATGGCAGCTCAGCTGATCTGCCTGCTGCGGAGATGTAAGTTGAATATCGATGAGACGGGGCGGCGAACTCGGGGGGGGGGAGCGGACAGCGGCGACCCACCAGCCCGTTTTAACGGGCTCAACGGCTAGTATAAGCAGAAAATATGTTGGATAAAGGCCATGGCAACGGTGGCAGCACAAGGAAGGGCCTTCATGGGGATAAAATGGGCCATCCGGGAAAATCGGTCCACCACTACCCAAATGACTGTGTGCCATTGGGATTCAGGGAGTTCAGTAACAAAATCCATTGATATTTCCTGCCATGGGAGTTGCGGAACTGATAAAGGCTGCAGGAGTCCCCACGGCTTGCCAGGAGGGAACTTGTTTCGGGCGCAAGTGGGACAAGTAGAAACAAAATGTAAGATATCTTGAGCCATGCGAGGCCACCAATAATGCTGAGATATTAAATGAAAAGTCTTACGGAAACCAGGGTCACCCGCAAAAGCGGAGGAGTGTCCCCATTTGAGGACTTTCTTCCTGGATTGAGGTGGCACGGAAGTTCTCATAGATTTGGGCGAGACCAAGGTTGTGGAGGCAATGCAGGCAGGATTGAGCATGGGGTAACACTCTTCGGGTTCTTCAGAAGGGTTGAAGGCCCTGGATAGGGCATCAGCTTGCGTATTTTTCTCGGCCGGTCGGAACACTAGGTGGAAGTTAAAACGGGCAAAGAATAATGATCAGCGTGCCTGCCGTGGGTTCAACCTTTTGGCTTCCTGAAGGGATAGGAGATTCTTGTGATCTGTGATTACTGTGATGGGGTGCAAAGCACCTTCCAGGAGGTAGCGCAATTCTTGAAAAGCCAATTTAAGGGCCAACAGTTCCCGATCTCCGATGGTATAATTTTGATCGACTGGAGAAAATTTTTTAGAGAAGAAAAAACAGGGGTGACGTTTGCCAGACTCTGAGGCTTGAGAAAGAAGAGCTCCTGCCCCGAGGGAAGAGGCATCAACCTCCATAACGAACAGTCTTTTAACATCAGGACTTTGGAGTACTGGGGCGGACAGAAAGCTCGTTTAAGGGCGGTGAAGGCGTCTAGGGCTTCAGGTATCCAGTTCTTCACATCTGCCCCCTTCCTGGTCAATGTGGTGAGAGGGGCAGTGATGATGGAATATCGATGGATGAACTGCCGGTAGTAGTTAGCAAAGCCCAAAAATCGTTGCAAGGCCCGGAGACCCTGGGGCCAATCTCGGATGGTTCGGAGTTTAGTGGGGTCCATTTGGAGGCTATTCGAGTAGACGATATATCCCAAGAATGGGATAGACCATTGGTGAAATGAGCACTTCTCCAGCTTCACGTATAGGTGGTGGCTCCAGAGGTGCTGCAGGACCGTATGAACATGATGGACATGGTCCTTAACAGAAGTAGAGAAAACCAGGATGTCATCCAAGTAAACTATGACCGAGGACTACAGAAGATCTTGAAAAATAAAATTGATGAATTCCTGAAACACCACAGGTGCGTTGCAAAGGCCAAATGGCATAACTACCCTCATGGGTATTAAAAGCGGTCTTCCATTCGTCCCCATGGCGAATTCGGTCTAGGTTGTATGCCCCTCGGAGATCTACCTTGGTGAAGATAGATGCCCCTTGCAGACGGTCGAAAAGTTCTGGAATGAGGGGAAGCGGATACCGATTCTTGATGGTTATTTTGTTCAGACCTCGGTAGTCAATGCAGGGTCGCAACGAGCCATACTTCTTGGAAACAAAAAAGAACCCTGCCCCCGCCGGAGATGAAGAGGGTCTGATGAAGCCCTTACGAAGGTTTTCTTGAATATATTCCCGCATGGCATTAGATTCCTCCCGAGAAAAGGTGTAGAGTCGGCCCCGGGGGGGCACTTTGCCTGGGAGTAGCTCAATGGGGCAGTCAAAAGGGCGATGAGGAGGAAGAGAGTCCACCTCCTGCGCATTAAAGACATCTTAGAAATCACGATATTCCTTGGGGAGAGAAGCATCACCCGGGCACAAGACCCCCGGGGAGGTCACAATAGTCCTCGGGGAAGGCACCACCGGCGTGAGACGTGGTGAAACATTGAGAACCCTAACTGCCGATATCACCCGTAGTCCAGTTGATACTTGGTGCGTGTAGCCGTAACCAGGGTAGGCCCAAAATAACGGGACAAATGGCCTGGGGAAGCACCAGAAATTGAATTTCCTCCTTATGCAAAATTCCAACTTGCATCTGCAAGGGCTGGGCAACGTGAGTGATGGAGTAGGGAAGAGTTAAACCTTGAATGGAGGTCACTTGTAGCGTAGGTTTGCAAAGAATTGAAGGAGCTCCTAGTTGGTTCAGGAGACCGGCGTCAATAAAATTTCCTCCTGCTCCTGAATCAATCAAAGCCACAGTGTTAATACTGAGTTCCTTCCAGTGCAGGGAAATTGGGACAGAGACAAGATTATCCAGAAGAGGTGAAAAACGACCCAGGGCCACCCCCTTCAGTGACCCTGGGTCATAGCATTTCCCGGTTTATTCAGACAATGTCTTAGGAAGTGGCCGGCCTGCCCACAGCAGAGGCAAAGTTGATTGTCCCGATGGTGAGCCCTCTCCTTCTCAAAGAAGCGATGTCGTCCGATAACCATTGGCTCTTCAGGGACTCCAGAAGTAGAGCTTGCCGCACCTTTGGAAGAAGAAGGGCGCAGCGACTGGGGAGATGGTCTCTGAGAGCAGCGCTGAGCAGAGCGTTCCAGTGACCTTTCTTGAAGCCGTACGTCGATACGGACACAGAGTGATCAGAGCATCCAAAGCATTCAGAAGTTCCCAGCTGGCCAGTTCATCTTTGATCCGGTCGTTGAGTCCTTGCCAGAAAATGGCCGTAAGGGCCTCTTGGTTCCATCTTACCTCTGAAGCTAGGGTTCAAAAGTGAATGGCATAAGCACTAACATAACAATTGCCTTGTTGAACTCGAAGAAGTTCTGCGGCTGCAGAGGAGGGCTGTCCCGGCACACCGAAAACTAACCAGAAGCGGCAAAGAAATTCTCCAAGATCAGTGAGTAAAGGGTCCCGTTGCTCCCAGAGAGGAGAGGCCCAAGCCAAGGCGGATCCGGAGAGCAGAGAGATGATATAGGTTATCTTGAGTCTATCCATAGAAAAGGCTGCTGGTTGCATTTCAAACAACATAAGACATTGGTTGAGGAACCCTCAGCAAGCAGAAGGGGTGCCGTCGAACCGGGGAGGCTCAGGAAGCCGCAACCCTGCAGTAGGTAACACGGATCCGGATGACGCAACAGGAGGCTGTCATTGGGATTGAAGGGTTGACATGTATACTCTGGAGGAAAGGAGGAACAGGGGTGATATGATACAGACGTTCAAATATTTGAAAGGTATTACTCCGCAAACAAATCTTTTCCGGAGATGGGAAGGCGGTAGAACCAGAGGACATGAAATGAGATTGAAGGGGGGCAGACTCAGGAAAGATGTCAGGAAGTAATTCTTCACAGAGAGGGTGGTGAACGCTTGGAATGCCCTCCCGCGGGAGGTGGTGGAGATGAAAACGGTAACGGAATTCAAACATGCGTGGGATAGGCATAAAGGAATCCTGTGCAGAAGGAATGGATCCACAGAAGCTTAGCTGAAATTGGGTGGCGGGGTGGAAGGGTTGGTGGTTGAGAGGCTAGGATAGGGGAGGGCAGACTTATACGGGGTCTGTGCCGGAGCCGGTGATGGGAGGCGGGACTGGTGGTTGGGAGGCGGGAAATACTGCTGGACAGACTTATACGGTCTGTGCCCTGAAAAAGACAGGTACAAATCAAGGTAAGGTATACACATATGAGTTTATCGTGGGCAGACTAGATGGACCGTGCAGGTCTTTTTCTGCCGTCATCTACTATGTTACTATGTATCTTGGAACAACCTCCTGTAGAACTCCGGACAGACGGTTTAGCTGGGCCTTTTGCTGCTGAAGAACCTGGGCCAACTCAGACAGGTCGGGTTTGTCCGGCGAACTCATGGCTTCAGCTTACTGTCAGACTTGTGAGTTCTTGCACCAAGTAGAGCGCTGCTGAGCCCAGTACTCGGACCAGGTTCTGCTTGGCAGCTGGACAACCCCGGGTTTCACCTGCGCTGACCGCCGTTCCCCAGAGGTTGAGCTCCTAGGTGCGGGCGGCCTGCAGGACTTACGGGACAGAGCTGGAAGCTGGGTGATAAATGTATGGGCCAGGCAGGCAGCAGGTCAAGAGAGTAATCCAGGTACAAGCGGCAGTCAGTAGGCAGGCAGCAGGCAAGAGAGTAATCCAGATGCAGGCGAAAGTCAGTAGGCTGGCAGCAGGCAAGAGAGTAAACCAGGTACAGGCGAAAGTCAGTAGGCAGGCGGCAGGCAGAAGGGTAATCCAGGTACAGGCAAAGTCAGCTACGCAGGACCAGTAGATAAGAAGCAGACTACAGAGTTAGAAACACCTACCAAAGTGCTGGCATCTGACATCAGCAGGGAGAAGGGGCACAGCCATAGGACAAGAGCAGGGGAAGGAGGAACCGGAAGACCAATAGGAGAGAAGCAAGGGAAGCCAGGCAGAGGAAGAGCAGACCCAGGTGGGTGGAAGCAAAGCAATCAAGGAGCCTGGAAGCCAGGCAGAGAGAGAGAGAGAGAGAGAGAGAGCAGAAACAGGTGCATGGAAGCAAAGCAATTAAGGAACCTGCAACCACCATTCTCTGAACAAACCCAGAGAGGACTACACACATATGACTCAGGCAGTGCCAGTCAAGCGTGCGTGTCGACGGGACCCCACACAGCCCGAGGACGCTGCTTGCGTTGAGGTAGGGGACATGACATAATAGAACCTAAGAGACCTTCAGACTAAAGGGCACCAATATAGAAAGTATAGTACAAGCTGAAATACTTAGCCCAAATTTATCAATCAACAGTTCCAATATGTATTATGAAAAAACAGCATTCAGGGGTCAACTCCTAACCCTTACTCACTTGTTCAGTACCCATGTTTTATCATTCCCACCTTAGTAATTCCCTTATCTCTTATTTGTCCTGTTTGTCTGTTATAATTAGATTGTAAGCTCTGTCGAGCAGGGTCTGTCTCTTCATGTCCAGTGTACAGCGCTGCGTATGTCTAGTAGTGCTGTAGAAATTATAAGTAGTAGTAATATTCAAAGCAATTGAAATGGCCAAGAGAGGCTCCTAGATGCTTAAATTGCCTGTGCAGCGCTGTCCGCTGATACTCAGTGGCATGTAACTGGTTAGTGCCATTGTATACCAGCACTGACTGCTAAACTGAAAGCTGGCTATTTTGTGGATGGTCCAGGGGTGGAGTCAAGACTTATGCAGTTAAGTGAGCACTTAATTCTAAATTAAGCAGTCAAATCGGTGTCATTTAGGCAGTTAAGTGCTGAATATCTCACTTAACCACATAAAAAGCCAGCTGCATAAACCTGGATATTCAATGCCAGTACCTTGGCATGGCCTGGCATTGAATATCCAGGGGTAATGTGGATGGTGGCTAAAACAAGAACGCTCACGGTGGCTGGTTTAATATCTACCCCTCAGTCTATAACTCATATATCATGTACAAAATAAAATTTTGAAATTGATGTCCACCATTGTGAATAGTCCCAACTTTAAAAAATATGTTATACACAAGCTATATAAATAGAAGTTCTGAGGGAAGAGGCCATTTCTCTGGTAAGAGAACATTATTTTGCTCTGTGCTTTAGGAACAAAGATTGGGGTTTAAAGGAGGAATTGTAGGTTATTGAAAGGAAGAATTAAAAAAAAAAAAAAAAAAAAGAAAAAGCAAACTTTATCAACTAGTCACTATACCCTTTTCAGTCTTGGGGGGGGGGGGGGGGGGGGAGAGAAGCAAGCATTGTTAACTATTTTCCATAGTGTACAACCCTTTTCCCATAGTTTTAAACTGAAACTTTTTTTCTAGTGGTAGAAATTTTTCCCATAGTTTTAGGTTTAAACAATTTTTTTTATTAGGAACCTTATTCCATAGTATACAAACATAGTTCAACACATCACAATATTAATTCGTCGACAACTGCCTTATGAACTATTATGCAGGGCTGTGGAGTCGGCGTCATGGAGTCGGAGTCAGCAGCAATTTTGGGTACATTGAGTCAGAGTTGGAGTCGGCAAAAATGTACCGACTCTGACTCCTCATACATTTGAATAAAGTACTTCTCTGCTGTGAATAAAGCTTAGTACCTAGTTGTTTCACTAGTGTGAAGTCCAGCTGAACTATTTTGCTGGAGAGCTTCCCTCTGCTCAGTCTCCCTTTGCATTTACTGACCTGCTGTAGAGCACCTCCTCTCTGACCCCACAGTGAACTTAAGCTCCAAGAGAAGATCATTCAGCACACACAGATAAGGCAGCAGAGAGACTCCACCCAACTTCCTCTCTCTCTGCAAGAAGAGCTTTATATTTTAGTGGAAGTGGCACACCATTCACAATGGCAAAAAGAATGTCAGGAAACATGACAAAGTCTGCTGTTTATGAACACTTTACAATATCAACAGATGGGAAACATTATGTATGTCAATGTATTATAGAAGATGATGATGGTGAAAAAGCATGTGATGCAAAAATTAGCAGTTTCAGTGGTTATGAAAAAAATGCACCTAAAGGAGCATCAAATTTAAAAAGACACTTGCAGCGTTTCCATCCTAAAGTGTTAGAAGCTGTGAATGAGAAAGATAGCAATGAAAACATTCCATCTACTTCAGGGTCAATAAAAGATCAGAAATCTACTGGAGGCCAGACACAACTATCAAGATTTTTTACAGCTGACAAAGTTACTATAACAATGACACCAGAAAAATTCAAAAACCACATCATTGTTTTTTTATGTGTGTTTTTTTTTGTTTAAACTTTAGGATTAATGAATATTTATAGTTTCTTTAATAAATAAAATAAAAAGTCACAATGACATAGATTTTAAACCCAAACATTAACATGCAGCCTTGCATGCTGCACTCTTTCAGTCAAGATGCAAAAAAAATACATATTAAAAACTGAGGAGTCGGAGTCAGAGTCGGAGGTACCATAAACTGAGGAGTCGGAGTCAGAGTTGGAGTCGAAGGATTTTTGTAACAACTCCACAGCCCTGCTATTATGCATACACATTTAATGTTCCCTTTTTTCCTTTTATAGACAACTTTCCTTCCCTACCCAAATCCCCCCTCCTCCCCTTCCCCCCTCATTGTAAACATCATTTATCTGCTAATAAGAGGAACTTCCCCTTTGTCATAGGCAAGTCTAGTACTCAGGATTCAATGTCCTACTAGGCCGTTAACATTCTAAATCCACCTTTCCCCTCACTATCACACACAACCTGCTAAAGGAAACTCTCTCCTTAACCTCTACCCAATCCTTATTACGAATCCCAAGGTATAAACTATTCCCATATATTCGTTATATTTAACCAAACATACTAGTGAAACCAATAAACCATCCTTTCAACATCAATCCAACTTATCTTCCCTTCCCCCCTGTTCCTCCCCTTGCCCCTTCAAAATAACATATCATAATCCCGTAGGCCTCCTCTTAATCCTGCCCCACGCTACCCCCCCTTCCCCATAGTTTTAAATTGAAACTTTTTCTACAGGTAGAAATTTAACAGCCAAAGAACTTTAAATAGGATAGTTACTTTCTGTTCTTTGGCTGCTGGAGAGGTAGCACTGTTACTGAACTGAATTAGGTGTTAATGAACATGTGAAGAAGTAATATATTTGCAAAGGTTACTGAGAACAATCTGATTACTGAGTTAGCTTCAAAGGAGTTGTTTAAAGCAGTTCCTTAGAATCAAAACTATATATAGAGAAAAGGTCCCACTTAACTTTCTTTCTGAGAGGTTCTGAGAGAAGAGGACATTCCTTTGGAAAGAGAACATTATTTTGCTCTATGCTTTGGGAACTTAAAGATTGGAGTTTCGACGTGTTTTTTGTCCTTTTTCCTTTAAAAAGTTCGGGAAGCGCTCTGGTAGTGTTCCGGAAGACCCTTTCGGGTTTTCTGCCCTTCCCGTATTTCTCAGTTTTTGCCCCGTAAGTTTTCTTTCGTTGTCGGGGTAGGCCTCTTTGGGCCTCGGTCGAGATTTTTCTCCCTCTAAATTTTGGTGCTTCAATTTTCGCCATTTCGGCTTTTGATTTCGCCGGTGTGATTTTTCCGCCCATGACATCGAAGCCTTCCAGCGGCTTCAAGAAGTGCACCCAGTGCGCCCGGGTAATCTCGCTCACTGATAGGCACTCTGCGTGTCTTCAGTGTCTAGGGGCCCAGCACCGCCCTCAGAACTGCAGTCTGTGTTCCCTGTTACAAAGGCGGACTCAGGTAGCGAGATTAGCCCAGTGGAACGTTTTGTTCTCGGGCTCTTCGTCGGCATCGGCACCGGAGGCATCGAGTGCATCGACGTCGTCAGTGTCCGGACCATCTTCCTTGGCTGCCGCTCCATCGACTGCATCGAGGCATCGGACCTCTGCATCGGCGCCGAGGCATCGGGCGACTGTATCGACGTCGGTGGTACCGAGACTTCGTCTGCTGATGTCGTCGGACGGAGGTGCATCGTCAGGAGTGCAGGTGAGGGCTGTCCATTCCCCTGCTGGTGGCGGTGAGCCTTCGGGTGGGTCTCCTCCTACCCTGAGGGCTCCTGCGGTACAGCCCCCCCGGGATCGACCCTCTTCGGTCTCGGCCCCGAGGAAGCGACGGATGGATTCTACGTCCTCCTCGTCGGTGCCGGGGAGCTCCGGTGACATGCTTCGGAAGAAGTCGAAGAAGCATCGACACCGGTCTCCTCCCCATGTCGGCACCGAGAGCTCTGGGTCGCCGAGGGATTCGGCACCCAGCAGGCATCGGCACCGAGAGGACCGCTCACCCTCTGTTCAGGAGGTGTCGATGCGCTCCACTCTGGACAGCCCGGAACAGCCTCCTCGCCCGGAACAGGTTCTGGCGTCGACGCCTGCATCGACCTCTCAGCCTTTCTCTGCAGCCGCTCTAAACGAGAGCCTCCGGGCCGTTCTCCCGGAGATTCTGGGAGAGCTGTTGCGCCCTACCCCTCCGGTACCGGCGGTGCTTGCGCCTCCGGTACCGTCGAGCGTGGCGCCGGCTGGTCCATCGCCCAGGTTGAGGTCCCCGACGTCGGTACCGCGTGCGGTGCCGACCGCGGCCACCTCCCAGGAAGGCTCCCCGACTACGTCGGCGGAGGGAGCTTCGCCGATGCGGGCGAGGGAGTCTACCTCTCGACGCCCCCACCGTGGACGGGGTTCCACCGAGTCGAGCAGGGCGAGGTTGCAGACACAGGTCCGTGAACTTGTGTCTGACACCGAGGGTGAGGCCTCGTGGGAGGAAGAGGAGGACCCCAGATATTTCTCTGACGAGGAGTCTGAGGGTCTTCCTTCTGATCCCACTCCCTCTCCTGAAAGGCAGCTTTCTCCTCCCGAGAGTCTGTCTTTTGCTTCCTTTGTCCGGGAGATGTCTACGGCCATCCCCTTCCCGGTGGTTGTGGAGGACGAGCCCAGGGCTGAAATGTTTGAGCTCCTGGACTATCCTTCTCCACCTAAGGAAGCGTCCACTGTTCCCTTGCACCATGTCCTGAAAAAGACATTGCTTGCGAACTGGACCAAGCCACTAAGTAATCCCCACATTCCCAAGAAGATCGAGTCCCAGTACCGGATCCATGGGGACCCAGAGCTGATGCGCACCCAGTTGCCTCATGACTCTGGAGTTGTGGATTTGGCCCTAAAGAAGGCTAAGAGTTCTAGGGAGCATGCTTCGGCACCCCCGGGCAAAGACCCTAGAACCTTAGACTCCTTTGGGAGGAAGGCCTACCATTCTTCTATGCTCGTGGCCAAGATCCAGTCTTACCAGCTCTACACGAGCATACACATGCGGAACAATGTGCGGCAGTTGGCGGGCTTGGTTGATGCTCTTCCCCCTGAGCAAGCCAAGCCTTTTCAGGAGGTGGTCAGGCAGCTGAAGGCGTGCAGAAAATTCCTGGCCAGAGGAGTTTATGACACTTTTGATGTTGCGTCCAGGGCCGCTGCTCAAGGTGTGGTGATGCGCAGGCTCTCATGGCTGCGTGCCGCCGACCTGGAGAATAGACTCCAGCAGCGGATTGCGGACTCGCCTTGCCGTGCGGACAACATTTTTGGAGAAAAAGTCGAGCAGGTGGTAGAGTCTCTCCACCAGCGGGACACCGCATTCGACAAGTTCTCCCGCCGGCAGCCTTCAGCCTCTACCTCTACAGGTAGAAGATTTTTCGGGGGAAGGAAGACTGGTCCCTATGCTTCTGGTAAGCGTAGGTACAATCCTCCTTCCCGACAGCCTGCGGCCCAGGCTAAGCCCCAGCGCGCTCGCTCTCGTCAGCAGCGTGCGCCTCAGCAAGGCCCCGCGGCTCCCCAGCAAAAGCAAGGGGCGAGCTTTTGACTGGCTCCAGCAGAGCATAGCCGACATCCAAGTGTCAGTGCCGGGCGACCTGCCGGTCGGGGGGAGGTTGAAAGCTTTTCACCAAAGGTGGCCTCTCATAACCTCCGATCAGTGGGTTCTCCAAATAGTCCGGCAAGGATACACCCTCAATTTGGCATCAAAACCTCCAAATTGTCCACCGGGGGCTCAGTCTTACAGCTTCCAACACAAGCAGGTACTTGTAGAGGAACTCTCCGCCCTTCTCAGCGCCAATGCGGTCGAGCCCGTGCCATCCGAGCAAGAAGGGCTGGGATTCTATTCCAGGTACTTCCTTGTGGAAAAGAAAACAGGGGGGATGCGTCCCATCCTAGACTTAAGGGCCCTGAACAAATATCTCATAAAAGAAAAGTTCAGGATGCTTTCCCTGGGCACCCTTCTCCCCATGATTCAGCAAAACGATTGGCTATGCTCTCTGGACTTGAAGGATGCCTACACACACATCCCGATACTGCCAGCTCACAGACAGTATCTGCGATTTCAGTTGGGCACACGCCACTTCCAGTACTGTGTGCTACCCTTTGGGCTCGCCTCTGCGCCCAGGGTGTTCACAAAGTGCCTAGCTGTGGTAGCAGCGGCACTTCGCAGGCTGGGGGTGCACGTGTTCCCATATCTCGACGATTGGCTGGTGAAGAACACATCCGAGGCAGGAGCCCTGCAGTCCATGCAGATGACTATTCGCCTCCTGGAGCTACTGGGGTTTGTGATAAATTACCCAAAGTCCCATCTTCTCCCAGTGCAGAAACTCGAATTCATAGGAGCCCTGCTGGATTCTCGGACGGCTCGCGCCTACCTCCCAGAGGCGAGGGCCAACAACTTGTTGTCCCTCGTCTCGCGGGTGCGTGCGTCCCAGCAGATCACAGCTCGGCAGATGTTGAGATTGCTGGGCCACATGGCCTCCACAGTTCATGTGACTCCCATGGCCCGCCTTCACATGAGATCTGCTCAATGGACCCTAGCCTCCCAGTGGTATCAGGCCGCTGGGGGACTAGAGGACGTGATCCACCTGTCCACGAGTTTTCTCAAATCCCTGTTTTGGTGGACGATTTGCTCCAATTTGACTCTGGGACGTCCCTTCCAAATTCCTCAGCCACAAAAAGTGCTGACCACGGATGCGTCTCTCCTGGGATGGGGAGCTCATGTCGATGGGCTTCACACCCAAGGAAGTTGGTCCCTCCAAGAACGCGATCTACAGATCAATCTTCTGGAGTTGCGAGCGATCTGGAACGCTCTGAAGGCTTTCAGAGATCGGCTGTCCCACCAAATTATCCAAATTCAGACAGACAACCAGGTTGCCATGTACTATGTCAACAAGCAGGGGGGCACCGGATCTCGCCCCCTTTGTCAGGAAGCCGTCAGCATGTGGCTCTGGGCTCGCCGTCAAGGCATGGTGCTCCAAGCCACATATCTGGCAGGCGTAAACAACAGTCTGGCCGACAGACTGAGCAGGATTATGCAACCTCACGAGTGGTCGCTCAACTCGAGAGTGGTGCGCCAGATCTTCCAAGCGTGGGGCACCCCCTTGGTGGATCTCTTCGCATCTCGAGCGAACCACAAAGTCCCTCAGTTCTGTTCCAGGCTTCAGGCCTCCGGCAGACTAGCATCGGATGCCTTCCTACTGGATTGGGGGGAGGGCCTGCTGTATGCTTATCCTCCCATCCCTCTGGTGGGGAAGACTTTGTTGAAACTCAAGCAAGACCGAGGCACCATGATTCTGATTGCTCCTTTTTGGCCGCGTCAGATCTGGTTCCCCCTTCTTCTGGAGTTATCCTCCGAAGAACCGTGGAGATTGGAGTGTTTTCCGACCCTCATCACACAGGACGAGGGGGCGCTTCTGCATCCCAACCTCCAGTCTCTGGCTCTCACGGCCTGGATGTTGAGGGCGTAGACTTTGCCTCTTTGGGTCTGTCAGAGGGTGTCTCCCGCATCTTGCTTGCTTCCAGGAAAGACTCCACTAAGAGAAGTTACTTCTTCCATTGGAGGAAGTTTGCCGTCTGGTGTGACAGCAAGGCCCTAGATCCTCGCTCTTGTCCTACACAGACCCTGCTTGAATACCTTCTGCACTTGTCTGAGTCTGGTCTCAAGACCAACTCTGTAAGGGTTCACCTTAGTGCAATCAGTGCATACCATTACCGTGTGGAAGGTAAGCCGATCTCAGGACAGCCTTTAGTTGTTCGCTTCATGAGAGGTTTGCTTTTGTCAAAGCCCCCTGTCAAGCCTCCTACAGTGTCATGGGATCTCAATGTCGTTCTCACCCAGCTGATGAAACCTCCTTTTGAGCCACTGAATTCCTGCCATCTGAAGTACTTGACCTGGAAGGTCATTTTCTTGGTGGCAGTTACTTCAGCTCGTAGAGTCAGTGAGCTTCAGGCCCTGGTAGCCCAGGCCCCGTACACCAAATTTCATCATAACAGAGTAGTCCTCCGCACTCACCCTAAGTTCCTACCAAAGGTTGTGTCGGAGTTCCATCTGAACCAGTCAATTGTCTTGCCAACATTTTTTCCCCGTCCTCATTCCTGCCCTGCTGAACGTCAGCTGCACACATTGGACTGCAAGAGAGCATTGGCCTTCTACCTGTAGCGGACACAGCCCACCAGACAGTCCGCCCAATTGTTTGTTTCTTTTGACCCCAATAGGAGGGGAGTGGCTGTAGGGAAACGCACCATATCCAATTGGCTAGCAGATTGCATTTCCTTCACTTACGCCCAGGCGGGGCTGGCTCTTGAGGGTCATGTCACGGCTCATAATGTTAGAGCCATGGCTGCGTCGGTAGCCCACTTGAAGTCAGCCTCCATTGAAGAAATTTGCAAAGCTGCGACGTGGTCATCTGTCCACACATTCACATCTCATTACTGCCTGCAGCAGGACACCCGACGCGACAGTCGGTTCGGGCAGTCAGTTCTTCAGAACCTGTTTGGGCTTTAGGATCCAACTCCACCCCCCGAGGGCCCTGTTTGTTCTGTTCCAGGCTGCACTCTCAGTTAGTTGGTAAATTTTTTAGGTCAATCTCATTTATGTCCTCGCCGTTGCGAGGCCCAATTGACCATGGTTGTTGTTTTGAGTGAGCCTGGGGGCTAGGGATACCCCATCAGTGAGAACAAGCAGCCTGCTTGTCCTCGGAGAAAGCGAATGCTACATACCTGTAGAAGGTATTCTCCGAGGACAGCAGGCTGATTGTTCTCACAAACCCGCCCGCCTCCCCTTTGGAGTTGAGTCTTCCCTTGAAGTGTATTGTCTTGCTACATACTGGACTGGCCGGCTCGAGCCGGTTTCGGGCGGGAAGACGGCCGCGCATGCGCGGTGCGCATGGGCGCGCGAGGACTAGCAAAGGCCTTTGCTAGTAAACTTTCCGATGGAGGGGGCTGCCGAGGACGTCAACCCATCAGTGAGAACAATCAGCCTGCTGTCCTCGGAGAATACCTTCTACAGGTATGTAGCATTCGCTTTGTTTGAATTTGATGTCATCACATTTGTTGCTATTTTTCTTGTTGTTTTAGAAAAGCATTCTCAGTTATGCAGAATGTCATTTTCTAGCTGGTGAGGCTGCTCCTTCTAGCTGGTGAGGCTGCTCCCATTGTGGATGTTTAGGAAGACATTCCAGTTTGAGAAGAACTCATTGTCAATGCCATGATCATGGGGTTCTGAATATGGTGCTATATTCTACAGCACTGCTTGAACTTATGATTGTGCCATATTTAATTTTTACTTGATTATGTGTCATAAGTACATAAGTGTTGCCATACTGGGACAGACCAAAGGTCCATCAAGCCCAGTATCCTGTTTCCAACAGTGGCCAATCCAGGTCACAAGTACCTGGTAAGATCCCAAAACAGTACAATACATTTTATGCTGCTTATAAGCAGTGGATTTTTCCCAAGTCCATTTTAATAATGGTCTACGGACTTTTTCTTTAGGAAGCCATCCAAACCTTTTTTAAACCCCACTAAACTAACTGCTTTTACTACATTCTCTAGCAACAAATTCCAGAGTTTAATTACACGTTGAGTGAAGAAATATTTTCTCCAATTAATTTTAAATTTACTACTTTGTAGCTTCATTGCGTGCTCCCTAGTCCTAGTATTTTTGGAAAGAGTAAACAAGCAACTCATGTCTACCTGTTCCACTCCACTCATTATTTTATTTACCTCTATTTCCCCTCTGCCGTCTTTTCTCCAAGCTGAAGAGCCCTAGCTGCTTTAGCCTTTCCTCATAGGGAAGTCATCCCATCCCCTTTATCATGTTCATTACCCTTCTCTGTACCTTTTCAAATTCCACTATATCTTTTTTGAGATGTGGTGACCAGAACTGAACACAATATTCGAGGTGCGGTCGCACCATGGAGCAATACAAAGGCATTATAACATCCTCATTTTTGTTTTCCATTCCTTTCCTAATAATACTTAACATTTTATTTGCTTTCTTAGTAGTCGCCACACACTGAGCAGAGGGTATCAATGTATCATCAACTATGATGCCTAGGTCCCTTTCCTGGTCGGTGACTCCTAATGTGGAACCTTGCATTACGTAACTATAATTCGGGTTCCTCTTTCCCACATGCATCACTTTGCACTTGCTTACATTAAACGTCATCTGCCATTTAGATGCCTAGTCTCCCAGACTCGTAAGGTCCTCTTGTAAGTTTTCACAATCCTCTTGCGATTTAAACACTTTGAATAATTTTGTATAGTCAGCAAATTTAATTACCTCATTAGTTACTCCCATCTCTAGAACATTTATAAATATGTTTAAAAGCAGCAGTCCCAGCACAGAAAATGAGGAAAATCACAAATTAAGAAAAGATCTTTATACTGATGTTTGTTAGGTCCAGGGCTTTTTTTCAGGGGGTATTTGGGGGTACTGAGTACTGGCACCTTTATCATTGTCAGTGGTCCCCAAGTTTTAATGAAAGAGCTCAGGCTCTACACACCAATTCTGCCTTGTCATACATTCTGTGACTGATTGCAGGGGGTCTGGCTATTGTGGGGTGGGCCCCTCAGTGATCACCCCACCCCTGAAGGGTGGCCTGGCATTTGAGTACCGGCACCTTTTTTGCTAGAAAAAACACACTGGTTAGGTCTATCTCTCCACACAAGAAGTTTCACTGGGAATCCAGGCCCAAGTCTCGGCCTGCTTGCTGACATTGCTGCCTGGATGTCTCACCACCATCTGAAACAGCATAGTCAAGACTGAGCTTCTTATCTTTCCCCCTAAACCCACCTCTCCTCTTCCCCCATTCTTTATTTCTATAGATTACATTGTCATCCACACTGTCTCCTCCTCCTAGCTTATTTTTATAGGTTTGTAGAATCTTTAACTTATGGGATCACTTCAACACTCTGCAGATTAGCACCCACTTTGGGGTCATTTTGACTCTTCTCTCTTTTTCTCTGCACATATCCAACACACTGCTAAAACCTGTAGTTTCTTTCTCTTTAACATCATCAAAATTCATCCCTTCCTTTCTGCTGCATGGCTTATCATTCACCAATTTTGCTACACTCACATAACCCCTCTCAACAAGTCACTTCATTGGCTCCCTATCCTTTTCTGTATACTGTTCAAAATACTCTATCTTGTCTTATCTCTCCCTATACCCCTCCCTGGGAACTCCATTCATCAGTCTCCTTCTCTACCACCACTTTAGACTCTATTCTTTCCATGTTCTTTCCATGTTGCTGTGATGCACCCCTAGAATAGACTTCCCGAGTTCGTATGTCATGCTCAGTCTTTGGCCCTATTCAAATCCAGGCTAAAGGCCCATCTTTTTGTGGTTATTTTTAACTCTTTAACTTACTACCCATGTTGTTTTAATCATTCCCATAATAAATGTAACCCTCTAATCCCTTGTCATATTTGTCTGTTCTGAATAGACAGTAAGCACTTTACGTCTGGTAGCACCATAGAAATAAGTAGTAATAGTAGTTAGTGCCAACAAAGTGGATTCAGTACTGCACAATTTACAGAATCCAGACTGACTTGGGTTTAAAGCTGCTGAGACCTATTTTAGCATTTATTGTGTCAAGATATTCTGTCAGTTGGGGCAGGATAATCTTTTCAGTAATCTTGACGACTGGAGACAGGCCTGTAAGGTGATACTATTTTCTGGTCTAACTACTTTATTTTTTTTTTTTAAGAACGGGTCTCAATCTTGCTTCTTTCCATGTATCTGGAACAATATTCTCAGACAAACCAGCATTTACCATAGGGCATCTTTAAGGGACGATTTTCATATTAAGAGACTTCAGTAAAGGAAATGGGAATGGTTCATTTGGGGCAGAAGAGTTCATCAGGATCATAGCTCTTTCTGTATCTACTTGTGAGGTATGATGAAAAACGTTCAGCAATAGGAGTCAAGATAATGATGGACTAGGGCATTTATAGGGATTCTACTCTTTTACCTTGATTTTTGTTCCCTTCTGATGCACAAGCATAAGGGGATATTGAGGAAACTGGCAGCCCCAATGCTCTGCAGACTGCAATAACATTCTACACAAGAAACGTGTGATGTTTCACTCAGCCCACATAGTGCTGACTGCCTTCCAGGACTACAGAGTATACCGGGAACAAAACTAACAGATGTGCGAGATTGCAGGAGCAACACCATCATCTCTGCAGGTGTGAGTCCATTGGCAGTAGCCATCCCGGAGGTGGAATCTCAGTTTTCAGCCAGGACTTTTGTAACAGCAATCGGCATTACTTCTCCTCATTGCCAGCATGGGGAAGCATCTGGTGATGGTGGTGGTGGTGGTGGTGGCGGGGGGGGGGGGCATTTGGTAGATGTCAGTTTATTACAACCACTGGCTAGGACCATGGACATCAGCTTGGATTTTATTTGGACTATGCTTTAAACTCTCCACAAGGTTTGCACAGCATTTATCTCTATCTCCTTGATCAATACTAATTCATGTAAGACTCTAGGATAATTGTTCAAGAGAAAAAGATTTAAGGTTTGGAGACTTCTGTTACCCAGATGAATGAGACATATGGAGGGGTATTTTCGATAAGACTGAAAATAATAAGAAACAGCATATGGAATGGCTACTCAAATGCAAAGCAATAAGGAAGGCAAAACGGAACTTTAAAAAAAAAAAGATTGTGATGGAGGCAAAAACACAGTAAAATTTTTTTTAGGTACATTCAAAGCAAGAAGCCGGCAAAGAATCAGTTGGACCGCTAGATGACCGAGGGGTAAAAGGAACAATCAGGGAAGATAAAGCCATAGGAGAGAGATTAAATGAATTCTATGCTTCGGTCTTCACCGATGAAGATTTGGGAGAGATACCGGTTCCAGAAATGGTACTCAAAGCTGATGAGTCAGCGAAACTGAATGAAATCTCTATAAACCTGGAAGATGTAATGGCGCAGTTTGACAAACTGAAGAGTAGCAAATCACTTGGACCGGATGGTATTCATCCCAGAGTACTGACAGAACTGAAAAAAGAACTTGCAGAACTATTGTTAGTAATATGTAATTTATCTTTAGTAGAGAGGTGTGGTAGCCGTGTTAGTCCACTTTTAAAGGTAATCAATAGAAATAAAACAAAATAAAACATGGAAAAGAAAATAAGATGATACCTTTTTTATCGGACATAACTTAATACATTTCTTGATTAGCTTTCGAAGGTTGCCCTTCTTCGTCAGATCTTACGAGACTGGGACCTTACGAGACTGGGCATCTGTAATAAAAAGGATTTTAGAGATTGCTTTTCAACTCTATCTGCCTTGACCAACAAGTGAACTCGGGGTCTGTATTTGTGATTAGAAGTAATTCTGTTTAAAAATGATTGTTTAACTTTGATTGTGTGAAAACAAGTTGGAAAGTAGAAGATAAGACACAGCTCTAATTAATTTGGTATTTGAAGAGGGGGGTGGCGCTTGTTTTTGAGTTCAGACTGGCCACCTGGACTTAGAAACATGTGACCACATTCCCACTGTATGGCTTGTTTACCAATTCTCAAGCATTCTGTAATTTTCCTTGGCTCTGAAAATAAGCTTTAGCTTGATAAAAAGGGGGGCTTGTTGCAGCAGAGCTCTGAGGCTCATCGCGCAGAAAAGACTGTTCCTGGACATAAATAGACTTCAGGCTTTTACTGCAATGGGCCTCCTGGCTGATGAGATAAGGGCCTGAAATTCCTGACCAGTGATGTTGTATGTATAATATGTATATATCTGTCTTATAGCTTTCTTTTAGTTAGATGGTTTAATCATTGTATATATCTTAATCACTGTAGATTTTAGCACCTCTAATAAAAGGTCTCATTTACCTAATATGAATCCGAAAGAATCTACAGTAATTATTGAGTAGTCTGTGTTAGTGAAGCAGGCTGTAAATCCATAGCAGTATAGTACCCAAATGGCAGATGACATTTAATGCGAGCAAGTGCAAAGTGATACATGTGGGAAAGAGGAACCTGAACTATGGCTATGTAATGCAAGGTTCCACACTAGGAGTCACTGACCAGGAAATGGATCTAAGTCTCATCATTGATGATATGTTGAAACCCTCTGGTCAGTGTGTGGTGGCAGCTAAGAAAGCAAATAGAATGTTAGATATTATTAGGAAAGGAATGGAAAACAAAAATGAGGATGTTGTATTGCCTTTGTATCGCTCCACGGTGTGACTACATCTTGAATAATGTGTACAATTCTGGTCACCGCATCTCAAAAAAGATATGGAAAAATTAATTCTTACCTGATAATTTTCTTTCCATTAGTCCCAACAGATCAACCCAGAGACTTGTGGGTTGTGTCCCTCTACCAGCAGGGGGCGATAGAGAGAACCTCCGAGGTTTGCTACATGTGGACCTGTGCAGCCAGCTGAACCTCTGTATGAATGATACCAAAGCAGTGGAATGGAAACAATAGAAAACTCTCCTGACATTGTCAGACCAATTGCCCAACATACTTCCACCACTTCTATATTTATTTATTTTATGTCTTAATCAAACAAAGGACCATTCAGGACAACGGAACCCAAAAAAAACCTAACCAATCGCAACAAAACCGCAGACAGTAAACCCAGGGGGGCCTCCGGATTGATCTGTTGGGACTAATGGAAAGAAAATTAGTAGGTAACAATTAAATTTTTCCTTCCCTGGCGTCCCAAAGATCAATCCAGAGACTTGTGGAATGTACTCAAGCAGTCCTCAAGTGGGGCGGGACACTCCCAACCCGGCAGAAATCACTGATGAGCCAAACACCGCATCTTCACGAGCTGCCACATCCACCCGATAATGATGAGTGAATGTATGGACCGAAGCCCATGTAGCTGCCCTGCAGATATCTTCCAGAGAAACCAAATGGGACTTTGCATAGGAGGAAGCTTGAGCTCACGTAGAATGAGCACGAACTTGCAAAGGGGCTTGCTTGCCCAATGCCACGTATGCCGAAGAGAAGGCCTCCCGCAACCAACGGGCTATGGTGTCCTTGGACGCCATATGGCCCTTCTTACTGCCTCCAAAAAGGACGAAGAGATGGTCAGAAAGGTGAAATTCATTCGTCACCTCCAAATACCTGAGAAGAGCCCATCTCAGGTTGAGGCAGCAAAGAGCCCGGAATTGCTCAGGGTAATCTTCCCGGCGGAAGGCCGGCAAATGCAGGGACTGGCCGAAGTGGAAATGAGAAACCACCTTGGGCAAAAATGAAGGAACTTACCTAATTGATACCCCCCCCCCCGCCTCCGTAAAGCACAGGGTCTCTGCAAGAAAGGGTCTGCAACTCTGAAATTCTCAGAGCAGAAGTAATGGCTACTAGGAAAATCGCCTTCAAGGTGAGTTCCTAATCGCAATCTCCGAAATGGTTCGAAAGGAGAATGCTGACGCACTTTGAGAACTAGATCAAGGTTCCAGGATGGCAGAACTGGCATGTCAGGAGGGCGTAAACAATTTACGCCCCTTAAGAAATGAACCATATCCGGGTGGGAGGCGATGGACGCCCCCTGAAGCCGGCCTCTAAAACATGCCAGAGCTGCCACTTGCACCTTAAGCGAACTCAACGAGAGTGATTTTTGTACAGTCTCCTGAAGAAATGCGAGGATAACCGATACTGAAGCCGAAGCCGCTGACAATCCCGAACTCGCACACCATGAATCGAAGGTACACCACACCCTAGCATAAGCTATCGAAGTGGATCTTTTCCGAGCCTACAGCATTGTAGCGATAACCGCGTCCAGATATCCTTTTCTTCTCAATCTCGCCCTTTCAAGGGCCAGGCTGTAAGACCAAAGGGGGAGGGATCCTCCATCATGACTGCCCCCTGCAGCAGGAGACCTTGCTGCGCCGGTAGCAGAAAAGGACAATCGAACAGAAGCCTGATCACATCTGCGTACCAGGGTCTTCTGGGCCAATCCGGGCCACTAGGATCACTCGACCGGGATGACTGGCAATGTGAGTCAGTAACCTGCCCACCACTGGCCACAGGGGAAAGGCATAGAGCAGGCCCCTGGGCCAAGGTTGAAGAAGGGCATCGATGCCTTCTGAGCCAAGCTCTCGTCCCCTGCTGAAGAAACGGGGAACCTTTGCATTGAATACAGTGGCCATTAAGTTCATCTATGGCATCCCCCAATGGGCAGTTATCTGATCGAAAGCCAGAGGGGAGAGCATCCACTCCCCCGGCTCCAACTGGTGGTGACTGAGAAAGTCTGCTTGCACATTCTGTGACCCCACTATATGAGCCGCAGGACCTCAGGAATTAGCGAGGCTGGAACTCAGGAACTAGAGAGGCTGGAACAGGTACTAGCAAGCTGGAACTCAAGTATTAGTAAGGCTGGAACTCAGAAACCAGCGAGGCTGGATCTCAGGAACAAGCTAGGCTGGAACTCCAAGTTGCAAAGGCACCAGAAGAGGGTCTGGGCTTCTGTGAAATAAGCTCAGACTCTTGACGTCACCACAGACACGTCTCTGGAGGTTCCCGCCGCTAGCCCGATAAACTAAGAGCTACAGTGCACGCACCCTAGGAGGGCGGCACTCAGCTGATGGGAGGCGAGCCACTGTCCCAAACTGGCCTGAACAGAGTGGGAAGAAGTCATGTTAAGACCATGATAGTCTGGTTCTACAGAGGGCAAAGCTAGAACTTGCCTTTTCTTTCAGCCTTAAAGTCTAGTCCTTTTAACAGATGAAGAAGGTCCTCATGAAACTATGGATGATTACTCTAATCTTTCCACTTATAATTGTCCAAGGTTTCATAACGAGGGATTCCAAGACAGAGAGGAGAACACAAGGCCTCGTGCTTGCTCCTCTAATTGCAGAGTTAACATGTGTGGTCCTTTCTCAGTTCTAAATTTGATACTACCTGCACTAAGAAGGAGCAATAAATACTCTATTATTTTAATGAGACCAACTCATCCCAAAGGGGAGGAAAAAGAGTTCTATAAGGATATCTATTCTAGCAGATTTTATTAGATGAGCAAGAGATAAAAGAGTGCAGTGCAGCACTTGTATAAAAAAAAAACAACAACTTTTGAAAATGCATTTCAAGTAATTCCAGTAGTTATGTACAAGAGCTACACTTAGCATTATAGCAATAATACCAATAAATGACAGCAAATGCCATTTAAAAAAGGTCTTTTTTTTTTAATAAAAATGTTCCAACATTTTAAAAATACAGAACATATGGCTCAAAACGACAAGCAATCTGTCATTAAAGAAAAACATTTCTAAAAAGTTCTCAGATTTCAAGATTTACTCAGTAAGAATACTGCAGTTTTACAGACATTAATTTTGAAGGTTTAATCTTCAAATAAGTTAGAAGTTTGTCACTTTATTTATTTGTATCCCACATTTTCCCACCTTTATCCTTTGAAATGGTTACTTGTCTCATAAATTAGTTCATTTATTTAAGTGCATATAACTGAAAAAATTACTTTGTTCCAGTCCTGATCCAGTTGATGTGATCAACAAATGATATTACAGAGACTATACAGTGAAGGATTGTAAGCACATTTTAACAAAATAGCATTAGATGTACTTGCTAAATTAGAATGTGCATACCTGTGGATCATTCTGATTGTTGTGGCTTTGTGCCTACCTTGTAAGTTTGTGGCTGAATTTTCATATAGCTCTTTCCACTGCTATAATGCCCTGATTCTGTAGTCAATTCAGCCATTTAGGGGGAAATTTATCAAAGTGGGCTACCATTAAGATGGTTTATTTTACTGTTAAACCAGGTTATTAGTAACTAGGTCTCACTGCATAAAATGGGATATGTGCTAAAATAGCACAAGTTGTGGTAAAAATAACCCATGGTGGTTCATGTATCACAATATGCTGTGTCCCAAGTTTGAAAGATGAATTGTATGGGAGCATAACAACAGCAATGAACAGGCCAAAATTGAGTAATGAGGCTTTAGGATTGGTCCCCTTCATAATGCAGAATGCCTTATGTGTCTCATTAAAATATGTATGGGCTTCATTGTTCCTTTTTGGACATGCAGTTTTTCCTCTAATGCAATGGTTCTCATCCAATCCTTGGGACACACCTAGCCAGTCAGGTTTTCAGGATATCCACCATGAATATACATGAGATAGATTTGTATACAATGAAGGCACTGCATGCAAATTAATTTCATTCATGTTCATTCTGGGTATCCTGAAAACCTGACTAGATAGGTATATCCTGAGGACAGAGTTGAGAACCCCTGTTCTAATGTCATCAACACCTGAATTGGGTGGAAGAATGAGGTTAGCACAAGGTATAGGAAAGAAGCCTAAAGCCCTTGCTTGAACTTCAATAACACTGCAGGGGCGTAGCTACGGGTGGGCCTGGATGGGCCCAGGCCCACCCAATCTCGTCTCAGGCCCACCCAAACGACGACTGGAACAGCGACTTTTACCTGAAGTCACAGCGATGAACGGGCGGGCAGCGCTGCGGTAGTAAAAGTAACAAGGAGGCAGGTTCGTCGCTTCCCTGCCCTCTGCATCCCGCCTTCCTCTGACATCATTTCCTTTCGGGCAGGCGGGACACTGAGAGGGCAGGGAAGTGAAGGAAAGAGTCGAACCTGCCTCCTTGTTGCTTTTACTACCGCCGCCTGCCCGCCCGTTCATCGCTGCAACTTCGGGAGTGCAAACACAGCAAGCAAACCTGTGAGCTGCTGCATCCACGTTCTCGTTCTTTACAGGTGGCTGGGTCCGGGAGAGGGCAGCAGCTCAGGACACCTTCTCCTGTTGCATCAGGTGTGTGGTTTATTTTTAAAGCAGTATATTAACCTCCCCATCCCCCAAAATAAACACGAAAAGAGCCTGTTAACAGTGTGACAACTTGCATCTCTGTCATGCTGTGGGATTCTGCATCCTGTACACCCAAATTAATAAGACATTCATGAAACCTACACAATTACCATGTCCTTGCCCTATTCCCAAAAACCATTTGCACCCACTGCCTCTTCTGTTCCTTTCCATTGACCAGAGGATTGGATTGGATTGAATGAGGTCTCACAGATCTCTGCATTTCTCAACTGTTGGCTATGCTCTTGCTCTTCACATAGGTCTGTCACTTTCTCGGGAACCTCAATTAAGACCTTTCTTAGTGGTGGTGGTGTCACCTTTTCTAAAGAGAATAATTTTTTCTTTCCTCCTGTAGCCTCTCTGTATAAAAATCTCTTTTGTCCCTTTTTCTTTTTTTCCTCTGTCAGTTAAACTTGTATGGGATGTCAGTATAAGCATCATATGGTCTATAAAAGGGGAGAAAATAAATCAGATGAAGTAGCCTGAAGAGCCACCCGTGCCCTTCTTGGAGAGCAGAGGGTCGAACAGCCTTGCACCTCTTAGGCATAACATGTATCTGCTTTCGCCACCTGGCAGTACATGGTCATTGCAAATGACAGCCCCAGAATCTGTGGAAACAGACAAGAAAGCACTGTGACCTGGCCCACACTGTCAGTCCTGCAGGGAGAAAGATGGTGTGTACGGCCATCTTTAAAGGTTTGTGTTGGGGGGGGGGGTGTGGACAACTGAAGAACCCTCTCCCCACAATAGCCATGCCCAACAATCGGACACAAAGTCTACGAAAAGGGGAAATACAGAAACAGATGTGAGATGCTATATGGGGATGACAATGCTGGACCCTGGGAGGGAGGGGTATATGGACACAGGGGAGAGATACTAGACATAGGGGAGAATAGGAACTCAGAAGGGAGGTACTGGACATGGGAGGGCATAGGGACACAACAGATGATGCTGGACACAGGAGTAGGGGATACTGGACAAGGAACCATGGGGACACAGAGAAGGGAGATGGATGGTGGACATGGAGAGAGAAGACATGACAAATAAACAGGAGACTCTGGTGAGTGAGTTAAGACAGAGGAAAGAAGAAACCAGAGACTGATTTGAAAAGTAAAATAGCCAGACAACAAAAGGTAGAAAAATAATTTTATTTTCTATTTTCTGATTATAATATGTCAGATTTGGAATGTACATCTTGCCAGAGCTGGTGTTAGACATGGCTGGAGCCCAGGCCATAAATTTGGGAGGGAACCCCAAAGTCCATCACCAGGCTGCACTGCCTTCAGCTTCCATCATGCTTGTGGTTCTCTCTGGCCAGGGGACCAACAGCAATTGCTCCAGTTGCACTCCTCTAACACCATCCCTATAACATACTATCTTTATATTTTGCACAAGAGGAAATTCATTTCTTTCTGTTTTTCTGGTATTGTATTGCATGCAAGGTTGGCTTCCTGGGGTTTTGGTTATTTTTATAATTTGTAGTCAATTATTCTATATTTAGCATTTTTGTTCCATGTGTGTGATCAAGGTATTCTGTTAGCATCAATTTTCTATGTAGCCTTCAGTAGTAAGTTTGGTTTGTTCAGTTTTCCCAATAGATGTATTGATATTTTAAGGTCCCTCTGTAATATGTAAGGCAATGCCTTTTTCATAGGTAGAATCCTTGTTTTGGAAGTTAGTGCTGGCATTGTAGATTTGCTCTAGGTTATTATTTTGTTTTAAAGATTGTTTTATTTACTATATGGTGGCTGTTGAGATTACGTTGAGTTTTATGGGGAAATGTCCTAACTCTGCTCTGCACCCATTGAGGGTTCTGTGGATGCAGAATTTAATACTAGACTATAATTTCTACAGCTGTAACTGGAGAGATATGCTGAAAAGTGTTTGGTCTTGCTATACAGGCTAAGTATGTGTGTTAGGGGACAGAGGCTCAATGGAGGCTGAAGAGTGCAATCTCCTGTACTTCCCCCTAGCCCTCAATGTGTCCTGCAGTCACTGAAGCCTGCACTGCTACCCTCATTGAAGTTATTGGGAGTGGGGTAGAGATGGAGCATGGGGTGGGGCATCAGGTGGCAAGTTTTTCAATTTCAAAAAGTTGGCAACCCTGGTGCCCACCCATCTGACCTGTTGGCCCACCCAAAAATTGCCTTCTGGCTACGCCACTGTAACACTGCCTCCTGTAAATAAGCTCTGAAATGCTTACTTGGTCTGGCTCAGTTGGACGGAATAAAAGTAATAGAAATACATATAGAAAATCAGGAGGCTATTCCAGTGGAGGTGGTGGAGTTGAGGACTGTTCCAGAATTTAAAAAGGCATAGGATAAGCATGAGGGATCACTTAGGAACAGGAAGAATTAGGGGTTACAGAGGATGGGCAGACTGGATGGGTCATGTGGCCTTTATCTGCCGTCATGTTTCCATGTTTCTACCTTTCACACTCCCCTCAGAAACGTGCCCCCATCCCTTCTGTGAGGGTGTGGTATGAGTGCCTGGCTTGAAGGGGGCATCTGGAGAAGGAATGGGGGCACATTTCTGAGGGGAGTGTGAAAGGTGCAGAACAATATTCCCCCCTTTTGTGCACATAAAACAATGGCAGGAGTTGAGCATGACAGACACTCTCCTTATTGTTAACAGAGCTTGTGCAAGGTATTGGGCTCCCTAGGCAAACCCTCAGCCTTGTGCTCTCTTCAGGTAAATTTCACGCCCCTAATTCACCCCCTCCCTCTAAGATTTTGATAATTAAACTCAATCATGATCCTCCTACAAAACCATTATACTTTTTAAAAAATTTTATTTATAAAATTTAATATATTATACATTCAATAATCCAAATTGAATGGCAGAAACAGAATTAAAACAGGAAAAAAATATATATATATAAATAGGAAATAATCAAAAATATTAGTCTACAACTGAAGAAAAGCATTACACTTTTGTTAAATATTAAGGGCTCCTTTTACTAAGATGTCTGATCTTCAATGCCCTTAAAGAAAGAGTGCTGAGTACCTGAAGAATAGGATGATCCTTTACACACCTCCAAGGACACTAAGGCCCTCTCAAGGACTATCACTAACCACACCCTCTCCAAAAGACATTACACATAGTAACATAGTAGATGACGGCAGAAAAAGACCTGCACGGTTCATCCAGTCTGCCCAACAAGATAAACTCACATGTGCTACTTTTTGTGTATACCTTACCTTGATTTGTACCTGTCCTTTTCCAGGCACAGACCGTATAAGTCTGCCCAGCACTATCCCCGCCTCCCAACCACCAGCTCTGGCACAGACCGTATAAGTCTGTCCAGCACTATCCCCGCCTCCAAACCACCAGTCCCGCCTCCCACCATCGGCTCTGGCACAGACCGTATAAGTCTGCCCAGCACCATCTCCGTCTCCCGCCACCGGCTTTGCCACCCAATCTCGTCTAAGCTCCTTAGGATCCATTCCTTCTGAGCAGGATTCCTTTATGTTTATCCCACGCATTTTTGAATTCCGTTACCGTTTTCGTTTCCACCACCTCCCGCGGGAGGGCATTCTAAGCATCCACTACTCTCTCCGTGAAAAAATACTTCCTGACATTTTTCTTGAGTCTGCCCCCCTTCAATCTCATTTCATGTCCTCTCGTTCTACTGCCTTCGCATCTCCGAAAAAGGTTCGTTTGCAGATTAATACCTTTCAAATATTTGAACGTCTGTATCATATCACCCCTGTTTCTCCTTTCCTCCAGAGTATACATGTTCAGGTCCGCAAGTCTCTCCTCATACGTCTTGTAACGCAAATCCCATACCATTCTCGTAGTTTTTCTTTGCACCGCTTCAATTCTTTTTACATCCTTAACAAGATACGGCCTCCAGAACTGAACACAATACTCCAGATGGGGCCTCACCAACGACTTATACAGGGGCATCAACACCCCCTTTCTTCTGCTGGTCACACCTCTCTCTATACAGCCTAACAACCTTCTAGCTAGGGCCACCGCCTTGTCACACTGTTTCGTCGCCTTCAAATCCTCAGATACTATCACCCCAAGATCCCTCTCCCCATCCGTACTTGTCAGACTCTCCCCGCCTAACACATACGTCTCCCGTGGATTTCTACTCCCTAAGTGCATCACTTTGCATTTCTTCGCATTGAATTTTAATTGCCAAACCTTAGACCATTCTTCTAGCTTCCGTAGGTCCTTTTTCATGTTTTCCACTCCCTCCGGGGTGTCCACTCTGTTACAGATCTTAGTATCATCCGCAAATAGGCAAACTTTACCTTCTAACTCTTCGGCAATGTCACTCACAAATATATTGAACAGAATCGGCCCCAGCACCGATCCTTGAGGCACTCCACTACTCACCTTTCGCTCCTCCGAGCGAATTCCATTCACCACCACCCTCTGGCGTCTGTCCGTCAACCAGTTCCTAACCCAGTTCACCACTTTGGGTCCTATCTTCAGCCCATCCAGTTTATTTAAGAGCCTCCTGTGGGGAACTGTGTCAAAAGCTTTGCTGAAATCTAAGTAGATTAGATCCATAGCTCGTCCCTGATTCAATTCTCCTGTCACCCAATCAAAGAATTCAATGAGGTTCGTTTGGCACGATTTTCCTTTGGTAAAACCATGTTGTCTCGGATCTTGCAACTTATTGGCTACCAGGAAATTCACTATCCTTTCCTTCAGCATCGCTTCCATTACGTTTCCAATAACCGAAGTGAGGCTTACCGGCCTGTAGTTTCCAGCTTCTTCCCTATCACCACTTTTGTGACGAGGGACCACATCCGCCGTTCTCCAATCCCTCGGAACCTCTCCCGTCTCCAAGGATTTATTAAACAAATCTTTAAGAGGACCCGCCAGAACCTCTCTGAGCTCCCTCAATATCCTAGGGTGGATCCCATCCGGTCCCATGGCTTTGTCCACCTTTAGCTTTTCAAGTTGTTCATGCACACTCTCTTCCGTGAATGGTGCTCTAGCCACTTCAATCTCATTTGTACTTTTTGCAGTCCATTGCGGTCCTTCTCCAGGATTTTCTTCTGAGAAAACAGAACAGAAGTATCTATTTAGCAAATTTGCTTTTTCTTCATCATTATCCACATAGTGGTTCGCAGTATCTTTTAGTCTCACAATTCCCTTTTTAGTCATTCTCCTTTCACTAATATACCTGAAGAAAATTTTGCCACCCTTCCTTACATTTCTAGCCATTTGTTCTTCCGTTTGCACTTTCGCCAGACGTATCTCTCTCTTGGCTTCTTTCAGTTTCTTCCGGTATTCCTCCTCGTGTCCCTTTTCTTGAGTTTTTTTGTATTTCTGGAACGCCAACTCTTTAGCCTTTATTTTCTCAGCCACTTGCTTGGAGAACCATATCGGTTTCCTTTTTCTCTTGCTTTTATTTACTTTCCTTACATAAAGGTTCGTGGCCCTATTTATAGCTTCTTTCAGCCTGGACCACTGTCCTTTCACTTCTTGTATTTCCTCCCATCCCATCAGCTCCTTCCTCGGGTATTCCCCCATTTTATTAAAGTCAGCATGTTTGAAATCCAGGACTTTGAGTTTTGAGTGGCCACCCTCCTCTTCAGCCGTCATATCAAACCAAACCGTTTGATGGTCACTGCTGCCCAGGTGGGCACCCACTCGGACATATGACACATTATCCCCATTTGTGAGTACCAGATCTAGCGTCGCTCCCTCCCTCGTGGGTTCCGACACCATTTGTCTGAGCAAAGCACTTTGAAAAGCATCCACGATCTCTCTACTTCTTTCCGATTCCGCAGACGGAACCTTCCAATCTACATCCGGCAGATTGAAATCTCCCAACAACAGCATCTCTCTTTTCTTCCCCAACTTTTGAATATCAGTGATCAGATCTTTATCTAGTTCCTCCAATTGTGTCGGGGCTCTGTAGACAACACCCACATGGACAGAGGTTCTATCCTCTCTTTTTAAGGTGATCCATATCGCTTCTTCCTTTCCCCAGTTCCCTGTCATTTCAGTCGCTGTGATATCATTTCTCACATACAGAGCTACTCCTCCATCTTTACGCCCCTCTCTATCCTTCCTAAAAAGATTATAGCCTGGTATGTTTGCATCCCATTCATGGGAACCATTGAACCATGTCTCTGTGATTGCAACTATGTCCAAGTCTGCCTCCAAGATCAGGGCATGAAGGTCATGAACTTTATTGCTTAGACTGGGAGCATTTGTGGTCATCGCTTTCCATCTACATTTCCTAGTATGTGTTTCGGTTTTAGTGATTTGAGGGTGTCTTTTCTCTTTGGGTACCTTCATATCTTTTTATTCCACCTTCTTTGCTTTTTATTTTTCTTCCGCCTCAGTTTTATTTTCAGGAGCATCACAGTGCTGTAGTGGAGCAAAAGAATTCTGTAGGGGCAAAACTTGTGAGGGCGGATGCTTCTGTGTCACATAACGAAGCCTGCCTGAGCCTACTGTGAACCATCTATTCTTAGGTGGTATTATCCTTTGAGGCAGTGGTGAAAATTTGGTATGATTTTGTGCAGTCCTAGAAGTTGCTTTAAGTGCATTCAATTCCTGCTTTACTTTGCTGAGCTCCTGTTTTAAACTAGCAAGCTAAAGACAGATAGGTCACGATATGATACCCGCAAGCGAGCCTTCTCCGGAGTAGCCTCCACACTCTGGAATGCACTGCCTGAAAGGCTGTGCTTAACACAAGACTATCTCTACTTCTGGAAGCAGGTTAAAGCATGGCTCTTCAACCAGACCTTTAATGGAAGAAGTAACTGTTAGTCTCACTCACACACAAGGAGTGACAAGGGCTGCACATTCTGTAGCAGGACATGTTTATCTACGCCTACCCTAGCTGAGATAATATTTAACCATTTCTCTGGCCTCATGTGCACCTTTCTTTAGTCACCTTAAACTCCTCTTACTCTCTTACCCAGGGATTTTCAGCCTTTTTCCATCTCACAGCACACTTACACAGCGCTAAAATTGTCAAGGCACACCTCCACACATGGTTCAGCATTTTACCTTCTTCCCTTCCCACCCCACCTGCATCCCCACACATAGTCCAGTATTTTACTTTCTCTCCCCCACCGAGTTCAGCATTTACCTTCTCTTTCTCCATCCTCACAAATAGTCCAGCATTTATCTTCTCTTCTCCCCACCCTCAGAAATAGTCCAGCATTTACATTCTCTTCCCCCCATCTCCACAAAAATAGTCCTATATCTCTCCCTCCTGTCCCCTCTCCAGCTGACAACCAGGCATCGCCCCTTGTCTCTCTTGACAACCCCCCCCCCGTATACTTTTGAAAAAGTTTTTTTATCTCTAGTGGTCAGCAGCAGTGAGCAGCAATTCTATAGCCTGCTCGTGTCAACTCTGGAGCGTTCGGACACTTCCCACCTATATGAAAGCAAGAAGTTACATCAGAGAGAAGGATCCAGGGTTGATGCGAACAGTCTGTATGAATCACTGCTCCCTGCCACCAACCGCTAGAGACAAGAAAACTTACTCCATTCTGGCACAAATTAAGCTGGCCCAACTTCAGCGGCACACCTGGGAATCAGCCATGGCACACTGGTTGAAAAATGATGCTCTTTCCTATCTATATGTTCCATCTTTGCTTATACCTTACACTGTCTATTAAATTGTGCTATTATGTATTGTGTTGGCATTGTAAGTATTATACTATGCCATACTTTGTATTGTTATTTGAATATTTTTACTGCTGTAATTGTCTATTGCTCATGTTTGATTTATTCTTACTGTACACCGCCTTGAGTGAATTCCTTCAAAAAGGTGATAATCCTAATAAATAAAAATAAAATAACAGATTTAGTGCAAGCTAATTGTTAATGGACTTCTTAGCATTTAGCACACACTAATTATTATCGTGTGCTAAATCCATTAGTGCACCTTAGTAAAAGCAGCCCTAAACCTTTGCTACCCTCAAGAAGCTACCATACTAGGCAGTTGTCTAGTTTTGCCTAATCGGACAGCCCTAGTAACAAGATTGCCCCTACTATTTTCCCACTGTACTATATAAATTTCCAGAGTTGCATGGGCAGCAGGAAAAGCTCTTAAGCTACCTGTGGCTACACCACTGGCAGCACCAAGATATGACGTGTGCTTAAAAACATCTCCAAGGCCCCGATGCTCTGAACTCCCATGGTAAGGCAACAATGCTGAAACTATATCACCAGAACTGTGTAGAAAATTAGATCACCAGTGCACAAAGGAAATGTTATGCAACTGATATACATCTGTTAAAGCAAAAGCAAGAAGTGGGTACGTGATTGGCACATGCGCAGAAGAGTTTTGTGGTAAGCCCAGCTCCTGTGCGCATGCAAACCCAAATGTGAAGCACACATTGGCGTCTGTTTTCTGCGCCTTTAAATATAAGCTTTCAATTTTTTTTTAAACTTGAAAGGCTTATATTTAAACACAGGAAATAGGCGCCAATAGGGGCTTTCACTTTCAGGTTTGCTCCACTTCACACACATTTGTTTCTCACTGCTGGTGCTTAGGCGCTTGCACAGGCTTCCTTCTCCTTCAAAATTAAAGAAAAAACAGCAGATTTTAAAGAGAGAATCATGAGAAATCCTCTCTCAAAGAACTCTAGCACCTGCTCTTTGCTAGCATTAGTTTTTCAGCAGTAAGGGAGGCTTTTTTTGTGTGCTGTTCTCTGAGCTTTGGGAGGGGGGTTAAGAAATAACCTCATTAACATCCATTTGACTACATTAGCATGCTATCTGTGCTAATCTTTGGTGCACACATTGTTTTAGCACCCACGTTTGATTCTGAACATCGGGGGGGGGGGGGGGGGGGTGCCCAACTGTTGGTGCTACTAGGGTAACTGAAATGGAACAGCAGGAGGTGGAGGAGGTGCACCATTAAAAAGCTCAATACGTTATCAACAGGCTCACTGTTCGAAAGGTCAGGCCTTCCATGCTGTGCCAGGGAGCAGGATCCCCCTTCTGGGCTCCAGTCAGCTTCTGAATTGAATATCGGTTTAATGGACTCCTGTGGACATCCGTGAATCCGAGCCATTTGGTTTTTACCTTGCTCCACTGTGTGGTAACTTGCTCATTCCTTGGTATGCGTGCGGGCACCTCTTTTCTTCTCTGTCCCTGCTGCCAACCCTCAAAATTTGTCACCTCATGCAACCTCCTCATCTTCCTAATGATAGCAAGCACCCAGGGCGGTTCTATCTCATGTCTATTCGTAGTAATATCGTTTTCAGGTACACACGCTCAATCGTCTGTAAAAAAGATTCAATCAACTATCATTCAGATTCCTTTACAGTTTTTGGAACATTAAAAAGCCAATAGATTCTCTTGGGATATTAAGTCCTGTATATTAAAAAGGGATCAAACTAGGGTTGAAGTTTTTTTTCTACAGATGGCAGAAGAAGCCTTATAATTACATATGCCGCTGCGGCATCAAAACTATTTGCATCGTTTTAGTCCACACGTGCCCGCACATCTTCACAATTCTTGGTCACCACGGATGCAAGACGGTCTCTCTCTCTCGCGGCCTTGCGTCACTGTCTCTGAAAAGCAGAGGTGGTGGAGTGGTGATCGGTGGTGTGACGTCAAGATGCCGGTGACGAACTGCGTGTAACTGCGTCCACACGTTGTGTTCGGCGGCACCGGCGCGGCGCAGCGAAGGAGAGATTGCGGCGTAGCCATTTGTAGAGCTGCTGTAGCAGCAGCTCGGTGTGGATCTGCTTTTGACAGTTGCTGGTGAGGCGGCGTGGAATGCAACAAGGAACTGGCTGGGGTGGCAAAGGGGGGGCAGCCAGTTGTTTAGGTGGGACGTTTGCCACCCCTTGCCCCTTCATCGCGACGCTGTTGGGTATACACCAGGAATCCATTTGGAAAATATCTTGTAAATCCACTTAAGTGCAAGTCTTCGTCTTTGCAAAATGGGGTAAGCGTTTGATGTTGACGCTATTTGAAGGTTGCGGTCCTTAAGTAGGGACCATGTCCCAAGTGTACCGTTACATTTATTGAATGTATGCTCTGATTTTGCTATTCCTAGAAATCCACAGGAGCGAAAGCATTTACATTTTGTATTGTTTTCATAAACCAGTTGGCATACTGTTTCCTTTCAGAAAAGGGGTATTTCTTTTTCTGGTTAATTCTATCGTGGTTGAAGGTTGTCATTGGAAACGTATTTATTGGTGAAAAAATAAAGCCAAACTATTCTACAATGAAATGCATAATCGTAATGAAGTCTTGTTGGGTGAGAGAGTATTGTCATCTCCAGGTCCCCTCTTTTTTTTTTTTGCCCGCAAGTCCGTGCACATTGTATACAGTGCCTCTTGCCAGGCTCCCATAAAAGAAAAATGTCTGATAGGAGTAATGCACGGTACTTCAAAAAGTGTGTAGGACAAATGCCCAGCTCGTATCGAAGGAACAGTCCTGATCGTCTTCAACTTTTTAAGTCTTTTTCCCTGTTTTGCTACATTATTTTATACAGATTATTTTATCTGGTAAAAGAATTGGATTAGATTGTGTTATGTAATCGCTGAGATGTCATATTTAAGTCACTATGCACCAATACAATCTGTTTACTGAGTGTGAGGTTCTCCGACTCTTGGTCTAACTACGTGGGTGTAGGGGAACTGAAGGTAGATTGACGAATTTGACATTTAACAATGTGTTTCATTCGAGTTAGGTTTAAACACTTAACCTGTATATCTAAAACCCTACACAAGATAAGAATTTTACGCGAAATATGTAATTTTTGGAATCCTTTGTAGCAGCCTTCCTTAGAAAAACACTCATAGCATGTAAGGACAAACACATCATTTGATATTGTTAATGACATCCAGTAATCTGGACCAAGTATCCCATACTGTGGAAGGTAGTTTATGATGGTGTTGCAAACCAGGCTGTTCTACATACCATTGATTTAAAATATTTTGGTTATATCAAAAGCAACATTTTAAAACTTAGTGCATGTACAGTTCTCTAAAGATAAATTATTCACAGTCATTTGGGGTGATGTCATCTGGGATGGACAGCAGGGTTGTACTGGAAATTTGGAGATTCTTTATCTTGTGTTACAGCTGTTGTGGGGGTGTGGCTTGCCTTAGGTCATCTTGTGCCAGCCATTTCCAGAGCTCCTCTCAGATTTTCACTTTGTAGGCAGCTGCTTTTTGTGTTTTTATGGCTCCCCATTTTCAGAGAGAGCGTGTGCCTTAACATTTTTTTCTTAATTCCTGGTATTGCTCAAGCTTTCCAGCATTTTTTTTAAATTTTATTTTTTTGTCATTCTGTTGACAGATCACTTCTATGGCAGCTTTTTTGATAAGTCTCTTGGCCACTGATCGTTATTCTCTTTGAGATGTCATCTATTTTTAAGTATTTCTTTCTCACTTTGATTTTTGCTTCATATGTTTTTCTGTTGATGGCAGTGAAGATGAAGTGTACCAAGATAGGATAAGATAATGTGTGCCTCTGCAGTATCTTCTCTTGGATGCTACTGAGAGCCATCACATTTTGACAGATAGACTTTAAGTCTTCTAGATGTGACTGTAATTGCAACTCCCAACAAGCTGGTGTCGAAAAACCATAGGAACCACAGAATTGCACTGATTGCAGAAGACTAGGAGCTGCTAAGGAGTGCTTTGAACCACTCATTTCCATTTCCCTTTCCCTCCCCAGAGAACGAGGTGGTTCTGTTTTCAGCTGGTGCCAAGCAGTGGGTTCTTTGTGATTAAGCACAAAACTGAGAAGAAATGGTGCTGAGAACCTATCAAAGAAAGATTGTATGTGCCAGTCCAGTCTCCTTCAAATAACTCAGAGCTGAGAGGAGTTGGGAAGGGGATGGAATTTGATATTCACCATAGACTCGATATAACACGGGACCAGTTCCATTGTGTCCCCAGATCAATCCAGAGACTTGTGGGTTATGTCCCTCAACCAGCAGATGAAGATAGAGAGAACTCCGAGATATGTGGACCTGTGCAGCCAGCTCAATCTCAGTATTCTCTCTATCTAGCAGCTGGAGGACATACCTGTGCAGCTCTGATTGATCTGACTCCTATCCCGTTCCCTCAGGGGCTGTTGAGTCTTTTTGTGGGGTTGAGGTGTCGTGTGGTGATACCTGGTGAGCCAAGTCCCTCCCTCCCTCCCCCTGCCAGTCTCCCTAGCCAGTCCTTTGGGGCGCATTGGCACTTGGTCTGAGTTTGCCTGATTCTCTCTCCTGCCTTTCTGTCAGTTAAAAAAAAAATAAAAAAGGAAAAAAAACAATCGTTTGCAGTTCTTCAGGCTTATCCCTCAGACTAATTTGAAGAGCGCTGGGCCGAATCTCCTTCACGGGTGAAGGTGGCACGCAGAGAGTTGGGACCGCTGTGGGGGGGGCCTGTCGTGTCTGCGCCATCCAAATCAGCAAAGGAGGCGGGCGGCGTCGGGTGCGTGTGATGAGTGCACTAAGGTTGGGGTCCCAGGCAGGAAATAGAGTGGGGAGCCGCCGATGCCGGCGCCATTTTTGCTGCCCATGCGGTCGGCCCTGCGATGGCGGGAGCGCAGCCAGCCCTGTCTTCGCTGATTGAAGAGGGGAGTGGGGCTGTTAATTATTCTGTGGAGAATGTCACAGGGGTGACTCCGTTTTCTCCAGAATCCGTGCTTCTCATGCACAGGGCTTTTTTTATTGAAGTCTGCAGGAGGTTCTCCTAGAGGCTGGCTTGTCTAGCCCCCAGAGCTCAAGGCCTCGTGTGCCCCAGAGTCTTCCTAAGAGGCCACGTTTAGATCTTCCACGTATGGAAGAGGATTTCTCTGAGCCTTCTGACACAGAGGATGGCCAGTGTCGGGGGACTCCCTACAGACAATGCCTGATGAGCTGGAAGAGGGGAAGCTGCCGCCGGGGGAAGGAGACGACCCTATGGCAGTGCGGATATTCCGCAAGGAGGAACTCCCTGCTTTTATTGTGCAGGCGCTAGAGGTTTTAAATATTTCTTCTCCAGATGCGGTGCCCTCTGTGGCGTCGACCCCTGCCATTATGTTGGTTACCAGAGGTCCTTCCAAGGCCTTCCATATCCATGAAACCATGAAGGTTCTCATAGCGGCACAGTGGGACACTCCGGAGGCAAGCCTGTGGGTAGCATGGGCTATGGCTCGGCTTTCCCTTTACACCCGGAGGACTTGGAAACCCTACGTATGCCGGTAGTGGACTCCCTAATCACGGCGGTCACAAAGAAGACCACCTTGCCAGTGGAAGCTCTTCGAAATCCCTAGGATCGAAAGCTGGAATTGGCCTTGAAGTCAGCCTTTGAGGTGGCTTCCTTGTGCCTGTAGGCATCTGTCTGTGGTTCTTATGCAGCGCGGGCTTGTCTCTCCTGGGTCCAGAAAACTTCCTCTACTGAGGAGCTCATTGGTTGCCTGCCGGCTTTGGAGTCCAGGCTAACGTACCTAGCAGATTTGCTGTACAATATTCTTCGGGCTTCGGCTAAAGAGATTGCCCTACCGGTGATGGCCCGACGGTGGGTCTGGCTGAGGCATTGGGCAGCGGATCTTGCCTCTAAGTCTCGCTTGGCTCGTTTGCCATTCAGGGGTAAGCTCCTCTTTGGCGATGTCCTCGCGCAAATTGTGAAAGAGCTAGGGGACTCTTAAGGGTCAACGGCTACCGGAGTAGGGCATCATCTAGATCAGTGAGACGCTAAGCGCAGCAGTCCTTTTGGGGTGACCGCCGGACGACCACCTCAGGTCCCAGAGGACAACAAGGAAATAGAGGGACCCAATGATGAGGCCCTGGCCCATCGCATTCCTGTGATTGGGGGATGGCTGTCCCTTTTTTGGGAGGAGTGGGTCAGGGTCACTTCAGACGACTGGGTCTTGGAGGTTATTCAGGACGGCTACAAGCTTGAAGTTGCCCGACCTTTGACAGACTTTTTCCTCGAGTCACCCTGCAAGGCTGCTGTCAAGCGAGCGGCGATTCGGGACACTCTATCCGAGCTGATACGTCTCGGAGCAGTCATTCCGGTTCCGCCCGCCGAGATCAGGCAGGGTCGCTATTCTATATACTTTGTGGTTCCCAAAGAAGGTGGGACCTTCCGCCCTATTCTCGATCTCAAATCTGTCAACAGGTGTCTGAAGGTGCGGCATTTCTGTATGGAAACTCCTACGCTCCATCCTAGCAGCGGTTCAGTCGGGACAGTTCTTGACTGCTCTTGACCTCAAGGAGGCATATCTACACATTCCCTACACATTCCCATCTGGTCGCCCCATCAGCGTTTCCTGCGATTTGCGGTCGGGTCAACATTACCAGTTCCGAGCCATGCCCTTCGGGCTCGCAACAACACCCCGCACATTTTCCAAGGTAATGGTGGTTGTCGCAGCCTTTTTGAGGGCTTGGGGTATTCAGGTGCACCCATATTTAGATGACTGGTTGATTCACTCACTGTCTCACGCAGAGAGTGTTCAGGCTACAGAAGAGGTGTTGCGTTTACTGCGCTCTCTGGGCTGGATAGTCAACCTGCAGAAGTGTCATCTCAATCCGTCGCAGTCTCTGAACAATCTAGGGGTACTCTTGGACACTCAGCAGGGCAGAGTGTTTCTTCCAGAAGCTCGCAGGATGCGGTTGCAGAGTCAGCTTTTGTCCCTGCTTCAGACTTCTGCTCCCAGAGCTTGGGATTATATGCAGGTTCTGGGGTCCATGGCGGCAACATTGGACATGATTCCTTGGGCCAGGAGCCACATGCGCCCTCTGCAGTGGTCTCTGCTCAGCCGTTGGTCGCCTCTTTCTGAAGATTATGCGATTCGGATCCCTGGTCTCCGCGGGCGCGCTTTGTGACTCACTGGTGGATGTTGCCACAGAATCTTTTGAGGGGAATGCCCCTTGTGACTCTGGAGTGGATTGTGGTGACCACAGATGCCAGTTTATTGGGTTGGGGTGCCCACTGTCTTGGCCGGACGGCCCAGGGCACCTGGTCCTCTGTGGATGCGACAAGGCCAATAAACCTTCTGGAGTTACGGGCCATCTGCCTGGCGCTGCAGGCCTTTGAGGCTATTTGTCGGAGGCAGTCGGTCAGGGTGTTATCCGACAATGCAACAGCGGTAGCATATGTCAACAGGCAGGGGGGCACCGGTGATCGATCTGATGGCGCGTTCCTTGAATGCCAAGGTGCCCCGCTTCTTCAGCAGCAGCAGAGATGTCCGCTTCGAGGGCATAGACGCACTTCTCCAGCCATGGCCGGAGGATCTCCTTTACGTGTTTCCTCCGTGGCCCATGATAGGGTGCGTGAACGGGAGCATTGCTTGATATCCGGGGCCGGTTATTCTGGTGGTGCTGGACTGGCCTAGGCATTCATGGTATTTGGATTTCATCCGTCTACTTGATGATAGGCCTCTACGGCTGATGGAACACAGCGATATCCTGGTTCAGGGTCCAGTAGTCATGACGGCGTGGCTATTGAGTGGTCGCGCCTCCGGCGTAAGGGTTATCCTGACAATCTGATTGCCACAATGTTGCAGGCATGGAAGTGTTCCATGTCATCAGCGTATGCAAGAGTATGGCGGACCTTTGTGTCTTGGTGTTCGGGCGCTTCAGCAGAGTCTGCGCTGCTGTCGTCTATCTTAGCATTTTTGCAAGAGGGGCTCGATTAAAGCGCTTTCCTTGAGCACCCTTAATGTGCAGGTGGCGGCTCTGACCTGTTTTAGAGGCCGCTTGGGCGGTCGCTGTCTAACGGCTCATCCGGATGTGGTTCGGTTTTTGCGGGGAGTCAATCATATTCGGCCTTCACGGGCACCGGTGCTTCCGGAATGGAATCTGAACCTGGTTCTCCGGGCGTTGCAACGACCTCCTTTTGAACCCCTGGGTCAGGTGTCCTTGAAAGACCTGACGTTGAAGGCGGTGTTTTTGGTGGCTATGGCCTCGGCTAGACGGGTGTCGGAGCTCCAGGCGTTGTCATGCAGGGATCCCTTCCTCCGTTTCATGGAGGCGGGGGTGTGCATCTGGACGGTTCCTTCCTTCTTGCCTAAAGTGGTGACCCGCTTTCATCTGGGTCAGGCTTTGATGTTGCCAGCGTTTTGGCGAGAGGAGTACCCAAGTGAGTTCTGGGCCTTGCGTTGTTTGGATGCGAGGCGATTCTTCTACGGTATTTAGAAGCCATGAATTCTTTCTGGCGCTCAGATCATCTGTTTGTGCTGCTTGCGGGTCGCAATGAAGGGGCTATGGTTTCTAAGGCCACGGTGGCCCATTGGCTTTGGGAAGCGATTAGTACGGTGTACTTATCCATGGAAAGGTTCTGTCTATTCACGTGCAAGCGCACTCTACTAGGGCTCAAGCTGTGTCCTTCGCAGAGGCTCATTTGGTGCCGTTGGAGGACATTTGCAGAGTGCCTACCTAGGCGCCGGTGCATACATTGGCTAAGCATTACCGGTTGGATGTGGTGGCGCGCCAGGACGCGGCCTTCGGGGTGTCAGTTTTGACCTCAGGGGGTATGTGGGGCCCTCTCTACTTGAGGACTGCTTTGGTTCATCCCACAAGTCTCTGGATTGATCTGGGGATGCAATGGAAGGTAAAATTAGTTATTACCTGATAAGTTTCTTTCCATTAGTCCCTACAGATCAATCCAGAGGCCCTCCCTGTAAATGGCTGTTTTCTGACGTTGTTGTTCTGGTTATAGGTGTTCTTTCTTGCGTTCAGGTTCTTCTGTTAGTCTATGGGACAGTTAAAAAAAACAAATAAAAACAAGAGAGGAAGATGAAATCTTCTACTGCTCAGCATCACTCATGGTTTTCCTATTATGAGTGTGTTCTTGGTTAACTAAAGGATTCCTTTTACTGCTTTGGTATCGATCATACTGAGATTGAGCCGGCTGCACAGGTCCACATATCTCAGAGTTCTCTCTATCTCCATCTGCTGGTTGAGGGACATAACCCACAAGTCTCTGGATTGATCTGTAGGTACTAATGGAAAGAAAATGATCAGGTAAGAACTAATTTTACCTTACAACGCGGTCAGAGCTTGGACTCCAGATTTTTCATGTGTTTCAGGTGTGAGCTAATTAGTTCTGAGCTAGTTCTTCGAATTGATGTAAGGCAGTACTGACTAACATAGAAATTTCTAAAAAAAAGAAATAGAAAAGCATGGTCAGTACAGGAAGAGCTACAAGCTCTAGATCTTTTAAAATCGGGAAGCAGAGGTGTGCAGACACATGGGAATTAATGAGTCCACTCTACGGGGGTGGATCAATGACAAAGCAAACTTACGGCAAACCACAATTGATTTTGACGCTAATGAGGGTTTCCAACGAAAACGGCGCAAGCAAGCAACATCCCCCTTGATAAAGCCATGTTCTCTTGGTTTACCAAAGAAAAAGCAGAAGGAACACACATCTCCTGAGAAATAAGAGTCAAGCAGAAAAACCAGGGGCATAACCAGACCTCAATTTTTTGGGGAGGCCTGAGCCCAAAATGTGTGTGTGTGTGGGGGGGGGCACATTTGTCCCACCTCCTTGCTGCTCTCCACCCCACCGCAATTCCACATACCTGGGCTGGTGGAGGTCCCCAAGCCCAACCAGCATAAGCCTTCCTCCCATGGGCGGTCAATGTCTCAGATGTTTGGGGAGGCTAAAGTGGGGTGGGGCTGGGGTTGAGGCTAATTCAGGGTAGAGTATATCAGGACAAATTTAAATCTTTGGGGTCGCAGCACCTGTACCTGTACCTCTTCCCCCCCCCCCCCCCCCCAACTCCAGCATTACTACTAACTCTCTCCTCTTTCTTTGCATTATTGCCCCCTCTCTCTCTCTCTCTCTACTACTACTACTACTATTTAGCATTTCTATAGCGCTACAAGGTGTATGCAGCGCTGCACAAACATAGAAGAAAGACAGTCCCTGCTCAAAGAGCTTACAATCTAATAGACAAAAAATAAAGTAATCAAATCAATTAATGTGTCAATTTCTGTCTCCCCTCCTATACAATGTTTACCAATCCCTTTCTCTCTCCCTCCATCTAGCATTGCCCCATCTCTCTCTCTCCACCCACTCCTCTACTGTACAGTATTGCACCTATCTCTCTCTTCCCACCAGTCCTGCATATTCTGTCTCTCTTTCTCTCTCTGTCCCTCCTCTATTAATACAGTATTGCACCTCGCTCTCTGCACCAGTCCTGCATATTCTGTGTCTCTCGTCTTCCCCTCCCCCCCCCCGTCTAGCCTTTCTTGTCTTTCTCCCCTCCTTCATTCATTATTGCTCTTTTATATCTCTCTCCCATTCCATCTCTTTCACCAGTCCACCTCTCTCTCTCTCCTCACCCAAATCAAGTATTGTCCTTAGTATGAGTCTCTCCAATCCAACATTTCCTTTTCTCATTTATTTTCCATTTTACCTTTCTTTCCCGCTGGACACTATGCAGCATCTTTCTCTTGGTGCCTCCTTTGTTGGGTGTCCGGACTAAAGTTATAGTAAAGATGCGCAAGACTGTAGCTTTATGTGTGCTACTTTGACAGCTCCACTTCCTTTTACTACTACTACTACTAAACATTTCTAGAGCGCTACTAGGGTTACGCAGCGCTGTACAAATTAACAAAGAAGGACGGTCCCTGCTCAAAGGAGCTTACAATCTAAAGGACTCAAACAAAATAAAACATGGAAAAGAAAATAAGATGATACCTTTTTTATTGGACATAACTTAATACATTTCTTGATTAGCTTTCGAAGGTTGCCCTTCTTCGTCAGATCGGAAATAAGCAAATGTGCTAGCTGACAGTGTATATAAGTGAAAACATTCAAGCATTACTATGACAGTCTGATAGGGCGGGAGGATGGGGGTGGGTCGGAGGTATGCATGGGGACATCAAAGCATATCATTGATATTCTAACAGGATGGGTGTGGATAGGTGAGGGGTGGGGTGATCAACAGAGACATACAGCTTTATGGTTTATAATGGGCTAGGAACCCCAGGTCCTTGTTAAGTCCTTTCTGTTGGATGTTAAAATATTCAATCATTCTGACTTCAAAGGTCTTACGTTCTTGTATGGTTTTAAAGTTACCTTTCAGTATTCTCACTGTGAAATCACTGGTACAGTGTCCTGGTTCTGTGAAGTGCTGTCCCACCGGGGTGGGGGCCCTACTGGCTGTATTGTTCATATGATGTCTATGTAAATTGAATCTTGTCTTAAGCATCTGGCCTGTTTCTCCAATATAGCATCCTTCGTTACATTTTTTACACTGAATGATATATACCACATTGGAAGATGAGCAAGTGAAAGATCCCTTTATGTTGAATATCTTTCCTTTGTGGGTAACTGTGGGGTCATGTGAAATATTTTGGCATAGTTTGCAACTGGATAAATTACAGGGAAGTGTGCCCTTCTGTTCCTTTTCAGTCTGTGATGGAAGTTTACTTCTGATTAGCTTGTGTTTTAAGTTGGGTGGTTGTCGGAAGGCCAGTACTGGTGGGGATGGGAATATCTCTAGTAATTCATCCTCCTAGAGTATAGGTTGTAGATCTCTTATGATTTTCCTCAGTTTTTCCAGCTCTGGATTGTATGTCACTACAAGGGGAATTCTGTCTGTGGATTTTTTCTCCTTGTACTGTAGCATACAGTAAACCATACAAGAACATAAGACCTTTGAAGTCAGAATGATTGAATATTTTAACACCCAACAGAAAGTACTTAACAAGGACCTGGGGTTCCTAGCCCATTATAAACCATAAAGCTGTATGTCTCTGTTGATCACCCCACCCCTCACCTATCCACACCCATCCTGTTAGAATATCAATGATATGCTTTGATGTCCCCATGCATACCTCCAACCCACCCCCATCCTCCCACCCTATCAGACTGTCATAGTAATGCTTGAATGTTTTCACTTATATACACTGTCAGCTAGCACATTTGCTTATTTCCGATCTGACGAAGAAGGGCAACCTTCGAAAGCTAATCAAGAAATGTATTAAGTTATGTCCAATAAAAAAGGTATCATCTTATTTTCTTTACCATGTTTTATTTTGTTTGATTTCTATTGATAACCTTAAGAGTGGACTAACACGGCTACCACACTCCTCTACTTAATCTAAAGGACGAAATGTCAAGTTGGTGCAGTCTAGATTTCTTGAGTAGAGGTGTGTGGTTAGGTGCCGAAGGCGACATTGAAGAGGTGGGCTTTGAGCAATGATTTGAAGATGGGCAGGGAGGGGGCCTGGCGTATGGGCTCAGGGAGTTTGTTCCACGCATGAGGTGAGGCGAGGCAGAAAGGGCGGAGCCTGGAGTTGGCGGTGGTGGAGAAGGGTACTGAAAGGAGGGATTTGTCATGAGAGCGGAGGTTACGGGTAGGAATGTAAGGGGAGATGAGGGTAGAGAGGTAAGGAGGGGCTGCAGATCGAGTGCATTTGTAGGTTAGTAGGAGAAGCTTGAACTGTATGCAGTACCTGATCGGAAGCCAGTGAAGTGACTTGAGGAGAGGGGTGATATGAGTATATCGGTCCAGGCGGAAGATAAGATGTGCAGCAGAGTTCTGAATGGACTGAAGGGGGGATAGATGGCTAAGTGGGAGGCCAGTGAGGAGTAGGTTGCAGTAGTCGAGGCGAGAGGTAATGAGAGAGTGGATGAGAGTTTGGGTGGTGTGCTCAGAGAGAAAAGGGTGAATTTTGCTAATGTTATAGAGGAAGAAGCGACAGGTCTTGGCTATCTGCTGGATATGCGCAGAGAAAGAGGGAGGAGTCGAAGATGACACCGAGGTTGCGGGCAGATGAGACGGGGACGATGAGGGTGTTATCAACTGAGATAGAGAGTGGCGGGAGAGAAGTGGGTTTGGGTGGGAAGACAAGAAGTTCGGTCTTGGCCATGTTCAGTTTCAGGTGGCGGTTGGACATCCAGGCAGCAATGTCGGATAAGCAGGCTGATACTTTGGCCTGGGTTTCCGCAGTGATGTCAGGTGTGGAGAGATAAAGCTGGGTGTCGTCAGCATAAAGATGATAGTGGAAGCCATGAGATGAGATCAAGGAGCCCAGGGAAGAGGTGTAGATTGAAAAAAGAAGGGGTCCAAGGACAGATCCCTGAGGGACTCCAACAGAGAGCGGGATAGGGGTGGAGGACGAACCATGAGAGTGTACTCTGAAGGTACGATGGGAGAGGAAGTTGATATTGGAGGGGGTGGAGCTGCCAGAGTAAGCAGTGTACACAAAGCCACGGTTTCGCGCGTCTTTACTATAACTTTAGTAAGGCCGCCCGATGGAGGAGGCACCAAGAAAAAGGAAAGATACTGCATGGTGATGGTGGGTAGGGGGGAGAGAGGGAGCAAAAAAACTTGCGGTTGTAGCTTCCTATACGGTGCACCTATGGCTAGTGGGGCTTGGGGACCCCTGCCTACCAAACCAGCAGACCTTGGGTAGGGGCCCAGATCCCCTGTGGCTATGCCACTGAGGAAAACTAAAAAAGGAACTGGACCACCAGTGTGAGCTACAAGCAGTGGAGAAGGAATTTAAAGCAAGTAAGGGTTGGCTTACCTGATTTGAGAAGAGGCATGGCATTTGGAAAGTTACAGTTTCTGGTGAAGTTCGATTGACTGACTATCAAGCTGCTGCTAATTTATCCACCAAAGTTAAAAGCTATTATCCACCAAAAATGAAGAAGGAGGTAATGTTCCAGAGCAAATTTACAATTGTGACGAGACAGGACTTTGCTATCGCATGTTTCCTGAGCAGACCTTAGCCAGTAAATCTGAGGAACAAAAGGCACATGGTTTCAAATTGATGAAAGACAGAGTGGCGTTGCTGTTTTGTGTCAATAAGACTGACATGCACAAAGTAAAACCGCTGTGCATAGGGAAAACGAGGTTTCCCCTACAAAAACTTGCAAATGCTAACATTTTCTTACCATCTGTTATGACTGGGGATGTGAGCCCTTGTGCCCCGACTGAGCACGGCGAAGATGGAGTGCACCGCACTCGGTCAGGCAGCCAGACAACCCCTAGCTTCACCTGCACTTAGCCAGTATTCCCTAGGAGTTGAGCCCCTGGGTTCAAGCGCCCGGCAGGACTTCCGGAACCGGCGGGGTTGCAGGACCACCGACCAGACAGGTAACCAACAGACACAGTCCAAGAGCCAGGAAAACAGTAGAGCTGAGAATAGTCCAAACACAGTCCAGGGTCAAAAGGCAGGCAGCAACACAACGCTTGGTCAGGAAACAAGCCAAGGTCGAAACACAGTAAACTCAGGAATCAGGTAAGGAACACGGATGCAGACCACAACCTCGGCGCAGCAGAAGCCGAAGCAGTGAAGGGCTGGAGGCAGTGCCTTAAGTAGAGGAGGAATTAGGCTAAAGCATGTGAAGCTGAACCAAGATGGCTGCCCCCATCAGCAGAGCTCTAAGGACCAAATATGGGCTTCCTTCCTGTCTTCGTTAGTCCAAGATGGCTTCCTGGGATATGATCTATCCAAGATGGCTATACCATTGCTCTAAGTCGGATGACGGCTGCCAGACTTAGGAAACCGAAACGGACCTTCCCAAGACCGATCCTCGTCCTAGCTGGGAGGAGCGTCGTACAGGTGAGGGACGTAACACCATCACAGTAAAAATGCATGGATGACTGCTGTTACTTTTGAGGAGTGGTTTCACAAATGTTTTGTGCCATCTGTGCATGCACATTTAAGGAAGAAAAACTTGGAACCTAAAGCACTTGTGCTACTGGACAACTGCTCCGCCCATCCCTCGGAAGAAAACCTTCTCAGCGAAATTTAAGGTCAGTTACATTCCCAAAAAACACCACTTTTAAGATTCATCCTTTGTACCAAGGTGTCGTTTCAACATTGAAGATGCATTATCAAAAAAAAAATTAATAAAACTGATCATTGATGAGGAAATAACCATCACTGAATGTCTGAAAAAAAAACGAACACTCGCTAGTGCTTTCGATCTAGCAGGAAGGACATGGGATGTAATAACCTCATCTATAACTGAAAAGTGCTGGGAGAGAGGGACTCTGAAGACAAGGCGGAAGCTGTATTTCAAGAACTGTTCATACAGTGTGGTATTGAGGATATGATGGAATAGATTCATATTGAAGATGAGTGCCCTACATATGATTGTCTAAATGACCAGACAATTGCAGCGAATGCTTTTAAGTTGTCAAGCACAAACTGAAAACCCAACTCAGGACAGAAGTGATGAAGATGACTTTCCACTTCCACACCAAAACTTAATTGGTTTTAGTGGCCATGGATGCTGTTCTTCAGTGGCTGCAATCGGAAAATGTGGGCATGATTCATATTCTTCATTTAAAATTGGTCATTGAAATTGTAAAACGGAAGAATCGAGAAGCAGCAAAATAGTCAACTCTGGACTCATTTACAAAAGCAGGATGTTAATTTTAGCCTGTGTTTTCTGTGTTGTGACCAAAATCGCTTATAATGTGTGGATACAATGTTTAATTCTGTTATTGGTCCTTTTGACCCAATTTAACTAATGATTTGCATAAATTAGTGAAAGCGGCTATTTTGTTTTTGCAGAACACGAGGCTCCCGCATAGGCAGCTGAAGTGGTGGTTCTCCCTTTGGGGGACGTGGGCCCTGGGTTAGGGCCTGTCCTTATCTTTGGAGATTGTTCTCCTTCTCCACCAGGCCTGTTTGCTGAAGCAAGGGGTCTCTCCTCCAGTGGGCCCGAGCGGGGGTATCTCCGCCAGCTCCCAAGAGATTGCAGACTGATCTGGCAGATGACCCCGTGGAGACTTGGTCTCGGGTTTTGCTTCATTTGGAGGTCATGTGTGCTCGGAAGGGCCCTCTCTGTAAGAGCCTTTGGAGGAAGGTGAGCTCCCTCTGGAGGAGGGGTATGACCCTCTGGTGCTCAGACTGTTTCAGCTGGAGGAGTTAGGCTCCCCAATTTCTGAGGCACTGTCGGTGCTCTCTATAGAGGAACCCTTGGGGGTTTCGGTGGGTCGTCAGGTGGCTAGCCTTATGAAGGGCCTCAGGTGCCTGTCCAAGGCATTCCCCATGCACCCTGACATTCAGAACCTGATTCCCACAGAGTGGAGCGTGCCTGACGGTAGGGAGGACAACGGCCCTTCTCTTCTTTAGTGCCAGAAGAGAAGGAGACGTTTGCATTACCTGAGATGGACTTCTTGGTGATGGTGGTCACCAACAAAAATTACCTTGCCGGTTGAGGGCGGCATTACATTGAAGGACCTGCAAGATAGGAAGCTGGAACAGGCTTTGAAGCAAGCCTTTAAGGTGGCTGCAGGCATCTGTTTGTAGCTCTTTTGTTGCATGGTCCTGTTTACAGTGGCACCAGCAGTCCAATTCCAGGGCCAGTCACTGGGCTGCCCAGATGGATGCGGGCTTAACATATCTGGCAGATGCTGTGTATGACATGCTTTGGCTAAGAGTATGTCGTTGGCAGTCACCGCGAGGTGTCAGCCCTGGCTGAGGGCTTGGGCAACAGATGCCGCTTCCAAGGCCCGCTTGTTCAAGTTACCCTTTGAAGCAAAGTTTTGTTTGGGGATGACTTCAGCAATTTGGTTAAGGAGCTGGGTGAGTCCAAGCCTCATTCCTCGGCCGCCCTGCGGGCTCAGCACATGCCCAATTTTGTGACAGCAAGAAATATAGGCCTGGTCGTCAGACCTTTGGCCAAAGGGTGGGGGACAGGAAACCGGTAGGGCAATCACGGTGAGTGGCTACTGCCTCCCGGCAATCACAATGATGCCGGGCCAGCCCACCTGTCCGGGCCAATAGGGGGACACCTTCAGGCGTTTCGGGACATGTGGGCCACCATCACCACAGACCAGTGGGTGCTGGGTATTGTGGGTGATGGCTACAAGCTAGAGTTCTCCCTTCCGGTTGCTCCTCTCTTCTCTTCTTAAGGTCTCCTTGTCTGGGAGCCACACGGGTGGCACAGATCAGAGTCATGATAGAAGCACTGCTGGCCCTTCGGGCCATTGTTCACATCCCGCCGAGCGTGGACTGGGTCAGTACTCCATCTATTTTGTGGTTCCCAAGAAGGAAGGAACCGTGCGACCCATTCTGGATCTCAAAAGGGTCAACAAATGTCTACGAGTGGCTTATTTTCGGACAGAAACCCTGAGGTCCACGATCATGTCTGTTCGAGCTGGAGAGTTTTTCACCGCTCACAACCTCAAGGAGGTGTACTTGCACATCCCTATCTGGGGGCCGCATCAGCAATTACTCCGGTTTGCAGTTCTGGGCCGTCATTTTCAGTTCCAGGTCCTGCCGTTTGGTCGAGCCACAGCCCCAAGGACCTTTTCCAAGGTCATAGTATTGGCCTTTCTGTGGAGGCAAGGGATTTATGTTCACCCATACCTGGAGGACTGGCTGATCTGGGCCTCATTTTTTTTTTTTTTTCTTTTCATTTTTTGTTACATTTGTACCCCGCGCTTTCCCACTCATTGCAGGCTCAATGCGACTTACATATTGTATACAGGTACTTATTTGTACCTGGGGCAATGGAGGGTTAAGTGACTTGCCCAGAGTCACAAGGAGCTGCCTGTGCCTGAAGTGGGAATCGAACTCAGATCCTCAGTTCCCCAGGACCAAAGTCCACCAACCACTAGGCCACTCCTCCACTCTTCTTACCAAGACAGCATGGAGGGTACGTCAATGGTGGTTTGCCTCCTGAAGTTTCTGGGTTAGTTGTTCAATTTCGACAAGAACAGGCTGGTGCCATCGCAACAACTGGAGTATCTGGGTGTCCTTTTTGGTACCCAGCAAGCTTGAGTGTTTCTCACAGAGGGATGGCTCTTGAAGTTAGCTTGCCAGATTCAATCGCTCCTGCTTCGTGTCCGGCCACAGGCCTGGGATTATGTGCAGATCCTTGGATCCATGACGGCGGCAATGGAAGTGGTATCTTGAGCGAGGGCACACATGCAGCCACTTCAGAGGTCTCTGCTCAGCCGCTGGTCTCCTGTTTCGGAGGACTACAGCGTCCGGCTCCCCTGGATGCTGGCAACCAGGTAGAGCATGAGGTGGTGGCTGCTTCCCCGGTGGTTGACCCTGGGAATGCCCTTCCCGATCCTGCATTGGGAGGTGGTGACTATGGATGCCAATTTGTTGGGCTGGAGGACCCATTGCAAGGGTCACCAGGCACATGGCTCTTGGTCTCTAGAGGAGGCACGTTGGCCCATCAATCATCTGGAGCTGCGAGTGGTGCACTGAGCTCTGGAGGCCTTTGCCCCGCTGTTGGAGATAGCCCTGGTTTGGGTCATTTTGGACAATGCGGTGGCGTATATCAACAAGCAAGGGGGGGCTCACAGCAGTCAGCTGGCAGTGGAGTCCAGCTTGTTAATGGCCTGGGCAGAGAGCAGTGGCGTAGCAAGGGCGGGGCGGTCCGCCCCGGGTGTCAACGGGTGGGGGGTGCTCTGCTAGCGAGTCCCTACCAGCTCCATCTACCCGGCAGCTGTGTGGTGCAGCGCTTCGCGTCTGCGCTGCTGTAAGAAAAGAAAATCGCCTTGTCGGCCCTTCCCTCACTCTGTCCCGCCCTTGAGGAAATAGGATGTTACATCAGAGGGCGGGACACAGTGAGAGAAGGGCTGACGAGGCGATTTTCTTCTTTTACAGTAGTGTAGAGTCGCCGGGTGGATGGAGTTGGTAGACGGGGGGGGGGGGGGGGGGGGAGGGGTGCCATGTTGCCCTGCTGCCGGGGGGGGGGGGGGCGATCTGCCCCGGGTGGCAGTGAACCACAGAACGCCACTGGCAGAGAGATATCTGCTGTGCCTTTCGGCCACTCACATTGCGGGGTCCTTCAACGTGGAGGCTGACTTTCTCAGTCGGCACGCTCTGGATACCGGCGAGTGGGGGTTGTCAGGCAAGGCGTTTCAGCTTGCTGTGAGTTGCTTGGGCACCCTATGCTTGGATCTCATGACCACAAAGGCCAATGCCAAGGTTCTTCAGTTCTTCAGCTGCTGCAGGGAAAGGGACTCTCTGTGGATGCCCTGCTGTATTCGTGGCTGAGCAAGGGCCTTTTGTATGCCTTCCCCAATGGCCGATGATAGGCTAGTTGTTGAAGAGAGTGATGGACTATTGGGGCAGGGTGATCCTAGTGGCTCAGGACTGGCCACAGCACCAGTGGTATGCAGATCTCGTGCATCTCCTGGACGGGGAGTTGCTGCTATTCCCTTGGGATTGAGGTCTTCTCTGTCAAGGTCTGGTGGCCATGGAAGATCTCTCCCCTTTTGATCTTATGGCCTGGCCCTTGAGAGGGCTCAACTGAGGAAGAAGGGTTATTCGGATTTGGTCATTACTATCCTTCAGGCTAGGAAGCGCTCTACTTCCTTGGCGTATGCGCGAGTGTGGCGTGTTTTTGAAGGCTTGTGTGCGTAGAGAGGTTTGGACTAGACAATGACACGGGGAAGAGGAACCGCAGTAACTGCGGGGATGGGGGCGGGGACAGATCCCACAGGGATGGGGCTGGGATGGGGACAGGGGACAAACTTTGTCCTCGTGTCATTTTCTACTTTGAAGCCTGTTAATGAACTGGACTGTTATTTATGTTTAAGTGATGCCTACAAAGATATTTTCATTTTTTTGGAAAAACAAGCAAACATACTAGCCACAAGTAGCAAAATTTGCATGGGAGATACATCCTGCTACTAGCACATCTTCTAAGAAGACAAATTCTATTCCAGGAAGGATTGTGGAAGACTGGAGAGCTAGATTGAATCCTGAGATTGTTGATGGTTTCTTATTTATCCACAGATTAAAAAAACATAACAGTGCTTTATAGGGCATATTTTCCCCTCTAGGGCATATAGAACAGGTTGTATTTTATACCCCTGGACATTTTAACAGTGTGAATTTAGGATTCCTTGGTGTAGTAGAAATCACCTATTGTTGGGGTTGGAAGGGTAGAGGGTGGTGGTGGGAAGGAGGGTTATTATTGTTCTCTCTACCCTCATCTCCCCCTATGTTCCCACCCGTAACCTCCGCTCACAGGACAAATCCCTCCTCTCCGTACCCTTCTCCACCACTGCCAACTCCAGGCTCCGCTCATTCTGCCTTGCCTCACCCTATGCCTGGAACAATCTTCCTCAACCCCTACGCCAAGCCCCCTCCCTACCCATCTTCAAATCTCTGCTTAAAACTCACCTCTTGAATGCTGCTTTCGGCACCTAACCTTTCGAGAAATATAGTAAGCCCTATCAGATCGACTCTACACTTGTCTTTTAGATTGTACACTTGTCTCTAGATTTACACCTGTCTTTTAGATTGTAAGCTCCTTGAGCAGGGACTTTCCTTCCATGTTAAATTGTACAGCGCTGCGTAACCCTAGTAGCACTTTAGAAATGTTAAGTAGTAGTAGTAGTATTTGTAATTTATACATAACAGTTGAACAGCACATTGTTCCTTTTTATATTTTAATAAAAAGATTTAAATATAAAATCATAAGTGTTTGAGGCTTCTGCAGATGAGGACAGAGCCCACGGGGACGGGGTGAGGATGGAGACAGAACCTGTGGGGATGGAGACAGAACCCACGGGGACGGAGACAAACTTTGTCTCCGTGTCATTCTCTAGTTTGGACCCCTTTACTTCTTCCACAGGCCACATCCTGGCGTTTTTGCAGGAGAGAGTGCACAAGGGGTTAGTGCTGGGTTCTTTGAAGGTTCAAGTGGCATCCCTGGCTTGCTTTTGGGGCCGCTTGAAGAACTCTTCTTTGGTGGCATATCTGGATGTGGTTCGTTTTCTGAGAAATGTGGGTCACCTTAAACCGCCCTTTCAGGCACCTTTACCGGAATGGAATCTTGATCTGGTCCTTCGGGTGCTACAGCACTCTCTGTTTGAGCCCCTTCGCAAGGCAACCCTGAAAGATCTCAAGCTGAAGACGGTGTTCTTGGTGACAATTATATCGGCCCGTTGTGTCTCGGATATTCAGGTGGTCTCTTGTAGAGACCCTTTTCTCCATTTTTCAAAGGTGGATGTCTCGCTTTGGACAGTACCTTCCTTCTTGCCCAAACTGGTTTTGGCAATTCATGTTAATCAATCGGTGGACCTCTGTTTTTTTCGTTGAGATGATGTGGGGCAGCACTATGCCTCTTTGAGGCTTCTAGATGTTCGGAGGGCACTCATGCGTTACCTGGAGGTTACCAATGAATTTCGCTCTTCGGATTGTGCTCTTTGTGTTGTTCAGTAAGCAGACTTTGGGTCTCATGGTGTCCAAGGCGTCCGGTGCCCGGTGGTTGAAGGAGGCCGTGGCCTTGGCCTATATTCTGAAAGGGAAATTTCCACGACAAGGTTTGAAGGCGCACTCTACCAGGCATGTAGCTATGTCTTGGACAGAGGCCTCGTCTTCTCCAGTGGATATCTGTAGGGCAGCAACGTGGACATCGCTTCATACCTTCAGTAAGCATTATAGAGTGGATGTTGCTGCACGGACAGAGGCCGTGTTTGGTGCATCGGTTCTGCATCCAGCAGGTTCGCCTTCCCACTCTCATAGGGATAGCTTTTGAACATCCCACATGTCCTGGAATAGTGGGAAGTAACGTAATGGAAGGAGAAATTAGGTCTTACCTGATAATTTTCTTTCCATTTGTTCCTCATACTTTTCCAGGACCCCTCCCATGGTTCGACACCCTCCTTGGCAAATTTATGCACTTTCTTGCGTCCTGTTTCTCAGGGGCCCTGCCATCAGATAGTTCTTGTGGCTGGCTGTCGGTTGCTGACAATGCTCCTGTTTGGGCATTCTTTCTTCCTTGCTTGTGAACTGATACTGAGGAACTGGGCTGTTAGTAGGGAGCTATGTAGTAGCGCTCAGTTGGCTGTCAGTTGCTGACCATGCTTCTGATTGGGTATTCTTTCTTCCTTGCTTGAGGACTGATACTGAAGAACTGGGTTAGCAGGGAGCTATGTAGTGGCACTCAGTTCTGTATTCTCTTTCTCCACGTGCAAGTCGATGGACATGACTACCCACACGTCCTGGAATAGTGTGAAGAACTAATGGAGAGGACATTATCAGGTAATACCTAATTTCTCCTTGTAAATCAATTTCAGGCTCTTGCCATAAAGGGTATATCAAATGTAGCAAAACGCCCTATTAGAATTCCTTAGATCAGCAATATTTAGGGACTAGCTCTAGAGACAAATAGTAAAGGTGGTTTCCAATACCAGAAATGTGTCTGTAAACATCAGTTAATTTGATTCCACTCAGCAGCAAGTGGCCCATCTATTGTTTTCTTTCCTATGCTCATCAGTGAGCTTTCAAGCTTGATTTGTGTGAGCAGTAGTAGAACAGCATGTCAGAGGGAGCCTTTACATATGTTTGCAAGTTGTCTTTTGGCATTGATAAGTGGCCAAGTAAGAATGGCATGTCTTCAGAAGCCACTTCTGTCTATATATAGAATGATGCTGAACAGTCATGGGAGTCCCTTTGAGTCAGATATATTTTGAAAAAGAACTTGCCTGCATTCCCCTTGGACCTTTTAACAGCTAAGGACTAGGGGCCAGATGCACTAAACTTTACAAGCCAATAACAAGCCATTAACGAGCAAGTAGTAAACCCTGGCATGCACTAAATACTTTTTTCCGACAACGGTAGCAGCTAACGCAAACGGAATGCAGATGAGCAAATTGTATCGAAACCCTATTGAAATGAGATGCACTAAGCTTTTCCGCTTGCCCTAATGCTGGGAAATCTAACGAGAGGTCTGTACCTCTTGTTGGGGCTGCACGGGCTTGGAAAACTTATAAAATATTAAAAAAAAAAATCAGGAGAGGGCAAAAACAACCAAGTGCTCGTCAGGAGCGTCCTTTATGGACGGCCTTGCTCTCCCTCACCCCTGCATTGAAATCAGAACTTTACGCAGCCCCGGCCCCCCTCCCTTCCTTCCTTGAAATGACAGCTTCCCTGCCATCCTCCACCCGCCCCCCTCTGTCTGCCACCGGGCCCTCACAGCGCCTCTCACCTCCGTGTGAGGGCGCTGCACCGGCAACAACAGCTGATCGCCTCTTCGGACTTCCCTCCTTTCCTCCCTGGCCCGCCCTCGTCTGCATAGCCGTTCCCTACCAATTCGCTATGGAATTCGGTACGGAACGGTTCTAACGACGACTTTAGTGCATCCCCCCATAGGTTTCCATCTTAGGATCTTTTTCTCAGGTTTTGTCCTCTGCCATTACTTTTGCATACCCATGCTTGAGCTTTGCGTTTGTAACATGATTATCAGTGAATTTTACTGCTTCTTTCTCAGGTGAGGTTAGAATCCATGTGTTATTCTACTTTCCAGGGCCGGTCTTAGACAGGGGCGACTGCAGAGTGCCTCGTTCTCACAGGGGCCCCGCGGTCAGTCGTGTCCAGGCTGTTGCGATCGAAGTTGAACCTCGCCGCCTCACCCGCTACTCCTGCTGGTATTTCTGGTGTCTGACTGTGCGCATATCTTCTGCCAGGTTTCCTGGTCCGATTGCCGCCTCGCCACCTCAACCCACTCCCGCCGCAATGTGTGCAATTTCTCTTCTGCCAGTCAGGTTTCCCGCATAGCACAGGTACTTGTTGGTCCTGACGCCTGCCTGGTCCATTGATGCCGGAACTTCTTTTTGCCGCTGCCCACCCCCCTTCTGACATAACTTCCTTCTTCCTCAAGGGCGGGAAGCGGCAGAGTTCTATCCAAGCAGGGTCACTTTAGCAGAACAGGACTGAACCCTGAAGAGTAAGTACTGACTTTGGGGGAAGGGGTTGAAGAACAGAGCTTATAATCAAAGTCTCAATGTTAAGTAATAAGTATCATTCACAAGAAGGTTTTTTGTTTTTTTTTAACAATACTGGTTAAGCAAATGTCTTCATTTGAAATTTCATTAAAAAGGTAAAAAAAAAAAATCTTGTCAGTGGGGGTGGGGCTAGGGTGGGGTCCCTACCAAACCGGTCTGCACAGGGCCCCGTATGTGCTAAGACTGGCACTGCTGCTTTCTTTTTCATAGCACTTCCTCTGTTTTTCTTTCTTTTTTCTGTTTTTCTTTCTGTCTTTTTTTCTGTCTTTCTCTTTCACAGTTGACTCGAAACAACCCTATCTTTTTACTGCTGCATTTTCCATGTGCAACTGGAGAGAGGATGCTGGTCACAGGGGCATAGCCAGACCTCGGCGGGAGGGGGGGACAGAGCACAAAGTGGGGGGGGGGGCACATTTTAGCCCGCCTCCCCCAGCCGCTGCTGCTTCCGACCACCCTTCCCGCCACCACCGCAAGGTACCTTTGCTGGTAGGGGTCCCCAACCTCTGCCAGCTGAAGCGTTTATCTGTCCAGCACTGGTCTCGCACTTGCTTCCTCTCCTGTTTTCAGCGCGCCATGCACTGCACGCTTTTTTAATGAAATTGAATGAAATCTCTGTAAACCTGGAGGATGTAATGGTGCAATTTGACAAATTAAAGAGTACATATCTCCTGGACTAGATGGTATTCATCCTAGATAGAATCGAAAAATGAACATGCAGAACTATTGTTAGTAATATGTAATTTATCTTTAAAATCAAGCATGGTACTGCAAGATTGGAGGGTAGCCAATGTAACGCTGATTTTTTAAAAAGGTTCCAGAGGAGATCCAGGAAATTATAGACCAGTGAGCCTGATGTCGGTGCCTGTCAAAATGGTAGAGACTATTATAAAGAACAAAATTACAGAGCATATTCAAAAGCATGGATTAATGAGACTAGGAGGCTTATTTTCAAAGCACTTAGCCTCCCAAAGTTCCATAGAAACCTATGGAACTTAGCCTCCCAAAGTGCTTTGAAAATATGCCTCTTCGGCAACCTGGATTTAGTGAAGGGAAATCTTGCCTCACCAGTCTATTACACTTCTTTGAATAGGTGATAAAACTTGTGGATAAAGATGAGCCAGTTGATATTGTGTATTTGGATTTTCAAAATGCGTTTGACAAAGTACCTCATGAAAGACTCCAGAGGAAATTGGAGAGTCATGGGATAGGAGGTAGTATCCTATTGTGGATTAAAAAGTGGTTAAAAGATAGAAAACAGAGAGAAGGATTAAATGGTCAGTATTCTCAATGGAGAAGGGTAGATAATGGGGTTCCTCAGGGATCTGTGCTGGGACTGCTGCTTTTTAACATATTTATAAATTATTTAGAGATGGGAGCCACTAGTGAGGTAATTACATTTGCTGACAACACAAAGTTATTCAAAGTTGTTAACTCTCAAGAGGATAGTGAAAAATTACAAGAGGACCTTACGAGACCTGGAGACTGGCGTCTAAACGGCAGATGATGTTTAAAGTGAACAAGTGCAAAGTGATGCATGTGGGAAAGAGGAACCTGAATTATAGCTACTTAATGCAAGGTTCCACATTAGGAGTCACCGACAAGGAAAGGGATCTAGGCGTCGTCATTAATAATATGTTGAAACCACCAGCTCACTGTCTGGCGGTGGCTAAGAAAGCAAATAGATTGTTAGGTATTATTAGGAAAGGAATGGAAAACAAAAATAAGGACACCATAATGCCTTTGTATTGCTCCATGGTGCAACTGCACCTCAAATATTGTGTTCAGTTCTGGTCACCATTTCTCAAAAAAGATATAGTGGAATTAGAAAAGGTACAGAGAAGGGTGACAAAAAAAGGGGATGGGACAGCTTCCCTATGAGGAAAGGCTAAAGCGGCTAGGGTTCTTCAGCTTGTAGAAAGACGGCTGAGGATATGAAAGAGGTCTATAAAATAATGAGTGGAGTAGAACAGGTAGATGTAAATTGCTTGTTTACTCTTTCCAAAAATACTAGGACTAGGGGGCATGCAATGAAGCTACAAAGTAGTAAATTTAAAACGAATCAGAGAAAATATTTCATCACTCAATGTGTAATTAAACTCTGGAATTCTTTGCCTGCCCTGCTCTCTCTCTTCCCCTCATGTCAGGCACGCTTCTTTTAGTGAAATTGAGCATGCTCAGTTTCACTAAAAGGAACTTGCCGGATGTGAGGGGAAGAGAGAGCAGGGCTGGCAATGCAGCGGCGCCGGAGACCAGTGCTGGACGAAGTCTTCAGCTGATGGGGGTTGGGGACCCCTGCAAGCCAAGGTATTTGCGGTGGGTGGCGAGGCAGTGGGGGGGGGGGTGGCGGTGGAGGGGGGCGGAGGCCAAAATGTGGCCCCTCATACACCTTGAGCTCTGGCCCCCTCCCACCTCAAGGTCTGGCTATGCCCCTGTTTCGATGGCTTCCAGAAAGAAAAGTCCATAAACCATTATTAAAATGGACTTGGGAGAGGATCACGTGGTGCTATGAGCTAGGCAGCAGCCGGTTGCACTAGCTCCAGAACCCTCACCCGCAGCTTGAGCAAATCGGAGATCACTGTGGGAATATTTTCTAACAGTGAAGCGTGTGAACCCCACATGGATAGATACCTCCGAAGCTCTCCGGCGATAAAGGCACCGAAGCCCAGCAAAAAAGAAAAAACTAAAACTGCTGTCGGCGAAAACGAAATGGCGGACGGCGTGCACGAGTCGCCGATGGTGTTTTCGGAAGCCCAGCTGGAACAACTCACCTCTGCAATGACAAAAGCATGGGAGCCGAAATGGATGGCATTGGACTGGAAATTGGAAGGGATCCAGGCCACACTGGCGGGTCTGCAAACCCGCGTGAGCGATGCGGAGGTGCGTGTGGCGGCGGTAGAGGAGGATGTGCGCGTCTATGGCCCAGATATAAGCAGCCTGCAGCAACAGATGAAGGCACATGCCTCCAGGTTGGAAGATCTGGAGAATCGTTCCCGCTGGTGGGACTCCCTGAATCGCTCCCAGAGCGCAACTTGGAGGTATGGTTGGAGACATGGCTATTGAAAGAGCTGGCACTAACAGATTCTATGGGGCCAGTGGTGGTAGAGCGGGCCCACCGCGTGGGGAGAAAAATTGAGGCACAAGGCAGGCCGCGAGTTGTGGTAGCCAAGCTGCTAAACTATAGACACAAACAAGAAATCCTGCAAGGCTTTCGCTTGAAGAGGGAGACTTTTAAATATAATGGGAGGAATATCTTAATTTTCCAAGATTTTTCAGCAGAAGTACAAGCAAGACGTAAACTGTTTCACCCATTGTGTACAACTTTAATCAACAAAAAAATCTGCTTTGCTTTGCAATATCCAGCACAACTGAAGGTGCTGGTACAGGATCAATGGCACACATTCCACACTGTGGCAGCTGCACAGAAGTATCTCCAGGACAACAACATATACGGTTCAGGACAAGAGTAATACAGCAGGCCTTAATATAAAAGGGACACAGAAGTTGGACTGTATGTAAGTAAAAGACAAGGGCAATTCACACACATTTGGGTACTGCGGGTGGGGGTTCCAAGCCTGTTTGCGTGATTCAGTTCCATAACCAGGTAGGGCCTGGAACATGGAAAGGGTGGTAGATAAATGGAAGCACAGGGGGGTGGGTTTGGGAGGGGGAAATTCTAGTTGGAACAGGGAACTACTAAACATCACTAGACTAAGTGCGAAGAGAAGGTGGAGTTACGCGAAACTAATTGGTATCGGTACACTAGAAGGAAATAAACCGCTTATGGGGGAAGCCGAATAGACGGAAATGGAGATCAAGGGTTGGTTGCGAAGGCAGATACAGAACCATTATGCCAGCACGGATAATATCATGGAATGTGGCGGGGGGGATTAGCACCCCCACGAAACGCTATAAAATCTTGCAGGCGTTACGTAGGCACAAAGCAGACATTACCTGCCTGCAGGAAGCATGGTTGAATGACCAGGAACATGCTAAACTTAATAAGACCTGGGTGGGAGAGTGTCATGCGGTGGCGGCGCAGGGGCGGAAAGGGGGTTTAGCGATTTTAATACGGAAAGGACTCCCATGCAAAGTTAATTTGTTGACACAGGGCGGGCAGGGGAGGTCTCTTATTTTGAAGGTTTGGATACAGGGAGTAGAGTTTATATTGGTAAATATATATGGCCCCAACGGTTACGTGCCTGGTTTTTATACCGCTCTGGTTAATGCCTGTTTGCAATACAAAACAGCAAAACTGATAGTTCTGGGGGATTTCAACATGGCCTCAGATCCTGAACTAGATACATCGAGCCCTTCCTCCCCACACTATCAGGGACGAAGGTGTAAAGATTTTGGTGCCTTCCGGAGAATGCTGGGGTTAGTGGATGCCTGGAGAGTTTTGCACCCAGGGGACAGGGAGTATATTCACAGATCACGGGCACATGGAACCTTGGCACACCTAGACTATATATTGGTAGAGTCCACCGTGTTCCCCTGGGTGCAGTCTGCAGAAGTGGGTCCCGAGGAAATCTCGGATCACGCTCTTATATGGTTGGATATCACTATCCCGGCGGACAGAGAGGGGGGGAAAGGGATGGCGGTTCCCGGTTTATTTACAGGGAGATGTGCACTTTCAGGCATACCTGCGCGAAAAGTGGGAAGCATATATTACTCACAATGGGGCGCATGCAGAGACACAACCGGTGCTGTTTTGGAACGCGTCCAAGGCAGTGCTAAGGGGAGATATTATTGCATACTGTAGCTCCCGGCGCAAGCGCCAACAAGCCAGTATCTTACATTTAGAGAAGCAATTCCAGAAGGCAAGGCGCACACACATGTGTAAATCCACTCCAGGGTCCTTGGAAGCATTGAGGGTGGTCCAGGTAGCGCTGAATACCCTTCTGCATGAACGGGAGACATGGTCTTCCCTATATTGCAAATACAAATTAAGTAGATTTGGGAATAAAACAGGTCCCTTGTTGGTGAGAGTGATCAAGAATTGGGGGGGGGGGGGGGGGTGTCCCGGGCCATTGTAGCGTTGAAAACCAGGCGGGGTCATTGGTTAATACTAGAGAAGAGATCACGCAGATATTTGATAGGTACTATACCAGGCTGTATGCGGCTGGGCCAGCAGGAGAAGCACAGATAACGGGGAATTATCTGCGGAAAGCTGGTTTGGACGGGTTGACTGAGGAAGAGAGAGAGGGATTAAACACTCCTTTGACATTGGAAGAGCTGAAAGGGGTGATTAAAGCTCCGTTCGGCCCCGGGTCCAGTCAGTTATACAGGGGAGTATTATAAAATGCTGGCCCCAGAGGCATTAGTTTCCCTGTTAGAGTACTATGAAGGTGTAATAGACGCAGGCCAGTTCCCTCCATATGCAAATCAGGCCCTAATCACTTTAATCCCTAAACCTGGCAGGTCACCGGACAGGGCAGATGCTTATAGGCCCATATCACTACTTAATGTAGATATTAAGATACTGGCCAAGGTAATGGCCGAAAGATTAGCAGACTGCCTGCCCCGTTTAATAGGTAAAGAACAGGTAGGATTTGTGAGAGGCCGACAAACTACCCAAAATGTTCGCAGATTACTTTTGGCAATGGCAGTTTGTATAGAGAAAGCTGAGCCGGCTTGGGTACTCAGCTTAGACGCTGAAAAAGCGTTTGATCGGGTGCAATGGGATTACCTGTTTCAGACGCTTGAGCATATGGGTTTTAATGGTAGGTTCTTAGATATAATTAAAGTTCTTTACTGCCATCCCACTGCGAGAGTGTTGGTAAATGGCCTGCGGGGCAGTGAATTTGAAATAGAGCGGGGCACTAGGCAGGGCTGCCCCCTCTCTCCCTTGCTGTTCATACTGGCATTGGAACCTCTGCTGTGCACATTGAAATCAGAAAAAAGAGTCGAGGGGGTCCAGGTGGGGAGACAGTCAAAAAAAGTGCTGACGTATGCTGATGATTTGTTGCTAACGGTGACCAACCCACAAAGATCTACAGAGGTTCTGTTGGAACACATTAAACAATATGGGCGCATATCAGGATTCCAATTAAACTTGTCAAAATCGGTGGCATTACAGATAGGACACACGGTAGGGGGGAGGAGACGGGGGAAGACAGATACCATTCCAGGTGGCCCAGGGTAAATTCAAATATTTAGGTGTCCTGGTTCCAGCGGAGATGAGGGAGTTATACGATCTTAATATACAGAGACTATTAAGGGATACTAGAAATAGTCTACAAGCATGGACGGCACTGCCCCTCTCTCTGTTGGGCCGAATAGCCTTATACAATATGATCATTGCCCCGAAGTGGTTATATGTCCTGCAAACTTTACCACTGTATCTGAATAAGAAGGATGAGAAAGAGTTGGACAGATTAACACAAAAATACCTTTGGTGCGGTAAAAGAGCTCAATTGCCTGTACGCCAGTGGAATACGGAGGCTTGGGACTGCTGAGTGTGAGGTACTTTAACGTGGCCAGTGGAATGAGAAACGTGAATGATTGGTTCTGGGGAACAAATGATTTTTCGGATACCCCAGTGGAACTGGGCCTTACCCTGGGGATTCATTTTAGCAACTATCTGCACTCAACTGGAGCGCCAGTTCCGCAAGTCTTGCGACAATCCCTGATCATGGAGACAGCGGTGGCGACCTAGAAATGGGTTTGTCGGATGCATCATTTTTCTACAAAGGTTTCACCATACTTACCCATTTGTGACAACATGGCCTTTGAACCGGGCCGTATGTACGGGACATTTAAGAGATGGAAAAAGTGTGGATTGGAGTACCTGCTGCAGGTGTTGACCCAGGAAGGGCGCATGAAATCATTCGAAGTCTTGAAAAAAGAGTATGACCTTCTTGATGGAGAACGGTTTTATTACGAGCAATTAAAACATTATGTAACATCCCTGCCCTGGGATCACCTGGCAGAGGACACCCAGGAGGAGCTTGCGTTGGCTTTCTCCTTGGAAGCCCAACAAAAAGTACCACTCTCTCATCATCATAGACACATTAAAGATACCAAGCCAGAGCCGGATTATAAAACCCTATCTCAGCAGTGGACAATAGACCTTAGGACAGATATTGCGCCAACATTGGTACAGTCTCATATACTATCAATCAGACGAGTGACATACCAGTCCACACATTGGGAATTACAGTATAAATTTATTTTTCGAATGCACATACCCTCTAGAAGAGCATTTTACATGGGTCTGTCATCCTGGGGGAGTGCCCAAAGTGTGGAGCAGAGGGTGCCACCTTAGGGCACATGTTTTGGACATGCAAAAACATAGAAGGAATCTGGAAGGCCATCATAAAATATGTCAACACAATATGGCACCAGCGTTGGCGTTATAGTCCGGCTCTACTGTTTGGCCAACCTCAGATGCTGCAGCCTTTGGCGAAGGGCTTTAAGGCTTTTGTCGCTAGGGCCGTGATAGTTGGCAAGCAAATTATTCTAACAGAGTGGCTGTCGCCTAACGCTCCCACCCTCCAGCAGTGGCGGTCAAAAATGTTGTTAATGATGCGGATTGAGAGGGTAGGGATTGTTGACTTTGAATCACAAGAGGGGGAAAAATTTCAACAACTGTGGACACCTCTTTGGAGCACGTTAACTCCATCTGCGCGAAGTCATTTATTGAATTTATAAATAATGTGATGTTAGCCATAGAACAAAAAGGGGGGGAACGGGGGGAGGGTTAGGGGGGGATAGAAGGGGGAGGAGGAGAAGAAATGTAAAATTCTTTCTTGTTACAAGAACAGTTTTGTTATTGTTGTATTGTTTGAATAAAAATGATTTAAACATAAAATGGACTTAGGAAAAATCCACTTCTTATTCTAGGATAAGCAGCATAAAATGTATTGTATTGTTTTGGGATCTTGCCAGGTACTTGTTACCTGGATTGGCCACTGTTGGAAACAGGATGCTGGGTTTGATGGACCTTCAGTCTGTCTCAGTATGGCAATAGTTATGTACTTATGCTATGTTCTTGCTGCCGCTCTAGTTCGTTGGCTTATGTTTGAGTTTGGAGGATATTAAAGGCTTGATGTGCAGAACGGAGGGCTTTTCCTTTAAGGGCTTCTGTGTCATAAGTTCTGGATTTCTTGCAGAATGGTTTGAACAAGGGGCTGGCTTTGGCTTCGCTTACGGGCCAACTAGTGGTGTTGGTGTCTTTTCAGGGGCATGTGAAGGACAAGCCCTTGAGTAGTCATCCAGATGTGGTTTGGTTTCTGAGAAGAGGCATCCGTCATTTCCTTCGTGGGATCTTAATCTTTTCTCAGTGCTTATTCATCATCCCTTTGAGCTGTTGGCAGCAATATCAATGTGGACCTTACTTTGAAGACTGTATTTTTGGTAGCTTATCCTCCCTTTCAGCCGTTGGCAGCGATATCGATTAAGGACCTTACTTTGAAAACGGTATTTTTGGTAGCTATCTCATCGGCAAGGCATGGACTGGGATTGCAGACATTATCTTGCAGAGTTCCTTTTTTGGAATTTTTGGTGGGTCACTTTCTGCCAAAGGTTTTGACCAGTTTTCATGCCAGTTTCTGGTCCTTCCAACTCTGGGGAATTCCAGATCTTTACGTAAGCTAGATGTTAAGTACTGAAAGAATACGTGCGTCGGACAGAGGAGTTTTGGTGGTTGGATCGTCTTTTTGTTTTACTTGGGGGTAGTTGCAGAGGTTTGTCAGTGTCTAAGACCATGCTGGCTAGATGGATTAAAGAAGCGATTGGATCGGCTTACATTCTGAAAGGCAAGACGGTTCTGGATGTGCTTTAAGCTCATTCTACTAGAGGATAGACCACATCCTGGGCAGTGGTCTCATTGGGGGCTGCAGGGGACATTTGTAGAGCTGCCAACTCGTCATCTTTGCATTTGTTTCTTAAGCATTATAGGGTGGGTCACAATTTTTGGTAGCCAGGTGCTTTTTACGGTGCTGTTAGGGTTCCTCCCTTCATAAACTTCTTTGATACTTCCCATCTGTTCTGCTGGACCAGTCCGGAGGGTGAAATTAGATCCTACCTGCTAATTTGCTTTCCTTTAGTCCCTCCCGACTGGCCCAGCTCCCACCCCCCACCCTAGGCAGATTGTATTTGTTGCATCAGTTGCTTGCTCTTCTCTGTGTGGAAATGCTGTTAGATCACTCTTGAGCACCCCTATTGCTCCTTCGTGATCTAATGGTCCCACGAATTCCCTCGCAGGTTTTCTGCTTCTGATGTATCTGAAAAAGCTGTTACTGTGAGTTTTAGCCTCTGTGGCAAGTTTGTCTTCATATTCAGTTTTAGCCTTCTTTATTAAGTAGTAACGAAGGCCCATTTCAAATTGCAATGAAACGGGCGCTAGCAAGGCTCCCCTCCGTCCCTTTGTGTCTCCGTGTGTCGCCGGCCCCCCTGCAGCCTCCGTGCGAGAGCTACAGTGCAGTACAACGTTGGAGCTGAGAATGTGCTCCGCCCTCAACATCATAACGTTTGACGCGAGGGCGGGGCCCACAGACTGTGATTTTGTGTGGCTTCAGAGCTTCGAACTTACGAACCTGGCTTCAGTGACGTCAGTGCAAATAGAACGTTGAGGGTGAGTTTTATATATATATAGATGTTTTGAATCTGACTTGCCAGTGCTTATGTTGCTTCTTGTTTTCTTCATTTGGGACTTTTTCCAATCTTTTGGCTGTAATGGCCTCTTTCACTTCACCTTTTAACCATGCTGACGTTTTCTCTTCTTTCCACCTTTGCAAATACATGGAATGCATCTGGACTGGGCTTCCAAGATGGTATTTTTGAATAACGTCCATGCCTGATTTAGTGTCCTAACCTTTGCAGCCGATCTTTTTAGTTTCTTTTTAACCATTTTCCTCATTTTATTATGGTCGCCCTTTTGAAAATTAAATGTATATATAGTAGATTTCCTTTGCGGGTTCATCCCAGATAGTAGCTCAAACTTGATCATGCTATGATCAATATTTCCCAGGAGACCCAACATTGACACCTCTCACAATATGCCCTGCACGCCACAAAGACCAGATCCAAAATGGCTCCCTCTCTTGTCGGTTCCTGGACCAGGTGCTCCAAGAAGCAGTCGTTTATTACATCTAGAAATTTGATCTTCCTGGCACTCCCTGATGTAACATTTATCCAGTCAATATTGGGGTAATTTAAATCATCCATTATTATATAACGTTGCCCAATTTGCCAGCTTTCCTAATCTCTGTAAACATTTCTTCATCCATCTGTTCGTTCTGTCCCACTGTACAATTTCTTTTGATGAGGGTACAGATAGTGATGATCCTTGAGAGGACTTTAGAGGTCTCGAAGGTATGTAAAGATCTAGCTTATTTTTTTAAGTATTCTAGTCCATTTTGTCTGAGGGCCTTAAAAATCAAACACAGTTTAAATTTAGCCCTGTAAGATATTGGTAGCCAATGTAGCTTTCGCAGGAAGGGTGTGATGTGGTCACAGCTCTTGCAGCCTTCTATCAGTTGTGCTGCAGCATGCTGAATTAGCTGGAACAGTAAACTTGCAGAGCAGCTTCGTCGGAAAGACTGAAAGAACTGGACTCTGCTGAAGACTGCACATCAGGAGAAAGATCATGTGCTGCAGGAATTGCAGCTGGAGGCAAGATGGTGGCCTTCCCCGCCAAATTGGAAGAAGCAGGCTGTTCCCCAGACGAACGTGAGACCGCTGAGGCAGGGGGGAGTGAACGAGACAACGCAGATGAAGGCATGGTCGAAGACGCGACTGAAGAAGGCACAGCTGTAACTTCGAGTGCCGTACAGTATTTACAAGAGTCGAGGATGCCTACTCCCCAGCGCTGGCAAACGGCGCAGCGCTTCAATTTCTCCGCCATAGTGCGCTCCGTTTACCCACAACAAAAAATGCTTTGCACCTTTTTTTTAATAGTACAAGAAAAGCCGCTGAGAAAACGCGAGGAACAGGCAGAGGAGCGAAGGTAGTACAAAGCCAAACTGCTTGTTCAGGCCTCGGGGCTATTTATTTTGTTTTTAAGAACAGCGGAGAGGGAAACAGCACAGAAAAAACAAATGGCGCACAATGGAGCTGCCTGCTCGTTAGTGCTGAGGGTCGAGAAAGGCTTCTCTTTTTGGATTTTTTTTTTTTTTTAAGATGAAGTGGCTGCTTCTCTCAAAGGCAAGGACCCCTTTCAACAAAGGGGTAGCCCTTCCCAGAACAGCAAAGGGAGATGGGGAGGGAAAACATGTGCCCAGTTTCAACAGTATTGTCAGGTCCCTTAAAAAAAAAAGTTTTAGAAAAAACATGGCCGGATGACTCTCGAGATCCCACCCTGAGGGTACATAAACACCAGGATCGCAATTTTTAATGTCCATATTTTTTCTATCTAATCAGAGGAAGGGAGAGAAGCAGAGGTCATTACAACCGATCACAATGGAAGGCGATGGAAAAATTGTGTCTTACCTGTTAATTTTCTTTCCTTTAGTCCTACCAGACCAATTGGTTTCGTCCATCCACCAGCAGAAAGAGACAGAAAAAAACAATTCCAAGTAATTCGGCCCTTATGGGTATCGTGCAGCCTGGAAAGTTCAGTATTCTGACTAGCCAAGCAATGGTGCACATGACATCTATAGCGAAGGATACTGAAAATGCCATAGTCAGGGAACCCATTTTGTGGAGTCTGGAAATCCATACAGAACTGTAATATGAAGCGTGGCTTGTACTCAACTGACATACAGAGTTACCACCTGTAGTGTGGCTCGTACTCAACTGACATGGATATTTCATCAAGTCAGGAGATGTGGCTTGAGCCATAACCTGTAGTGTGGCTCATACAGATATTTCACTGAATCAAGAGATGTGGCTTGAGCCACAACCTGTAGTGTGGCTCATACAAATATTTCACTGAACCAGGAGATATGACTTGAGTTATATAACCTGTAGTGTGGAGACAAAACTTGTAATGTGGTTCATACTCAACTGACCTACAGATAGCTCACTGATACAGAAGACGTGTGACCTAAGAAAACTCAAATGCTAAATCCAAGAAATGACCTCCACGCACAATATAAATCAAAGGAAAAACCAGAGACAGGGCTTCTGGACTGGTCTGTTAGGACTAAAGGAAAGAAAATGATCAGGTAAGACATATTTTTTCTTTCCTTTTCATCTCTACCAAACCAGTTCAGATCAATGGGATGTAGCAAAGCAGTCCTCAAAATAGGGCGGAATTATCAGAGAAAAGTTGACAGGTTTTAGAGAAATCTAAGCCAGGAACCTTGATGGCCAAGACCACTGTGAGCCAAAACAAGAATGTGTAAGACAAGAAAGCCACAGCCACCCTGGAACGGTGGGCACTGCCAGAGAAACAAAATGGCTGCATAGCCCACATAGGCTATTAACCCACACTCCATCGAAGGCTCTAAGCAGGAGAACAAAGCAAACCACCAACAGAGATAGCAGGTGAAAAGTACACCAGTGTTCTAAAGCTGTTAATTGTGACCAGAGAAAAGAAGAGCATAGGTCTACAAGCAAGGGCAATCACTGGAGCTATAGAAGCTGGAACTTCAACAGAAGGAAACAGGGAAGAGTTTATGACCTAAAACCAGCACCTGCCATTGCTGGAGCCATACTGGTTGGTGTTGTAGCTAGTACCCTAGAGGGAACAGCTGTAGAAAGTAGAAACAGAGGGACTTGAACCTACAAATCTCACATCCTACACTTGGTTCCTAGGCCATTGTCCACATACGAACAAAGATGTATGCAAAGGCTGTCATCCAAATATTACTTCATCACTTGAAGCTAAAAGGGGTGAGAACAGCACTAGAGTTAAACATGCACGCATAGAAGATGTCCCATACGCATGAGAAGGTATAGAATTCCCTGTTGCAGAACTGGCTGCAGCAACAGATAAAATGTCAGCAGCTGCCGTTGCACAATATACTATGCCGGCACCTACAGTGGGGGAAATAAGTATTTGATCCCTTGCTGATTTTGTAAGTTTGCCCACTGACAAAGACATGAGCAGCCCATAATTGAAGGGTAGGTTATTGGTAACAGTGAGAGATAGCACATCACAAATTAAATCCGGAAAATCACATTGTGGAAAGTATATGAATTTATTTGCATTCTGCAGAGGGAAATAAGTATTTAATCCCTCTGGCAAACAAGACCTAATACTTGGTGGCAAAACCCTTGTTGGCAAGCACAGCGGTCAGACGTCTTCTGTAGTTGATGATGAGGTTTGCACACATGTCAGGAGGAATTTTGGTCCACTCCTCTTTGCAGATCATCTCTAAATCATTAAGAGTTCTGGGCTGTCGCTTGGCAACTCGCATCTTCAGCTCCCTCCATAAGTTTTCAATGGGATTAAGGTCTGGTGACTGGCTAGGCCACTCCATGACCCTAATGTGCTTCTTCCTGAGCCACTCCTTTGTTGCCTTGGCTGTATGTTTTGGGTCATTGTCGTGCTGGAAGACCCAGCCACGACCCATTTTTAAGGCCCTGGCGGAGGGAAGGAGGTTGTCACTCAGAATTGTACGGTACATGGCCCCATCCATTCTCCCATTGATGCGGTGAAGTAGTCCTGTGCCCTTAGCAGAGAAACACCCCCAAAACATAACATTTCCACCTCCATGCTTGACAGTGGGGACGGTGTTCTTTGGGTCATAGGCAGCATTTCTCTTCCTCCAAACACGGCGAGTTGAGTTCATGCCAAAGAGCTCAATTTTTGTCTCATCTGACCACAGCACCTTCTCCCAATCACTCTCGGCATCATCCAGGTGTTCACTGGCAAACTTCAGACGGGCCGTCACATGTGCCTTCCGGAGCAGGGGGACCTTGCGGGCACTGCAGGATTGCAATCCGTTATGTCGTAATGTGTTACCAATGGTTTTCGTGGTGACAGTGGTCCCAGCTGCCTTGAGATCATTGACAAGTTCCCCCCTTGTAGTTGTAGGCTGATTTCTAACCTTCCTCATGATCAAGGATACCCCACGAGGTGAGATTTTGCGTGGAGCCCCAGATCTTTGTCGATTGACAGTCATTTTGTACTTCTTCCATTTTCTTACTATGGCACCAACAGTTGTCTCCTTCTCGCCCAGCGTCTTACTGATGGTTTTGTAGCCCATTCCAGCCTTGTGCAGGTGTATGATCTTGTCCCTGACATCCTTAGACAGCTCCTTGCTCTTGGCCATTTTGTAGAGGTTAGAGTCTGACTGATTCACTGAGTCTGTGGACAGGTGTCTTTCATACAGGTGACCATTGCCGACAGCTGTCTGTCATGCAGGTAACGAGTTGATTTGGAGCATCTACCTGGTCTGTAGGGGCCAGATCTCTTACTGGTTGGTGGGGGATCAAATACTTATTTCCCTCTGCAGAATGCAAATAAATTCATATACTTTCCACAATGTGATTTTCAGGATTTAATTTGTGATGTGCTATCTCTCACTGTTACCAATAACCTACCCTTCAATTATGGGCTGCTCATGTCTTTGTCAGTGGGCAAACTTACAAAATCAGCAAGGGATCAAATACTTATTTCCCCCACTGTATGTTTACGGAAGAAGATGTAAAACATGTGCCTGTACCGGAATTGGTTTTCAAGGGTCATGATACAGAGGAACTGAAAGAAATCTTGGTGAACCTGGAAGATGTACTAAGCCAAACTGACAAATTAAAGAGTAGTAAATTATTTGGATTGGATGGCATACATTCAAGTGTGCTCAAAACTCATTCATGAAATTGCTGATCTGCTGTTATTAATATGTAACCTGATTTTAAAATCATGTGTAATACCTTAAGATTGCATGGTGGCCAATGTGACGCCAATTTTTAAAAAGGGTTCTTAGGGTGATCCGGGAAATTATAGACTGTTAAGCCTGACGTTGGTACCGGGCAAAATAGTGGAATAACATTACAGAACATTACAGAACACATAGGCAAACATAGTTTAATGGGACAGAGTCAGCATAGGTTCAGCCAAGGGAAGTTTTACCTCACCAATTTGCTTCATTTCTTTGAAGGCATGAAGAAACATGCGCTAGTTGATGTATAGGTTCATTTTCAAAACAGAAGGACGTCCATCTTTCGACATAAATCAGAAGATGGATATCCATCTCCCAGAGACGGCCAAATCAGTATAATCGAAACCTGATTTTGGACGTCTCCAACTGCAGTCCGTCGCAAGGATGTCCAAATTTCAAGGGCGCATGTCGGAGGCATAGCGAAGGCGGGACTTGGGCGTGCCAATCGCTTGGACGTCTTTGACCCGTAATTGAAAAAAACAAGGACGTCCATGAAAAACACTTGGACGTTTTCACCCAGACATTTTTTTTTTTTTTTTACGAATAAGGCACAAAATGGTGCCCGAAATGATCGGATGACCTCCCGTTACTCTCCCAGTGGTCACTAACTCCCTCCCACCCTCAAAAACCATCTTTAAAAATATTTCGTGCCAGCCTCTATGCCAGCCTCAGATGTCATACTTAGGTCCATGACAGCGCATGAAGGTCCCAGGAGCAGTTTTAGTGGGTACTGCAGTGCACTTCAGACAGGCGGACCCAGGCCCATACCCCTCCTAGCTGTTACATTTGTGGAGGAAACAGCGAGCTCTCCAAAACCCACCACAAACCCACTGTACCCACATCTAGGTGCCATCTCCCCTTCACCTGTAAGGTCTATGGTAGTGGTGTACAGTTGTGGGTAGTGGGTTTTGGGGGGCTCAGCACACAAGGTAAGGGAGCTATGTTCCTGGGAGCATTTTATGAAGTCCACTGCAGTGCCCCCTAGGGTGCCCGGTTGGTGTCCTGACATATCAGGGGGACCAATGCACTAGAAATGCTGGCTCCTCCCATGTCCAAATGGCTTGCATTTGGATGTTTTTGACTTGGACGTCTTTGGTTTCAAAAATCGCCGAAAGTCAGACGTCCAAATCTAGGGTTGTCCAAATTTAAGAATGTCCTTGGATTTGGACGTCTTTGATGGTATTTTCGAAACGAGAGATGGACGTCCATCTTGTTTCGAAAATACGGTTTTCCCTGCCCCCAGAGTTGGACGTTTTACAAAGACGTCCAAATCCAAACATAGATGTTTCTGTCGAAAATGCCCCTCGTAGTGTATCTAGATTTTCAGAAAGCTTTTGATAAAGTTCCTCATGAGAGACGCCTGAGAAAATTAAAGAGGCAAGGTTCTGGTGTGGATTAGGAATTGGTTATTTGACATAAAACTGAGGGTAGAGTTAAATGGTCATTTCTTTCAATGGAGAAGGGTGAACAGTGAAGTGCAGCAGGGATCGGTACAGGGACCGATAGTATGTAACATATTTATAAATGATATGGAAATTGGAACGACAAGTGAGGTGTTACGTTCCTCACCTGGTTCCAGGCCGGCGCGACTGAGTCGCCGGTGAGGCGCGGGCCAGCAGAGGTAGCCGGCTATCTTGGTGGTGTTTCTCCAGGATAGGTCGGCCATCTTGGGATGGGCATCTCAGCTTTTGGCGACCATCTTGGGGTTGGCCGGCTGCAGGAAGGAAGCCCATATTTGGGCGTTGTGCTTCTCTGCTGATGGGGGCAGCAATCTTGGATCAGCTGCACATGTTTTAGCCTGATTCCTTCTCTATTTAAAGCTCTGCCTCCAGTCCTTCGTTGCTTCGACCTCGATTGTATTGGAGGGTTTTTCGGTGTTCCATGCACCAGCATTCTTCAGATCCTGTGTTCCAGACCTCGGCTTGTTTTCCTGACTCTGCTTGTTTGCTGCCTGCCTCGACCTTGGACTGTTTGTGACTTCTCTTTGCCCTACGGATGAACTGTCTTTTGCCGCCAGCCCGGTCAGCGGTTGTGCAACCCCGCTGGTTCCTGAAGTCCTGGTGGCCGCCTGCACCTGGGGGCTCAACTCCCAGGGAATGGTGGTCGCTTCCCAGGTGAAGCTTGGGGTTGTCTGGCTGCCTGAACGAGTGCGGTGTCACTCCACCTGTGCCATGCTCAGTCGGGGCACAAAGGCTCACTTACCGGATCATAACATGAGGTGATTAAATTTGCAGATGATGCAAAACTATTCAATGTTGTTAAAACATATGCAGACTGTGAAATATTGCAGGAAGACCGTAGGAAGTTGGAAGACTGGGCATCCAAATAGCAGATGAAATTTAAAGTGGACAAATGCAAGGTGATGCACATTGGAAAGAATAATCTGACTCATAGCTACCCACTTTGGGGGTCAGCGCTCACGAAAAAGATCTGGGTGTCTTCGTAGATAATACGCTGAAATCTTCTGCTCAGTGTGCGGTGGCAGCCAAAAAAGCAAATAGGATGCTAGGAATTATTAGGAAATGGATGGTGAATAAGAACGAAAAAACTATAATGCCTTTGTATAGCTGCATGGTGCATCTGCACTTTGAGTATTGCATTCAGTTCTGGTCACCGTATCTCAAAAAAGATATAGCGGAATTAGAAAAGATTCAAAGAAGAGCGACCAAAATAATAAAGGGGATTGGTCATGTTACGAGCAGTTTGTCCTGTGCCGGTTCAGGAGCAAGGCACGGACAGTTATTCCATCTCTTATGTGGTCCCGAATAAGGAAGGTTCCTTTTGTCCTTTTCTGGATCTGTAAAGAGTAAACAGGGCTCTTCGAGTGGCCCCCTTTCGAATGGAGACCTCAGGTCGGTCATCGTGTCCTTTTGGGAGAGTTCCTCATGGCTCTAGAGGAAGCGCGGTTAGTCGGTGGAAGTCATAGGAACAGTGTTACGTTCTCACCGCCACTCTACTTCGCTGGCATACATCTGGGTCTGACGGATCTTTGAGGCCTGGTGTGATGAATGGGGAGTTTCTCCTTTACAGGCTTCAGTGCCACGAGTGTTAGATTTCCTACAGGATGGCCTGGATAAAGGTTTGGTCTTGGCTTCTCTGAAAGTTCAACTAGTGGCTTTTTGGGGATGAGTGAAAGGTAAACCATTGAGCTATCATCAGGATGTCGTTTGCTTTCTCAGAGGAGTTCTAGTTCTGCGTCCGCCCTGGCGTTCTGCCCTGGCATTCTGCTTTTCCATCATGGGATTTTAAATCTACTACTCTCAACACTAGTGAAGGGTCCTTTTGAATCATTACCCTCTATATTGAGGACCTTAACTTGAAGGCAGTGTTTCTCGTGGCAGTTTTGTTGGCGAGGCGGGTGTTGGAGTTACAAGCGGACCATCTGTTTGTGATGCTTGGCGGTGGTCGTAGAGGTTTGGCGGCATCTAAAGCTACGTTGGCCAGATAGTTGAAAGAGGTCATTACTTTGGCTTATATTCTAAAGAACAGGCCCATTCCTGAGGGAATTAAGGCTCATTCTACAAAGGGACAGGCAGCGCCTTGGGTGGAGTTTCCCTTGGTTTCTGTGGTGGATATTTGCAAAGTGGTCATGTGGTCCTCTATGCATTCCTTTGTCAAACATTACAGAGCGGATGTTCAGGCGCGTCGGGAAGCGATTTTTGGTCGGTGTGTGTGCGGGGCTGTTGGGGTCCCTCCCTTAATGGACTGCTTTGTTACTTCCCATCAGTTCAGCTGGGCAGGTCTAGAGGGACGCTAAGGAAGGTGAAATTAGGTCCTACCTGCTAATTTGTTTTCCTTTAGTCCCTCTGGATTGGACCCATCTCCCACCCTGGAAAGCTGTAATTAGTTCGGAATTTGACGGTTTGTTGGTTTTCTTGGGGGCATAGTAGTAGTGTGAATCGAACCTAAAAAAAGAAAAAATAATATTAAAAAATTTGTTCATGCACAAAGTTACATTCAATTCAATTCTTTTTTGGCGTTGGTCCATTGCCAGCAAGCTTATTGCTCTTTGTGTATGAACGAGGCACAGATGTTTTTTTTCTCTTTCTTATGCTACGTTACTGATATACTGGGGTTTGATAGGGCTGAGCTGGGCACTTATTGGCTCTCTTAAGAAACATTGTTCTCAGTCTCCACCTGCTGGAAGGCATGCAGAAGCCATCAGTTCAGCTGGGCTGGTCCGGTCCGGAGGGACTAAAGGAAAACAAATTAGCAGGTAGGACCTAATTTAACCATGTGCTATTGAGACAATGTCTATGGTATTGAGACAGATGTGGAGAAGCCACTGGGATTGGTAGTATGAAATGTTGCTACTATTTGGGTTTCTGCCAGTTTCTTGTGACCTGGATTGACCACTGTTGGAAACGGGATACTGGGCTAGATGGATGATTGGTCTGACCCAGTATGTCATGTTCTTATGACAATGCAAAAAAGTTACTGTAAAGTCTCAAAGCATTATAAGAGAGAATTTTATTCCTTTCTTTGTGCTGAAATATGTTTCTTTTTTCTATTACTTTGCTGCCTATATAACTGTGGCCTGTTTAGGAGAATTATTTGCTTTTGGTCTTATGTCTTAATATTTTATTTTTTTCCTGTATTAAACTTCTCTCTGTTTCAATCAAGTTGTATTACTTGTAATAAGTTTGAAATTAGTGAAATAAAAATTATTTAAAAAAAGAAAAAAGCATCCAATAACCATCCTATCCAAAGATAAAATTAATAGTAAATAAAAGTCTAATAAGACATAAGCTGCCTGCTCACTTTATAGGTAGAGACAAACTCTCTCTAGGGTACCTACCTGATCCATAGGGGAAAAAGGCATGTTTAAACAATATTACAAAATGTATTTCAGAACCATGCCTATAAGATGAATGAGTCCAGACAATATCATTTTTCATAATATTTTTTTAACTCGATTTGCTTTTGGAATAAAGTATTACTTGTTGTAAATAGGGTATCACGTAGTACCCTTCTGCATTTTATTTGGAGATGTTAATGAGATGGCACCCTTTAAACAACAAAAAGTAGTAAGAAATCACAAAGCACCCCGGTTTAGTGAGGAATTGTGTATGTTGAAACATGAATTATGTAAAATAGAAAAGCACTGGTGAATGTTTCCTTCAGGAGGTACACAAGCAGTCTATCTGAAGAAATTAGTGGAATACAGAAAGAGAGTGAATGAGGTAAAATGTGCATTCTCCAAGGACAAGCAGGCTGCTTGTTTTCACGAATGGGTGACGTCCACGGCAGCCCCTCCGAATGGAGATCTTCACTAGCAACAGCGTTTCCTAGCCCTCACGTGCGCATGTGCGACCGTCTTCCCGCCTGAACGCGAGCATGGCCGTCAGTCTTCTTTTTTCCGCAGCTCAGGACGGCTGTTTTTCGGTCGGTCTGCGCCCCAAGGAGACCCCTCGCGTCTTTTCGCCGCGTTCTTTCATTCGGAAGTGTCCGGAATCTTCTTTTCCGTCACGTGTCTCTTAGTTAAATAAAAATTCCCTTATTTCGAGTAGTTTTCCTGTAAGTTTTCTTTCGTGTCAGGCGCGTCCTTTTTCACCGCCTCATACGGGTTTTTTCTAACTTTTTTTTGGTGCCATTAGCCATCATCGCGAATTTTGACTTTGCCGACGTGATTTTTCCTCCCATGCCATCGAAGCCTGCCAGCGGCTTCAAAAAGTGCACCCAGTGCAGTCGGACTATCTCCCTCACTGATAGGCACGTTTCGTGCCTTCAGTGTCTGGGGGCTGGGCATCGCCCCCAGGCCTGTACTCTCTGTCTTCTCTTGAGGAAGAGGACTCAGGTGGCGAGATTGGCCCAGTGGAACCTTTTGTTCAGGGCCTCGTCCGGTGCTTCGACGTCTTCGGTACCGAGGTCATCGTCCGGTGTGTCGACATCTGCGATACCCAGCTCTTCTGCCGGTGATCCAGCGTCTGCGATACAGACGTCATCGGTGGTATCGATGCCGTCGGAGGGTGCTTCGTCTTCCGGAGTGCAGGTGAGGGCTGTCCATTCCCCTGCTGGTAGCGGTGAGCCCTCGAGTAGGTCTCCGCCTGCCTCGAGGGCTCCTGCGGTACAGACCCCCCCGGGATCGACCTCTTTCGGACCCGGCCCACAGGAGATGTTTGGATTCGACGTCCTCCTCTTCGGTACCGGGAGGTACCGGTGACGTGCTTCGTGCGAAGGCAAAGAAGCATCGTCATCGGTCGCCTTCCAGACGCGGTACCGAGAGCTCTGGGTCACCGGTGGCACCGGCACCCAAGCGTCGACATCGAAAGACTGCTCACCCTCCATACAGGAGGTGTCGATGCGCTCCACTGTGGACAGCCCGGTACCGCCTCCGCGTCCTGGACAGATTCGCAGCTCGTCGCCGGTACCGGACTCCTTGCCTCTCTCGACAGCCGCTCTGAACGAGAGCCTCAGGGCCATCTTTCCAGGGATCCTGGAAGAGCTGTTGCGCCCTTCTCCGGTACCGGGGGTGCTTGCGCCGCCAGTACCGACGACTGAGGCGACGACTGGGCCCTCGGCTTTGGTGAGGTCTCCCGTACCGGCACCGCTTGTGGTACCGGCCTTGGCTGCCTCCCAGGCGGACTCCCCGATGACATCGATGGAGGGAGCTCCATCGCCGCCGGTACAGGAGTCTTCCTCTCGATGCACCCACCGTGGTCATATTCCAACGGAGTCGAGACGGGCACGGCTTCGGACAGAAGTTCATGAACTGGTGTCCAACACCGATGGTGAGCCCTCGTGGGAGGCAGAGGAAGACATCAGATATTTCTCAGATGAGGAGTCTGACGGTCTTCCTTCAGATCCCACTCCCTCCCCTGAAAGACAGCTTTCTCCTCCCGATAGTCTATCTTTTGCGGCCTTTGTCCGGGAAATGTCTACGGCCATTCCCTTCCCTGTGGTTACGGAGGATGAGCCAAGGGCTGAAATGTTTGAGCTTTTGGACTATCCTTCGCCACCTAAGGAATCGTCCACAGTAACCATGCATCATGTCCTCAAGAAGACATTGCTGGCGAACTGGGCGAAGCCGCTAACTAATCCCCACATTCCCAAGAAGACCGAATCCCAGTATCGGATCCATGGGGACCCGGAGTTGATGCGGACTCAGTTGCCTCACGACTCTGGTGTGGTGGATCTGGCCCTTAAGAAGGTCAAGAGTTCTAGGGAGTATGCTTCGGCGCCCCCGGGCAAAGACTCTAGAACCTTGGATTCTTTTGGGAGGAAGGCCTACCATTCTTCAATGCTCATTTCCAAAATCCAATCCTACCAGCACTACACGAGCATTCATATACGGAACAATGTGCGGCAGTTGGCGGACTTGGTGGACAAGCTCCCTTCTGAGCAAGCTAAGCCTTTTCAGCAGGTGGTCAGGCAGCTGAAGGCGTGTCGTAAATTCCTGGCCGGGGTGTTTACGATACTTTTGATGCTCAAGGTGTGGTGATGCGCAGACTCTCATGGCTGCGTGCCTCAGACCTGGAGAATAGGCTTCAGCAGCGGATTGCGGATGCTCCTTGCCGGGGGGATAACATTTTTAGAGAAAGGGTCGAACAGGTGGTAGAACAACTCCACCAGTGGGACACTACCTTTGACAAATTCTCCCACTGGACGCCTTCAGCATCTACCTCAACTGGTAGACGTTTTTATGGGGGAAGGAGGACTGTTCACTATTCTTCTAATAAGTGTAGGTACAATCCTCCCTCTCTCCAGCCTGCTGCCCAGGCCAAAACCCAGCGCGCTCGTTCTCATCAACAGCGTGCACCTCAACAGGCCCCTGTAGCTCTCCAGCAAAAGCAAGGGACGGGCTTTTGAGTGGCTCCAGCAGAGCATAGCCACAATCAAAGTGTCCGTGCCGGATGATCTACCGGTCGGGGGGAGGTTAAAATTTTTTCACCAAAGGTGGCCTCTCATAACCTCCGACCAGTGGGTTCTTCAAATAGTCCGGCTAGGATACTCCCTCAATTTCGTTTCAAAGCCTCCAAATTGCCCACGGGAGCTCAGTCCTTCAGTTTCCAGCACAAGCAGGTACTTGCAGAGGAACTCTCCGCCCTTCTCAGCGCCAATGCGGTCGAGCCCGTGCCACCGGGGCAAGAAGGGCTGGGATTCTATTCCAGGTACTTCCTTGTGGAAAAGAAAACAGGGGGATGCGTCCTATCCTAGACCTAAGAGCCCTGAACAAATATTTGCTCCGAGAAAAGTTCAGGATGCTTTCCCTGGGCACCCTTCTTCCCATGATTCAGTCAAACAATTGGCTATGCTCTCTGGACTTAAAGGATGCTTACACTCATTTCCCGATACTGCCAGCTCATAGACAGTATCTTCGATTCCGTTTGGGAACACGGCACTTTCAGTATTGTGTGCTACCCTTTGGTCTCGCCTCCGCGCCCAGGGTGTTCACAAAGTGCCTGGCTGTGGTAGTGGCGTATCTACGCAGGCTGGGAGTGCACGTGTTCCCTTACCTCAATGATTGGCTGGTGAAGAACACCTCCGAGGCAGGAGCTCTACAGTCCATGCAGATGACTATTCGACTCCTGGAGCTACTGGGGTTTGTGATAAATTATCCAAAGTCCCACCTTCTTCCAGTTCAAAAACTCAAATTCATAGGAGCTCTGCTGGATTCTCAGACAGCTCGTGCCTACCTCCCGGAACCGAGGGCCGGCAATCTTCTGTCCCTCGTTTCCTGGGTGCGGGCGTCTCAGCAGATCACAGCTCGGCAGATGTTGAGATTGCTCGGCCACATGGCCTCCACAGTTCATGTGACTCCCATGGCCTTTCTTCACATGAGATCAGCTCAATGGACCCTAGCTTCCCAGTGGTACCAAGCTGCTGGGGGTCTAGAGGATGTAGTCCAGCTGTCCACCAGTTTTCTTCAATCCTTGCAGTGGTGGACAATTCGGTCCAATTTGACTCTGGGACGTCCCTTCCAAATTCCTCTGCTGCAAAAAGTGCTGACGACAGATGTGTCTCTCCTGGGATGGGGAGCTCATGTCGATGGACTTCACACCCAAGGGAGTTGGTCCCTCCAGGAACAAGGTCTACAGATCAATCTCCTGGTGTTACGAGCGGTCTGGAACGCTCTAAGGGCTTTCAGGGATCGGCTGTCCCAACAAATTATTCAAATTCAGACAGGCAACCAGGTTGCCATGTATTACATCAACAAGCAGGGGGGCACCGGATCTTGCCCTCTGTGTCAGGAGGCCATCAGAATGTGGCTTTGGGCTCGCCGATACGGCATGTGTCTTCAGACCACATATCTGGCAGGCGTAAACAACAGTCTGGCCGACAGATTGAGCAGGATCATGCAACCTCACGAGTGGTCGCTCAATTCCAAAGTGGTACACGAGATCTTCCAAGCGTGGGGCACCCCCTTGGTGGATCTCTTTGCTACCCGAGCCAACCACAAGGTTCCCCAGTTCTATTCCAGACTTCAGGCCCACGGCAGACTAGCATTGGATGCTTTTCTCCTGGATTGGGGGGAAGGCCTCCTGTATGCTTATCCTCCCATACCTTTGGTGGGGAAGACTTTGCTGAAACTCAGGCAAGACCAAGGCACGATGATTCTGATCGCTCCTTTCTGGCCTCGTCAGATCTGGTTCCCTCTTCGTCTGGAGTTGTCCTCCGAACAACCGTGGAGATTGGAGTGTTTTCCGACCCTAATTACTCAGAACGAGGGGGCGCTTCTGCATCCCAACCTCCGGTCTCTGGATCTCATGGTCTGGATGTTGAGAGCGTAGATATTGCCTTCTTGGGTCTCTCCGAGGGTGTCTCCCGGGTCTTGCTTGCTTCCAGGAAAGATTCCACTAAAAAGAGTTACTTCTTTCTATGGCGAGGTTTGCCGTCTGGTGTGTCAGCAAGGCCCTAGATTCTCGCTCTTGTCCTACACAGACCCTGCTTGAATACCTTCTGCACTTGTCTGAGTCTGGTCTTAAGACCAACTCTGTAAGAGTTCATCTTAGTGCGATTGGTGCATACCATTACCGTGTGGAAGGTAAGCCGATCTCAGGACAGCCTTTAGTTGTTTGCTTCATGAGAGGTTTGCTGTTGTCAAAGCCCTCCATCAAACCTCCTATAGTGTCATGGGATCTCAGTGTCGTTCTCACCCAGCTGATGAAACCTTCTTTCGAGCCAAAATTTCATCATAACAGAGTAGTCCTCCGTACTCACCCTAGGTTCTTGCCGAAGGTGGTGTCGGAGTTCCATCTGAACCAGTCAATTGTCTTGCCAACATTCTTTCCCCGTCCTCATACCCGCCCTGCTGAACGCCAGCTGCACACATTGGACTGCAAACGAGCATTGGCCTTCTATCTGGAGCGGACACAGCCCCACAGACAGTCCGCCCAATTGTTTGTTTCTTTTGATCCCAACAGAAGGGGAGTGGCTGTCGGGAAACACACCATATCCAATTGGCTAGCAGATTGCATTTCCTTCGCTTACGCCCAGGCTGGGCTGACTCTTGAAGGTCATGTCACGGCTCATAGTGTCAGAGCCATGGCAGCATCAGTGGCCTACTTGAAGTCAGCCACTGTCGAAGAGATTTGCAAGGCTGCGATGTGGTCATCTGTCCACAAGTTCACATCGCATTACTGCCTACAGCAGGATACCCAACGCGACAATCTGTTCGGGCAGTCGGTGCTACAGAATCTGTTCGGGGTTTAGAATCCAACTCCACCCCCCTAGGCCCATTTTTATTCTGTTCCAGGCTGCACTCTCAGTTAGTTGGTTAAGTTTAGGTCAATCTTAGTTATGTCCTTGCTGTTGCGAGGCCCAATTGACCAATGTTTATTGTTTTGAGTGAGCCTGGGGGCTAGGGATACCCCATCAGTGAGAACAAGCAGCCTGCTTGTCCTCGGAGAAAGAGAAAGCTACATACCTGTAGAAGGTATTCTCTGAGGACAGCAGGCTGATTGTGCTCACCAACCCGCCCTCCTCCCCTTTGGAGTTGTGTCTTCCCTTGTCTTTGCTATTTACTGGACTGACGAGCATGCTCGCGTTCGGGTGGGAAGACGGTCGCGCATGCGCACGCGAGGGCTAGTAAACACTGTTGCTAGTGAAGATCTCCGATCGGAGGGGCTGCCGTGGACGTCACCCATTTGTGAGAACAATCAGCCTGCTGTCCTCGGAGAATACCTTCTACAGGTATGTAGCTTTCGCTTTATTTAATTAGTCTATTGAAAAGCCTCCTCTAGTATTAAAGAATTGTTTGCAACAGTTTCTAGGTTAACTAGTGATGTGGAAAGGAAAGACAATTTTTCTTCCTCTGTTTCGTGTTATGATTTTGCAGCTGCATTTAAGAACAAAGTAGAAAAGATAACAGAGTAATTTGATTATTCAGTTATCGCTTGAATTAGAATGTCCTTTGAATGACGAAGATAAATGGTCTGAGTTTAGTTTGGTGACAATAGATGTGGTTAAGAAGACTTTTAATCAAATTAAAAATAGTTAATGTAAGATGTTTGTCAAACAGCTGTTTTAAAAAGGATTTGTTTGCTCTAGTTCTTGTGAACATTTTGAATAAGAGTTTTTATTTGGGATATATGCCAGATGATTTGAAGAAAGCAGTAGTTAGACCATTATTGAAAGATAAAAATGGAAGTAGGGAATTAGTGGATGATGTTAGACCTATATTACTGTTTCTGGTGAAGATAATAGAAAGAATTGTATACTCTGGTATCTTAGAATTTTTGGAGGTACATAGTATCTTGGATGTTAATCAGTTTGGCTTTAGATGTAATCATGATACAGAAACCTTGCTTTTGTCATTATTTGATGTAATTAGGACTGGATTTAGGACTGGATTTAGTGAAGGTAGGCGTTTTCTGCTAGTGACATTAGATATTTATGTGGCATGTGAGACAATCATACAATCCTGATAAACAGATTGAGTTCAAATGGAATTAGTAATAAAGTGTTGAAATGTTTTACATCTTTTTAGAGAACAATTTTGTGTAGCCCTAGGTGAAGATATGTCTGGGTTTATACTGGGGTGCCTCAAGGATCTTGTTTGTCTGCTGTAATCTTTAACATATTTTTATTGCCGTTGTGTTGATTATTGAATTGCTTGAATTTGAATTTGAGTATGCTGATGACATTCAATTGATTAAATTCATGTTAACTATGATACTGACAGATGTAATGAGTTGGATACCAGCCAATTGTTTGAAATTAAAAGTGAACAAAACAAATATTGTTGTTGACATCATATACTACATATATTGTAGATTGGATTCAACTTGAAGATTCTGTAATAGCTATAGAAGAGAATTTGAGAGATTTGGGTGTAATTGTTTTTTTCTGATTTGAGTATGAAATGGCATATGAATAAGATTGTGAAGGATGTTTTTTTTTAAACTGTGATTGTTAAGGCATTTAAAAAAAATTAACTCCATCAAATTTCAAGTCAGTTAGTCAGAGCTTTGTAATGCCATGTTCTCCGAGGACAAGCAGGCTGCTTGTTCTCACTGATGGGTGACGTCCACGGCAGCCCCCTCCAACCGGAAACTTCACTAGCAAATGCCTTTGCTAGTCCTCACGCGCCCATGCGCGGCCGTCTTCCCGCTCGAACCGGCTCATCTTCGTCAGTCTTCTTTTGTCCGCGCTCGGGACAGTCGTGTTTTGCCACCGTTTCGTGCCCCTCAAGTTGACCTCGCGCGTCTTCGCGATTTTCGCTAAAAAAAAAAGACCGCCCCGGTCTTTACCCCTTTCCCGTATTTCCAGCTTTTCCCCGCGTAAGTTTCCTTTCGCTTTCGGGACCGGCCTTTTTGGCCTCGATACGGGTTTTTTCTCCCTTCTTTTTGGTGCCTTTCGTCATCATCGCGAATTTTGATTTCGCCGGCGTGATTTTTCCGCCCAAGTCTTCCAGTGGCTTCAAGAAGTGCACTCAGTGCGCCCGGATAATCTCGCTCACTGATAGGCACGCTTCGTGTCTTCAGTGTCTGAGGGCTGGGCACCGCCCGCAGGCCTGTAGTCTTTGTGCTCTTTTGAAAAAGAGGACTCAGGTAGCGAGATTGGCCCAGTGGAACGCGTTGTTCTCGGGCTCTTCGACGACAACAGCACGGGTATCGAGTGCATCGACGTCGACAGCATCGAAGTCTTCAACATTGGCATCGACTGCATCAAGGCTTCTACCTCCTGCATCGTCGGTACTGAGACATCGAAAGGCTGCGCCGATGCCGGTGGTACCGGGATCTCCTCTATTGCTGATGTCGTCGGACGGTGGTGCTTCGTCTGGAGTGCAGGTGAGGGCTGTCCATTCCCCTGCTGGTGGCGGTGAGCCTTCGGGTGGGTCTCCCCCTGCCCTGAGGGCTCCTGCGGTACAGCCCCCCCCCCCCCCCCCCCCCGAGATTGATCTTCTTCGGCCTCGGCCCCGAGGAAGCGACGGTTGGATTCTACGTCCTCCTCGTCGGTACCGGGAAGCTCCGGTGACATGCTTCGCTTGAAGAAGTCAAAGAAGCATCGTCACCGGTCTCCTTCCCGTCTCGGTACCGAGTGCTCTGGGTCGCCGAGGCAGTCGGCACCCAGTAGGCATCGGCACTGGGAGGACCGCTCACCCTCTGTTCAGGAGGTGTCGATGCGCTCCCCCTTGGACAGCCCGGAACCGCCTCCACGCCCGGAACAGACGCTGACCTCGACGCCTGCATCGGCTTCCCAGTCTTTCTCCACAGCCGCTCTGCACGAGAGTCTCCGGGCCGTTCTTCCAGAGATTCTGGGAGAGCTGTTGCGCCCTTCTCCTCCGGTACCGGGGGTGCTTGCGCCTCCGGTACCGTCGAGTGAGGCGACGGCTGGCCCCTTGCCCGAGGTGAGGTCTCCGGTACCAGTACCGCTTGCGGTACCGGCTACGGCCGCCTCCTAGGCAGACTCCCCGACGACGTCGGCGGAGGAGGGAGCTTTGCCGGTGCTGGCGAGGGAGTCCACCTCTCGACGCTCCTACCGTGGCCGTGTTTCCACGGAGTCGAGTCGGGTACGGCTTCAGACGCAGGTTCGTGAACTTGTGTCTGATACCGATGGTGAGACCTCGTGGGAGAAGGAGGAGGACATCAGATATTTCTCTGACGAGGAGTCTGATGGCCTTCCTTCTGACCCCACTCCCTCCCCTTAAAGGCAGCTTTCTCCTCCTGAGAGTCTGTCTTTCGCGGCCTTTGTCCGGGAGATGTCTACGGCCATCCCCTTCCCGGTGGTTGTGGAGGATGAGACCAGGGCTGAGAAGTTTGAGCTCTTGGACTATCCTTCTCCACCTAAGGAAGCGTCCACAGTACCCATGCATCATGTCCTAAAAAAGACATTGCTGGCGAACTGGACCAAGCCATTAACTAATCCCCATATTCCCAAGAAGATCGAATCCCAATATCGGATCCATGGGGACCCAGAGCTGATGCGCACTCAGTTGCCTCACGACTCTGGTGTGGTGGATTTGGCCCTAAAGAGGGCTAAGAGTTCTAGAGAGCAGGCTTCGGCGCCCCCGGGCAAAGACTCCAGAACCTTAGACTCCTTTGGGAGGAAGGCCTATCATTCCTCTATGCTCGTGGCCAAGATTCAGTCCTACCAGCTCTACACGAGCATCCATATGCGGAACAATGTGCGACAGTTGGCGGGCTTTGATGGACAAGCTCCCTCCTGAGCAAGCCAAGCCGTTTCAGGAGGTGGTCAGGCAGCTGAAGGCGTGCAGAAAATTCCTGGCCAGAGGGGTATATGATACCTTTGATGTTGCGTCCAGGGCCGCTGCTCAAGGTGTGGTGATGCACAGACTCTCATGGCTGCGTGCCTCCGACCTGGAGAATAGGATCCAGCAGCGGATTGCGGACTCCCCTTGCCGAGCGGACAACATTTTTGGAGAGAAAATCGAACAGGTGGTAGAACAGCTCCACCAGCGGAATAACGCTTTCGACAAATTCTCCCGCCGGCAGCCTTCAGCATCTACCTCCTCAGGTAGACGTTTTTATGGGGGAAGTTGGGCTGTTCCCTACTCTTCTGGTAAGCGTAGGTACAATCCTCCCTCTCGCCAGCCTGCGGCCCAGGCTAAGCCCCAGCGTGCTCGCTCTCGTCAGCAGCGTGCGCCTCAGCAAGGCCCCATGGCTCCCCAGCAAAAGCAGGGTGCGAGCTTTTGACTGGCTCCAGCAGAGCATAGCCGCCATCCAAGTGTCAGTGCCGGGCGATCTGCCGGTCGCGGGGAGCTTGACAGTTTTTCACCAAAGGTGGCCTCTTATAACCTCTGACCGTTGGGTTCTTCAAATAGTCCGGTAAGGATACACCCTCAATTTGGCCTTGAAGCCTCCAAATTGCCCACCGGGAGCTCAGTCCTACAGCTTCCAGCACAAGCAGGTACTTGCAGAGGAACTCTCCGCCCTTCTCAGCGCCAATGCGGTCGAGCCCGTGCCATCCGGGCAAGAAGGGCTGGGATTCTATTCCAGGTACTTCCTTGTGGAAAAGAAAACAGGGGGGATGCGTCCCATCCTAGACCTAAGGGCCCTGAACAAATATCTGGTCAAGGAAAAGTTCAGGATGCTTTCCCTGGGCACCCTTCTTCCCATGATTCAGTCAAACAATTGGCTATGCTCTCTGGACTTGAAGGACGCCTACACGCACATCCCGATACTGCCAGCTCACAGGCAGTATCTACGATTTCAGCTGGGCACACGTCACTTCCAGTACTGTGTGCTACCCTTTGGGCTCGCCTCTGCACCCAGGGTGTTCACGAAGTGCCTGGCTGTAGTAGCAGCAGCACTTCGCAGGCTGGGAGTGCACGTGTTCCCTTATCTCGACGATTGGCTGGTGAAGAACACATCCAAGGCGGGAGCTCAGCAGTCCATGCAGATGACTATTCGACTCCTGGAGCTACTGGGGTTTGTGATAAATTATCCAAAGTCCCATCTTCTCCCAGTACAGAGACTCGAATTCATAGGAGCTCTGCTGGATTCTTGGACGGCTTGTGCCTATCTTCCGGAGACGAGGGCCAACAACCTGCTGTTTCTCGTCTCCCGGGTACGAGCGTCCCAGCAGATCACAGCTCGGCAGATGTTGAGATTGCTTGGCCACATGGCCTCCACAGTTCATGTGACTCCCATGGCTCGTCTTCACATGCGATCTGCTCAATGGACCCTAGCTTCCCAGTGGTTTCAGGCTGCTGGGGATCTAGAGGATGTGATCCACCTGTCCACGAGTTTTCTCAAATCCCTGTACTGGTGGACGATTTGGTCCAATTTGACTCTGGGACGCCCCTTCCAAATTCCTCAGCCACAAAAAGTGCTGACTACGGATCCATCTCTCCTGGGGTGGGGAGCTCATGTCGATGGGCTTCACACCCAGGGAGGCTGGTCCCTCCAGGAACGCGATCTGCAGATCAATCTCCTTTAGTTACGAGCGGTCTGGAACGCTCTGAAGGCTTTCAGAGATCGGCTGTCCCACCAAATTATCCAAATTCAGACAGACAACCAGGTTGCCATGTATTATATCAACAAGCAGGGGGGCACCGGATCTCGCCCCCTGTGTCAGGAAGCCGTCAGCATGTGGCTGTGGGCTCACCGTTATGGCATGTTGCTCCAAGCCACATACCTGGCAGGCGTAAACAACAGTCTGGCTGACAGGTTGAGCAGGATTATGCAACCTCACGAGTGGTCGCTCAACTCCAGAGTAGTGAGCCGGATCTTCCAGGTGTGGGGCACCCCCTTGGTGGATCTCTTTGCATCTCGAGCCAACCACAAAGTCCCTCAGTTCTGTTCCAGGCTCCAGGCCCAAGGCAGACTGGCATCGGATGCCTTCCTCCTGGATTGGGGGGGAAGGCCTGCTGTATGCTTATCCTCCCATACCTCTGGTGGGGAAGACTTTGTTGAAACTTAAGCAAGACCGAGGCACCATGATTCTGATTGCTCCTTTTTGGCCGCGTCAGATCTGGTTCCCTCTCCTTCTGGAGTTATCCTCCGAAGAACCGTGGAGATTGGAGTGTTTTCTGACCCTCATCACACAGGACAAAGGGGCGCTTCTGCATCCCAACCTCCAGTCTCTGGCTCTCACGGCCTGGATGTTGAGAGCGTAGACTTTGCCTCTTTGGGTCTGTCGGAGGGTGTCTCCCGTGTCTTGCTTGCTTCCAGAAAAGATTCCACTAAGTTACTTCTTTTTATGGAGGAGGTTTGCCGTCTGGTGTGACAGCAAGGCCTTAGATCCTCGCTCCTGTCCTACACAGACCCTGCTTGAATACCTTCTGCACTTGTCTGAGTCTGGTCTCAAGACCAACTCTGTAAGGGTTCACCTTAGCGCAATCAGTGCATACCATTACTGTGTGGAAGGTAAGCCGATCTCAGGACAGCCTTTAGTTGTTCGCTTCATGAGAGGTTTGCTTTTGTCAAAGCCCCCCGTCAAACCTCCTACAGTGTCATGGGATCTCAACGTCCTTCTCACCCAGCTGATGAAACCTCCTTTTGAGCCACTGAACTCCTGCCATCTGAAGTACTTGACCTGGAAGGTCATTTTCTTGGTGGCAGTTACTTCAGCTCGTAGAGTCAGTGAGCTTCAGGCCCTGGTAGCCCAGGCCCCTTACACTAGATTTCATCATAACAGAGTAGTCCTCCGCACTCACCCTAAGTTCTTGCCGAAGGTAGTGTCGGAGTTCCATCTGAACCAGTCAATTGTCTTGCCAACATTCTTTCCCCGTCCACATTCCTGCCCTGCTGAACGTCAGCTGCACACATTGGACTGCAAAAGAGCATTGGCCTTCTATCTGGAGCGGACACAGCCCAACAGACAGTCTGCCCAATTGTTTGTTTCTTTTGATCCCAACAGGAGGGGAGTGGCTGTGGGGAAACGCACCATTTCAAATTGGCTAGCAGATTGCATTTCCTTCACTTACGCCCAGGCTGGGCTGGCTCTTGAGGGTCATGTCACGGCTCATAGTGTTAGAGCCATGGCAGCGTCAGTGGCCCTCTTGAAGTCAGCCACTATTGAAGAGGTTTGCAAGGCTGCGACGTGGTCATCTGTCCACACATTCACATCTCATTATTGCCTGCAGCAGGGTACCCGATGCGACAGTCGGTTCGGGCAGTCAGTGCTTCAGAATCTGTTCGGGGTTTAGAATCCAACTCCACCCCCCTAGGCCCATGTTTATTCTGTTCCAGGCTACACTCTCAGTTAGTTGGATAAGTTGTTAGGTGAATCTTATGTCCTCGCCGTTGCGAGGCCCAATTGACCATGTTTGTGGTTTTGAGTGAGCCTGGGGGCGAGGGATACCCCATCAGTGAGAACAAGCAACCTGCTTGTCCTCGGAGAAAGCGAATGCTACATACCTGTAGAAGGTATTCTCCGAGGACAGCAGGCTGATTGTTCTCACATACCCGCCCGCCTCCCCTTTGGAGTTGTGTCTTCCCTTGTCTTTGTCTTGCTACATATGGGACTGACGAACACGAGCCGGTTCGGCCGGGAAGACGGCCACGCATGCGCAGTGCGCATGGGCGCGCAAGGAGTAGCAAAGGCCTTTGCTAGTGAAGTATCCGGTTGGAGGGGGCTGCCGTGGACGTCACCCATCAGTGAGAACAATCAGCCTGCTGTCCTCGGAGAATACCTTCTACAGGTATGTAGCATTCGCTTTTTGCTTAGTGCAGTGGTTTGCTGCTTGGCTTATCTAAATCTCAGCTTAAAGCTTTACAAATTGTACAAAATTCAATGGCCAAGGTTTTAATGAGTGTTGGTAAATATGAGCATATTACTCCGGTTTTGAAATCCTTGCATTGGTTACCCATCGAGTATCATATTAAATTCAAAATTCTTCTTTTAGATTTTAGATTTTTACTGGTCTAGTATCGGAAGTGTTGGCAGTGAAACTGAGTATCAGCTTTCAGGTTCTTTAAGATCTGCACAGCAATTGTATTTGGATGTACCTTCACATTGTTATAAGGTTGAATGAGTATTGAGCAACTATATTTTATGTAGCAGGTCCTATTTTGTGGAATAATTTACCGTTAAAAATTGCAAGGAGTAAAACAGTTTAAGCAAAAGTTGAAGACTTTCCTCTTTGTATAATCATATGGAGTTGAGAATGGTTAAAGATCACACTGTCAGAAAGCAGTAGAGGATTTTAAAGTTTTTAGTATGGTTTTATGTATGTAATCTGAATGTTATGTATGTGAATTTGTAAACAGACAAACAAAAAAAAGGCAAAGATCTGCCACAGAAATAGCAAATCAAAAGAAAAAAAAAGCAGATCAAAAAAGACAAAAAAATAGAACAGGAGGGTAACAGAAGAAGTGGTTTATTACAAGTTACCCGACGTGGCCACGTTTCGCCCTCAGGCTCCGTCGGGGTAAAAAAACTAATAGGGGTAAAAAGCAAAGTGAACCCCTAAAAGTAGTCATACAACCACCTTACATAAGTGTTTCCCAAGCTTACTCAGCAAACTTCACAATGCTATGTTGACTGGTACCCTCCTGTTCTATTTTTTTGTCTTTTTTGATCTGCTTTTTTTCTTTTGATTTGTGAATTTGTAAACTACTGAGAACTCTTGGATTGTGCGGATATAGAAATGATTGAATAAATAAATAAATCATGCGGTCAGTTGTCAGTGGCTGCTAAAGAAAAATCTTAACTTATTAAATATGCCAAACCAATGTTTACATGTATGCTAAGCATATACAGCTAACAGTCTACCTAAAACACCATCTTCATATCTAAATACGCACTAAGTTTTTACTAGGGTCTTTAATGTGAACACACTATACCAATATTAAGCATATAGTTACCAAGAATATTATTAATAAAAATGTGTGTACATACTGAAAGATAATTACTCTTCCTTGTCATCAAGCAGATGAATCCATTACGAATGGGTTGTGTCCACCTACCAGCAGGGGGAGATAGAGAGCACTGAAAACCATAGTGCCTCTTGGCCAGCTAGCTTCATCTGCCTCCCAGTATTCTCTATCTCCGCAGCAGGGTTGGACGCAGCTTATTCAGCTCCTTCATAAATCTGCCTGGGGTGGCTCCTGTGCTTTTGCCAGTTGTAGCAGGGGTGTTGTGGCTGGTGGTGCCCACTTTAAAGGCACATAGGTTCGCCCTTTCCCTGCCTTAACCGGCCCCCGATGTGAATGCAGGCATATAGGTTTGCCCTATCCTTGCCTTTCCCACACTCTTCTCTGTGGATGCAGGCACATTGATTCGTCCTTTCCCTGCCTTTCCCACTCTCCTGAACCTCCGGAGTGCCTCTGTAGCTGTTGCCTCTAACTTTCCTCACAGAGTTAAAAAAAAAATGTGACACGCTTTTTAGCGCTGCGATTCTGAGGCTTTCTTCTGTCTGTGCAGCATGACTGGAGCTCTGGGACTCGGTCTGGTGAGGTTAGAGAGTCTTATAGCTCCTCAGGGGAGGGCCCGCGATTGTGACGTTTTTTGGCGCGAATCCGCCATTTTGAATTTTCTGTCGTTTTCGGCGATGGATGTGGAGGTTGTTAAGCGCTGTTCACGTTGTGGCATGCGCAGATCCGCAACGGGGCTCTGTAAATCGTGCTCTTCAGACGTCAGGGCTGGCCCGAGCATGGCGAGCGATGTTTCTTCCCGCTCGGTGGAGCTGGCAGCGGGCGCCATCTTGGATGCGCTGCATGGCTCGACCCCCGCAGATGCGGAGGGGTCTGAGGCCGGAGGGTATAAGTGCCCCATTGCCCTGGCAACTTCCAAAGGCCCCTCAGGGTCAGCCCATTTAGCCGAAATAAGTTCTTGAATGGAGTCATGCAAAGGAAAGGCTCGAGCAGTCTTCTTAGTACTTGCCATCCTTGGATTACCAGAGGAGGCTTTGCCCATCACAGGATCTTCAATAGAGAGGGCCTGCAGGGCATCAGAAATAAGCGCTGGCAGCTCCTCGCGGTGGAAAATCCTAACCGCAGTGGGATCATCCGGATCCAGTGGCAATCCTATACCTTCCTCTGGCTCTTCGGACCATGAAGGCCTGCCAGACCACTCAGAATCCCCACAGCCCGACCACCGGGGGGGGAGGATGGGGGATGTGCCACTTTCTGAAGGGGAATTGACCCATCTGCGCTTGTCTTGCGGCCAGCTGTCTGGGGAAAAAAATGCCTGATGGCAATTCCAGGCCGGTCTCCACCGGAGGGGAACCAGGTAGCAACGCAGAGTCAGACGTCTGCGGTAGAGCTCTTTTTAACATGAACGCTTTATGCAAAAGCATCACAAACTCAGGGGAGAAAGGCTCACCCTGGCCTCCCGGTTCCAATCCGGGATAAGCAGCTCTTCTGGTAGCCTCCATCCGAGGCTCCCCTCTGGCCTCAGACCCCTCCGCACCTGCGGGGGTCGAGCCATGTGGCGCATCCAAGATGGCGCCCGCTGCCAGCTCCACCGAGCGGGAAGAAACACCGCTCGTCATGCTCGAACCGGCCCTGACGTCTGAAGAGCATGATTTACAGAGCCCCGCTGCGGCACGGCCAAGCACAAATGTCAAAGTCCTGTGCTTTTACAGCAGACGGAGAGATCCTCGCTTGGCGGGGTTGGATGCCTTGGCTCACAGCTGGCCTCGGGGCTTCCTGTATGTGTTCCCTTCTTGGCCCTTGATAGGGCGAGTACTTCTGCGGATTCGGCTTCATCAAAGAGAGGTGGTTCTCATTGCCCCGGATTGGCCCAGGCGGCCATGGTATGTGGACCTCCGACGGATGCTGGAGGAGGCTCCCCTTCCTTTGTCTCTGGTATCGAACCTGTTGTCACAGGGGCCGGTAACCATGGAGGACGCCTGCCGCTTTGGTCTTACGACATGGCTATTGAGAGGGCGCAATTGAGAGACAAAGGCTATTCCAACAAGGTCATCTCCACTCTCCTTCAGGCCCGCAAGCGTTCCACTTCCGTTGCCTATGCTCGAATTTGGCGCCAGTTTGAGGCTTGGTGTGCTGCTAAAGTTATTACACCCATGCGGGCTTCTGTCTCACCGATACTTGACTTTTTGCAGGATGGTTTACAAAAAGGCTTGGCCTATAATTCACTGCGTGTTCAAGTGGCAGCCTTAGCATGTTTTCGGGGGAAGGTGGCTGGCCTCTCCCTGGCTGCTTATCCGGATGTGGCACGGTTTCTTAGAGGGGTGCTTTGGCTCCGTCCTCCCGTGCGGGCTCCGTGTCCGGCCTGGAACCTGGGGTTAGTTTTAAAGGCCCATCAGTGTTCGCCCTTCGAGCTGCTTAGGCGAGCTTCGGAGAAGGATGTGACCCTAAAGACGGTCTTTTTGGTGGCCATTACATCGGCGAGACGGGTGTCTGAGCTCCAGGCGCTGTCCTGTCGCGACCCATTTCTGCAATTCTCAGAGTCTGGCGTTATGGTACGTACGGTGCCTTCCTTTCTGCCTAAGGTGGTTTCAGTGTTTCACCTAAACCAGCCTATTTTCCTGCCCTCCTTTTCTAGAGAGGAGTTTCCAGAATCTTTTTGGCAATTGCACCTTCTATATGTGCAAAGGGCTCTGTTGCAATATCTGCGCATGTCAAATGTTTTCAGGACCTCTGATCACCTTTTTGTTTTGTTGTCAGGTCCTCGCAGAGGGTCTCCAGCGTCTAAAGCTACTGTGGCTCGTTGGCTCAATGAAGCTATTTTTTCAGCATATCTGCTGTCTGGCCGGCCTCCGCCTGAAGCCTTTAAGGCACATTCCTCAAAAGCGATTGCCTCTTCTTGGGCTGAAACTGGAGCACTCTCTCTTCAAGAGATATGCAGTGCAGCAGTGGTGTTCCTAGGGGCGCTGACACCCGGGGCGGATTGCCGATGCGCCCCGCCCCCGGGTGCACGCCGCTTGGGGGGGGGGGGGGTGCCGCGCACCTGTCGGCTCTTCGTTTCCATGATCCCTCTGCCCCGGAACAGGAAGTAACCTGTTCCGGGGCAGAGGGAGCATGAAAACGAAAAGCCGAGAGTCACGCGGCACCCCCCCAGCGGCGTGCACCCGGGGCGGACCGCCCCCCCTTGGTACGCCACTGCAGTGCAGCGACATGGGCGTCTAAGCTCTCATTTGCCCGACATTACAGGATGGATGTGGCTGCCAGGAGGGATGCGCATTTTGGCGTACAAGTGCTGGTGAGTGGTGTGGCCTGTTCCCACCCTGTCTAGGGATTGCTTTGATACATCTCATTCGTAATGGATTCATCTGCTTGATGACAAGGAAGGGAAAATTAGGTTCTTAGCTTGGTAATTTTCTTTCCTTTAGTCATAGCAGATGAATCCATGAGCCCGCCCTGATTGATTGATTGTTTGAGTGATTGATTAATGCTGTTTTGGGTTCAGTTTTTCCTGTAGATATGTTCCCTCATTGGGAAAAGTTGGAAAACAGTCTTCAGGATTTCTGTTCTATTACAGGAGGTTGAGTTCGTCCCTCCTTTGTGTTATTGCTCCTGTTCTGGGGCGTTCGCTCGCTGTGAGGAAAGTTCATGTTATTCTACTTTGCAGTGTAACACTGCTTTGGAAGCTTCAAATACTGAGAGGCAGATGGAGCTAGCTGGCCAAGAGGCACTATGGTTTTCAGTGTTCTCTATTTCCCCCTGCTGGTTGGTGGACACAACCCATTCGTAATGGATTCATCTGCTATGACTAAAGGAAAGAAAATTACCAAGGTAAGAACCTAATTTTCCCATAAGTATCACTACAATAAAATATTAATATTAAAAAGGGGTTTATATGTTGAAGTTCTTTGCTGCAAATACTTCTATATAATCTAATATAATAATTTGCTCCTCCAACGTTCCAATGAGGCTACCTGCGACCGTAACCATCTCCTGACGTCACTCTCCCGCAGTAGAAGCCTGCTTGCCTGATATCAGGAGATGGTTACCGCAATGAGAGACATTGGAATGTTGCAGGAGCAGCTTCAGCCCTTCCTCCACACGCACCACCATCTCCACCCAGGGCCACCGAAGGCCGGCCCAGGGGGCCCGGCCCTGCCGCCCTCGCCGCCAGCCCCCCCCCCCCCCCGAGGTCACCCCCACCGCTCCCCCCTCCACCCCCCCCCCCGAGGTCGCCACCGCTCCCCTCCTCCACCCCCCTGAGGTCGCCGTAGCCACTGTTTCCCCCCTCCATCCCCCCGAGGTCGCCGCCGAGGCCCAGCCACCCAACACAGACCTGCCAAGTCTCTCGCGAAACACGCAGCGCCAGCTCCCATTTCCGGTCACTGCTGCTTCTCCTGTTGAGCAGCAGCGGCTGCTACAAATCAGAGCTAATTAAAGCACCAAAAATGCTTTTAAAAAGCAAGCGTGGCACCGCAGGCAGCCATCAGCCATTGGCTGTCAGCTCTGCAGCCGCTTCTCTCGCCTCTCACATCACTGCCCCTGGAGAAGACCCCAGAGGAGCGCTGAGACCAGAGAGGGGGGGGGGTGGAGTGGGTCCTGAGACCAGAGGGGAGGGGGTCCCCTGAGACCAGAGTGGAGGGGGTGCAGAGACCTGAGGGGGGGGGAGAGGGAGGGGGAGGGGGTCCTGAGTGCAGAGAGGGAGGGGGTATCTCTGTCAAACACACACTCTCTCACACACACTCTGTCTCTCTCTGTCACAGTCAGTGTCTTTCTCTCTCTCACTCTCACACACTGTCTCTCACACACTCTATGTCTCACACTGTATCACATTCACTCTCTTTGTGTCACACACTCACTCTCAAACACTCTCTCGATCTCATACACTCTCTCGGTCTCACAGAGAGTCTGTGTATCGCACATATACTCTTGCACTCTATCTGTCTCACATACACTCTCTCTCTCTCACAGACAAACTCGCACCCACACTCACTCTCTCTCTCTCTGTCACACACACTCGCACATTCACTCTCTCACACAGTAACTCTCACTCTCTCAAACATACACATTCCGAGGAAAACCTTGCTAGCGCCCGTTTAATTTGTGTCAGAAACGGGCCATTTTTACTAGTTTACAAAACTAGTGGTAAAACAGAATATCTATATGGTGATGGGTCTTTGTATGCAGAATGCATATCGTCCTATTTGCAGTGGGTGGCACTTCACATGCAAATTTGATTTAAAACTTTTCATTAAAAACTCTGTATTGTCCAGTTTAATTTTTGCTATAGATGTGGTTTTTAAATCTGTGTTTTTTTGTACAGGCCTTTTCCCTTTTATTTTTTATCTTAAGTACCCACTTAGATTGTAAATTCTTTGGGGGCAAGGACTTAATTCTGTTCGAATTCTACAAATGCTTTAAGCCACCTTGAGTACTGGAGAGGTTGGGATAAAATTATTAATTACTGAACATTTTTGTGAAAAACTTGTAAAAGATGCAAATTAGGATTTCAGTGCTTGTTTATATTGTGAAATGGATGTCATCTGAGCAAATGTAATCAAATACCATCTAAAGTTATAAAAGTGCAGTGAAAAGCAGTGTACAAAGTATTTTTAGAGTCGTGTCATATTCTAACGAGTCACAAGGAAAGCAAAGCTTAGTCGTGAGCCATTTCTAATAGAGAAAGGGAACTGCAACATTTTAAATGGAATGGTTTGACTTGCAAAGTTTCCAGTGCCCTAAGTAACTTCAAATGCACTGTTTCTTACCACATGTAAGTACACTCCATATCCAAAATAAGAAACTTAACTTTTGTCTGGCAACTAACTTCCTTAATCTGAGCAGGCAATTTTAATTTCTAGTTACTATGACTGAATAATGTATAATATGTAAAAAAAATAATGTTTTTCTATGCTTTCCTCTGTTTCCATCTGAAGATATTTCATTTATATGAATAATTGTGCTAATAATGGAAGACAGATGGAGGTTGGAGGAGGGGTAAGGCTATATTTAGTTAACTCTTTCTTATAAATACACAATTTGTTTGCCTTTCACAAACTGTTAATCTAGTTCTTATAAATCAGATTAAAAAAAAAAATATTACTTATTCAGAGTAAACTAGTGTACACAGTTCTATTGGAAAACTCTCCATATCTATAATGCATAACAATATTGAAGACAAATTAAATTGATCACTTTTACTTTATTCCTTTTAGGGAGCAACCTATCTTCAGCACCCGAGCTCATGTCTTCCAGATTGATCCAAATACCAAGAAGAACTGGGTTCCCACCAGCAAGCATGCAGTTACGGTGTCATATTTCTATGATAGCACAAGAAATGTCTATAGGATAATTAGTCTGGATGGATCAAAGGTAAGTTACATTTCATGAAGGTGGGTTTTGCGATAGAGAATGACACGGGGACGGGGAACCGCAGTAACCGTGGGGATGGGGACAGAGCTCGCGGGGACGGGGCGGGGATGGGGACAGAGCCCACAGGGACAGGGGACAAACTTTGTCCCCGTGTCATTTTCTACTTTGAAGCCTGTTAATGAACTGGACTGTTATTTATGTTTAAGTGATGCCTACAAAGATATTTTGATTTTTTTTTGGAAAAACAAACAAACATACTGGCCACAACTAGCAAACTTTGCATGGGGATCTGTACATCCTGCTACCAGCACATTTTCTAAGAAGTTAACTTCTATTCCAGGAAGGACTGTGGAAGACAGGAGAGCTAGATTGAAACCTGAGATTGTTGATGATTTCTTATTTATCCACAAATTAAAAAAACATAACAGTGCTTTATAGGGCATATTTTTTCCCTCTAGGGCATATAGAACGGGTTGTATTTTATACCCCTAGACATTTTAACAGTGTGAATTAGGATTCCTTGATGTAGTAGAAATCACCTATTGTTGGGGTTGGAAGGGTAGTGGGTGGTGGTGGGAAGGAGGGTTATTATAGCTGCTCATTGTTGTTATTCTCTATTTGTAATTTATATACAACAGTTGCACAGCATATTGTTCCTTTTTATATTTTAATAAAAAGATTTAAATATAAAATCATAAGTGTTTGAGGCTTCTGCAGATGAGGACAGAGCCCATGGGGACTTGGCGGGGACAAGGACAGGGCCTGCGGGGATGGAGACCATGCCTGCGGGGACAGGGTGGGGAGGGAGACAGAACCTGCGGGGACAGGGCGGGGAGGGAGACAGAACCTGCGGGAATGGAGACAGAACCCACGGGGACAGGGCGGGGACTGAGACAAACTTTGTCCCCGTGTCATTCTCTATTTTGCACTTTATTTCCTAGGCTAGTACCATTTTGATATTGAGTTTGTGTTCATAAATGTGTAAAAAAAAAAGCACTGGGTGGGGCTCAACTACCATATAAAGGAGCTGATGTAGAGTTTTTGATGCTGCTTTTAACTCCTAACCCTTATTTTATTATCCTCACTTTAATGTTCCCTTATCTCTTGTTTGTTCTGTCTGTCTGTCCTAATTAGATTGTAAGCTCTGTCGAGCAGGGACTGTCTCTTCATGTTCAAGTGTACAGCACTGCGTACGTCTAGTAGCACTTTAGAAATTATAAGTAGTAGTAGTAGTTTGCCGGGGGAGGAGCGCTGCCCGCTGAGCATTGTTGGGGAGGAATAGGTAATGACCTCTTTAGCTTGCATTTGCATGCTCATTGCATTCAGAGCCGGTGAGCTTGTTATTTCACGCGCTTCCCGGCTCTGAACATTCGGTGGTAACAAACAGGCGCAAGTCCGGCACTAATGGCCTCTAGTGCCTGCATTGCTTCTGAGCATCGGAGCCCGGGTGCTTGGACTGGCAGCAGAGCTTATTTCAGAGCAACTAGGCCGAAGCATCAGCTTTTCTTCCTGTCTCAGCCCCAAGTACCTGAGTTAATTTTCAAGGCACATTTCTGAAAGCGGGCTTCAGCAGAGGGGGAATAACTCAGAGTCTGAATTTGCTGCCCCCTCCCCCAGTTTGTTTTTCTCCAGGTAAGTAGAGCCAGGTGCGCAGGTATGATTTGGAGAGGTCTAGCACTCAGCTAAAATCAAAGCTCAAGAGGTTCCTTAGCCTGTGTGGTGTATGTGGAGTAAGACCTGGCACTATTATCTATTTCCATTGTGTCCAACAGATCAGACCAGAGACTTGTGGGTTATGTCCCTCAACCAGCAGGTGGAGATAGAGAGAACTCCGAGGTTTGCTGTATGTGGTCACGTGCAGCCAGCTTAACCTCAGAATGCTCTCTATCTAGCAGGTGGATGGTCATACCAGTGCAGCTCTGTAGTGATCTGGCTCCTATCCCATTCCCTCAGGTGCTGTTGAGCCTTTTGTGGGGTTGAGGAGCTGAATGCTAAGCTAGGGGTATACCTGGTGAGGCCAGGTCCCTCCCCCTACCAGCCTTTCCAGTTCCCTTGTCTATGGGACGCAGGGTCTGAGTGTGCTGGCTCCAGTCTTCTCTCCTGCCTCTCTGTAAGGTTTAAAAAAAAAAAGCGCTTTTGGGGCCATGGAATATCTCACTTTCCTCAGACCAGCCGCTGGGCCGGGGCCAAGTAAGAAGCGCACGGGAGGGCTGAGTTTTTGTCTGTTTTTCTGCCAGGAGTCTAGCATGTAAGCACCGTCCGAGTTGGCAAAGCGCTGCTTGCAGTGTGGGAGCCGCAGAGCAGCGTCGGGAGCCTGCGCAGTCTGTGTTAAGTCCGGTTTTCAGGGCGGACAGCTGCCAGATCCCTCCTCTCGAGCGCCGGCGGGGGAAGGCTTGGATTTAGCCGATGTGGCTTTGGCGGGAACGCCACCTCTGGTTTCGGCACGCGCCTCTGCTGGCGCCATCTTTACTTCTTCCCACGCGGTGAGTCCCGGGGCAACTGGACCGCAGGGCACCCTGTCTGCCAGTTTGGCGGAGGGGGCTACGGCCGGGGCGTCTTCATCGGCGATTGACTCTGTCGTGACACCTTTTTTGCCGGAGTTCGTGCTGTTAATGCACTGGGCTTTTCTGCTGAAAAGCGTGGGAGAGCCTCCAGCAGCTGCCATGTTATCTTTGCCTCAGGGTTCTCAGCCTATTATCCTTTCTAGTCTCCCAAAAAGGCCGCAATTAGAACCCCCAGACATTGGAGATGATATTTTTGGACCCTCTGACACAGAGGAGGGACATCTTTCGGGGGATTCCCTGCATTGTGCTTCGGAGGTCCTAGAGGAGGGGAAATTGTTGTCGGGAGAAGGTGAAGACCCGATAGCTGTGCGGCTGTTCTGTAAAGACAAACTGCCCTCTCTCATTGTTCAGGCTCTGGAGGTTTAAATATTTCTTCTCCAGATCCAGCTCCCTCAACGTGTTCTACCCCGTCCATTATGATGGGGGCCAAGGGCCTCTCTAGATCCTTTCACATCCATGAGGCTATGAAGGTCCTTATTGCGGCGCAGTGGGACACACTGGACTCTGGCCTTCGAGTGGCGCAGGCAATGTTGAGGCTCTATCCCCTGCGTCCGGATGATGTGGATTCCCTAAGGATACCAACAGTGGGGTGGATTCCTTAATTACAGCAGTTAAGAAGAAGACCATGTTACCAGTGGAGGGAGGCACGGCCCTTCGGGACCCTTAGGACCGGAAGCTGGAGTCCTCTCTCAAGTCGGCCTTTGAGGTAGCGTCATTTTGCCTTCAGGCCTCAGTTTGTCTCTCCTGGGTCCGGAAGGCTTCCTGTGCAGATGAACTGATTGACTACCTGCCAGCCTTGGAATCGGGCCTGGCGTACCTCGCAGATTTGCTTTATGATATTCTTCGCACCTCGGCCAAGGAAGTTTCCTTGGCAGTTACGGCCTGTTGTTGGGTTTGGTTGAGGCACTGGTCGGCGGATGTCGCCTGTAAGTCTCACTTGGCCTGGTTGACTTTTCGGGGCAAGCTTCTCTTTGGCGAGGATCTCGCAAAGATTGTGAAGGAGCTCGGGGACTCTAAGGGCCAGCGGCTGCCAGAGAACAAGCATAAGGCGATCTCCCGCTCAGTCCATCCCCGTTTCCGGGAGGCCAAGCACTACAGACCAGGTTGGTCTGGTTCTTATCAGAGTCCTTGTTTCCAGCAACGGCAGCAGCCCTTTCGAGGTGGGGGGGGGGGGGGCATCCCGCCCCCTCTGCTTCATGGTCAGCAGAGTGCCAGAGGCATGCAATGATGGGACCCTGGCCCATCTCCTTCCTCTAATTGGGGGGCGGCTTTCCCACTTTTGGGAGGAGTGAGCCAGGGTAACTTCAGACGAATGGGTCCTGGAGGTTATTCAGGAAGGTTACAAGCTTGAATTCACCCATCCCTTTTTTTCTTGGAGTCTCCATGCAAGACCACAGCCAAGCGGGCAGCAGTTCAGGACACTCCGAGCTGTTGTGGCTGGAAGCAGTTCGGCTAGTACCGCCTGCTGAACTCAGCCAGAGCCACTACATTTACTTCATAGTGCCCAAGAAGGGCAGCGCCTTATGCCCTGTTCTCTCTCTCAAGTCGGTGAACAGGGCTCTCAGAGTCTGTCATTTTTGGATGGAAACCTTTTGTTCTGTTATGGCAGTGGTCCAGCCAGGGGAATATTTGATCACTCTCGACCTCAAGGAGGCATATTTGCATATTCCCATTTGGCTGCCACACCAGCATTTCCTTCGCTTTGCGGTCCTGGGACAGCATTACCAGTTTTAGGCCATGCCCTTCGGGCTGGTAACAGCTCCACATACCTTCTCCAAGGTTATGGTGGTCATCGCCACCTTCTTGCGATCTCAGGGCATTCAGGTGCACCTGTATCTAGATGACTTGCTCATTCACGCGCCCTCTCGCGAGGAGAGTACTGGGGCCAAAGCCAAGGTGCTTCGTCTGCTGGGTTCCCTAGGTTGGGTGGTCAACACGCAGAAGTGCCACCTTTCTCCGTCGCAGTCTTTGGAATACCTGGGTGTTCTGTTCGATACTCGGGTTGGCAGAGTGTTCCTACCAGAAGCACGCAGACTGAGTCTGCAGAGTCAACTTTCTTTCCTCTTGTGGACTCCGGCGCCCAGAGCATGGGATTACGTACAGGTCTTGGGCTCCATGGCAGCAACATTGGAAGTGGTGCAGTGGGCCAGGGCTCGTATGCGCCCCCTACAGTGGTCCCTGTTCAGCTGGTGGTCGCCCCGTCCGAAGATTACGCAATCCGGATTCCTTGGTTTCTGTGTGCTCAGTTTCCCATGCACTGGTGGCTTCAGATACAAAATTTGCAGAGGGGAATGCCCCTTGTGACACCGGATTGGCTGGCAGTGACAATGGACACCAGCCTGTCGGGCTGGGGAGCACACTGTCTCGGTTGGGCGACCCAGGGGATCTGGTCCCAGGTGGAAGCGACATGGCCGATCAACCTTCTGGAATTGCGGGGGATTTGTCTGGCTTTGCAGGTGTTTGTGACCCTTCTTCAGGGGCAGCACTTCAGAGTGCTATCCGACAGTGCGACAGCGGTGGCCTATGTCAGCAGGCAGGGAGGAAGCAGTAACACGCAGCTTGCGGAGGAGGCCTCCCTTCTCTGTGTTTGGGCGGAGTGGCACCTGGCCCTCCTGTCGGCAGCACACATTGCAGGAGCCCTGAATATTTAGGCAGACTTCCTCAGCCGGAATCATCTGGATCCGATGGAATGGGAGCTATCCCAGCAGGCGTACTGTCAGCTCACGGCGCTTTGGGGGGGGGGGGTCCTAGCGTTCGATCTGATGACACGCTATTCCAACTCCAAGGCATCATGCTTCTTCAGCAGGGGCAGAGAGTACGGGTCCGAAGGCATAGATGCGCTTCTTCAGCCTTGGCCGGAGGTACTCCTGTATGTGTTCCCTCTGTGGCCAATGATAGGTTGGGTGATCGGACGGATAGCGCAACATTCGGGACCGGTGATCCTGGTGGCTCCAGATTGGCCCAGGCGGCCCTGGTACTCGGATCTCATCCGCTTATTGATCGACAAGCCTCTCGCTTGTCGGATCCCCCCCCCCCCCCCGACCTTTTATTTATTTATTTTATTTATTTGTTACATTTGTATCCCAGATTTTCCCACTTATTTGTAGGCTCAATGTGGCTTACATAATCTGGAGAGGCATTAGCAGACTCCGGTGTTAACAAATACAAGGTGATGTTGTGGTAAGAGAGAGTTCATGTGGCACAGCCACATTAGGGAATCGAACAGTGGCAGAGTTATGTTATGTCCATTACGTAATTCGGTTATGTTGTGTTGCTGAGATCGGTATTTAGGTTGGGTCGGTAGGGTAAGCTTTTTTGAACTAGTTGGTTTTTAGTATTTTCCGGAAGGATAGATGGTCGTACATCGTTTTCAAGGATTTTGGTAATGCATTCCACAGTTGTGTGCTTATGTAGGAGAAACTGGATGCATACATTGATTTGTATTTAAGTCCTTTGCAGCTTGGATAGTGCAGATTTAAGTCTGTTCGTGTCGATTCGGATTTGTTTCTAGTTGGTAGGTCGATTAGGTCTGTCATGTATCCTGGGGCTTCACCGTAGATGATTTTGTGGACCACGGTACAGATTTTGAAGGCAATGCGTTCTTTGATTGGGAGCCAATGTAGTTTTTCGCGGAGGGGTTTTGCACTTTCGAATCGCGTTTTTCCAAATATGAGCCTGGCTGCCGTGTTTTGAGCGGTCTGGAGTTTCTTTTAGGTTTGTTCTTTGCATCCTGCATAGATTCCATTGCAGTAGTCTACGTGACTCATTACCATTGATTGTACCAGGTTGCGAAATGTTTCTCTTGAGAAGAATTGTTTCGCATGTTTGAGTTTCCACATTGAATGGAACATTTTCTTTGTTGTGGATTTTACTTGGCTTTATAGACATTTCAAACTATGTTTGTTCCTATTTACATCTGGCTCAGCAGTTGACAGTGATAATGTGTAATTTTGGAAATCTGTCTGCTTTTTATTTAAAAATACCTGATCTACTATGGTCTCTATTGCAACCTCGTTATCGGGGTACCCTATTTTCTCTGTTATGGTGATATCTTTGAAATATACCTTGTTCCAGTCCATGCATTTGTGGATTGTTTGCCTGTCTGTCACACAGGGTTTTGTTTACTTTGTAATGTATCTGGCAGTGTAGGGGAGGTATGCTGCTGTTAATGATGAATGATATCCATTTATATGCTTTTACTGGGTTATTCTTAGGGGGAGTAGATTGTGTTCAGCATTTTATAGTAGGGGTTTTAGAGGACTTGAACCTTGGTTCCATAACGTCCCACAGATCAATCCAGAGACTGGTTGGTTATGTCCCTCTGCCAGCAGGTGGAAATAGAGAGAACTTCTGAGGTTCTATATGTGGTCATGTATCACCAGCCAAACCTCAGTATTCTCTCTAGCAGGTGGATGGTTATAACTCTGCAGCTCTGGATTTGGGCCTCCTCGCCCGTTCCCTCGGGATGAGTTGAGGTACCCATGGGGTTGAGAGCTCGCTTAGGCTGAGCACGGATACCTGGTGGTGCCAGGTCCCTCCCTTTCTCCCCCCGCCCGCTGGTTCCTTAAGGATAAGTGAGTGAACTCTCCTGTTTAAAAAACAAAAAAGGGGTAATACCTCTTTAAAGACACATTTGCTGTACTCAGCGGTGACAATAAGCAGAAGGCTGCTTATTGCGTGGGACCGTTGTTTAAGCTGGGCAGAGGTGTTGGTTGTGTGGGGGGTTTTCCTCTGGGCACATGACAGCCCCATCAGAATCTGTAAAATGCTGCTCCCGGTGTGGGAACCGGAGAGCAGCGTCCGGCTCCTGTGATTTTTGCCCTCGGGTCTCTCCGGGGCACGGAGCGTCGGAATCGGGGTGGGACCAGCAGGAACGGGCTGCAGGTCAGTCAGCCCCATTGTCCTCTTCAGCTGGCTGTTCTTCTTCCCGCCCTCCGGCGGACGATTTCAGCGCCGTCACACTTTGAACGGGCGGAAGGCTCCCAAGTCGGCAGCGGCTCAGCGAGTCTGAAAAACAGCTGATTCTAAATCAGCTGATGTCGGAGAGTTGTCTTTGGCTGGGGGAGCTAAGGCGAAGACTGGGCTGGCCGTTCGGTTTCCGCGCGGAGGTGGAACGGGTGCCATTTTGGAAGCGGGAGCAGAGCCGGGTTCGGAGACTCCCGTGTCAGATGGCCAGCGTTCGGTGTCTCTGCCACTGGCAGGGTTTCCCGCTGGTGATTTGGGGGAATCGGGAGCGCCATTTTCTCTCGAGCTTGTTCTATTACATGGAGCTTTTTTGTTAAAAAGGTCTTGGGGGGGTCCTGCATAGTGAAAATGGCTTAGCGGACCCTCAGGACTGTCCTTCGGTTTCTCCTGCCATTTTGGCTAAGAGACCTTGTGTGGCCTTACAGGAGTCTGAAGTGCTGTCTGTAGGCTCTGATGAAGATGACGGGCAGTTGTCAGATGTTTCCCAACTGACCCGGTTGGTGGTGATGGAGGAGGGGGAGCCGCAGTATGAAAGGGGTGATGACCCCACGGCGGCTCGGTTGTTTCGCCAGGACGAACTGGCGAATCTAATTATCAGGGCCTTGGAGATTCTGAACATTTCGGCTCTGGACAGCAGCAGCCCCTCTTCGTCGGCCCCCTCTATTATGTTGGGGACTAAGCGGCTGTCCTATACATTTCACATTCATGAGGCTATGCGGGTACTCATTGCGGCGCAATGGGACTCTCCGGACGCTGGTTTGCACATAGCACAGGCCATGACGCGTTTATATCCTCTCCTGGAGGGGGAACGAGAGGAGTTGTGTTTACCCTCGGTGGATTCTTTGATCACGGCAGTGACTAAGAGAACTACATTGCCGGTTGAAGGTGGGATGGCACTTAATGACCCGCAGGATAGGAAGTTGGAGTCGTCCTTGAAGGCTTCCTTTGAGGTGGCAGCTTTGTGCAAGCAAGCATCGATCTGCTGTTCCTATTCGGCTCGAGCATGTGTGTCTTGGGTGCAGAAGGCGTCCTTTCCTGAGGAGCTGGTGGCAAATTTGCCGTCGCTCGAGTCTGGTCTGGCGTATGTTATGATTGGGGTCAGAACCCCTCTCAAACTTACCTCTTTCCTGGGGGTCAGCTTCTTAGCTGGCTTCTGTTTCTTTTCTCTGTCCTTTCTGAGCTGGCTCTGTCTCTCTGTGCTGGCAGCTTCCAGCAGCATGGGGTTAATTGTTTTATTTTACTACAGCTGTGTGGGTGGACTGAGTTAGCTCTGCCTCTCTTTGGGTGTACTGGCTTCAAGTGCTTCACGGTGTTGCATTGGTGTGGGTTGGGCCTCTCTGGGTCAGTGTGCTTTTGCCTAGGTCTAGGGAGTGTGACATCATCAAAGGAGGGCCTTGATAAGGAAGTGGTGTTGTTTCCTTCAGGGCCTTTGCAACGGTTCTGTTTGCTTTAGGTAGGGTGGTGCAGTGTGCACTTCTGACTTTGTGTCTAGTTTCCCTGCTTGCTTTTGCTAAGGGCCAGGTTAGTGTTAGTGCAGTGTGCACTGGTGACTGTGTGTTTAGCTTTCCTGCTTTTCCCTTTGGTTCCCCTGCTTTTCCCTCTTGGTTTTGGAAGCATTGCTGTGTGTAGGGCTTTGGAAGCTCTGTTGCTGATAGAAGTACTTCAGGGTTTGGTGTTGTTAGGAACACTGCAGAGTTTGCTGTTAGAAGTACTTCTGGTGTTTGTGCTATTGGGAGCATTGCAGTCTTTGCTGTTGGTGTTTGGTGCTTTAGAAGCACTTTTGGCTTATGTGTTTGCTTCCCTGCTTTTTCCTTGTGGCTCCCCTGTCTTCCCTTTTAGTGCTAGGAGCTCTTCTGGTTGCTTGCCAGAGTAATGCTTAGGAAGCACCTTGTTAGTTTTGTATCTAGCTTGCTAGAGCAGTGCTTAGGTAGCTTGTTAGTTTTGTGTTTAGCTTGTTAGTGTAGAGCTCTGCTTGTAGCTTGGTGCTTAGTAGCACCTGTGTTAGCTTTGTGTTTAGTTCCCTGCTCTGTTAGTTTAGGGCTTAGGAGCTCCTGTTTAGTATAGGGCTTAGGGAGTCCTTTTGTCAGTTTACTGTTAGGAACACTCCTGCTGGTTTAGGGCTTGGGAGCACGTAGATCAGTTTAGGTTTAGGAGCACTTCTGTTTCCAGTCCTGGTCCCTGTGTCATCCGGTATCCAGTAAGTCCTGCCGGCTACTCGAACCCAGGAGCTCAACTCCTGGGGGGCTTAGTAGCTAAGTGCAGGTGAAGCTGTGTGGACCAGTCCGGTGTGCTCCAGTCCGGTGTTCCAGTCCTGTGTCCTCCAGTCCAGTGTTCCAGTCCGGGGGGTTCCAGTCCTGTGTTCCAGTCCATGTGTTCCGGCTCGCTGTCAGTGTGCTTGCCCAGCGTTGGTTGGTGGGTTTTGCCTGCTGCTGTCGCTCCTCGTCAGCAGCCCAAGGGCTCACGTTTGCTCCAGAGCCCAGCCCCGCGGGCTCTGAACCTGAGAACCTGACAGCGTATTTGGCAGACTTGTTGTATGATATTCTTCGGGCGTCGGTGAAGGAGGTTTCACTGGCAGTGATGGCTCGATGGTGGTTGTTGCTCCTTCACTGGTCGGTGGATACAGCTTCCAAGTCTCGTCTGGCTCGCTTGCCTTTTAAGGGTAAGTTGCTGTTTGGTGATGAACTGGATCAGAGTGTTAAGGATCTAGGTGATTCTAAAGGGTGTCGGTTGCCGGAGGACAGGCCTAGATCTTCGTCCCTTATGGCCCCTTCTCGGGGTCGGTTTCGAGAGGCCAGGCGTTATCGCCTGGGTAGGTCGGCTCCCTTCTTTAAACTCCGTTTTCCTCCAAAGCAGCAGCCTTTTCGGGGAGAGCGCCGCCCAGGCGACGCGTCCTCTAGACCCGCCGCAGGATCGCGTACCTAATGATGGGGTCTTGGTCCATTTTCCGGGATCTATAGGGGGGGCGGCTGTCCCCTTTTCTGGGAGAATGGGCCAGGGTCACTTCAGACGAGTGGGTGCTGGAGGTTATAAGGGACGGTTACAAGCTGGAGTTGGTGCGAGAACCTTCGGAGTTTTTCGTGGAATCTCCTTGCAACTCCGCAAGAAAGGGCGGCGATCAGAGACAAGTTGGAAAATTTGATTCAGTTGGGAGCGGTGGTTCCCATGCCAGTCTCTCAGCAGGGGCTGGGACGTTATTCCATTTATTTCGTCGTTCCAAAGAAAGGAGGGGCTTTTTATCCAGTCCTCGATCTCTAGGGTGTAAACAAGGCGTTGCGGGTACGTCATTTTCGGATGGAAACTCTGTGCACCATTATAGCCGCAGTTCAGCCCGGAGAGTTTCTGACGTCGCTCGATCTCAAAGAGACTTACTTGCACATTCCCATCTGGCCTCCTCATCACAGGTTTTTGTGCTTTGCGGTGCTGGGTCAGCACTTTCAGTTTCAGGCGCTTCCCTTTGGTCTCGCTACAGCCCCTCGGACGTTTTCCAAGATCATGATCGTGGGCGCAGCGTTTCTGAGACAAGAAGGGGTGCAAGTGCATCCTTATCTTGACGACTGGTTGATAAGGGCTCCGTCTTTTCAGGACAGCGTTCAGGCGACGAACAAAGTAGTCAGTCTGTTGAGGTCGTTGGGATGGATTATCAACTTAGAAAAGAGCTGCTTGCTTCCCTCTCAGTTCTTGGAGTACCTGGGAGTGCTGTTCGACACCCAAGTGGGCAGAGTCTTTTTGCCAGAGACCAGGAGGTTGAAACTGCAAGCGCAGATTCAGAGTTTTCTGCACATGGGATCCATGGCGGCCACGCTGGAGGTAGTACCATGGGCCAGGAGTCACATGAGGCCTCTTCAGAGGTCTCTGTTGAGCCGCTGGTCTCCGGTGTCGGAGGATTACTCAGTCCAGTTATCCTAGGAACCTTCGGTTCGGATGGAAATGCGTTGGTGGCTCAGGGCCGACAAGTTGAAGCTGGGAATGCCTCTAGCAGTGCCGGACTGGGTTGTAGTGGATGCCAGTCTTTCAGGATGGGGCGCCCATTGTCGGGGCCTCACGGCGCAGGGTGCTTGGTCGCCGGAGGAGGCTTCATGGTCCATCAATCGCTTAGAACTGCGAGCGGTGCGGCTAGCTTTACAGGCTTTTCTAGTGGAGCTGAGAGGGAAGCCGGTTCAGATGCTGTCCGACAATGCGACGGTGATAGCCTATGTCAATCGGCAGGGGGGCACCAGGAGTCTTCCGCTAGCAAAGGAGGCGAGGTCTCTTTGCCGCTGGGTGGAATAGCACCTGACTCAGATCTCGGCGGCGCACATAGCGGGGGCTCTGAATAACGAGGCGGATTTTCTGAGTCCGTCATATGTTGGATCCGGGAGAGTGGGAGCTCTCCACTCAGGTGTTTGCGTTGATCACGAGCCGGTGGGGAGTTCCGGCTATGGATCTGATGGCGCGAGCGGACAATGCCAAGATGCCGCACTTTTTCAGCCACGGCAGGGATCTCCTGTCTTGAGGGATCGATGCGCTTCTTCAGCCTTGGCCTCAGACAGTTCTTCTGTACGTTTTTCTGCCGTGGCCCATGATAGGCAGGATATTGGGTCGGGTGGCGTGCCACCCATGTCAAGTGATCTTTGTGGGGCCGGATTGGCCCAGGCGTCTGTGGTATGTGGATCTGGTGTGGCTGCGAGTCGGCAGTCCGTTACAGTTGCCCATTCAGCGGGGCCTGTTGCGTCAAGGTCCTATCCTTATGGAGGATCCCTCCCCGTTTGGTCTTACGGCCTGGCTCTTGAGAGGGCAACGTTGAGAAGGAAAGGCTATCCGGAAAAGGTGATTGCCACCATGTTGCGAGCTTGGAAGCGTTCCACCTCGACAGCGTATGCTAGAGTGTGGAGGACTTTTGAAGCATGGTGTGCGGCGGCAGGCCTCTCAGCCTTTTCGGCTCCGGTATCTTTGATCTTGGCTTTTTTGCAGGATGATCTCTACAAATGTCTGTCGTTGAGCTCCTTGAAGGTTCAAGTGGCAGCTTTGGCATGTTTTCGGGGTCGTGTAAAAGGCTCTTCCTTAGCCTCTCACCCTGATATTGTGCGCTTCTTGCGCGGGGTCAATCATTTGCGCCTGCCACGGATTTCCATTTTTCCGGACTGGAATTTGAATTTGGTTCTGAAGGCATTACAGCGGCCTCCATTTGAGCCTCTGGCTCGGCTGTCAATTAAGGATTTGACTTTGAAGACAGTGTTTTTGGTCGCTATTTCTTCAGCAAGGCAGGTGTCTGAGATACAAGCTTTGTCCTGTAGAGATCCGTTTTTTCCGTTTTACGGAGGCAGGAGTGTCGTGCATGGTGCCATCCTTTTTGCCTAAAATTGTTTCTCGTTTCCATATGAATCAGCAGCTCTCTGTTCCTTCTTTTCATAGGGAGGATCATCCGATGGAGTTTCGCGCTCTCCGGTGTCTGGATGTTAAGAGGGCTATTATCAGATATTTGGACGTAACGAATGGTTTCAGGTGTTCGAATCATCTGTTTGTCCTGTTTGCGGGGCAAAGGAAGGGGCAGCAGGCTTCTAAGGCAATGGTGGCTCGTTGGTTGAAGGAAGCGATTGTATCGGCATATATCGCGTTAGGTAAGGATCCGCCGACGCACTTGCGAGCTCATTCCACTAGGGCACAGGCGACTTCCGTGGCAGAGGCCAGGTCGGTGTCGTTGGAGGAGATTTGTAAATCAGCCACCTGATCCTCGGTACATACTTTTGCAAAGCACTATAGGTTAGACGTAGCGGCAAGGGCTAAGTCTGCGTTCAGATCTTAGGTTCTGCAAACTGGGATCTCTGGGTCCCACCCTATTTAAGTACTTATCTTGTGGGCATCATCCATTGTTGTTCTCTCTCTTGTTTCTGTGACCTGATCCCAGCTGACAGCAGGAGGGTGGGGTTAGCAGCTCTCTCTTATCAGCTTTTCTTTGAAAGCTCTTTAAATTACATAATGTGCTTGTAAAAATCTATGGACCGCCATGTGATACAGACAGCTAAGCTGTAGACTGCTTGGGCAGGAAGAGTGAATTTGAGAAGCTCTGGGCCCATCTTGCTGCCAGCTGAACACTCACGCTGCCAGTTAGGATTAGGTGGCTGCCAGGGGCAGGCAGAGGGGAGCACTGGTGACCTTTGCTACTCCATTGATGCATCATCGAAAAGGAAAAGAGGGGAAACAGAGCAATCCAATAGTATAGCAAGTTTTAACTTTCCTGAAAATAAATATTCAAAGTAGTTTTTAGTCACTGCCTTCTCTGAAACCACAAATTAAAATGAAAACAAGCAAACAGTGCAACAATCAAGATTAAATTATTTAGCCATTGAGGCTGTTCTGGCTACTCTGGCTGTGTGAAGGAGAGATCTACTCAAAATTTGACTTTGAGCTTTTAGGTAATGGTTTTAATTTTGATGCCATAGCTTATTTTATGCTTTTATTTATAATGTAGTTTGCTTTTCTGACTTTCAATTGTATTGAAATCTGTGACTCAATCATAGTTTTAGTGTGTAACTATCATTTCATCTTTTCTCATTTTGGACATTGTAATGGAAAGATGTGTGAGAAATCGATACGGCATTTCATCAGGTTTAGGAATATAATTTGTTTATGTGATTTTAAAAAACAGTATCGCCTATGTTTACTAAGATGCGCTATAGGCATGTTAGCATGGTTAACGTGCATTAATGGTTAACGCTAATGCGCCCATAGAAATGTATAGGTGCGTTAGCGTTTAACGCACCTTAACTTTAAAGATGCGTTAAAAATGCTAACGCACCTTAGTAAACATACCCCTATGTGTTAATTGAAGATTGAATTTTTAATCTATAATTTGATGTAAATTCCTTGTAATAAAGACATTAAACTATAGAATATTTTTCTATTGGGATGAAATTTTGTTCCTATATGCTTAAAAACTAAGTTGTGTAAACTATTTCGGTATATATTTTTTTCAGGCAATAATAAATAGTACCATCTCTCCCAACATGACATTTACTAAAACATCCCAGAAATTTGGTCAGTGGGCAGACAGCAGAGCAAATACAGTCTATGGTTTGGGATTCTCCTCGGAACACCATCTTACAAAAGTAAGTAAACTAGTAACAATGGATTTCCATTCAGTAATAGTTTAGGAATACAAGAACAAAACCTAAATGTTGATTAAAATGATCACAATCCAAAGAGCACTGAATTTTACTGCGAGATGTGGGAAGAAAATAATATTTTCAAGAAATTCTTTGTGTAAAACATTCACAATATGTATTTATTTATTTAGTTGCATTTGTATCCCACATTTTCCCACCTATTTGCGGGCTCAGTGTGGACATTACATGAGCAAAATTAATTTTTCCTTAATTTCCTGGGAGAGAAGAGCAAGCAAAATGTTAAAGGGGCTGGAACTCTTCTCATATGAGGAAAGGCTAAAGAGGTTAGGGCTTTTCAGCTTGGAAAAGAGATGGCTGAGGGGAGATATGATTGAGGTCTACAAAATCCTGAGTTGTGCAGAAAAGGTAAAATTGAATCAATTTTTCACTCTTTCAAAAAGTACAAAGACTGGGGGGACACTCAATGAAGTTGTATGAAATACTTTTAAAACAAATAAAAGGAAATATTTTTTCACTCAGTGAATAGTTAAGCTCCGAAACTCGTTGCCAGAGGATGTGGTAACAGCATTTAGCATATCTGGGTAAACAGGTTTAGACAAGTTCCTGGAGGAAAAATCCATAGTATACTATTGAGATAAACATGGGGAAGCCACTGCTTGCCCTGGGATTGGTATAATGTTGTTACTATTTGGGTTTCTGCAAGGTACTTGTGACCTGGATTGGCCACTGTTGGAAACAGGATACTGGGCTTAGAAGGACCACTGGTCTGACCCAGCATGGCTGTTCTTATGCTCTTAAGTTCTTATGTAAGATAAAAACGTATTAAGCCATGCTTTTCATTAAATCATATTTGGGCATTTGGAAGAAAGTTGTAGTAATAGCAGAAACGGCAACTATTTCTGGTTTGGCTTTGGTTTGTTTTAAATCTGTGTGAAACTATAATCTATCTATCTACCTACTTATCATTTCTATAGCGCTACAAGGCATACGCAGCGCTGTACACCATACACAAAAGACAGTCCCTGCTCAAAGAGCTTACAATCTAGATAAGACAGGTAAACAGACAATTAAGGGTAAGGGAATACAGACAGAACAATTAGGGTAAGGGAATACAGACAGAAAAATTAAGGGTAAGGGAATAAAGAGGTGAGGATAAAGGACAGAGCAAGTGAGTTAGGTGTCAAAAGCAGTGGTAAAGAGGTGGGTTTTGAGTTTGGACTTGAAAACGGCTAAAGATGGGGCAAGACGTACAGGCTCAGGAAGTCTATTCCAGGCGTGAGGTGCAGCGAGACAAAATGAACGGAGTCTAGAATTAGCAGTAGAGGAGAAAGGGACAGATAGGAGAGATTTGTCTACAGAACGGACTAATCGAGGGGGGACGTAAGAAGAGACAAGAATGGAGAGGTACTGGGGAGCGGCAGAGTGAATGCACTTATAGGTTAATAGGAGAAGTTTGAATTGAATACAGAAACGGATAGGGAGCCAGTGAAGTGACGTAAGGAGAGGGCTAATGTGGGCATAACGACTTTGGCGGAAGATGAGTCGCGCAGCAGAGTTTTGGATTGATTGAAGAGGAGAGAGATGACTAAGAGGGAGGCCGGTGAAAAGTAGGTTACAATAATCAAGACGAGAGGTGATAAGAGTGTGGATAAGGGTTCTGGTAGAGTGCTCAGAGATGAAGGGACAGATTTTGCTAATGTTGTAGAGAAAGAAATGACAGGTTTTGGCAATCTGCTGAATGTGATCAGAGAAGGAGAGAGAGGAGTCAAAGTTGACCCCAAGGTTACGAGCAGAGGAGACAGGGAGAATGAGAGTGCCATCCACCGAAATAGAGAAAGGGGGGAAAGGGGAGTTAGGTTTAGGGGGAAAGATAAGAAGCTCGGTTTTGGCCATGTTGAGCTTCAGATGACGTCGAGACATCCATGCAGCGATGTCAGACAGGCAGGCTGAAATCTTGGTCTGGATGCTGGTTGAGACATCGGGGGTAGAGAGGTAGATCTGGGAGTTGTCAGTGTAGAGATGGTACTGAAAGCCATGGGAAGAAATCAGAGAGCCAAGGGAAGAAGTGTAGATGGAAAACAGGAGAGGACCGAGAACAGAGCCTTAAGGTACACCGATTGGTAGTGGGATAGAAGTGGAAGAGGATCCACCAGAGTGTACACTAAAGGTGTGATTCGAGAGATAGGAGGAGAATCAGGAGAGAACAGAGCCCTGGAATCCAAATGAAGACAGCGTATCAAGGAGTAGGCTGTGATCCACAATGTCAAAAGCGGCGGATAGGTCAAGAAGGATGAGGATAGAATAGAGACCTTGGAAACTTTTGTAAGTGCAGTTTTGATTGAATGAAGAGGGCGAAAGCCAGATCAGAGTGGGTCAAGAACAGCATGAGATGAGAGAAAGTCAAGGCAGCGGCGGTGAACGGCGCGTTCAAGTAACTTGGAAAGGAACGGGAGGAGGGAGATGGGTCGATAGTTGGAAGGACAGGTAGGGTCAAGTGAAGGCTTCTTAAGGAGCTGAAGGATAAGTGTTATGTTTCTCAAATGCTTATTGTGGTGTGGGTGCACCTCTGCGAGTTAGTTCCAACACTTAACCCTTGTGTCTGGTATGTTAAGTAATTCTCACCATTATTTTATTGCCTTACTAGTAAAAAAAGGCCCATTTCTCAAACAAATGAAACGGGCGCTAGCAAGGGTGTATAATGAGTAATATGCTCCAGGGGTATGAGATGCGGATTGTTTTCTCTATGTATTTTTTTTTACCTGTCTTTTGTTGTGATTTTTATTTATAGTATTTTTTTCAAAGATAAAGAGTACGCAGAAATTGAAAAAGTTTTTTCCTTGTCATCAAGCAGATAAAGCCATTACGTATGGGTTGTGTCCATCAACCAGCAGGGGGAGATAGAGAGCACTCAACTTTCCACAGTGCCTCATGGCCAGCCAGCTCCACTGCCTCTTCAGTATTCTCTATCTCCCCAAGCAGGGTGGCTGCAGCTTCTTCGAGCTCCATCAAAAATCTGCCTGGGGGTGGCTCCTGGCTTGCCAGTTGTTAGCCGGGGTGTTAGAGGCTATAGCAGCTTCACTTTGAAGGCACATAGGTCAGCCCTTTCCCTGCCTTACCCATGCCCCCGTGGATGTGGACATATTAGCTTGCTTTTCCCTGTCCTTTCCCACTCAGTGGATGCAGGCACATTGGTACGCCTTTCCCTGCCTTTCCCACTCATCTGAGCCTCCGGAGTTCTTATTACCTCTGCTTTCCTCACAGCGTAAAAAAAAAAAAAATGGAACAGAGGTTTTCCTTTGATTCTTCTATGGGACCGGAGCTGAGATACTCGGTCCGGTGAGGTAAGAGTGTTTTCTAACTCCTCCGGGGTGGGCCCGCGATCGGGGAGTTTTTGGCGCGAAACCGCCATTTTGAATTTTCCCGCCGTTTTTGGCGATGGCTGCAGAGAATGTAAAGCGCTGTTCCCGGTGTGGCAAGCGCAAATCAGCAGCGGGGCTCTGTAAATCATGCTGTACAGGTGTAAGAGCCGGCCCGAGCATGGCGAGCGATGATTCTTCCCGCTCAGAGCTGGCAGCGGACGCCATTTTGAATTCTCCACATGGCGCGGCCTCCGTAGAGACGGACAGCCCTGAGCCGGAGGGGGGGACCTTGAATTGAGGCTATTCAGGGAGCGGCTAGCCCCGGACGGGATCTGGGTGCCCAGGGCGAGTTTTCCTCCCCTGATTTTGTGTTGTTATTGCATAAAGCATATGTGCTGAAAAGAGCTCTCCCTCAAGGGTCGTCTGAGGCCCCTTCTATTGTCCCCCTCGGTGGATTCTGGCCTAGGACTGCCCGCTGAGGCTATTTTCCCTGATAATTGGCATAAAGAAAAGCGTAGAAGGGCTAATTCCCCTTCAGATTGTGGTGCACCTCCTCCCCCCCCCCCCCCCCCCCCCCCCCCCCCCCCCCCCCCCCCCCCCCCCGTGGTCGGGCTGTGAGGATTCGGAGAGTTCTGGCAGGCCTTCGTGGTCTGAGGAGCCAGAGTCAGGTGCAGAATTACCACAGGATCTGGATGATCCCTCCACAGTGAGGATTTTCCACTGTGATGAGCTGCCAGCGCTTATTTCAGATGCCCTACAGGTCCTTTCTATTGAAGAGCCTGACAGTGGCACGGCCTCCTCTGTGAATCCTAGGATGGCTAGTACCAAAAAGCCTGCTCGAGCCTTTCCTTTGCATGACTCCATCCAAGAGCTTATTTCCGCTCAGTGGGCTGATCCCGAGGGACCTTTGAAAGTTTCCAGGGCTATGGGGCAATTATACCCTCTGCGTGAGGAGCATTTGGCTTGCTTTGCAATGCCTAAAGTAGATGCCCTAGTCACTGCGGTGACAAAGAGAACTACCCTCCCTGTGGAAGGAGGAGTTGCCCTGAAGGATATACAAGACCGTAGGCTGGAAGCAGCACTTAAATGGTCCTTTGAAATTGCAGGTCTTACTGTTCGGGCGTCTGCATGCAGTTGTTATGCTGCTAGAGCCTGCCTGGCGTGGTTGCAACAGGCAGTGGAACAGCCCGGAGATGGAGCGGAGCCCTTCTCGGATGTGGCTCCGCGGCTGGAGTCGGCCTTGTCCTTTTTGGCTGATGCCGTTTATGATATTGTCAGAGCTTCGGCTAAACAAATGGCAGTAGCAGTGGCGGCTCACCTTCTTATTTGGCTACGACATTGGGCAGCGGACATGGCCTCTAAGCAAAGGTTGGTGAAGTTGCCCTTTCAAGGCCTTCTCCTATTTGGTGAGGAGTTGGAAAAAAAAATTGTTAAAGGCCTGGGAGATCCTAAACCCCAGCGCTTGCCCGAAGATAGGCCGAGGCCTTCCGCCAAGAGCCAGGCGGTCCACTCCTCTTATAGACCTCGCTTCCGTGAAGCTAGAAGGTACCGCCCGGGGCGTTCTACTGGGTTCACTTCTCGTGCCCGTTTTTCAGCAGAGGAACTCCTTTCACTCGGACAAGCATTCCGCAGCCACCGGCTCTAGGCCTGGAGTTCAGGGGCGAACCTCTCAATGATGGTGCGCCGGCCCCCTCCTCGCTTCCTGTCATCGGAGGATGTCTTTCCCTCTTTGCTGAGGAGTGGGCCAATATTTCCTCAGATCAGTGGGTTCTGGACCTGATCAGAGATGGCTACAGAATAGAATTCAATGCCCCAGTAAGAGACGTGTTTGTGGAGTCTCGATGCGGTTCTGCCGCCAAATGGGCGGCGGTAGAGTAGACTTTGCAAGGTCTGATTCAGTTAGGGGCCGTGTACCCGGCACCTCCCGCCAAACACGGCTACAGCCGATACTCCATCTACTTTGTGGTGCCGCGAAAAGGTGGGTCTTTTCGCCCTATTCTGGACTTAAAAGAATTAAACAAGTCCCTGAGAGTGCGGCATTTCTACATGGAAACCCTGCGCTCCGTCATTGCTGAGGTACAGCCAGGAGAGTTTCTCACGTCTCTAGACCTGAAAGAAGCGTACTTGCACATACCAATTTGGCCCCCGCACCAGAAGTTTCTGAGGTTTGCGGTGTTGGGAAAACATTTCCAGTTCCGGGCCTTGCCTTTTGGCCTCGCCACAGCTCCCTGAACCTTTTCAAAGGTAATGGTGGTAGTAGCTGCTTTGCTCAGGTGAGAAGGTATCAGGGTTCACCCGTACCTAGACGACTGGCTCATCAGAGCAGACTCTGTAACAGAGAGCTATCAAGCTACAGCCAGAGTGGAGGAGTGGCCTAGTGGTTAGGGTGGTGGACTTTGTCCTGGAGAACTGAGGAACTGAGTTCAATTCCCGGCACACGCAGCTCCTTGTGACTCTGGGCAAGTCACTTAACCCTCCATTGCCTACCGCATTGAGCCTGCCATGAGTGGGAAAGCGCGGGGTACAAATGTAACAAAAAAAAAAAAAAAAAAATCTAGGTTGGGTCGTCAATATGGCCAAAAGTCACCTGACCCCCTCGCAATCTCTAGAATATTTAGGGGCCAGGTTCGACACGGGCTATGTATACCTACCCGAGCTAAGGCGGTGCAAGCTTCAGAATCAGGTCCGTCTGCTCCTGAGGATGCCCTGCCCGCGAGCTTGGGACATTGTCCAGCTGCTGGGATCGATGACAGCCACATTGGAAGTGGTGCCCTGGGCGAGAGCGCACCTGAGACCTCTACAATATTCCCTACTTCAAAGATGGTCTCCAGTTTCTCAGGATTATCAATGCAGACTTTCTTGGCTCCCTGCGGCCCGACTCAGCATGGAGTGGTGGCTCTCAGACAGCATGCTGCGGCGAGGAATGCCGCTGGCGCTCCCCGATTGGTGTCTAGTAGTGACAGATGCCAGCCTGAAGGGCTGGGGCGCACATTGCCAAAGGGAAGCATGCCCAGGGTCTGTGGACACCCGAGGAGTTGGAGTGGTCCATCAACCGCCTGGAGTTGAAAGCGGTGTTTCAGGCGCTTCTGGCCTTTCAAGTGACCCTGGAAGGATTGGCTGTCAAGAGTGATGTCGGACAACACGACTGCAGTGGCCTACATAAATCGACAAGGCGGCACTCAGTGCAGAGCACTGGCCGCACAGGCCGAACAGATTTGCCACTGGGCCGAGCTGCATCTTCAGTTTCTGTCGGCAGCTCACATTGCAGGTCAGAGCAACGTGCAAGCCGATTATCTAAGCAGGCATCAGATCGATCCAGCAGAATGGGAACTAGCAGATGAAGTATTCCTGCAGATATGTGCCAAATGGGGCAAGCCAGTGATGGATCTTATGGCGACAAGTTCAAATGCCAAAGTCCCGTGCTTCCTCAGCAGACGGAGAGATCCTTGCTCGGCAGGGTTGGATGTCTTGACTCAGCCCTGGCCTCCGGGCCTTCTATATGTGTTCCCTCCGTGGCCCTTGATAGGGCGCGTGCTCCTGCGGATTCGGCTGCACCCAGGAGAAGTGGTCCTCATCGCCCCGGATTGGCCCAGGAGGCCTTGGTATGCGGACCTCCGACAGATGCTAGTGGAGGCTCCCCTTCCTTTACCTCTGGTACTGAACCTGTTGTCACAGGGCCCGGTAGCCATGGAGGACACCTGCTGCTTTGGTCTTATGGCATGGCGATTGAGAGGGCGCAATTGAGGGACAAAGGCTATTCAAACACAGTCATTTCCACTCTCCTGCAGGCCCGCAAGCGTTCCACTTCCGGGGCTTATGCCAGGATTTGGTGCCAGTTTGAGTCTTGGTGCGCTTCAAAAGCGATCACACCCATGCGGGCTCCTGTCTTGCCGATTCTGGACTTTTTGCAGGATGGTGTACACATAGGCTTGGCCTATAATACCCTGCGGGTGCAAGTGGCAGTGTTGGCCTCCCTTCGTGGTAAGGTTGAAGGCGTGTCTTTAGCTGCTTATCCAGATGTGGCACGGTTTCTTAGTGGGGTGCTTCGGCTCCGGCCTTCCGTGCAAGCACCCTGTCCAGCTTGGAACCTGGGTCTAGTTTTGAAGGCCCTGCAGGCTTCTCCTTTTGAGCCGCTTCGGCGAGCATCGGAGAATGATTTGACACTAAAGGCCGTTTTTCTTGTGGCCATTACTTCGGCGAGACAGGAGTCAGAGCTCCAGGCGCTGTCCTGTAGAGACCCATTTCTGCAATTCTCAGAGTCTGGGGTCACGGTTCGGACCGTGCCTTCCTTCATGCCTAAGGTGGTTTCAGCGTTTCACCCCAAACCAGCCTATTTTCTTGCCCTCCTTTGATATGGAGGAGTTTCCAGAATCTTTTGGGCAGTTGCACCTGTTGGATGTGCGCAGGACTCTGCTGCAGTATCTTGCGAGTTTCTATCTCTTTCAGGATCTATGATCATCTGTTTGTTTTGCTATCAGGTCCTCGCAGAGGGTCTCCAGCATCTAAAGCCACTATTGCCCGCTGGCTCAAAGAAACTATCTTTTCAGCTTATCTGCTTGTCTGCCGGTCTCCGCCTGTAGCCTTTAAGGCACATTCTACCAGAGCGATTTCTTCCTCTTGGGCTGAAACTGGAGCACTGTCTCGTCAAGAGATATGCAGTGCAGCAACATGGGCTTCTAAGCTCTCTGTTGCCCGACATTACAGGCTGGATGTGGCTGCTAGGAGGGATGCGCGTTTTGGAGCACAAGTGCTAGCGTGTGGTGTGACCTGTTCCCACCCTATATAGGGATTGCTTTGATACATCCCATATGTAATGGCTTCATCTGCATGATGACAAGAGAAAATTAGGTTCTTACCTTGGTAATTTTCTTTCCTTTAGTCATAGCAGATGAAGCCATGAGCCCTCCCTGCAGTGGTGTGCTGGAGCAGGCTCTCACAGGCTCGCAAGAGCGGGTTGTTAAGTTTTTAAGAATTTTGGGAGCCGGTTGTTAAAGTAGGGCCCTCCATGTCTACTTTAACAACTGGCTCCCAAAATGTGGGCTTGGGCCCCCTGCTGAATTCTCTTTTACTTTGCTGGTGGGGATGCTGAGCCCTGCCAGCCAAGTAAATAGACTGCTGCTGCTCCCAGCTCCTTGTTTCCAGCTCTGAGCAGCAGGCTAGGATTTCTCCAGTATGTGTGAGAAGTTTCAGCATGCTGCTCAGAGCAAGACGTTGGGAGTGGTGGCAGTCCATTTATTGGTTGCCAGCAAAGGTATGCCTAGCGTGCCCGCACGAAGGGAGGGAGGAGAGGGAGGCAAGTGTTGCTCACCCCCACCCGGCCACCCCTGGCCCTTCCAACTGCAGAGCTGGCTACGTCCGGAGAAAGAGCCTGTTGTTAAAAATTTACCAGCACACCCCTGCCTCCCTGTATGATTGTCTGTATGCTGTGAATCTGTTTCAGGTTCTGTTCTTGTTTCCTGAAGTTCCTTCCTTGGGAGAAAGTTGGGAAACAGTATTCAGGATTCATGTTCACTTATAGGAGGATGAGTCCATTCCCTCCAGTTTATGTTTTGGAGGATGAGTGTATTCCCTCCAGGAGGTTGCGTGTATCCCTTCCAGTTATACAATAAGGAGGATGAGTTTATTCCCTCCAGGAGGATGTGTTCATTCCCTCCTTTTGAGTTCATGCCCTTGTTAAGGGGCCATCGTTCGCTGTGAGGAAAGTTCATGTTATTCCCATTGCGGTTTGCCATACTGCTTTGGAAGCTTCAAATACTGAAGAGGCAGTGGAGCTAGCTGGCCATGAGGCACTGTGAAAAACTGAGTGCTCTCTATCTCCCCCTGCTGGTTGATGGACACAACCCATACGTAATGGCTTCATCTGCTATGACTTAAGGAAAGAAAATTACCAAGGTAAGACCCTAATTTTCCCATTATAAATATAATGGTTGTTTACATTTGCAAGAATTCTTTATAAACAATATTTTTAGTGAAAACTTTGTTACAATGAGGGAAAAGCTTTCCTTGTTCAGGACCATCTATGACTTTTACAATTGCATCAGAAGAGTTTCGAACTCGTGAAAATGCTACATACAGTTGCCCATGTGTAAACACTGGTTCTGGGAGGAAAATGCCAACTTTTTCATATGTTTATCCTTGTGACTTGTTAATTGTCATTGCAAAAGCCAATTTCACAGGAAATTGTTTTCGACGTAATGTGAATGGGAGGCCAGTGTTAGATGGTGCTAGTTCAATACTTGGTATAAAAACAGTACTCCCTGCAGTTGATCCAGTGATTACTTGACTAATAATGAGGTTAGGTTTCAAGTCTTTGACTATTAAGCGAGTTCCGTTACATAAACTTCGCTTGGTATTTAAATTCCTGAGTAGTATAATTATGGCTCCAATTTTTAAATGCAGTTTATGGCAAGGCATGCCAGTTGGAGTTTGTTCATGAAGGAACTTTACAGGATATAACTGATGTTCCTCATCATTGGAGTCATGAATGGAGTCCAAACTTAAATAAGTAACTGTCTCACCTTCTAAAATATTTAGAACGGCCTCATTTATCTTGTCTACATGTGCATTTTTGGGGCAAAGATTAGCCTTTTTAGCAAAGTTCAAAACACTATCTGTGGTAATTTTTTCTCCAGAAACGGCATTAACTCTTTTGCCATCACAAATGTGGTTCTGTGGGATTTCGATAATATCTTTGAAACTGTCTGGACATGGAAGATTTCCGTCAGCTAAAGTAATAAGCCAGTTGTTGAAATCTGGGTCTACAGAGCGGACGTTGTTTAATTTGAGTATTTCAAATTTTTTCCATAGTTTATTTAACTTAATACTTGCTTCAATAATGTGAGCTTGATCACCATGTGGTACCATTGGTAGAGTTTGTTGAAAATCTCCACCAAGGAGAAGAACTTTCCCGCCAAATGGTTTCTGATTGTTCATGATGTCTTTGAGGAGTCTGTCTACAGCAGTAAGTGCCATAGTGGGTGCCATAGTTGATTCATCCCAAATAAGGATTTTAGCATCTCTAATGATGGAAGCATCGTTTGTTGTTAATCTGATACTTGATGTTGACGTTTCCAGTAGAGGAATAGGTAACTTAAACTGTGAATGATAAGTTCGTCCTCCTGGAAGTAGATTTGCAGCAATTCCTGTAGAAGCACAGGTAGTGCAATTCCTCCATCTCCTCGGATGGTGCTCAGGATAGTGTTATACTATATGTTTTTCCACTTCCACCAGGACTGTCTAGGAAGAAGCATGTGTGGGTTATGTATTTTGTATTGCAGGCAGTAAGTATAGTATGAAATGTTCCCTTGGCTCATTATTTAGGTTTTCTAGCATTTGTTGAGCTTTACGCTTTTCATCTTGAACGTTGAAGGCAAGTTTAGGATCTTCTAGTCTGTGGATGACTGTTGGTAAACCAAATTGTTCAAGTTTTTTTTATTTTTATTTATTATTTATTAGTTTCAATAATACAAACGAATAATCATTTGTAAGGCAATACAGAGAAATTATTTACAAGAAAATGAAAAGAAAACATAGAAAATCTAACAGAGATTTCCAGAATACAATTATTTATACTCTGCCTCAGACCACAATCTAGGAAGGGGGGTAGTGGGTTGTAAGTACAATTTCAAGGAGAATGTAACTTAAGAAGAAACTATTTTAATAACGTATAGGTAAGTCCTGATCTTTATCCCAAGTTATTATTGCTGATAGTTCTTAATGTCATTCAACTAGAAGATCTTTAGAGTCCAGAAACGTCTTTAGTTGAGATGGTTCAAAAAAAACATATTTTGTCCCAGACAGGCGAATCAAACATTTACAAGGGTAGGCCAACATAAATGTTGCACCTAATCCCTTGACTTCGTCTCTCATAAGTAAAAATTGTTTTCTCCTTTGTTGTGTAATCTTTGCCACATCCGGGAACATCCACACTTTCTGGCCACAAAATGTTTTAGAAGAATATTTAAAATACAGTTTCATCAACATATTTATATCTTGTTCGAAAACTAAAGTTATAATCAAAGTTCCTCTGGATGTGATCTCATCCATAGATTCTTCCAGAACAGCTGTTAAATTTTGAATGTCAATAGCGGGCATAGTTTTCACTGGTTCTGAAACTTCTCTATTTTTTTGAACATTTGGCAAATAATAGACTTTACTGCAAGGAGGTATATCTGTTGAAGATAGATTCAGTATTTCTTGAAAATACTTCTTAAGAAAATCACGGGGTGTCATTATTGACGATATAGGAAAATTAAGTAATCTCAGAGTCAGTCGTCGATTGTGATTTTCTAATTGTTCTAATTTCCGTGCCGAAAAACTTTATCTTTAACCAAAGTATCCACTACCATTTTCACAGAGTTAACCTCTTCTTTTAGTTGACCTATTTGATTAGCATGATCTTGTTTTATATTATCTTGAGAGTCAGACATAGTCGTCAATTTACTCACTATCATAAGCATTTGTTTAGTGGAATTTGCCACCTCTTCCGTCAGTTTCTGGACCGCTTGCCAAATGACTTCCATTGTCACCTCCTTGAGCACTTCCTGCTCCTCGATGTCTCCCTCTGCTCCTCCAGGAGAAGCACCGCTGTGCGAGCTCAGACTCAACACTTCGGAGTCAGTCCGGTCCGCAACTTCCAACCTGGAGACAGCAGGGCAGGGTGGTGGATTCAGCATAGGCGGCGATAAAGAAGTTTCCGGCCCCAAAGTCGGCGTCGCTCCCTTGACGTCGCTTACAGCAGGGCTCGCCGATCCTTGTCCAGGAGGTAAGCTTCTCACATAGCGGTCAATTGTTTGCTGGGCGGGGGACGTCGTTAGGGGTATCGGCGGCAATCTCCTTGTCGTCCCTTTTCTTTTAGTGTGTGGCATTTTAATTTTCAAAAGGAAAACAGACCCGAGGAATCACCCGCTAACACAGAGAACGCTGAGAGACCAGCTAGGACGCCATCTTGCCACGCCCCCTTCCTCCAAATTGTTCAAGTTTTTTGCCATGTGTAGTTAGAATGGCTTGGATTTTCTGAAGGCACAATTGTTCAAAAACCGAGCAATCACCTTGGCAACCACGGATGTGTTGAAAATCTTGTATCATAGTAAGTTTGTATTTTTGGAAAATTTGGAAAGCATTTGATGGTATGGCAAAAACACAAATGTATGCAAAATGGTGTCTGATTTGCTGTGGCATGCTGCATGTGAGTGCATCGTCTAAGGTGTTCTCCCACAGAGCTTCATCGTCAATGAGCCCCATTTTCTTGGCTGCATCTTGAAATGTATTATAAAGAATAAGTTCAACTGTTTTTAAGTCTTCAAAGGACTTAGCCCCTGGTTGGTGTAGTAGAATTAACCTTAAACAGTAACACTCAGGGTCTGCTGAAAAATTAACTGCATACATTCTCCCAATTATTTTGTCATGTCCTGCTTTTCTACGTTTCCACTTTCGTTCTCTTTTGTTGAAAGTATAGTACATAGGAATATCTGCCTAGAAAATGGTCTTTGGAGGATTCTCTTCTGCATTAAGTTTAAACCATGCTATTAAAGTGGTGTCCCTTGTTCTGGCTCTTTGTACTGCAGCCTCAACTTCGTGAGGGTGAAAAACAATGCTTTGTTGATCTGGTAAGTGTATTTCCAATCTCTGGATAATATGTAATTGGTGATGCATTTCAAAGCTGTTTAATCGCCATGCAGCTTCGGGAGCACTAACAAATCTAGAGTCAGTAAACGTTTAAATTTCATCATGTTGTAAAGTTTGGTGCTCTGTAATAACCACATTGGCACAATCGTGTCCTTTATAGACATACGTAAAGAGGTACTTGACACTTTTAATAGATGCACATACTTCCACATTTATATGGGAATTGTACTTTAAAAGTAAGAAAGGGTTATAAGGGACTACCCAAGTGTTATTAATGAATTTTCTATTTAAGAGTATACCGACGCCGGTATCCCTTCTGTGGTATTTGGGATATCCATCACAGTTCTCAATAGTTCAATTTTGGAGTGGTTTTGGAAACTGTTTAGAGCACTTCCCATAAAGCATGCAGGGAAAATTTAAGTTATGATACATGGCCCATGCATTGACCATATGTTTAGCAACTGTTGTATGGAGACGTGGAAAGTTGTTTATTTCAGGAATTTCAGTGCATACGATTTTGTCAGTTATTTCCTTTCTTTTCGGCTTGTGTTCCTCTTTCAGGATAATTAACATATGAGCGTGAGGTAAACCACGCTTTTGAAATTCAGTGACATGAAGTTTTGCAAGAGGGACACCAAGTACGTGTTGTTTGCATATATCGTGTAGTAACTCTTTTAGTTTTAAATGCAACACCCTTGCCAATAAGTCAGGTCGAAAATCTGGTGCCTGACCTTTTTTGAGATTTTGAGTAATTTCTTCCCATCTTGGGTTGCAGGTCATAGTAATGAACAGATCTGTCTTGCCATATTTGCAAACTATTGCCATTGCATCCTGATAATTTTGATGCATATTTCTTGGGCTGCCGGCAAATGATGATGGTAAAATAAATGCCTGGCCAGGTGTAAATCCTCCATTTGCAGCTTCACTTGCAAGGTGGTCCATTAACCCAGAGTATTTTTCAACTCTTAACAGTTTTTGATTTTGTCGAATATAATTTAGTCTGTTTGCCTCTGTTTTAATATATGCATCAAGAAACTATTTTTCCATTAGTTTTCCTGCACTAAGAAAAGGATTGAATTTGTCTCTTATTGCCAAACAGTACCCATAGTACTGCATTTGCGTAACTCTTATTCCTTGTCATCAAGCAGATGAAGCCATTACGTATGTGTTGTGTCCATCAACCAGCAGGAGGAGATAGAGAGCACGCAATTTTTCACAGTGCCTCATGGCCAGCTAGCTCCACTGCCTCTTCAGTATTCTCTATCTCCCCAAGCAGAGCTTCTTCGAGCTCCATCAAAAAGCTGCCTGGGGGTGGCTCCTGGCTTGCCAGTTGTTAGCCGGGGTGTTAGAGGCTATAGCAGCTTCACTTTGAAAGCACATAGGTCAGCCCTTTCCCTGCCTTACCCATGCCCCCGTGGATGTGGACATATTAGCTTGCTTTTCCCTGTCCTTTCCCACTCAGTGGATGCAGGCACATTGGTTCGCCTTTCCCTGACTTTCCCACTTATCTGAGCCTCCGGAGTGTTTTTATTTACCTCTTTTGCCTCTGCTTTCCTCACAGCGTTAAAAAAATAAATAATTAAAGTCACGTCGCGCTTTAGCACAGCGATCTTGGAAAAGAGGTTTTTTTTCTTGAGATTCCTCTGCAGGACCGGAGCTGTGATACTCGGTCTAGTGAGGTAAGAGTGTTTTCTGACTCCTCCGGGGTGGGCCCGCAATCGGGACGTTTTTGGCGCGAAACGCCATTTTTGAATTTTACCGCCGTTTTCGGCGATGGCTGCGGAGACTGTAAAGCGCTGTTCTAAATGTGGCAAGCGCAAATCAGCAGTGGGGCTCTGTAATTCGTGCTGTACAGACGGTAGAGCCAGCCCGAGCATGGCGAGCGGCGATCTTTTGCGCTCTGAGCTGGCAGCGGACGCCATTTTGGATTTTTCACATGGCGCGGCCTCCGTTGCGACGGAGAGCCCTGAATCCGGGGGGGGGGGGGGGTCCTCTGAGTGAGGCTAATAATAGAGCTGATAGCCCTGGGCAGGATCTGGGCGGTCAGGGAGCGGTTTTCTCCCCTGATTTTGTTTCAATGCTGCATAGGGCGTACATGCTTAAAAGAGCTCTTCCACAGGGTTCATCGGACCCTCTGCCTGCCCCCCCCCCCCCCCCCCCCCCCCCCGGTGGATCCTGGCCTTTTGGAGTTGGCTTTGCCTGTTTCTTATCCTCCTGATAAACGCAGAAGGGCTAATTCCCCTTCTGAGTGTGGCGTAACCCCCTTTTCCCCCCCGTGGTCGGGCTATGAGGATTCTGAGGGGTCTGGCAGAACTTCTTGGGCTGAGGAGCCAGAGTCGGGTGCAGAATTGCCACAGGAGCTTGATGATCCGTCTGCGGTGAGGATTTTCCATCGCGAGGAGCTGCCAGCTCTTATTTCAGATGCCTTACAAGCCCTCTTGATTGAAGATCCTGGGAGTAGCACAGCCTCCTCTGTTAATCCAAGGATGGCTATTACCAGAAAGCCTGCTCGAGCCTTTCCTTTGCATGACTCCATCCAAGAGCTTATTTCGGCTCAATGGGCTGACCCTGAGGTTGCCAGGGCTATGGGGTAATTATACCCTCTGAGTGAGGAACATTTGGCTCGCTTTGCAATGCCTAAAGTTGATGCCCTGGTCACGGCTGTGACAAAGAGAACTACCCTCCCTGTTGAAGGAGGTGTTGCCCTGAAGGATATTCAAGACCGCAGGCTTGATTCAGCTCTGAAGCGGTCCTTTGATTTGGCAGGTCTCACTGTTCGGGCATCTGCATGCAGTTGTTATACTGCTGGAGCCTGCCTGGCTTGGTTACAGCAGGCAGTGGAACAGCCCGGTGATGGAGCGGAGACCTTATCTGAAGTGGCTCCGCGGATGGAGTCGGCCTTGTCCTTTTTGGCTGACACCCTTTATGATATGGTCAGAGCTTCGGCTAAACAAATGGCTGTAGCAGTGGCGGCTCGCCGCACTCTTTGGCTACGACATTGGGCGGCGGACATGGCCTCTAAGCAAAGGTTGGTGAAGTTGCCCTTTCAAGGCCTTCTCCTGTTTGGTGAGGAGCTGGAAAACATTGTTAAAGGCCTGGGGGATTCCAAACCTCAGCACGTGCCCGAAGATAGGCCGAAGCCTTCCTCTAAGGATCAGGTGGTCCGCTCCTCTTACAGACCTCGCTTTCGTGAAGCTAGAAGGTACCGCCCGGGGCGTGCTGCTGGGTTCATTTCGCGTGCCCGCTTTCAGCAGAGAAACTCCTTTTGCTCGGACAAACGTTCCGCAGCTGCCGGTTCAAGGCCTGGAGTTTAGGGGCGACCCTCTCAACGATGGTGCGCCAGCTCCCTCCTCGTTTCCTGTCATCGGAGGAAGACTTCCCCTCTTTTTCGAGGAGTGGGCCAAAATCTCTGCAGATCAGTGGGTCTTGGACCTGATCAGAGACGGATACCGAATAGAATTCGATGCCCCGGTGAGAGACGTGTTTGTGGAGTCCCGATGCGGTTCTGCCGCCAAACGGGTGGCGGTAGAGGAGACTTTGCACAGTCTGTGCCGGATAGGGGCTGTGACCCCAGTTCCTCCCGCCGAACAAGGTCTAGGCCGCTACTCCATTTACTTTGTGGTGCCACGAAAAGGCGGATCTTTTCGCCCGATCCTGGACTTAAAAGAGCTAAACAAGTCCTTAAGAGTGCGGCATTTTTACATGGAAACCCTGCGCTCCGTCATTGCGGCGGTACAGCCAGGAGAGTTTGTCACGTCTCTGGACCTGAAAGAAGCTTACGTGCACATACCAATTTGGCCCCCGCACCAGAAGTTTCTGCAGTTTGCGGTGTTGGGAAAACATTTCCAGTTTCGGGCCTTGCCTTTTGGCCTCGCCACAGCTCCCCGAACCTTCTCCAAGGTAATGGTGGTAGTAGCTGCCTTTCTCAGGCGAGAGGGTATCCGGGTTCACCCGTACCTAGACGACTGGCTCATCAGAGCAGACTCAGAAAAAGAGAGTCATCTAGCTACAGCCAGAGTGGTTTCAGTCCTTCAATCTCTGGGCTGGGTCGTCAATATGGCCAAAAGGTACCTGACCCCCTCGCAATCTCTAGAATATTTGGGGGCCAGGTTCGACACAGCCTCGGGCTATGTGTTTCTTCCCGAGCAAAGGCAGTGCAAGCTTCAGAATCAGGTCCGTCTGCTCCTGAGGATGGCCCGCCCGCGAGCTTGGGACATTGTCCAGCTGTTGGGATCGATGACGGCCACCTTGGAAGTGGTGCCATGGGCGAGAGCGCAACTGAGACCTCTACAGTATTCTCTACTTCAACGATGGTCTCCAGTATCTCAGGATTATCAGTGCAGACTTTCTTGGCTCCCTGCGGCCCGCCTCAGTATGGAGTGGTGGCTCTCGGACAGCATGTTGCGGCGGGGAATGCCGCTGGCGCTCCCTGATTGGTGCCTAGTGGTGACAGATGCCAGCCTGAAGGGCTCGGGCGCACATTGCCAGGGGAAGCATGCCCAGGGTCTGTGGACGCCCGATGAGTCGGAGTGGCCTATCAACCGCCTGGAGTTGAAAGCGGTTATTTCAGGCTCTTCTGGCCTTTCAAGTGACCCTGGAAGGATTGGCTGTCAAGGGTGATGTCGGACAACACGACAGCAGTGGCCTACATAAATCGACAAGGTGGCACTCAGTGCAGAGCTCTAGCCGCACAGGCCGAACAAATTTGCCACTGGGCCGAGCTGCACCTACAGTCCCTGTCAGCAGCTCACATTGCAGGTCAGAGCAACGTGCAAGCCGACTATCTAAGCAGGCATCAGATCAATCCAGCGGAGTGGGAACTAGCAGACGATGTATTCCTGCAGATATGTGCCAAATGGGGCAAGCCAGTGATGGATCTTATGGCGACAGTGCCAATGCCAAAGTCCCGTGCTTCTTCAGCAGATGGAGGGATCCTCGCTCTGCCGGGTTGGATGCCTTGGCTCAACCCTGGCCCCTGGGCTTGCTGTATGTCTTCCCTCCGTGGCCCTTGATAGGGCGAGTGCTCCTGCGGATTCGGCTGCATCCAAGAGAAGTGATGCTCATCGCCCCAGATTGGCCCAGGAGGCCTTGGTATGCGGACCTCCGACAGATGCTGTTGGCGGCTCCCTTTCCGTTACCTCTGGTTCCGCACCTGTTGTCACAGGGTCCGGTGGCCATGGAGGACGCCTGCCGCTTTGATGGGTGTCAGAGCTCCAGGCTTAGTAACATTAAGTTGAAATTGTTGTTGGAAAATATCACGATTGAAACATTACAATTGAGTATTATATTTTTATCATAAAAAAAGTGGAGTTTTTTAAGACCAACGATTATAATGGAGTCCTAAGTAAGCAGACGATTAGATGGATTGATACATTGAACAAGAATATCGTCATGCTAGGACTGATGAGGTCTTTTTTCTCCTTTTTTTGATTAAAAAGCAAAAAGAAAAAAGTAAAAATGATTGCAAGAAAAAGAAAGAAAGATTGATATCACATTGTATATGGATACGTGTTTATATATTGTTTACTAGGGTTCAGCTTGTCATTTGACAATATAGCTTGCATGTGAGGCCATTTTAGATCCCAGGATTGTAGGAAGTCTTTGCATTCACGTGCGTTGGTGGAGTTGGGGTCTTCTAGGTGGAGGTTTATGTCACCTTGTATTAGTGTGTTGGAGTTGTTTACACAGGTGTTTGAGGTGAAGTCTGTGAAGATAGGCTGGCTTTCGTTCCAGTTACCTGGCGGTCTGTAAAACAGGACACAGTTCAGATGATCAATCAGAGACTTGTTATGGATTCTGAGTGAAGCAATTTCTAGTTGGGGTGTTATGGATACGGCAGTAGTTTTGGTGGTGAATTGGGTTTGGTAAATTAGTGCAATGCCTCCACCTCTCTTTCCCAATCTGGTCCAGTGAGTAATTTTGTAGCCTGGGGGGGCATAGTTCGAGGATTATGGGGTCCTTTTGCTCGTGGATCCATGTTTCATTGATGAAGATAAGATCAAGGTTTTCTGAGCTGATCCAGTCTGATATTGTTGTCGTTTTGTTAACTACAGATCTAGCATTAATGTAACCCACTTTAACCCACTTGGATATTTTGGTATGGGGCTGTTAGGTTTGATGATATGTGGATGTTTGTTAGTTGTCGTTCCTTGGATGGTGTGTGTTTACTGTGGTCTTTCCTTCCATTCTGTTGGTATTTAGATAGTCTTCCTCTAATTTGGTGGTTGTCGGTTTGGTGAAGTGTGGAGTGTTTGATCAGTCTTTGGTGATTTTGTAGGATGGGTATGATGTTATTTTCTGTAAGTGGGATGGATAGTGTTAGGTGGCTCAGTGAAAAGGGAGTAGCTAACTAGGAGTATTTTGATTGTGTTCATTTTGGTGTCAGTTTAGGATAGATAGGTTACTCACAGTCAGATGCTCAGTAGTGATGTCTTGGGTGCAGAGCTCTGTAAGTCTGGGCACCGTTTTGCTGGTTGGAGGTAGAGAGGTTCCATTAGAAAGGGCGTTGTGCTGTTGGAATCAGATACTTGAGTGTTACGTCCTAGGGTATAAGGCCTCCATGGTACTGGGCGCAGTGCTGTTGGTTAGCGGCAAAGTCAGGGAGGCTGTCGTATGCGTGGTTGTTTTATCAGATGTGTTGCTGCGGGTGGAGGGACTCCGTGGATTCGTAATGTTGTGTCAGTGGTTGTGATGAGTAGGTAATTAGAGGTAGTGCTCTATGGTGCGAGTTCTTCTCATCTCCGGGGCTACAATAATGGTTGGTGAACCATCCAGAGTTTTGTAGGTTTTTGTGATTTTTGTAAAGTTTGGTGACAAGAAGCCACTCTGGCACAGATCCGCTCAGGAGATGTAGTGCCACCGGTAGCAGCTCATTTTTTGTGATCCACTGTCTCCGGCCAACCCCAATCACACTCGTCGGTGGTGCGAGCCACTTCAGTCCGCTGTCCGCCGCATGCGGTGTGGGGTAGTGCCTTCCGGCCATGAGCCGCTCCGAGTTATGCGTCGCTCATGCGTTGCCTACGTCGCGTATCTCCCGCCTCTCCGATGCTCGGTTCTCTCACCTGCACCCCTTGTCTGTCTCTCTACGTTCCGCAGCTTAGTCTGTGCTGCATTTCGCTCTCTTCCCCACTGATTAGTGCCTTCTGCAGTGTTCGGCACTAATAGTCAGAACGCTGGTATCTGAAGCGGGCTTGATGGGTGAGCAGCTATACGGAGGTGGGTGCTTGAGGGCGGGCCGTCTGTCGTTGCAGGCAGTATCCGTCGATGGCTGGCGTTCAGCGGTGCCGGGGATGTTCGCGGCCAGACGGCCCACTGAAGATGCTGGAGGTGGGTGCTGTCGGGCGGTAGTCAGGCCGGGATCGGGCGGCCACGCGGTTTTGAGTGTGCGTGTGTGGATAATCTTGGCAGGCTTCCAGTGGTGTCCCGGCTCGGTCCAAATGACCGGGAGGTAGTCCAGGCTCCGCAGCATACCTTACTCCCCACTCCGGCGATATCAGGCCCGTTTGCAGCCGATCTCCGGTTAGATCTGATGCTTGTGTCTGTGTCAGAGTTGAGGTCTGCGCATCAGCCTGGGAACAGAGAGGATTAATAGTAACATAGTAAGTGACAGCAGATAAAAACCTGAACGCTCCATCCAGTCTGCCCAATAGTCACATTCATTATCAATTCATGATTAAATCAACAATGAACGTGATGCGTTTCTGGGACATAGACCGTAGCAGTCCACCCGGCCCTATCCTTATGTTCCAACTGCTGGAGTTGCCGTCAAAGCCCACTCCAGCCTGTTCGTCTTCTCATTTGCGGGACACAGACTGTAAAAGTCTGTCCAGCACTGTCCTCATATTCCAGCCATTAAAGTTGCTGTCTAAGCCCTTTCCAGCCCATCCTAAACCCGATTGCCATATATGAGAGAGAGACATTACAAGTCTGCCCGGTATCTGCCCTAGTTCATCACAGCTGGAGTCGCCATCTAAGCGTCACTTGACACATCCACACACATGCAGCCATTTAAGATTAGTGTTTTTTTATAGCTTCCATTTTCTAATTAGAGATCCTCTGTGTTCATCCCACACCTTTTTGAATTCTGTCACCATTTGTGTATCTCACACCATTTCCTCATCTGTACTGTTAAAGCGAGGAGGAGGAGACAGCACTCAAAGAACTTGGTACTTGGTAGGTGAGAGGCTGATAGAAGAGCAGCGTACACTTCCATGGGAACCCCGCAGGAAATGCTGCTGTCCCCACGGGATCCCCGCAGAACTGCTTCCAACCTCACGGGAACCCCGTGAAACCTGTTCCCATGCAGTTCTCTACTCTGAGCTACTGCTGTTTGTGCCGGCCCCGCAACTTGCCTCCAAAGTGTTTGCAATTCGCTAGTTTGATACAACACACTGGTTGAGGACCATTGGTCTTGACTCAGCAGCACAAGAGCTTGAAGAGCCAATAGAAATTCCTTCCTAACAAATAATGCTGAAACCATGTCATGATCTTCAACTTAAAATACACTACACAAGTCACATTTTTATTGTGCATATGTATTATGAAGGAATCCAGCATAAAACCCAGATTCCTCATTTTCCTGGTGCAAGTCTGTCTCATGCTTATTAGTTGTTGATATTCTGAAAACCTGACTGGCTAAGTGTGTCCCGAGGACTGGATTGCGAATCCCTGGCCTAAGGTTATCTCATATTTCCATCTTAGTCCATCATCCTTACAACATTTTTACCTTGGTTCACATCTATACTAACAGATTGGATCATGTCAGAAAATCTTGACCTACTCTTCATTAATGAAACCTGGATCCATGACCAAAAGGACCCTATAATCCTAGACCTGTGCCCTCCAGGATACAAAATCACACACTGGACAAGGAAAGAAAAAAGAGGCGGAGGCATAGCACTAATCTATCGGTCCCATTTTACCACTGAAACCACTGCCGAGTCCATAACACCCCAACTAGGAATTGCATCAGTCAGAATCCACAACATAACCCTACGTGATCACTTGAACTGTGTCTTGTCCTACAGACCTCCAGGCAACTGGAACGAAGGCCAGACTGACTTCATTTCAAACACATGTGCAACCAACTCCAATATACTAGTAGTAGGAGATATCAACCTTCACTTAGAAGACTCAAACTCTATCAACACACAAGAATGTAAGGAATTCCTCCGCTTATGGGATCTCAAATGGCTACAAATGCAAGCAACCCACGTCAAAGGACACACACTTGATCTCATCTCACACAAACTTTCAACAGACCAGAACTTAATAATAGCTGATATCAAATGGACAGAAACACCCTGGACCGACCACTACAAACTAAACTTACACTGGCGGAGAAGGGTTTACAATGAACCCAAGAACACACATCCTACAGCACGAGGTCAAGTAGACACGAAAACATTCTTGCAACTGATATACAGTAAGGAATGGTCAACACAAACAGACCCAATACACTACCTAATAGAATGGGATAAAAGATGCAAAAGCATACTAGACGAAATAGCACCCTTACGAACAAGAACCTCACGCATGCATTACTCGATACCATGGTTCAACAATGAACTGAAAAAGCTAAAAACACACTCCAGGAAACACTTTTGTTTTTCTCCATGCTCGTTCGAAACAAAAGATGAACATACACTTAACACATGGAAATAATTACAAAGAAAATACAAATACACAATAAGACAGACCAAAAGGTCATACTACAAAGCTAAAATAGGGACAGATTACAAAGACACAAAGAAATTATACCAACTCATGAACAAACTCCTAGACACCAACTTGGTCACTACAACGAATACAGACATCCCATCTGCAGATAAACTTGCCAAGTATTTCAACGAAAAAATTGTAAACCTACGCAACACGCTACCTCAGGACACCACTGACATTGAAAACTTCCTTAATGAGTTGGACCCAACCACTGGAGAATACCCGGCTGACCGGACTTGGTTAAACTTTGCCCTCCTTACTGTCGAAACAGTTACCCAGGCGATTATAAGGTTCTCCAACACTCACTGTAAATTAGATACCTGTCCCAGCTACCTAATGAAATCCACCCCTGACCACTTCATAGCAGACCTCACATCCCACCTAAATTACATGCTTCAGCAAGTCCTCTTCCATAAGGAAAATGGCAACATCCTACTCACCCCGATACCAAAAGATACCAAGAAAAAAAAACAAATGAAATCACTAACTACCGTCCAGTAGCATCGATCCCGTTGGCAGTCAAACTGATGGAAAACATGGTAACCAAACAACTTACAGATTACATAAACAAATTCTCAATATTACATGAAACACAATCAGGTTCCCCCCCGCCCCCCCCTCCACAGCACTGAAACAGTACTAATCACTCTCCTAGCCAAATTCAAGCAGGAAATAGTAATAGGCAAAAACATCCTTCTCCTCCAATTCGATATGTCTAGTGCATTTGACATGGTAAACCATAATATATGAATAAGGTTACTAGACAAGTTTGGGATCGGTGGAAACATACTTAGCTGGATCAAGGGCTTCCTAACCACAAGAACATATCAACAGGGCCGGTCTTAGCAAGTGCGGGGCCCTATGCAGACCAATTTGATGGGGCCCCACCCTAGCCCCGCCCCCACCCTAACTCCGCCCCCACCCTAGCTCCAGGGCTCGCCACCCCTCCCTCCGAGCTCCAAGGCCCCCAGCTCCAGGGCTTGTCGATCCTGCAGTCAGTGCCAACTGAAAGCCATGTCTTTTTCACAAACACAGATACACCCTAATCCACTATAGAATAAGTAATCATAAACTTTCTATTTAGACAAAAAATAAAATGAAACCCCAAGATGCCAGACTCTGCATACAATGCAACACCACAGAAACAGAAAATGTCCCCTAGTACTGTGCAAAATATAAAGACAGCAGATGTAAATTTGAAAAAAACTAACAAATACCAATCACCACTTTACAAATTAACAAATAGAAATAAAACAAATATAGAAAATAAAATACCATTTTATTGAACTAATATATTTAACTTTCAGAGGCCAAAACCTCCTTCCTCAGGTCAATACAGTATAGTACTGTTACAGTATCCTATCCTGACCTGAGGAAGGGGGTTTTGTTCTCCGAAAGTTAGCCAAAATGTATTAAAATTAGTCCAATAAAAAGATTACCTTGTTTGCATGTTCTATTATAAACATTTATTAACATATCTACAATACTACTTTATCCTAAAGCAAAAAAATTTAAATATATATTTTATTTACAGTTTGTTGTCTCTGGTTTCTGCTTTCCTCATCTTTTCACTGTCTTCATTCCATCCAGCATCTGTCTTCGGTCTCTCTCTGCCATCCAGTGTCTGCCCTCTCTGCTGTCCCCTCCATCCAATGTCTGCCCTCTCTTCCTGCCCCTTCCATCCACATCTGCCCTCTATCTCTGCCCCTTCCATGATCCATCCACCATCTGCCCCTGTCTGCCCTCTCTCTCTCCCCCATCCATTCACTGTCTGCCCTTTCTATCCCTTCCATCCACTGTCTTTCTCTCTGCTCCTTCAATCCACCATTTGCCCTCCCTCTCTCATCCATCCAGGGTTTGCCCTCCCTCTTGCTCCCCCATCCAGGATCTGCCCCTCTCTCCGCCCCTTTTTTTCAGCCCCCAGTTCCAGCCCCACTATCCCACCAGTCCCCCATTTCAGCCCCAGCCCTTTTCTCCCACCAGTCCCGAGCTTCAGCCCCCCAGCCACTTCTCCCTGTCCCCTTTTCAGCCCCCAGTCCCCCGTTTGAGCCCCTGCCCCTTTTCAGTCTCCAGCCTCTTATCCCACCTAACCTCCTTTTCAGCCCCCAGTTCCAGCCCCCTTCATCCACATGCCTTGTATTAGGGCCCCCCTTTTCAGAACCATTCTCCCATCTGACCCACGCATACCCCATTTTCCCACCAGCCCCAGGCATGGCCCCCATTTTCCCATATTGCCCCTTCTCAGACCCAGTCCCCTTCTCCCATCCAAGAACCCCAGTCCCCTCCCCACCCGTCCCCTTCAACCATCCAAGAACCCCCTCTCCACCTCAGTCCCCTTCTCCCATCCAAGAACCCCAGTCTCCTCCCTACCCGTCCCCTTCTCCCATCTGAGAATCCCCTCCCCAGTCTCTCCCATCCAAGAACCCCAGTCCCCTCCCCACCCGTCCCCTTCAAGCATCCAAGAACCCCCTCCCCATCCCCTTCTCCCATCCTTGAACCCCCTCCCCACCTCAGTCCCCTTCTCCCATTCAAGAACCCCAGTCCAGTCCTCTCCCCACCCGTCCCCTTCTCCCATCCGAAAACCCCCTCCCCAGTCTCTCCCATCCAAGAACCCCAGTCCCCTCCCCACCCGTCCCCTTCAACTATCCAAGAACCCCCTCCCCACCTCCTTCTGCTTCTCCCATCCGTAAACCCCCTCCCCACCTCAGTCTCCTTCCCATTTGAGAACCCCCTCCCCACCCCACCCTTCCCCCACCTGAGAGCCCCACACCCTTCTCCCATCTGAGTCCCTCCCCACCTACCAGCTCCATTCTCCTGCCGCCCAGGCCCACCACCCTCACTGCCTTTAAAAAAACCCCAATTTGAAGCGCTGGAGTAACAGGCAGCAGCGCCTCGCATCTGCCCTTCTACTAAAAATCTCTTCGACGACGTCATTGGGCCTTCCCACATTGAGTCCCGCCCGCCCTCGCGGTAATTGGAAGTTACCTCAGAGGAGGGCGGGACTCAATGTGGGAAGGCCCAATGACGTTGTCGAAGAGAGTTTTTAGTAGAAGGGCAGACGCGAGGCGCTGCTGCCTGTTACTCCAGCGCTTCAAATTGGGTTTTAAAGGCAGGACAGGACGAGCAGCGCCGGGAGCGGACTCGGAGCACCCCCCACCCACCACCACCCGCTGATATCTGGGGCGGAGCGCCCCCACCACGTCGCCGTCGCGCGTTGTTGAACTTGGGAGGGAGGGAGAGTGGTGCTCGGGCGGTCGGGGCGGGGTGACCTGAGGCGCGCTGCACGGGGCCCCCCTGAGCGCGAGGCCCTATGCGGCCGCCTCGGTCGCCTCGCCTTAAGACCGGCCCTGCATATCAAGTAAAATCAAACTCAAACATATCATCACTGTGGAAAGCAGACTGTGGAGTACCACAAGGATCACTGCTATCACAAGTACTCCTCAAACTAATGATGACCCCTCTAGCCAAGTCCTTATCCAACCAAAGCCTTAACCCTTCCATATATGCAGACGATGTCATAATATTCATTCTGTACAATACCAAACTGACAGAAATCACCAATGAAATCAAGCTCAGCTTGAACATCATGGACTCATGGGCAAATGCATTTTAACTAAAACTCAATAAAGAAAAAACTCATTGCCTCATCCTCTCATCCCAGTACAGCGCGGACAACCCCACGAGTATCAACACCCCAGACTACACCCTTCCTATCTCAGACAGCCTGAAAATCCTCGGCGTTACAATAGACCGCAACCTAACACTAGAGAGCCAAGCAGCATTCACAACAAAAAAAAATGTTCCACTCAATGTGGAAACTCAGCTTGAAACAATTCTTCCTGAGGGAAACATTTCGCAACCTGATACAATCAGTGGTACTAAGCCACGTAGACTACTGCAATGGAATTTATGCAGGATGCAAAGAACAAACCTTAAAGAAACTCCAGACCGCTCAAAACACGGCAGCTAGGCTTATATTTGGAAAAACGCGATATGAAAGTGCAATACCCCTCCGTGAAAAACTACACTGGCTCCCAATCAAAGAACGCATCACCTTCAAAATCTGCACCCTGGTTCACAAAATTATCTACGGTGAAGCCCCGGGACACATGACAGACTTGATCGACTTACCAACTAGAAACACATCAGAAGATTTGTGGGAGTTAACCTCATTTAGGCTTTGACAGTGGCAAAATCTCTTTTTTGCAGGGCAAATCAATCTGTATAAGATGATGTTTTCCCCAAAGTGGTTGTACACTTTGCAGATGCTCCCATGGATGGTATTGAAGAAAGATCTAGTATTTTTGAATTGGTGTATATGTGTCCTTCTGTCTGTCCTACCCTTATCTTTATTGTTCCTGTCTGTCTGTCCTGATTTAGATTGTAAGCTCTTTTGAGCAGGGACTGTCTTTTCTTCATGTTCAATTGTGAAGTGCTGCGTACGACTGGTAGCGCTATAGAAATGATTTATAGTAATAGTAGTAGAACATATCTAAATCTGCATTACCCAAGCTGCAAAGGACTTAAATACAAATCAACTTAAGCATTCAGCTTTTCCTACATAAGCACACAACTGTGGAACACATTACCAAAAGCCTTGAAAACGACGTATGACCACTTAAACTTCCGGAAATCACTAAAAACTCACCTGTTCAAAAAGGCATACCCCTCTGATCCAACTTAAATGCCTGATCCCTGCAACACAACAAAACTAAAGTACATAATGGACATAACTCAATTCTTCCGTTGTACGATTCCCTAATGTGGCTGTGCCACATGAACTTTATCTTACCACAACATCACCTTGTATTTGTTCTCATCAGAGTCTGCAAACGCCACTTCGGTACTATGTAAGCCACATTGAGCCTACAAATAGGTGGGAAAATGTGGGATACCAATGTAACAAATCAAACATATAAACGGCGAGTGACCGACACACTCGCAAATGCGCAGTAGAGACTTCCCTCTCTGTCCCGCCCCCGCGTCAGTACATGATGACGGGGGCGGGACAGAGAGGGAAACTGTGCAAAGCCGCCCAGGTTGCTACCGCTCCCCTCCCCGCCTGAGGTCGCTGCTACCGCTCCCCCCACCCGGTGTCGCCACCGCCGCCAGCCCTCCTCCCGGCCCAGGCCCTCTCTCCGCTACTGATTACATCCATTCGCCGAAACGCAGTACGCACACCAGTTGTGCTGCCCATCCGCCTTCCTTCCCTGCCTAGGCTGTGCCCCGCCCTCGCTGATGTTACGTCACACGAGGGCGGGACACAGGCAGAGAAGGAAGGCGACAGCAGCTCAGCTGATCTGCCCTGCTGCGTTCCGGCGAATGGATGTAAGTTCAGTAGTGGAGAGAGGGCCTGGGCCGGGTGGAGGGCTGGCGGCAGCGACGCCGGGGAGGGGGAACGGTAGCGGCGACCTCGCGGGGGGGGGGGGAGCCAGCGTCGACCTCCGCAAACCCCAATACCAGCCCGTTTTAACGGGCTCAACGGCTAGTAAATAAATAAATAAATCTCCCCAAAAGGAAAGATGGCATTTCTTTCCTTGGGTTATATGAGAGCTGTTGCTTTTGGACCAGACAAAAGCCCATAGAATGTACACAAATGTTTTGATCTTTTGATATGGGACTGCGGTGACAAAAGGTGTTTAATTTAATTATCAGATTACATTTTCCTTTTATGTCATGTCCAGCATGTCTAAGCTTAGAGGAGTATATAAAGGACCATAATGTTTTGTTCCTTCACCTACCATATGTGTATCTCCTTCAACAAGATTTGAAAGGTTTTGACATGGAGTTAATTTCATATATTTGTCCTCCCAGTAAGATATGCCTGTACTACATCTTCTCTGAGGGGTGCATGCCAACTGCACATCTTTATGGCCTTTGTTAAGTAAAGCTTTTTTTTTTGTTATTAGAAAAATGAAAAAAAAAAATCTTTCCCATTGGCAGTTGGCATCACCTATCCCCTTTTTTGTTGAAAGCACCCTTAGCAAGAGAATCCCACTTTTTTTTTTTGTGCTTCAGACAAGGTAAGTGTTTAGAGCAACGCATCTCTAGCTAGACCATTTTTATTTTCATATTACCATTTTAAGTGCCTTTAAAGTGTGTGATTTTAAAAATACTACTAGGAACAACATTGTATCAACAAAATAAAAGCCCGCTTCACAATAAGTATGTCTCTTTATAAAAAACAAGTCTCAATAGATGAGCTTTGTAAAGTTTGTATTTGAACAAATTAATCACACTTCTACTAAAGGCTCCTTTTACTAAGCTGCGGTAGTGATTCCCACGCAGCAAATGAATGAAGCCCATAGGAATTGAATGGGCTTTGTCGCATTTGCCACGATGGGAGTTACTACCGCGGCTTAGTAAAAGGAGTCCTAAGTGTTAGGGTAGTAAGAATAATTTTCAAAAGTATTTCCACAGTTAATTCAGTGTATTATACTCTTAAATGACCTTTTTTATAAGATGTCTGCCCTATGTACTGGTTAACTCATGTGCTTACAGCCTCTGTATGCACAAGTTTACCCAGTGTTTAAAGAGGCATTCTTGATGGCAGGGTTGGGGAAGGGGTTTGTCCTTAACAAACATACTTTTGAATTTCAAGCATATGTGCATAATTTAACCTAGAAAATGTGGGTGGTTTTCCTGGGATAATTTTCAAAGCTGAAGTACACACTTTTTCAGAGAAAAGTATGCACATATTCTTTTCCCATGTGTTCAATTATTTAATTTATTTGTTGGTATTTATTGACCACTTTTATGAAGAGATTTACTCTAGGCTGTATACAAGCACAGCTTGACATAAAACTTAACAATTCTGTTAACAGCAATAAAATGACCAAATATAATCATAAATAAAATAAATGATAGGCTCAGATATAGGCAATTTAAATTCTAGCAATAGGAATAACATGTTACAGTGGCAGAATTATGTATATTAAAACAGTACAGTATAACAATCATAAATATGATAAATATCAGTGGAATACAAATGTGACACCATAATAGGCAGCATGCAAGAACATTTGTATAACACAAATATACAGTATATACTCAAATATAAACCAAGATAACATTTCCCCCCTTTTTAGGGGAAAAATGCTAACTTGAATATAAACTAGGGGGGGAGGGGTTTTTTATTCCAGCATTCCTCCGCTTCTGTCATTCTCTCTCTCCCTTGTGGTATCTGGTATTCCCCACTCCTCCTCTCTCTCCCTCCCTCTTGCAACCCCCCCCCCCCCCAAACCAGCAGAGCTCTCACTTCCTCCCAAAAAGGCACAGCTCCCACTTACTTCCTCCCCCCCCCCAAATAGATGAACCCCACTTCCCGCTCCCACTGATAGCCCCCCCTCCCCCAGCCTACCATACTGCCCTGGTGGTCCTGGCACATTGGGTCTGGAGCGATCCCCACCTGCTCCTGCCTTCTCTGTAGTAAAAATAGCTGCTGTGTCTTCCAGAGGCAGTCTCATGAGATTGTTGCTACAGGTCATGGCAGCCATTTTGGGATTGCAGCCAGCACAAACGAAATGGCAGCTGTGGCCTTCAGCAGTGTGAGACTACCACTGGAAGTCACAGCAGCTCCTGCCCAGTGTGCCACTAGACCACCAGGGTGATAAGGGCCTAGGTTTGTCTGTTCAGGGGGAGGGAAGAAGTAACTGGGAGCTGTGCCTATTGGGGGGGGGGAGGGAGGGAGTAAGTGGGATCTCTGCAGTTGGGGGCAGAGAGCAGGCAGCAGCGATGGAACACCTCAGGGAAGGAGAGAATGGGAAGAATGCCGGACACCGTGGGGGTGGGAAGGAGATAAGTCCTGAATATAAGCCGAGGTTCAATTTTTTAATGCCTTTTTTTTTTTTTTACCCCCCCAAAAAATTCTCGGTTTATATTCAAGTGTAAATTGTACTTACTTGAATGTACTTGCATATGTGGGTTTAGCATGTGATTGATTGCAGTATCCCAAAAACAATAATTTTAGACTGCTAATACATTTCTTCCCTCCATTCTTCACAGATTCCTGACACCAGATTTTGTGTTAAGTGTCATGTAAGCATCAAATGAACTTTGTATTACCTGGTAATCCTTTTATATGACTTGATTCAACAAATGCAGACACCTATTTTAAGTCAGGGATAATATTAAATGTGATATATACAATTGTCATTCTCCCTACCTGTCTGGACAGCTGGGCTTTGCATTTCCTCTTTTCTGTCTATAGCCAGTATAGCAGAATCTTACTTCTATTATTTTACTTGCTTATCTCTGACATAAAGTGTAAAGGCATCTCCTCTTTCCAGTATACTGTTTGGTCTCAAGAGTTGGAACCTGTTGAGTTTGAGCTGCTTTATACTAGAATTTTTTGTGGCACCCAGAATTTCAACATATGCAAGATATCAGTGGATTTCTGTCTTTGTGAAATGAGCTTTTTGGTTTCAGTTTTTTTTTTTGGGGGGGGGGACTGTGTGTTTGGGTGCTTTTCTATTACAAGTAGCAACTATGTAGTTCTGTCAATTTGTAAGAGATACATACCATAAACTATTTATTAGCCTGGGCTCACGTTGAGTGCTGCACTTTTGAAATCTTCCTGTTGGGCTTGATAACTGACTTGTCAGCTCCGCTCCCTTATTCCAATTTATCCAACCTTCTGAGACAGTAGAAAATATAGGAAGTCTAGGTTTGGTGATAAGGTGACCTATATATTTTTGTAGATATAAAGCTTTATGTGCCTGGTCTGTTCTGAGATATTTGGTGGGAACTCTGAAGAGCAAGTCTGATACTAGCGGATGTTGTTGAACAAAATGTAATGCCTGTATGCTTCTTTCACCTGCTAGATTAACTTGAATTGTTTTAGTGTCTGAATTGGAATTCCCTTCTGTTTTCTGATACACAACGTTGTATCTGAACTGCAGTATGAACTTATGCCTTACTGGTGAACCAGACAGATAAAATTGCGAGAGACTGGTAGGAATTATAGCACTCTTCCCTCTCAGGTAACTGTTGCATTGTTGTGAACTTCATTCTTTGTCAGCTTTGCTGAAATGGAAATAATTTGATGGTAACTTTTAATATACGAGATCATTTAGAGGAAATATTTATTTATATCATTTATATCCCACATTTTCCCAAATAGATCAGGTTCAATGTGGCTAACAGATCACTGAATTAAAAAGTACAAAAAGGAATTTGAGTTGTACCAAGTAATATATTAACGAAGGGAAACTTGCCTCTCCAGTCTATTACATTTCTTTGAAAGGGTGAACAAACATGTGGATAAAGGTGAGCCGGTTGATATTGTGTATCTGGATTTTCAAAAGGCGTTTGACAAAGTACCTCATGAAAGACTCCAGAAGAAATTGGAGAGTCATGGGATAGGAGGTAGTGTCTTATTGTGGATTAAAAACTGTTTAAAGGATAGAAAACAGAGAGTAGGGTTAAATGGTCAGAATTCTCAATGGAGAAGGGTAGATAGTGGGGTTCCCCAGGGGTCTGTGCTGGGACCGCTGCTTTTTAACGTATTCATAAATGATCTAGAGATGGGAGTAACTAGTGATGTAATTAAATTTGCTGACGACACAAAGTTATTCAAAGTGGTTAAATCGCAAGAGGATTGTGAAAAATTACAAGAGGACCTTATGAGACTGGGAGACTGGGCGTCTAAATGGCAGATGACATTTAATGTGAGTGAATGCAAAGTGATACATGTGGGAAAGAGGAACCCGAACTATAGCTGCGTAATGCAAGGTTCCACGTTAGGAATCACCGTCCAAGAAAGGGATCTTGGCGTCATTGTTGATACGTTGAAACCCTCTGCTCAGTGTGCTGCGGTGGCTAAGAAAGCAAATAGAAAGTTAGGTATTGCTAGGAAAGGAATGGAAAACAAATGTGAGGACATTATAATGCTTTTGTATCAGTCCATGGTGTGACCGCACCTTGAATATTGTGTACAATTCTGGTTGCCGCATCTCAAAAAAGATATAATGGAATTAGAAAAAGTACAGAGAAGGGCGACAAAAATGATAAAGAGGAATGGACTACTTCGCTATGAGGAAAGGCTGAAGCGGCTAGGGCTCTTCAGCTTGGAGAAAAGACGGCTGAGGGGGAGATATGATGGAGTGGAATGGAACGGATAGACTTGAATCGTTTGTTTACTCATTCCAAAAATACTAGGTCAAGGGGGCATGCTATGAAGCTACAAAGTTGTAAATTTAAAACAAATTGGAGAAAATATTTCTTCACTCAGTGTGTAATTAAACTCTGGAATTCGTTGAGAATGTGGTAAAGACTGTTAGCTTAGCGGGGTTTAAAAAGGTCTGGACGTCTTCCTAAAGGAGAAGTCCATAGACCATTATTAAATTGACTTGGGAAAATCCACTGCTTATTTCTGGGGTAAATAGCATAAAAGGTATTGAACTTTTTTGGGCTCTTGCCAGGTATTTGTGACTTGGATTGGCCACTGTTGGAAATAGGATGCTGGGCTTGATGGACCTTTGGTCTGTCCCAGTATGGTAATACTTATGTACTTATGAAGCAGATAAAACGTTAAGGGCCCTGTTTACTAAGCCACGCTGTAGGCGCGCAAACATTTTAGCGTGAGCTAATGTTAGAGACACCCAGTGGTGTGCTGGAGCCGGCTCTGTCCGGCTCGCAAGAGCCGCTTGTTAAATGTTGACAGCTCTTGCGAGCCGGTTGTTGTTGGGGGCAAGCCAGCTCCATTGCGGGAGGTAAGCATGGCAGGAGGGCGCCATCACAGACCATGCTTACCTCCTCTGCCGCTCCGAAGCTTGTCCAACGATGTCCTTCACCCCACCCTCCCCTCCCGCTCCCATCCGGTCTTTTTTTAATTACCTCCGTCGAAGCGCGCGCTATTTAAAGCCCTGCTGCGTGCTGGCCGTCTCCAGGCTTCCCCTGCTTGCTTGGGATGATGTTCGTGCCTTAGACCCGCCTTCATTCTGATGTCATTTCCTTTTTTCGCGAAGGCAGGACTAAGGCACGAACATCATCCGAAGCAAGCAGGGGAAGCCTGGAGACGGCCAGCACGCAGCAGGGCTTTAAATAGCGTGCGCTTCGACGGAGGTAATTAAAAAAAGACGGATGGGAGCGGGAGGGGAGGGTGGGGGCGAAGGACATCGTTGGATATGCTTGGGAGCGGGAGGGAAGGGCAGGGAGGGAGGAGAATCGCTGGGTATGGATGGGTAGAGGGGGCAGGGAAGAGAATTGCATGGATGGGTAGAGGGGGCAGGGGAGAGACTTGCTGGGCATGGGTGGGTAGAGGGTGGCAGGGGAGAGACTTGCTGAGCATGGGTGGGTAGAGGGGGGCAGGGGAGAGACCTGCTGGGCATGGATGGGTAGGGGGGCAGGGGAGAGACTTGCTGGGCATGGGTGGGTAGAGGGGGGCAGGGGAGAGACTTGCTGGGCATGGGTGGGTAGAGGGGGGCAGGGGAGAGACCTGCTGGGCATGGATGGGTAGAGGGGGCAGGAGAGAGACTTGCTGGGCATGGGTGGGTAGAGGGGGGCAGGGGAGAGACTTGCTGGGCATGGATGGGTAGAGGGGGACAGGGGAGAGAAGAGAATTGCTGAGTATGGATGGATAGAGAGGGGCAGGGGAGAGAGGAGAGTTTCAGGACATGGATGGAGGGGAGAGCAAGAGAAATTCTGGACATGGATGGAGGGGAGGGAAGGGAGAGAGTAGAAATGCTGGACATGGAGGGAAGATAGAGGAAGGAGATTAGATGAGGGAAAAGGAAGTGAGGAGAGAAACTGCACATGGATGGAGAATATAGGCAGAAGCTGGATCCACTGTACAGTCAAATCTGCGGAGGACCAGAAATGAAGAAGAAAGGAGGAAAGAAAAGAAATAAATGGAAAGGAAGCCCTGGAAACGGAGTCAAGGGACCAGATAGAGAGCAGCAGAATCAGATACTGGACCAGCATGATCAGAGGAACAAAGTCACCAGACAACAAAGGTAGAAAAAAATAATTTTATTTTCATTATAGTGTTTGGAATATGTCCACTTTGAGAATCAGGTGCTGAACGTTAAAAGTTTATATTTATTTACTTATTTATGGCATTTTATCCCATATTAAACATGAATTAGATTGGAACCTGGGATCATTTAATTTTTTTTTCCTGGCGAGAGTAAAGTGTTGGCCGCCCCCCCCCCCCCCCCCCCCCCCCACCCCGGGTATAGCCAGCTCTGCAATTTTTTGCGGGGGGGGGGGGGAGAGCGCAGAGGTGGATGGGGGGGCGCCGAGGTGGACCGGGGAGAGAGCCTGTTGTTAAAAATTTACCAGCACACCACTGGAGACACCCATAGGAATACAATGGGTGGCTCTATAGTTATTGTTAGTACATGCTAATGTTAGAGACACCCATAGGAATATAATAGGTTTTTGCACCTATAGCGCAGCTTAGTAAACAGGGCCCGAAATGACATAATATATAGTTTTGATAATAATGATTTGAAACATAAGTAGATATCAGATGAAAGTTACAAAAGAGATTGGTATAAGAAGCAAAATAGAGTAAAAAGCAGAATGAGCAATGGCAATAGGATCCTCCTTTTAGAAATTTTTCAAATGAAGATTGAGGGGAAAAAATTGATTTCTCCAGTAAGTCTTTAACCCCCCCCCCCCCAGAACATTTGGCTGTATGGGCTCCCATCTGGAGGTATGCCTGTCCAGGAGGCTTTAGCAATTTTGGATCATGATCATGGAGGAGTAGCCTAGTGGTTAGTGCAGTGGACTTTGATCCTGGGGAACTGAGTTTGATTCCCACTGCAGCTCCTTGTGACTCTGGGCAAGTCACTTTACCCTCCGTTGCCCCTGGTACAAAATAAGTACCTAAATATATGTAAACCGCTTTGAATGTAGTTGCAAAAACCTCAGAAAGGCGGTATATCATGTCCCTTTTCCCTTCCAAAATGGATGGAAGGATACATTGTTATAAATGAGTTTTGATCATTCACAGTTTGTTCACCTTGTGTCATCCTCTCAGTTCCAGGGAGCCTTGATAAAATGGTGTCTTTGGACAAAATAATTAAGATCTATTAAAAATAACAATTTCCTTCTTTCAATGGAGGAAGGTGAATATAGGCATGCCCCAGGGATCTGTACTGGGACCGGTGCAGTTTAACATATTTATAAATGATCTGGAAATGGGAATGACAAGTGAGAGAAATAAATCTGCAGATGACACAAAACTGTTAAAATGCATGCAGACAGTGAGAAATTGCAGAAAGACCTTAGGAAATTGAAAGACATAGCATCCAGATGGCGGACAAAATTTAATGTGAACAATTGCAAAGTCATTCACATTGGGAAGAATAATCCAAATTATAGTTACTTGATGCTAGGCTCCACTTCAGTAGTCACCACCCAAGAAAAAGATCTAGGTGTCATCATGGACAATACATTAAAATCTTCTACTCAGTGTATGGCAGTGGCCAAAAAAAGCAAACAGAATGCTAGAAGTTATTAGGAAAAAGTTAGAAAATAAGACAAAAATATTGTAATGCTTCTGTATCACTCCATGGTGTGACTTCACCTTGAGTATTGTGTACAATTCTGGTTGCTGTACCTCAAAAAAGATATAGTGGAACTAGGAAAGGTTCAAAGAAGGTAGAGCAAAATGATTAAGTGAATGGAATTACTCTCATACACGGAAAGGCTTAAGAGAGTAAGGGCTCTTCAATTTGGAGAAGAAACAGCTGGGGGGGGAGGGGGATATAATTAAGGTCTGCAAAGTACTGAATGTGGAGTAGAATGGGTAAATGGAAATCTGTTTACTCTTTCAAAAAGTACAAAGATGAGGAGATACTCCATGGAGTTGCATGATAATACTTTTAAAATAAATACTTATTTTACTCAACGAATAGTGAAGCTCTGGAACTCATTGCCAGAGGATATGGTAACAGCATTTAGCATATCTGGGTTCCCCACAGAAGGCTTTTAAATAAACTAGATGGGCTGAAGATAGGACCCGAAGTGGTGAAGTGGATTAGGAACTGGTTGACGGACAGACGCCAGAGGGTGGTGGTGAATGGAGTTAGCTCGGAGGAGGGAAATGTGAGTAGTGGAGTGCCTCAAGGATCGGTGCTGGGGCCGATTCTGTTCAATATATTCGTGAGTGACCTTGCCGAAGGGTTAGAAGGTAAAGTTTGCCTATTTGCGGATGATACTAAGATCTGTAACAGAGTGGACACCCCAGAGGGAGTGGAAAACATGAAAAAGGATCTGAAGAAGCTAGAAGAATGGTCTAAGGTTTGGCAATTAAAATCCAATATATACTCACTAAAGACTCCAGAACTTATAAACAAACTATTACTTTATTAACAATAAATATCAATCACTCACACTCAATTGCATACATAATAGTGCATTATCTCACTTAGACATCCACACGTTACCGCCATCCATACAGAGGTGTAGTGACAATATGAAACTGTCAAAATTAACCTCAACCATGATACACCAAATAATACATAAATTCTATTATGATGCTAAATAATCAATCACTGCTTTCATTGTGTATATAGGGTCTATAAATAGAAACCCGCGTATAGTCCAATGCCAAGAAATGCAAAGTGATGCACTTAGGGAGTAGAAATCCACGGGAGACGTATGTGTTAGGCGGCGAGAGTCTGCTAGGTACGGACGGGGAGAGGGATCTTGGGGTGATAGTATCTGAGGATTTGAAGGCGACGAAACAGTGTGACAAGGCGGTGGCTGTATCTAGAAGGTTGTTGGGCTGTATAGAGAGAGGTGTGACCAGCAGAAGAAAGGGAGTGTTGATGCCCCTGTATAAGTCGTCGGTGAGGCCCCATCTGGAGTATTGTGTTCAGTTTTGGAGGCCGTATCTTGCTAAGGATGTAAAAAGAATCGAAGCGGTGCAAAGAAAAGCTACGAGAATGGTATGGGATTTGCGTTACAAGACGTATGAGGAGAGACTTGCTGACCTGAACATGTATACTCTGGAGGAAAGGAGAAACAGGGGTGATATGATACAGACGTTCAAATATTTGAAAGGTATTAATCCGCAAACGAACCTTTTCCAGAGATACGAAGGCGGTAGAACGAGAGGACATGAAATGAGATTGAAGGGGGGCAGACTCAAGAAAAATGTCAGGAAGTATTTCTTCATGGAGAGAGTGGTGGATGCTTGAAATGCTCTCCCCCGGGAGGTGGTGGAGATGAAAACGGTAACGGAATTCAAACATGCGTGGGATAAACATAAAGGAATCCTGTTCAGAAGGAATGGATCCTCAGGAGCTTAACCGAGATTGGATAGCAGAGCCGGTAGTGGGAGGCGGGGCTGGAGGTTGGGAGGCGGGGATAGTGCTGGGCAGACTTATACGGTCTGTGCCAGAGCCGGTGGTGGGAGGCGGGACTGGAGGTTGGGAGGGAGGGATAGTGGTGGGCAGACTTATACGGTCTGTGCCAGAGCCGGTGGTTGGGAGGCGGGGCTGGTGGTTGGGAGGCGGGGATAGTGCTGGGCAGACTTATACGGTCTGTGCCCTGAAGAGCACAGATACAAATCAAAGTAGGGTATACACAAAAAGTAGCACACATGAGTTGTCTTGTTGGGCAGACTGGATGGACCGTGCAGGTCTTTTTTTCTGTCGTCATCTACTATGTTACTATGTATATCTGGGTTTAAAACAGGTTTGGGGGGAGTGGCAAGATGGCGTCCTAGCTTGCTGCGTGAGCGTCTCAGGAGCCTGCTGGAAATACCTCAGTTCTATTCTCCTTGTGTTGAAATGCCCCATATTAAGCGGAAAGCGGCGATTAAAAGGCAACCGCCGATAGCCTTTACCTCGTCTCCAATCCAGCAGACCCTAGACTGCTACATGACAAGCCTCCTGGTGGAACATGGTTTGGTGAGTCCCGCGTTGAGCGACGCCGAAGGAGCGACATCTATCTTGGGACCTGATACCACACTATCGCCGCCAGTGCTGACGTGACCTCTGTGTCCTGCAAGTTCCAGGGCGGGGTTAGCAGGTCAAGCTGAGACGGAAGACGTCGACAGTTTGAGCTTGCTCGGCGGTTCGTCCCCTGGCCAACAGAAGGAAGTATACTGGAGCAAGGAGCCCCACAGGAGATTACTCTGACGGCTATTTGGCAAGCGGTCCAGGGACTTGCAGCTGAGGTGGCTAAATCAACTAAAGAAATGTCCACAATAGTGAGTAAATTGTCTACAATGTCGGAATCCTTCAATAAAGTTAAAACAGAGGTAACAAATCAAGTATCTCAGGTAAAAGAGGAGGTAAATACAGTGAAATTGACTGTGGACACCTTGGTTAAAGACAAAATGTTAACATCTCGCAAAATAGAGCAAATTGAGAACTTTAATCGACGTCTTACACTTAGACTACTGAATTTTCCAATTTCACCAGCATTATCATCTTACGATTTCTTTAAATAATATTTACAAGAGATTCTGAAGCTCTCTCCTAAAGATATTCCCCCTTGCAATAAAGTTTATTACCTTCCAAATATTCAGAAGCGTGGAGAGGCTTCTCAACCAGCAAATATGGTAAATGTAGTCCCTCAGAGAAATGATATTGACTTGCAGAATTTAACTGCATTATTAGAAGACTCTATGGTTGAAATATCTAATCGGGGGACTTTGATAGTATCCTTAGTGTTTGAGCAGGACCTAAATATGATCATGAAACTATACTTCAAAAATTCTTCTGCACTATTCTGCGGTCAAAAAATATGGGTATATCCTGATGTTACCAAGGTGACCCAGCAAAGAAGAAAACAATTTCTGACCTTGAGAGAAGAAGTAAAAAATTTGGGAGCAACTTTTACATTAGTTTATCCCTGTAAATGTGTGATACGTTTATTAGGTGTTAAATATGTGTTTTTTGAGCCAAGTCAGCTGAAAACTTTCCTGGACTCTAAAAATCCAACTAGCCGACAGACTGGAACAACTGTATCAGCGAATAGAGAATGATGGGATAAAGAACAGGACTATGCCAATTATGGTTTAAACTTTGATTTGCCTTATTGAACTCTCCTTTTAGTTTTCTAAACCCACTCCCCCCAAAACAAATGTTGTGGTCTAAGGAAGAGTTAGATTATTATGTTTAGATATATTTATCTTTTATTTTTCAATTGCCTTATAACTGTTTCTCTGTATTACCTTACAAATTGATATTCATTTGTAATAATTTGAAATTTAATAAATATAAAATAAATAAAAAAAATAAAACAGGTTTGGACAAGTTCCTGGAGGAAAAGTCCCTAATCTGCTGTTAAGATAAACATGAGGAAAGTCACTACTTATCCCTGGATTGATAGCATGTAATCTTGCTACTCTTTGGTGTTCTACCAGGTACCGTCAGTCTGGCCCATTATGAGTATTCTTATTTTCTGTCAACAGAAGAGACTTAAAGAAAATATTTCATTAGGACTTTATCAATTAATGCAAAATTTTAAAGAACTTGGATGAACACATAAATATTTTTAAAGCATTTGGATTTTAACTTTATTCATCCTTAAAAAGCTGAGCTGTATGCGGGTTACAGTAGGTATTGCATTGTATCAGAAGGCTCGCAATCTAATGGCCCTGTTTACTAAGCTGCGTTATAGGCGCATTAATGTCTTTAACGTGCATTAACCATGTATGTGCCTACAGTATCCCTATAGGTGCCTACACAGCGCATGCGCTAATTGTAAGTGCATTAAAAATGCTAACGCACCTTAGTAAACAGGGCCTTATATTTTTACCTGATGCAGTGGAGGGTGATAGGACTTGTCCATTGCCACAAGGAGCATCAGTGGGAGGAAAAAGTAGGATTTAAAACTTGGCTTTTTTGTTTGTTAGCTTGCTGCTGTAACAACTAGGTTATGTCCTCACTGAGACTAGGAAACTATCAGTATTAATTGGTTTTGCAAGAAACAATTGCCAAGGTTCCTATATTTTGCATGACAAGATGGTGTCTATTAATACAGTGTGTGTTCATTCTGAGGGTTTTTATAAAGATCCTTTTTTTCAAGTATAAGTCTTAAGTCCAAGGATTTTTATAATATCACCATCTATACAATTTGTTAATCAGAGCATGCACCTAAAAAAAGAAATGAAGATAAGTGTGATCTAGTGCAGAATGTCTGTTCTGATTTTCATCTAGTACAAGAAGGCAAGATTGCTCTCAAGCCAGGGGATGATATGTTTTCTCAGAAATGGATATGGACTTTAAAGAATATGAGACTGTTCTAGAGGTTTGTTTAGATACTGACAGATCAACATTTGAGAGTTTGGGGTAAATGGTAGTGGCTGTAGTTGGTTCTTTGGGCTAGACTTCAATTCAGCTATTGGATAACAGTCTCTTGGCACGATGGCCAGTTGAGATGTGAACTCTCGAGCCAAAAGTGTCACTTAAAGTATCCCTTGTGGTTTTAAAACAGTATATAGAAGGACATGTCCATGGATCTATATATTTGTTACAAATATCTGCAGATGTGAGCTATGTAGAGTGGAGTGCCACTGTGCAAAAAAGAATGGTGGTATCTCAAGGCATACTTGATATGAATTGTTTTGGAAATTAGAACAAAATTTGTGCCTGTGTATCTCTTTTTTTTAGATAATCTGTCCGGGAATCATATGACAATATTGACAAATTTGCCTCTCTGATGTATATAAACAATGGAGTAGGAGGAATCCGAAGATGCTAGAAGTAGTTGGTAAACACTGATTGATTGTACATACCAGGAAAGGGCAATGTTTTAGCCACTTGCATAAGCTGAAGAGTCTAGATTAGGTGCGTGAAAATTGAATAGATAATTTGCTTCTTGATTTGCTAACATAGGAGTATTCCCACAAGAACTTGATGACAGAACCATTTCTATAGCAAAAATGTGGGCCATTGATTAAATTACACATTTTTATAGAGAGCTTCTTTATTATTTTTTCCTTATTAGTGCATAATTCTAAAAGTTAGACAAACTTCAAAGGCAGAAAGGATTATGTTCAGGTTCTTCTGGTCCAGATGATCAGGAGTTTGGAGATTTAGTGTAACTTGTCTATAGCAAGTCCATTTCAAAAGAGCTAGTCAGGCAACGACCAGCTAAAGTTAATGGCCTTGAGAGAGAAGAGTTGTAGTTGAACACAAAAAAGGCTATTTCAATCAGCTAGTTAATTTACTTCTCAAGTGTTGGAAGAGAGATGTGGTAGCTGTGTTAGTCCACTTCTAAAGCCAGTCAGTAGAAATAGAATAAAATAAAACATAGAAAAGAAAATAAGATGATACCTTTTTTATTGGACTAACTTAATACATTTTTTGATTATCTTTCGAAGGTAGCCCTTCTTCATCAGATCAGAAATAAGCAAATTTTGATAAGTAACAGCATATATAAGTGAAACATCAAAGTATTTCAGTGACAGTCTGAAATGATCAGGGAGGGGTAGGATAGGTGAGAAACAGAGAGGGCTGAGAGGATGGGGGACAGGGAGATATGCATGGTGATCAGAGGGTGACAAAGCAGTGGAATTTCATGGTTTATGATGGGCTAGAAAACCCAGATCTTTGTTAAGTCCTGTCTAGTGGGTGTCAAAATATGTAATCATTTTGACTTCAAAGGTCTTGCGTTCCTGTATTGTTTTAAAGTTTCCTTTAAGTATTCTCACTATAAGATCATTAGTACAGTGTTCTGGTTTTGTAAAGTGCTGTCCCACAGAGGTAACATCTTGGTTGGCACTGGCATTTTTCATATGATGTCTATGTAAATTAAATCTCTTCTTCAGCATCTGGCTTGTTTCTCCAATATAGCATCCCTCGTCACATTTTTTACACTGGATGACATACACTACATTGGAAGATGAGCATGTGAAGGATTCCTTTATGTTGAACAATTTTCCTTTGTGAATGACTGTGGGGTCTTGTGAAATGTTTTGGCATAGTTTGCAGCTGGATATATTGCAAGGATATGTGCCATTCTCTTCTTTTTGGGTCTCTGTTTAGAGCTTGCTCCTGACTAGCTTGTGTTTTAAATTGGGTGGCTGTCAGAAGGCCAGCACTGGTGGGGATGGGAATATCTCTTTCAGTAATTCATCCTCCTGGAGTAGTGGCTGCAGATCTCTTATGATTTTCCTCAGTTTTTCCAGCTCTGGGTTGTATGTCACTATAAGGGGGGGGGGGGGGGGGTTCTGTCTGTGGCTTTCTTTTCCTTGTAGCAGATTTTCCCTGGGTGTTTTGAGGGAGGAGGCAATATTCTTGGAGATTATTTTGGGCTTGTATCTTTTCTGTTCGAAGGATGCAGTCAGGATTTTGAGGAGCCTGTCTCTGGCCCCTGGGTCAGAGCAGATACGGTGATTTCTTGTGGCTTGGCTGTGGATAATGGATTTTTTTGTATGTAAAGGGTGGAAGCTGGAGTCGTGGAGGTAGCTGCATTTGTCTGTGGGTTTCCTATATATGGATGTTTGTATGTAGCCATTGCTGATTGAAACTGTGGTGTCCAAAAAATAGACTTTTTCTGGGGAGTAGTCAATTTTGAATCTGATTGTAGGATGGTATGTATTAAAAGAACTGTAAAATTGTTTGAGTTTTTTCAAGTGTTGGAAGAGTTTGATGAATATTCTGCTTGGGCAAAGATTTCCCACGATTGTAGAGTTCAAAAGAAGAACTCTCCGAAGGTCTCCATTGATCTTGTTTAGAGTTGAGAATGGGTCTCTAAATTTTAGGGCACGTGGCATGGTGATCACTGCTATAACAATACTGATACTTAAAAAAGATCCTGGCAATACACCCAGATGTTATGTTGGTAAGGGATAATTAAATTGTTGTACTTGAGTTTATAAAACCCATTCCCACATGAAAACCTTGAAGTGGCAGCTCCCTTACCCCTGATACGGTGGATATGAAACATGGCAAGTCGAGTTTGGGGACTGCATGAATGCAGTTTGCATGTAAGAAGAATACAGCATTATTTGAGACAAGTGCACTTTTTGTGATAGTGGATTATACACAGCTGTTTAATATGTGAAGCCATTGACAATATTTTTGTCCAAAAAAATTGTTTAACGACACTTTTAAGTGCTTTGTTGGTAGTGTATAAGGGACTCGGTGATCATACTCATTGAGCCTTTTTAATAGCCGAAGAAAAGGGCTTCACCGATGGCTTAAATTCATTATGTGCGAGTCCTTTCTAATGATATTATGGTATGTTTTCCCAGTATATGATTATATTTATTGGGATTGTGTCTTTATTGGTGTTTGATTCATAATCCTGTTTGGAATATTTTTGTTTTGGTTCCCGCTTGGCATCTGACATTATTTATTCACTCATACCCTTTTTAATAGCCAAATATTCTGTGCAGCTTAGATATACTAAGGTTTATCAATATCACTTTTTTTTTCAAGATAAATTGGTTTTAAGGACAGTTTGAACTCTGTTTCAAAGGCTAATTTGACCTTTTATACTTTTTAATGAATTGCTTTAACTATGTTATGCTTAATCTAGAGGATTCAAGAGAAAAACATCTGTATTCAATAGCAGCTAACAGTGTTATGCCTATTGTTTGCCCTATATTCCGTTAAGAAGTTACGGAAATCTAAAGCCTTCTTTTTTCAGTGGCTTACCTGCTGTTTTTGAGGCCTACTTGGCAGTGCATAAGGAACCACCAGGAACTCAGAAGGTAAAACAGGGATATCTATAGAGCACTTCCACTATACATGGCAGCAGTGTGGCGTTTGTTGAATGCTACCTATGGGTACTACAAATTATACAAGTGAGTGTTATTCAGAGTTCATTTGAAAAAAAAAAAAAGAGCAAGGCTGTTCTCTACAGCTTTTGTGTGTCCCAGAGTGATGAAGTATAAACAAAGACAGATATGCAGCAGATACCTGAAATTCTGGACAGTTAGTGAGATCAAAGTTATATGGGGCTCCTTTTACTAAGCTGTGTAAGGCTCTATGCGAGCCACAATGGACTTACCGCCCGACTACCGTGTGCCTCTTGCAGTAATTTCATTTTTGGCGCGCATCCGAAAAATATTTGTTGTTTTCGGACGCGCGCCTAGTGGCATCTGACACATGTAGGTCATTACCGCACAAATTCTTTACCACTAGGTCTATGGCTGGCGGTAAGGTTTCAGACCCCAAACGGACGCGCGCCAGTTTTGATTTTGCTGCACGTCCATTTTCGGCAAAAATTTTAAAAAGGCATTTTTTGTAGGTGCGCTGAAAAATAATTCTGCGTGCGCCCAAAACCCGCTCCTACACAACCGCAGGCCACTTTTTACCGTGCCTTTGTAAAAGGACCCCATGGTTCTTGGGAAACTAGTTGTACATTCATTTATATAGGAAGAACATCTATATAAGACCCTGGGTGTGGACTCCTTTGGAGATAGTCCTTTATTTTCCTTTGCTGTGCGTTTCTAAATAGATGAGAGAAAGCCAGGAACATGGGAAAAAAGATAAAGGAGAAAAAGAAAGCAGATGCCTTTCTGGTTGAAAAGGGGCAAGATGCCTGAAACAGGATATAGTACAATGAAACTACATACACACATGTGTGTGAAAATTTTGGACTCTGCTTCCATAGTTTGTTGTATAGACTAAGTTCTGTGAAAACAGCGTTTAAACGTAGCCTTAGCAACTGCATCTTGCATCTGCAGCTCTGTTTGCCAAAGCTTCTACATAGATTGAACTTTCTGGAAGAGGGTGATGTTTGACTGTGACTGCAAGAGCTGTAGCAGAGAAAGTGGTATTTGAACATAGCTGTAGGAACTATCTTTAGTTTCTGTAACCCTGTTTTCAGGTCTTATACTGAACTGAGCATGTGCGGAGGTGGTGTTTGTGGTCTTGGGGACTACATCTGAAGTCTGTGACCTTTTTGGTAGGCTGCTGCAGAGTCTGAGCTTTGCAAGATAGAATAGCCTCTAAAGTTAACATTGATTTAAAGTTACAGTACTGCCTGTAAAGTAGGATGATAAACTAGAGGTGGGTTGAAGTGTAAGGTTTCTGCTGTAACTGAAGAATTATTTGCAGTTCATTTCTGAGAAACAGACTTTTTCCTGAAAGTTGTCATATGGGTAACTCAGCAGGATATCTCAGTTTATCACCTAGGAAGATTTCTGTTTTGGACAGAAAGTCAGATCTGAGAGGAGGCTCATCTACAACTTCTCATGGATTTCTTTACACCCAGCTATCCAGACTGGTGAGGAGAATAACACACAGTGGGAATTTTGGCTTACCTCTGTCAGTTCTTGTTATTAGTTCTCTACAACAATCTGGACAATTACCTCCTTCATTAACTTAATACATGCATTCCAATGTTTTCTAAATTGTGCATCATGTGACACATTGATTTTTGTTTAGTGTTTTTCAGTTATTATGGTATGGAAGTTGGTCAACTGGGAAGGAGGAGCAGCCTTGCTGCCTGATGTCAGAGAGGAACAGGCAGATCTCAAGAGAAGTGAGATCTTGGTGTGCTGGTCTCAGCCTGAAAGGGGGAGGATATTATCCAGCTATTCAGACTGGTATGGAGAACTAATATAAAAGGAATTGACAGAGGTAAGCCAAAATTCCCAGTATAACATCAAGTATAGATTTGTCTAGCTTAATGTTGCCATTGGATACATTTAATGGAGCAAAGGTAGACTGAGTGATGCTATAGCCAGTCCAGGTTGCCCTCAACTTAGATTTGTGTCTATCTCTGAAAAATGGGAAAACAGAATGAGTTGCCTTTGTTGTTGGAATGAAGCCATAGGGAAAGGATTACCTGGTAAGAGTTTTATTTTTCAATCTTAGATTAACCTGTCATGTTGGAGAAGTTCCTTGTTAAAACATATCTGATGAATGGATTATAACTATTCACTAATATATGAAATTATTTTTTAGGCAATAACTTTTTGTTAGATTGTTTGATGACCCTTACTTCTACACATTAAATTACTAATTTGAATATAGTGCTTCTGACATTAGAAGTAGACCCTGAAAGGGGGAAAAAAAAAGAAAGCTGTTCAGCAGCCTTAATGGTTTTGTTTTCTTTTGCTGTGCCTTTACAGTTTGTAAACAAACACTATGTATTTCAGTTTTCAGAAAAATTTCAGGAATTTAAAGAAGCTGCACGATTAGCAAAGGAGAAATCCCAAGAGAAAATGGAGCTAACCAGTACACCTTCACAGGTGGGTACCTTGAGTATATTGTTTTCCATTCTTGTACATTTAATACCCTTTTAATGAGTAATCTAGAAAAATAATCATAATTAAACTTTTTGAAATGTGAAGTTCAAAAATATATTTATAAACTGGATATATATAATTTAGCTGAGAACAATATAACACAAACCTGTTATAAAGTTATTATAGTTAAAAGTAGTTGACTGAAACAGAACAAGAGAGAAATCTGGGGCTAGAGTTTGAAGATTCTTACCAAACAGGTAAATTTTCATGGAACCTTGCTTCCACCAGGTCAACGATAAACCACTCATATATATATAATTTTGTACTTTTCAGTTTATCAAATAAAGTTGATGATGATAACTTTGTTTTTTAATTACAGTGGGAAATATATAGATTTTCTAATTGCCAGTAATTTGTAATAGGTCAGGTTCTGTCCAAAGTACATGGTCTATTTTAATTTGCTCACATTTCACCAGTCCACAAAGTTAAACAGTTTACCTGAATGAATGTCAGGACTTTATGGGATGCTCACCAGATTGAATTAATAATTTATACCTAGTACACATCACCCTTTACAGGATCGCCATTGTACAGAATGGTAACCCATAGTAACCCATAGTAACATAGTAGATGATGGCAGAAAAAGACCAGCACGGTCCATCCAGTCTGCCCAACAAGATAACTCATACGTGCTAATTTTGTGTATACCCTACTTTGATTTGTACCTGTGTTCTTCAGGGCACAGACCGTATAAGTCTGCCCAGCACTATCCCAGCCTCCCAACCACCAGCCCCGCCTCCCACCACCGGCTCTGGCACAGACCGTATAAGTCTGCCCAGCACTATCCCAGCCTCCCACCACCGGCTCTGGTACAGACCGTATAAGTCTGCCCAGCACTATCCCTGCCTCCCAACCACCAGTCCCGCTTCCCACCACCGGCTCTGGCACAGACCGTATAAGTCTGCCCAGCACTATCCGCGCCTCCCAACCACCAGCCCCGCCTCCCGATCTTGACTAAGCTCCTGAGGATCCATTCCTTCTGCACAGGATTCCTTTATGTTTATCCCACGCATGTTTGAATTCCGTTACCGTTTTCATTTCCACCACCTCCCGCGGGAGAGCATTCCAAGCATCCACTACTCTCTCCGTGAAAAAATACTTCCTGACATCTATCCTGAGGCTGCCCCCCTTAACCTCATTTCATGTCCTCTCGTTCTACCGCCTTCCCATCTCCGGAAAAGATTTGTTTGCGGATTAATACCTTTCAAATATTTGAACGTCTGTATCATATCACCCCTGTTCCTCCTTTCCTCCAGGGTATACATGTTCAGGTCAGCAAGTCTCTCTTCATACGTATTGGAATGCAAATCCTGTACTATTCTCGTAGCTTTTCTTTGCACCACTTCCATTTTTTTAACATCCTTCGCAAGGTACGGCCTCCAAAACTGAACACAATACTCCAGGTGGGGCCTCACCAACGACTTGTACAGGGGCATCAACACTTCCTTTCTTCTGCTGATCACACCTCTCTCTATACAGCCTAGCAACCTTCTCGCTACGGCCACCGCCTTGTCACACTGTTTCGTCGCCTTCAGATCCTCGGATACTATCACCCCAAGATCCCTCTCCCCCTCAGTACCTATCAGACTCTCACCACCTAACACATAAGTCTCTCTTGGGTATCTACTCCCTAAGTGCATTGCTTTGCATTTCTTCGCATTGAATTTTAATTGCCAAACCTTAGACCATTCTTCTAGCTTCCTCAGATCTTTTTTCATGCTTTCCACTCCCTCCCAGGTGTCCACTCTGTTGCAAATCTTAGTATCATCCGCAAATAGGCAAACTTTACCTTCTAACCCTTCGGCAATGCCACTCACAAATATATTGAACAGAATCGGCCCCAGCACCGATCCCTGAGGCACTCCACTACTCACCTTTCCCTCCTCCGAGCGAACTCCATTTACCACCACCCTCTGTCGTCTGTCCGTCAACCAGTTCCTAATCCAGTTCACCACTTCGGGACCTATCTTCAGCCCATCGAGTTTATTTAAGAGCCTCCTGCGAGGAACCGTGTCAAAAGCTTTGCTAAAATCTAAGTAGATTACGTCTATAGCATGTCGATGATTTAATTCTCCAGTTACCCAATCAAAGAATTCAATGAGATTTGTTTGGCACGATTTCCCTCTGGTAAAACCATGTTGTCTCGGATCTTGCAACTTATTGGCTTCAGGAAATTCACTATCCTTTCCTTCAGCATCGCTTCCATTACTTTTCCAATAACCGAAGTGAGGCTTACCGGCCTGTAGTTTCCAGCTTCTTCCCTATCACCACTTTTGTGAAGAGGGACCACATCCGCCATTCTCCAATCCCTCGGAACCTCTCCCGTCTCCAAGGATTTATTAAACACATCTTTAAGAGGACCCGCCAGAACCTCTCTGAGCGCCCTCAATATTCTGGGGTGGATCCTGTCCGGTCCCATGGCTTTGTCCACCTTGAGCTTTCCAAGTTGTTGATACACACTCTCTTCCGTGAACGGTGCTCTATCCACTCCATTCTCAGGTGTACTTTTTCCAGTCCATCGCGGTCCTTCTCCAGGATTTTCTTCAGTGAAAACAGAACAAAAGTATCTATTTACCAAATTGGCTTTTTCTTCATCATTATCTACATAGCGTTTTGCTGTATCTTTTAGTCTCACAATTCCCTTTTTAGTCATTCTCCTTTCACTAATATACCTGAAGAAATTTTTGTCTCCCCTCCTTACATTTCTAGCCATTTGTTCTTCTGCTTGCGCCTTCGCCAGACGTACCTCTCTCTTGGCTTCTTTCAGTTTCACCCGGTATTCCTCCCCGTGTTTCTCTTCTTGAGATTTTCTATATTTCTGGAACGCTAACTCTTTAGCCTTTATTTTCTCAGCCACTTTCTTGGAGAACCATATCGGTTTCCTTTTTCTCTTGCTTTTGTTTACTCTCCTTACATAAAGATCTGTAGCCCTATTTATTACTTCTTTCAGCCTGGACCACTGTCCTTCCACTTCTTGTACGTCCTCCCAGCCCATCAGCTCCTTCCTCAGGTATTCCCCCATTTTACTAAAGTCAGCACGCTTGAAATCCAGGACTTTGAGTTTAGAGTGGCCGCCCTCCACTTCAGCCGTCATATCAAACCAAACCGTTTGATGGTCACTGCTTCCCAGGTGTGCACCCACTTGGACATTTGACACACTATCCCCATTTGTGAGCACCAGATCCAGTGTCGCTCCCTCCCTCGTTGGTTCCGTCACAATTTGTCTGAGCAGAGCACTTTGGAAAGCATCCACGATCTCTCTACTTCTTTCTGATTTTGCAGATGGAACCTTCCAATCTACATCTGGCAGATTGAAATCTCCCATCAACAGAACCTCTTTTTTCTTTCCTAATTTTTGAATATCTGTGATCAGATCTTTATCTAGTTCCTCTAATTGTGTCGGGGGTCTGTAGACAACACCCACATGGACAGAGGTTCTATCCTCTCTTTTTAAGGTGATCCATATCGCTGCTTCTTTTCCCCAGGTCCCTGTCATTTCAGTCGCCATGATATCATTCTTTACATACAGAGCTACTCCTCCACCTTTTCGACCCTCTCTATCCTTCCTAAATAGATTATAGCCTGGTATGTTTGCATCCCATTCATGGGAACCATTGAGCCACGTCTCTGTGATTGCAACAACGTCTAAGTCTGCCTCCAACATCAGGGCTTGAAGGTAATGTACTTTACTGCTTATACTACGAGCATTTGTGGCCATCGCTTTCCATCTATATTTCCTGGTATGTGTTTCAACATTAGTGATTTGGGGGTGTCTTTTCACTTTGGGTTACCTTCATATCTTTTTGTTCCAACTTTATTGCTTTTTCCTCTGCCTCAGTTTTATTTTTAGGAGCATCACAGTGCTGTAAGGGAGCAAAAGAATTCTTTAGTGGCAACACTTGTGCGGGTGGATGCTTCTGTGTCACCTGACGAAGTCTGCCTGAGCCTACTGTGAACCATCTGTTCTTATGTGGTTTTATTCTTTGAGGCAGTGGTGAGAAGTTATTATTGTGTGCAGTCCTAGAAGCTGTTTTAATTGCATCCAATTCTTGCATTACTTTACTGAGCTCTTGTTTTAAACTAGATAGCTGAAGACAGATAGGACAAGCTTTAAGTCTCCAGATGATTGGCCTTGAAACTAAAGCACCACAATTATTGCAGAGAATAAACGTCATTCTCATTGGTTGAAATGGGTATGAACAGGTGTAATGTGTTGGGGTTAACAGTCTGCAAGACTGCCTGTGTATGATTGAGTAAAGTTAATGAGGTTTGGTTTGTCTATAAATGAGTGGAAAACCCTGGGGTGGGTGGGATTATAAGTCTCAATGTGTCAGCTAAATGCTGTTATCAAGGCAATTCTCTGGATGGGACCAGAAATGGTACAGTCTGGTCAAAGAATTTTCAATTGATTTAACTTTCAAAATTGCCCTAGAATATAGAACTAAATATTCCCAATAATTAAATCAGTTTCAACAATCTAAAATGCACTTTAGAGCCTCTATGCAATGCAGTTTAAACAGCCTCTCCTCTCTATCAGAGCTTGGCAGGAAGAGAAAGAAAGAAAATAAGAGGTTTCACAGGGCAATTTAATTTAATTAAACAATAAGCATTAAATTAAAGAGAATATCAGGTATCTCACCTATAGCCAGAAAGTTGAGAAGTTTGGAATTTAAAAGGTCAGAATTTACTTTACTTTTGCAGGAGTTTGGTTCAGGTCAGCACTTGAGGAAAGTTACAAACAAATGGTTTGTCCCCTATTCAGAGCCCAACCCTACCTCCTGCTGTGTAGTGATTAAGTCTCAATGTGTCAGCTAAATGCTGTTATCAAGGCAATTCTCTGGATGGGACCAGAAATGGTACAGTCTGGTCAAAGAATTTTCAATTGACATCATTAACTTATGCCCCCTCATCACTGTAGTACACTGGGAAAGGGGCATGCCTCTTTGTGCACCATACATGCATGTTTTCAAAGCACTTAGCCTTCCAAAGTTCCATAGGTTTCTATGGAACTTTGGAAGGCTAAGTGCTTTGAAAATGAGCTCCTCATTCTGTTGCATGAGAGTGTCACAACAGGTCATGATGAGTTCTGTATTTTTAATCATCTGTTACCACCATATTGCCACATCCATGCAATTCTGTCAGACCCCCCACCCTTGCAGTTTTCTGTTTGCTCTGCAGTGTTTCAACACTGGAGTTCAAGTCAGAGACACAGGCCTGTAAATTTTTTTCCCTCATTTTGGATCCTGAACCAAAGTAAGTCCTAGGGCCAAATAATAGTAATATTCAAAACAAAGCAAGCTGTCTCTTCGGCTTATAGTCAAAATCTTTTATGTTGTTCATAGGCCTAGAGTGAATGCCACAATTTGGAATTCTACATCCCCTTTATCTACTTTATTTATTTATTTATTTATTTATTACATTTGTATCCTGCGCTTTCCCACACACAGCAGGTTCAATGCGACTTACATAGTAAAAAAAAAAAAACATTACAAAAATCCTGTAAGAAGAATATTACAACTGTAATAAACATAATAATAGTAAGGTTTAAAAATATATGAATTGAATTGGATATGGGGAGGTAAACTGTCTCTTAAAGTCCCAAAGTTGGGTACTGTTACAAGGCTTAAGGCAAAATTGCCTAATTATAGTGGTTGTACATAAATATTTAAAGAGAATGGTCACTGTTGTTAATCCTGAACTACCATACATGCCCAGTCAAAACAATGGCTATTCTAATTGCTTCAATGCCAAACCACAGATCCAGTTTTTGAAAGGTAATGCAACAGAATCTTTTTTAATCAACTATATCAAGAGCATCCAGCAAATTGAGGAGAATCAGAAGTCCTGACTCTCCCCAATCCATCATCTTACAATATCTAATAGAGCGGAAGTGAATATCATATTTGAACACCAAATACATTATTCATGTTTGCTGAATAATAGTCTGAAACTGACTAAAGTTTTCTCACAAGATGCTCTGGTTTCTGTGCTGGTCTGGTATGAACTTCCCTTTTGTACTTTATTTCTTCCATTCAACTTTTGTATTATGCAATTGTTCATATATTGTATATCATGGGTAAATTTGGCTATCATGGGTAAATATTTTATCTCTCCCATCGTACCTTCAGAGTACATTCTCATGGTTCTTCCTCCACCCCTATACCGCTCTCTGTCGGAGTCCCTCAGGGTTCTGTCCTTGGACCCCTTCTTTTCTCTATCTACACCTCTTCCCTGGGCTCCCTGATCTCGTCTCATGGCTTCCAGTATCATCTTTATGCTGACGACACCCAGCTTTATCTCTCCACACCTGACATCACTGCGGAAACCCAGGCCAAAGTATCGGCCTGCTTATCCGACATTGCTGCCTAGATGTCCAACCGCCACCTGAAACTGAACATGGCCAAGACCGAACTTCTTGTCTTCCCACCCAAACCCACTTCTTCTCTACCTCCACTCTCTATTTCGGTTGATAACACCCTCATCGTCCCTGTCTCATCTGCCCACAACCTCGGTGTCATCTTCGACTCCTCCCTCTCCTTCTCTGCGCATATCCAGCAGATAGCCAAGACCCGTCGCTTCTTCCTCTATAACATTAGCAAAATCCGCCCTTTCCTCTCTGAGCACACCACCCGTACTCTCATCATACCATTAGTGATGAGAAGTTACTGAGAGTACAGAATATTGCAACATGAGATTACCTTTATATCTAAGACTCCAAAGACTATAGAAGTAACATGTACACCCCTACCTTCTTGGTCTTCCTTGAAAATTCTCAACGGTCTAGTGGGATCAAGGCAAGAGAAATCCCCTCCTGCCCTTTCCGGTGCTGGATTCAAAAGGGCACTGGTGACCTCTAGCATTAGTCTCAGGAATCTCTGGGAGGGTGGGAGATCTTGAATAGTAGGGGACCTTCTGAGTGAGGAGAGTCTTTCTGTATGGGGAGACTTGAACTTTGGGGGGGGGGGGGGGACCTGGAGGGGGAGGTTTGTGATTGGGGGGAGTTCAGGGGGAGCTCACTAACTTTGGCCGGTCCATTTAAGAAGTGCCAGCGAGCTTAACAACCTGTTGCTCCTAGGATAGTGAAATAATGCTGCTTGCAAAGTTGATTGCAAACGACGTTATTCACTTGCTATATATGTGACTAACCTGTGGTACTGAGCTACTGCAGTTTAGTTACTCCTACGATAAATTAAGGTACAGTAGAAGCCTGACTTTTACCGCACCTTAGTAATTACCCCCTAAATGTTCTTCATTGAAATTTCATGAGTAGCCTGTGAAATAAGTAATTTCTTGTCAACTCTTTCCATTGTTTTGCCTGCAGTGAAGTCTTTACTTTTCTACTTCAATAACATGTGTGAGGATGGAATAAAGAAAATAGTCTTAGAGACCTTAAAATCTATTAGAGGAATTTTCATATCTGTTCAAAGATGCATTTCTTACAGCTGCCATATGTATCGACTCAATGTTTCAATTACAAACAATAATAGATGAAAACAAAAAATAAATTCTTCTCAGCTGCGTATGATCTTGTTCAATAATCACATGATTCATCTCAGCTGTTGGATAATCTAAAATTTACTGAAACTGAATGTGAAATCATAGAACCTCCCAAAAAGAAAACACATCAGGAAAGTTATTTAGATGCATTTGATTTGAGAGTCACGTGAGATTCTTCTCATCCTTGAGTGTGCTGTAAAGGAAAATTTCAACAGGTTTACATCATAAATCACAAGATACATACAACAGATACTTATTGGTTGAGATTATATTCAGCTTCTATCAGCATTCTAGAAGAGCTTCAAGGGTAAAGGTCAAACAGCTTCTATACCATTCTGGTAAAGATCATTACCACATTAGCAACAAGGAACTCTTAAGCAATAGGCATATATTCAGCATACATCTGTGTGTTCAAATATGCAACCTACAATAGTACATTATTTTTTGTTCCCCTATTTTTGCCAGAACATACGTTTTTAATGACACTTCCCAGCATCTGAACAGGATGCTCATTACTTAAGAAAGCTTAAACTGTCAGCTCAGCAGTGTCAATAAACTAGCTAGGTTAAATGCATCTGTCCTGCTGTGATTTCAAATTATCTTGATTTTCACATTTTAATGCTTAACTCTTGATATTCCCCTCTGAGATTGGGGAGGGGCCTATCATTTTCATAATACATCCTTAATATCATCAGTCCCCCTTTGACCATGTACATGATAACAAATTCATGCCAAGCTGCCCATTTCAATTATGGAAGGGTTGCATAATCCTTCCATTATGGTCTGTTGTATGAGTATCTTAATTCTAGGCTTGGGTAATAAGTCTCAGGTCATCTGCCATATAGAGCAACAACAACTAATCTTCAAAGCACAGGAATAGGATGGCACACCTGTAGAGTTCTTTTAAATAGAAATTAGAACTATTCAAGCTAATAGAATCCTATAGTTTTCAGTAGCTTTAGGGAAACCATCAATGCAATCAAGAATTGGAGATACATCATAGTAAGCATTTTGACAACAGAATTATAGCAATAATGCTTATAGTTATACTGGCTAGGAAGCAAAATACCAGTCATTCAAGAGGCTGGCCACACTATCTCCATTTGTGAGCAGAAGATTTAGCGTTGCCCCGCCCCTTGTGGGTCCATCACTATTTGTCTTAGCAGTGCACTTTGAAAAGCATCCACAATCTGTCTACTTCTTTCCAGTTCTACAAATGGGACCTTTCAATCTGCGTCCAGCAGATTGAAATTCCCACAGCAGCAACACCTCGCCCTTCATTCCCAGCTTTTGGATATCTGTGACCAAATCTTTGTCCAACTTCATTGTTTATGTTGGAGATGTGTAGACAACATCCATGTGGATGGATGTTCCATCTTCTCTCCCCAGGGTTCCCTGTGTTTCAGCCACTTTACTATTGTTTTTCACATATAAAGCTACTCCTCCATCTTTCTGACCATCTCTGTCTTTACTAAATAGGGTATAGCTGGTATGTTTTAATTCCATTCATGGGAGTCATTCTCTGTGATAGAAATAATATCCAAGTCTGCCTGTAATACAGGGGTATTTTTCTTTTTCTGTTTCTTTTTTGTATTATTTTTTTACTTTACTTTTTGAGAGATTTAGGCCCAGTTAGGAAACTCTGGTAAACCTGAGTGAAAGGAAGCAATGTGGGAAGGTGAAGATGATGACCCCATTGGCCAGATCTCTATCCAATCAAGGCCTCAATCCATACATTTATGCAGACGATGTCACGATTTACATCCCATTTAAAAAGGACCTAGCAGAAATCACAAATAAAATCAATCATAGCTTCCAAATAATGAACTCATGGGCGGATGCATTTCAACTAAAGCTTAACGCAGAAAAGACACAATGCCTTATCCTTTCATCGCAATACAACAAGAGTAAACCTACCACTATAAGTACCCTATTTCAGACACCTTGAAACTCCTGGGAGTCACAATTGATAGAAATCTCACACTAGAAAGCCATGCGAAAAATGTAACAAAGAAAATGTTCCATGCAATGTGGAAACTCAAAAGAGTTAAACCTTTCTTCCCAAGGATGATATTCCGCAACCTGGTGCAATCAATGGTGCTGAGCCACTTAGACTACTGCAATTCCATCTACACCGGATGCAAAGCACAAATCATTAAGAAACTCCAAACTGCCCAAAATACTGCAGCCAGACTCATATTTGGAAAAGCGAAATACGAAAGCGCAAAACCCCTCAGAGAAAAATTACATTGGCTCCCATTAAAAGATCGAATTGTATCCAAAACCTGCACCCTGGTTCATAAAATTATTCATGGACAGGCCCCGTTATACATGTCAGACCTCATAGACTTACCAGCAAGGAACACAAAAAGATAATCAGTCAATCACTTGAACCTCCATTACCCGAGTTGCAAAGGACTTAAATATAAATCAATTTATGCTTCTATCTTCTCCTACATCAGCACGCAACTGTGGAATGCACTACCAACTGCCATAAAAAATATGCACATTCTGACAGACTTCCGTAAACTACTAAAGACTAAATTGTTCAAAGAGACGTACCTAAAAGATCCTTCATAATGACCAGACATCAAAACCTTACCAATTCAAGTTAACATTGAACTCTTTTTATTTGTTTACTTTATTCACATGAATACTGTTGAATGTTTTTACATCTACCCTGATCTTTAATGCCTGAAGTGAACTGTAGATCTACTTCTTATAACTTATCCTATATTTTCTATACTTAAATGCAATAATACTCTGTATTTCTCATTCTGGAATGGCGATTGCCATTACGGCATAATGTAAGCCACATTGAGCCTGCAAATAGGTGGGAAAATGTGGGATACAAATGCTGCAAAATAAATAAAATCCTATACTAAGAGCAAAATCAGAAATATATAATTCAGAATGACTAAGCTTTCAGTGGTGTGTAGTGTAGCAAAGTGCATGTGCTCCCAAAGCTTTGTCCCAGGCAGTTCAAGCGCCCCAGAAAATAGCCCCTGCGAGAGACAGGTTCAAGGCAACTAATCAATCTACAATGGTAGCCAAACCCTTAATCTCGCTTCATATTAACAGTGCAGAAACACACATTATTTCCAAAACCTGAAGCGTCCATTTTCACAGAGCAGCAGGGGCGTAGCTACGGGTGCCCAATCTTGGCTCAGGCCCGCCCAAGCGACGACGACTGGAACGGCGACTTTTACCCGAAGTCACAACGACGAACGGGCAGGCAGCGCTGCGGTAGTAAAAGCAACAAGGAGACTGGTTCAACTCTCCTCTCCGTCCTTCACTTCCCTCCCTCTGCGTCCCGCCCGAAAGGAAATGACGTCAGAGGAAGGCAGGACGCAGAGGGAGGGAAGTGAAGGACGGAGAGTCGAACCAGTCTCCTTGTTGCTTTTACTACCGCAGCGCTGCCTGCCCGTTCGTCGCTGCGACTTCGGAAGTAGACTGGAACGGAAGTTGGCTTGGAGATGCTGTGAAGGGGGAGGGGGGACACGCTGGATAGAAGGGGGAAGGGGATGGACAGAAACAGGATGGGCAGGGGAGAGAGGAGAATTGCTGGACAACAGGGATGGATGGAGGGGAAAGGGGAGAGGAAATTTGCTGGAGATGGATGGCTAGAGGAGAGGGCAGGGGAGAATGGAGAGTTGCTGGACATGGAGCGGAGGGCAGGGGAAAGAAGAAAATTGCTGGACATGAATGGATGGAGCGGAAAGGGGAGAGAGGAAATTTGCTGGAGATGGATGGCTGGAGGAGAGGGCAGGGGAGAATGGAGAGTTGCTGGACGAATGGATGGAGGGAGGGGAGAGAAGTCAGAAAGGAGGTGCACATGGTTAGAGGGGGATGGAAGAGAGGAGAAATGCTGGACATGGATGGAGTGGAGGGCAGGGAAGAGAGAAGAAATGTTGGACAAGGATGGAGGGGAAGGGAAGACAGTGGAAGTAGATGCACATGGATGGAGGGGAAGGGAGAGAGGAGAAATGCTGGACATGGATGGAGGGGAAGGGAAGACAGTGGAAGTAGATGCACATGGATGGAGGGGAGTGAGGAGAAATGCTGGATATGGATGGAGGGGGAACTGCTGAGTTTAAGGGCTGGTTTGAAATACGTTGAGGGCAGATACTGAAACTCGAGGAAGGATAGGGGCAGGGCTACAGATGGTAGACAGGACGCATAAGGACACAGGAGTATGGTGGACATGGTGAGTGAAAAAATATCAAATGGAAAGAAGACACTGCGTAAAACAGAAGACACTGGGACCAAAGCAAATAGATCAGACAACAAAGGTAGAAAAAAGTATTTTATTCAGAATTTATTAATTTGAATATGTCATCTTTTGGAAATGTGCATCTGTGATATTTTGCATGTAAGTTTAAATTTTTCTGGTATTGCTGCATGCTGAGTCTGACTTCTTGAGTTAACTTTCCAGTTCAGTATTTTGCCTTCATATTTTTTGATTTCTAGTTCCTTGTGTCATGTCTGTTGTGTCATTTGTTTTTCAAGTGTGATCAAGGTGCAGTATTCTGCTAGCATGTAGTATTCGCAGCCCTTTTTGTTTTGCTTTTTTTCACGAGGTAGTGTATTGGTGTTTTAGAGCCTAGTGTAATTACAGTTCTGCCTTTTCAAGCATAAGGTTGTAGCTCATCCTGTCCTTGGAATTAGTGCTGTTATGGTTTTAAAGATATGAGTGTGTTTTTGCACAAGTTTGTGTATAGCATTTTGCAGTGGAGAGATTGTGGGATAATGTAATTATATTTAAAAATATCAATTTTTCCATTAAGTATGTATGTGGTTATACTGATGCAGGGCAGCTGTTGGGCAGACTACTTAGAAATCCATCATCAAGTGAATTCTTAGGCATTATTTTGTAGGATCCCAAGAGACATTACTCATACTTATATAGACAGTGCGTGCCCACCCATATTGGCTCTGGGCCCACCCAAAATCTCAGGTCTGGCTACGCCACTGCAGAGCAGGACACAGATTTTAATTCTAAACCTGAAGCCCACTAAAAAAACATTCAGGCTGGAACACAGCTAGTAAAAGTGGCTTACATCAGCAGAAAATCGAGAAGAGGAGAACCAAACTTCCCAAAATAGTAAAGGAACAGTTTTGGGGGGCTTTGTGTGTGTGTGTGTTTTTTTTTTTTACTTTGCTGTTTAAGAGAGATTTACACCAAGTTAGGAAACTAGTAAACAAGAGCGAAAAGAAGCAATGTAGGAAAGTGAAGCGGAAATAGACAAGTATAAAATCCTAGAGCAAAATCATTCCAAAATATGTTTAGGTTTTCTGTCCTGTCCTCTTTGTGAGCAGCTTATAGAATCTTGCATTTAATCCTTTCACTCTTCCTACCTTATCACACAAGCTTTCAAAGGAGATGAAGTCCTGGTTCACCTTTTTTTTGACTGGAAAAGCAACGCAGTGAGCTGGAAAAATGGGGCTCAAATTATACCTCTGCTTTTTCATTGGACACTATAAAAACTATGAAAAAATTTGAATATGAGAAGATGAGTGAAGCCTTACTCCTGTGGTTCACACAGCAAAAGACAAGGGCATACCTATATCAAGGCTTAAATTGCAAGAGAAAGGCCTGGTTTTTCGAAGGGAATTCAATGTGTGGCTTGATCATTGGAAGAAAAGATATAAAATATGGCAGCTTTACATTGCTGGGAAAGAAAATGTGTCAGTGAATTCTGAGGAATTTATCACATTCAAAGTAAAATGTCAGCGTCTTATTAAAAGGAAGGTGTATCAAGGGACCAGATACACAACTGTGATGAATCCGGGTTTAATGTTAAAATGTTGCCATCAAGAACTCTTGCATCACGGCTCGAAACTCAGCTCCAGGTTATAAATGGAGTAAAGAAAGAGTGATTGTTCTAGCCTGTAGCATTGCAACTGGTAAACATAAGTTACTACTGATTTTCATTGGCAAGTCAAAATATCCTAGGTCCTTTAAAAACACGGCTCCTGCTGCACTTCCGGTGTCCTATTAGAACCAAAAGAATGCCTGGATGGACAAAGACATTTTCTATAACTGGTTTTTCAAGGAATTTGTTCCATCGGTAAAAAACTTCTTGAAAATGATATACCTGCCTAGGAAAGCAATCTGTCTTTTGGATAATGCACTATCTCATCCTGATGAGGTTGAACTGAGAAATGCTGACAGAGTGCTTTTTCTGCCTCCCAATGTCACATCTTTGTGTCATTGAGGGATAATGACGACTATGGTGCAGTCCACAGCATTTGGCTTGAAAGGAGGTATCAGACGGCTTTAACCCAAGTCCGTGAGGAAATTGTTGAAACCTGCGGAGTCGGGCATCATCAGGGGAAGTCAATTGGGCAGTCACGTTTTATGACTGGGAAGCAAGTTGGACAAGCAAGCCGAGTATTTTTCACCAAATGAGCAAGTGGAGCATTTCTACTAAAAGAATTCTTGAAAAAAACGTCTAAAGATAAGTTCACGTTTTTCAATATTGAGCACTATATTATTTGTTAGCACTTTTTGATTCAGGCAATAGCACTTACACTTGTGATTAAGAGTTAGCCCTATGAAAGATGTGCTATGCCACTGGGCAAAACCAATGATATTGCCTTAAAATAGGTGGACTTTTCTGAGGGTACTCTTTTAACAAAAACATTGAGAGACTTATCAATTTATTTCATGAGTACTGTGGTATAAGTATTAAAAAGTTCTTTACCTATTTTGCTGTTAGCCTGCTTTACATAGTGTGGATCTTTGGTTCTTTGTATCTGACATCTTTGTGTCAGCCAATGAACGAGAGCTTACTGGAAACCTTAAAGAAAAAATATCGCCATAATGCTCGTTTCTGTACTGGATGAAGGGAAAAGAATTAAGTTTTAAAGAAAGTGTTTGATAGCTACTGGATCGCTCAGTCATGGGACGAAATTGAACCTCCAACCCTAGCAAAATTATGGAGAAAGTTGTTTCCTGAGAATGAAAATGAACAAGGACATGATGCTGAACACAGACTAGCCGAGGAAGATCTCCTTCCATTGTTAAAGGAAATACCAGGCTGTGATAATGCTTGTGAGGATGACATACAAGAATGGATGCAGGCAGATGACCATGAAGAACTAACAATGATGTGATGGCTCTGGTGAACCGAAATGGAGAGTTACAATTAACAATTTACTTATATACTAGCTGTTGAGCCCGTAAAAACGGGCTGGTATAGAGGTTTTCCTCCCCCCGCGGTCACCACCGCTCCCCTCCCCCCCGCGAAGTCGCCACCGCTGCCCCCCTCCTCGAAGTCGTCGCCGCCGCCACCCCTCCACCTGGTCCGGGCCCTCTCTTCACTTCTGAACTTACAGATCCATTCGCCGAACGCAGCAACGCACATCAGCTGAGCTGCCCCTTCCTTCTCTGCCTGTGTGTGTCCCGCCCTCGCTGACGTTACGTCACAGGAGGGCGGGGCCACAGGCAAAGAAGGAAGGGCTCACTGCAGCTCAGCTGATGTGCGTTGCTGCGTTCGGCGAATGGATCTGTAAGTTCAGAAGGGAAGAGAGGGCCCGGGCTGGGTGGAGGGGTGGCGGCGGCGACTCCGAGTGGGGGGGGAGCGGTAGCAACGTCGGCGGCGCAGTTTCCCTCTCTGTCCCGCCCCCCCCCCCCCCCACCGTCATCACGTATTGACGCGGGGGCGGGACAGAGAGGGAAGTCTCTACTGCGCATTTGCAGTGAGTACGGTCACTCGCCGTTTATATGTTTGATATTGCTAAAACTAAAGGTTCACAGCGGTTTACAATAAGAAAAAAATCAAGGCAGTCTCTTGAGAAATACAATTAAAACATGTCCAACATTCTTATTATTCAACAAGAAAATTTCTAAAAAGCAAGATTTTTAACATTTTCCTAAAAAGAGAGTAACTAGGGTTATTAATAAAACATGTAGCATAATCACACCAATTTGTAAGTGCTTGATATGCAAGAATTCTATTGCAAATCTCGAATCATTTAGCACCCTTAACTGAAGGAAAAGCAAAGGGAGAATTAGTAAAAATCCTTCTTCTATTTCTAGAGGGATCCGAAAATTCCACGTGAGAGATTAAATATTCAGAACAGTCTCCATTTAGAACTCGAAATAGAACACAGGAAACTTTAAACAGAATCCTGGCCTCCAACGGAAGCCAGTGAAGCTCCATATAAAACGTAAATAATGGTGATCTTTGAGTGAGGCTGACATGCAGTAGATAACATTGTAAAAGTCAGTCATAGTGAAGGGGTCCAGGCATTTGAGGTTGCACTGGTATATGTGGAACAACAAAAGGAAGCATCTGCTACTATAGTAATGTAATTGAGACACTGGCGTGACCATGCGGAAAGGAGCAAGGAAAAGAAATAAAATTGGAAAACCAACATTAATCACAAAATTTTACAAAACAGTTTTATAATGTGTTTACCAGTTGCATCGCTACTATACAGTACAGCACTCTTTATGATTGTGGTTGACAGTATTGGTTTTCTTTTGCAGTAAATATAGTATTAAAAATGTTTTAGAAAAGCACATGTACCAGTGGCATAACTAGGTGGGCCCATGGGTCCTGGGCCCCCCCCCCCCCCCAAATTTGCTCTGGGCCACTGGTTGGGGTCCCCAACCCCCGCCAGCTGAAGACTTCATTTAGCGCTGGTCATGCTCAGTTTCACTAAAAGAAGCATGTCGGACGTGAGGGGAAGAGAAAGCAGGACAGGCAATGTGGCAGTGTCAGAGACCAGCTCTGAATGAAGTCTTCAGCTGGTGGAGGTTGGGGACCCCCACCAGCCGAGGTATTTGTGGTGGCGGTGCTTCAGCTGGTGGGGGTTGGGGACTCCCACAAGCCAAGATGTACAGCGGCGGGAGGGAGTGGCGAGGCAGTGGCAGCAAAGAAGGGGCGGCGACCAAAATGTGCCCCCTCCACCTTGGGCTGTGGCCCCCTCGCACCTCAAGATCTGGCTATGCCCCTGACATGTACAGTAATTATGTTTTAGTACTCCAATCACGCTGAAGAATGTTCTATAGTTATTAGTAAACAATTTTTGAAATTCGGGAATTCTGTTCCTTTGTTTATGAATTGTTTGAGGGGTTACCATTGTTTTCCGTATTATCTGACTTTTTGCTTATCTGACAAAGGGTTATTCCTGTTTACGTTGTATAATCAACACTGTACTGTAGTTTAAAAAAATTAAAAATAAAACAGCTGCCAACCTCAGAATACTGTTTTCGTAAGCTGCTCCTGTTCATTAAAGGACAAACATTTTTTACCTAGGGAAACTCAGTTATATCATATTGGAGTGGAATAGTAATACATCTTACCTCCCAGCCCCCAAAATGTTAGTCCCCACCAAATCTTCAGTATATGCCTAGTGAAAGGGTTGGTATGCTATGTTATATCCTGCTAGATCCCTAGAAACATTAGACACAAAAATACATTAAAAACACAGACAGCATTATTCATAATAAAATAATCTAAAATGTAAAAATGTTCTCAACCATGTTTTCAATCTCTTCCTAAAAGCACTATATGTTGAACTTCGACGAACACACAAAGGTAATAAATTCCAAAGCTCAACCATAATATGACATTAAATGAACTTCCTTGTATCTGATGCCCTTAACAGATGGAAAAGCAGAGGTTGGGTTCTCACCTCTGCTACCTTACCTCCATTCCCTGAGGTCCAGACACAATAGAAAAATGGTTTTCTCCCTTCTAGCCACTAATCAGTTTGGACCCGTTGTTTATCACAGCACATATGCATCCACTACCATACCTAGTTGGAATTCCAAATAATATCTTTTATATTCAGGATATTCAGGGGACTTGCAGTGTACCATGATCTTTAGGCCAGCATAGCACAACTTTGGGGATCCTTGTTTGGTGAGAGGCGCCCATATAAACCTGAACAGTTTCTTTTGTAAAACCTGAAATGCTTGAGCCAGGTCCTTCTAAATAGATAGTATAGTCTAGGCAATGTTACCATTTTTATGCCCACTGTTTGGCCTAGCCGTGAGAGACTGGCTCTGTCCCTCAAGTCTTGTTCACTTTCTAAAATGGTAGACTATAGTTCAAATGACATACAATGCATTGATTTGCTCTATCTGCACTCCTAAGAATCTTGTGCTTTCTTTTTCCCATTTAAAGACAGAAGCCTCCTACAACCTCTCAGCTTCCCTCTCAGTCAATGAAATATTCAAGGTTTTGGATTTATTTATGTATACTTTGAATCCTGCAACTCCCCCTTACTCTTTTAATTCTCTAACAACCACATGTGTAGGGCTAGGTGTAAGATTGTCACATGAAAAAATAGGTATCTGGGAAAAGTGAGATGTTACATCGTTCCACTCCTCCTTCAGTCCCCTTAATATCACCTCATTCTCACCCTTACTGCAAGGGGCTTTTCTCAGGACAAACAGCAATGGCAACAGAGGGCACCCCTGCCGTATATACCATCCCAGGTAGAAAGCTTTGGTGTAACCTCCCTCAACCTTTAAGCAAGTTCTCCGAGGACAAGCAGGCTGCTTGTTCTCACTGATGGGTGACGTCCACGGCAGCCCCTCCAATCGGAATCTTCACTAGCAAAGTCCTTTGCTAGCCCTCGTGCGCCTGTGCGCACCGCGCATGCGCGGCCGTCTTCCCGCCCGAAACCGGCTTGAGCCGGCCAGTCTTCTTTTGTCCGCACTCGGTACGGTCGTTTTTTCGCCGTGTCGAGCCCCGGAAAGTCGACCTCGCGCGTCCTTTTCTTCGACGTGTTTTTTCTTCGGAAAATCCTTAAACTGTTCGGGAAGTGCTTCGGAAGCCCCTTCGGGTTTCGTTTTGCCCCTTCCCGTATTTTCAGATTTTGCCCCGGTAAGTTTTCTTTCGTCGTCGGGGTAGGCCTCACTTAGGCCTCGGTCGAAATTTCTCTCTAACTTTTTCTGGTGCCATTTTCGTCATTTCGACTTTTGATTTCGCCGGCGTGATTTTTCCGCCCATGACATCGAAGCCTTCCAGCGGCTTCAAGAAGTGCACCCAGTGCGCCTGGGTAATCTCGCTCACTGACAGGCACGCGTCGTGTCTTCAGTGTCTGGGGGCCGAGCACCGCCCTCAGGCCTGTAGTCTGTGTTCCCTTTTGCAAAGGCGGACTCAGGTAGCGAGATTGGCCCAGTGGAACGTTTTGTTCTCGGGCTCTTCGTCGGCATCGGCACCGGGGGTATCGTGTGCATCGACGTCTTCAGCGTCCAGAGCTTCATCCTCGGCCGCCAGTGCATCGAGTGCATCGAGGCATCGGCCCTCTGCATCGGCGCCGAGACATCGGATAGCTGCATCGACGTCGGTGGTACCGGGACCTCGTCTGCTGATGTCGTCGGACGGTGGTGCATCGTCTGGAGTGCAGGTGAGGGCTGTCCATTCCCCTGCTGGTGGCGGTGAGCCTTCGGGTGGGTCTCCCCCTACCCTGAGGGCTCCTGCGGTACAGCCCCCCCGAGACCGACCTCCTTCGGCCTCGGCCCCGAGGAAGCGACGGCTGGATTCTACGTCCTCCTCGTCGGTACCGGGAAGCTCCGGTGACATTTTTCGTTCCAAAAAGTCGAAGAAGCATCGTCACCGGTCCCCTTCCCGAGAGCTCTGGGTCGCCGAGGGAGTCGGCACCCAGCAGGCATCGGCACCGAGAGGACCGCTCACCCTCTGTTCAGGAGGTGTCGATGCGCTCCACTCTGGACAGCCTGGAACAGCCTCCACGCCCGGAACAGGTTCTGACGTCGACGCCTGCATCGACCTCTTTGCCTTTCTCTGCAGCCGCTCTGAACGAGAGCCTCCGGGCCGTTCTCCCAGAGATTCTGGGAGAGCTGTTGCGCCCTACCCCTCCGGTACCGGCGGTGCTTGCGCCACCGGTACCGTCGAGCGTGGCGCCGGCTGGCCCATCGCCCGAGGTGAGGTCTCCGGCGTCGGTGCCGCGTGCGGTGCCTGCTGCCGTCGCCTCCCAGGAAGGCTCCCCGACTACGTCGGCGGAGGGAGCTTTGCCGATGCGGGCGAGGGAGTCTACCTCTCGACGCCCCCATCGTGGACGTGGCTCCACGGAGTCGAGTCGGGCACGGTTGCAGACACAGGTCCGTGAACTTGTGTCTGACACCGAGGGTGAGGCCTCGTGGGAAGAGGAAGAGGACCCCAGATATTTCTCTGACGAGGAGTCTGAGGGTCTTCCTTCCGATCCCACTCCCTCTCCTGAAAGACAGCTTTCTCCTCCTGAGAGTCTGTCTTTCGCTTCCTTTGTCCGGGAGATGTCTACGGCCATCCCCTTCCCGGTGGTTGTGGAGGACGAGCCCAGGGCTGAAATGTTTGAGCTCCTGGACTATCCTTCTCCACCTAAGGAAGCGTCCACTGTTCCCTTGCACCATGTCCTAAAAAAGACATTGCTGGCGAACTGGACAAAACCTTTAACTAATCCCCACATCCCCAAGAAGATTGAGTCCCAGTACCGGATCCATGGGGACCCAGATCTGATGTTCACCCAGTTGCCTCATGATTCTGGAGTTGTGGATCTGGCCCTAAAGAAGGCTAAGAGTTCTAGGAAGCATGCTTCGGCGCCCCCGGGCAAGGACTCTAGAACCTTAGACTCCTTTGGGAGGAAGGCCTACCATTCTTCTATGCTCGTGGCCAAAATTCAGTCTTACCAGCTCTACATGAGCATACACATGCGGAACAATGTGCGGCAGTTGGCGGGCTTGGTTGATGCGCTCCCCCCTGAGCAAGCCAAGCCTTTTCAGGAGGTGGTCAGGCAGCTGAAGGCGTGCAGAAAATTCCTGGCCAGAGGGGTGTATGACACCTTTGATGTCGTGTCCAGGGCCGCTGCTCAAGGTGTGGTGATGCGCAGGCTCTCATGGCTGCGTGCCTCCGACCTGGAGAATAGAATCCAGCAGCGGATTGCGGACTCGCCTTGCCGTGCGGATAACATTTTTGGAGAGAAAGTCGAACAGGTGGTAGAGCAGCTCCACCAGCGGGACACCGCATTCGACAAGTTCTCCCGCCGGCAGCCTTCAGCCTCTACCTCTACAGGTAGAAGATTTTTTGGGGGAAGGAAGACTGTTCCTGGCAAGCGTAGGTACAATCCTCCTTCTCGACAGCCTGCGGCCCAGGCTAAGCCCCAGCGCGCTCGCTCTCGTCAGCAGCGTGCGACTCAGCAAGGCCCCTCGGCTTCCCAGCAAAAGCAAGGGGCGAGCTTTTGACTGGCTCCAGCAGAGCATAGCCGCCATCCAAGTGTCAGTGCCGGGCGACCTGCCAGTCGGAGGGAGGTTGAAAGCTTTTCACCAAAGGTGGCCTCTCATAACCTCCGATCAGTGGGTTCTCCAAATAGTCCGGCAAGGATACACCCTCAATTTGGCCTCAAAACCTCCAAATTGTCCACCGGGAGCTCAGTCTTACAGCTTCCAGCACAAGCGGGTACTTGCAGAGGAACTCTCCGCCCTTCTCAGTGCCAATGCGGTCGAGCCCGTGCCATCCGGGCAAGAAGGGCTGGGATTCTATTCCAGGTACTTCCTTGTGGAAAAGAAAACAGGGGGGATGCGTCCCATCCTAGACCTAAGGGCCCTGAACAAATATCTGGTCAAAGAAAAGTTCAGGATGCTTTCCCTGGGCACCCTTCTTCCCATGATTCAGGAAAACGATTGGCTATGCTCTCTGGACTTGAAGGATGCCTACACACACATCCCGATACTGCCAGCTCACAGACAGTATCTGCGATTTCAGCTGGGCACACGTCACTTCCAGTACTGTGTGCTACCCTTTGGGCTCGCCTCTGCGCCCAGGGTGTTCACAAAGTGCTTGGCTGTAGTCGCAGCAGCACTCCGCAGGCTGGGGGTACACGTGTTCCCATATCTCGACGATTGGCTGGTGAAGAACACGTCCGAGGCAGGAGCCCTGCAGTCCATGCAGATGACTATTCGCCTCCTGGAGCTACTGGGGTTTGTGATAAATTACCCAAAGTCCCATCTTCTCCCGGCGCAGAGACTCGAATTCATAGGGGCTCTGCTGGATTCTCGGACGGCTCGCACCTATCTCCCAGAGGCGAGAGCCAACAACTTGTTGTCCCTCGTCTCGCGGGTGCGAGCGTCCCAGCAGATCACAGCTCGGCAGATGTTGAGATTGCTGGGCCACATGGCCTCCACAGTTCATGTGACTCCCATGGCCCGCCTTCACATGAGATCTGCTCAATGGACCCTAGCTTCCCAGTGGTTTCAAGCTGCTGGGGATCTAGAAGACGTGATCCACCTGTCCACGAGTTTTCTCGAATCCCTGTATTGGTGGACGATTTGGTCCAATTTGACTCTGGGACGTCCTTTCCAAATTCCTCAGCCACAAAAAGTGCTGACCACGGATGCGTCTCTCCTGGGATGGGGAGCTCATGTCGATGGGCTTCACACCCAAGGAAGCTGGTCCCTCCAGGAACGCGATCTACAGATCAATCTTCTGGCGTTGCGAGCGATCTGGAACGCTCTGAAGGCTTTCAGAGATCGGCTGTCCCACCAAATTATCCAAATTCAGACAGACAACCAGGTTGCCATGTACTACGTCAACAAGCAGGGGGGCACCGGATCTCGCCCCCTGTGTCAGGAAGCCGTCAGCATGTGGCTCTGGGCTCGCCGTCACGGCATGGTGCTCCAAGCCACATATCTGGCAGGCGTAAACAACAGTCTGGCCGACAGATTGAGCAGGATTATGCAACCTCATGAGTGGTCGCTCAACTCCCGAGTGGTGCGCCAGATCTTCCAAGCATGGGGCACCCCCTTGGTGGATCTCTTCGCATCTCGAGCCAACCACAAAGTCCCTCAGTTCTGTTCCAGGCTTCAGGCCCACGGCAGACTGGCATCGGATGCCTTCCTCCTGAATTGGGGGGAGGGTCTGCTGTATGCTTATCCTCCCATTCCTTTGGTGGGGAAGACTTTGTTGAAACTCAAGCAAGACCGAGGCACCATGATTCTGATTGCTCCTTTTTGGCAGCGTCAGATCTGGTTCCCTCTTCTTCTGGAGTTATCCTCCGAAGAACCGTGGAGATTGGAGTGTTTTCCGACCCTCATCACGCAGGACGAAGGGGCTCTTCTGCATCCCAGCCTCCGGTCCCTGGCTCTCACGGCCTGGATGTTGAGAGCGTAGACTTTGCCTCTTTGGGTCTGTCAGAGGGTGTATCCCGCATCTTGCTTGCTTCCAGGAAAGATTCCACTAAGAGGAGTTACTTCTTTCTATGGAGGAGGTTTGCCGTCTGGTGTGACAGCAAGGCCCTAGATCCTCGCTCTTGTCCTACACAGACCTGCTTGAATACCTTCTCCACTTGTCTGAGTCTGGCCTCAAGACCAACTCTGTAAGGGTTCACCTTAGTGCAATCAGTGCATACCATTACCATGTGGAAGGTAAGCCGATCTCGGGACAGCCTTTAGTTGTTCGCTTCATGAGAGGTTTGCTTTTGTCAAAGCCCCCTGTCAAGCCTCCTACAGTGTCATGGGATCTCAATGTCGTTCTCACCCAGCTGATGAAACCTCCTTTTGAGCCACTGAATTCCTGCCATCTGAAGTACTTGACCTGGAAGGTCATTTTCTTGGTGGCAGTTACTTCAGCTCGTAGAGTCAGTGAGCTTCAGGCCCTGGTAGCCCAGGCCCCTTACATCAAATTTCATCATAACAGAGTAGTCCTCCACACTCACCCTAAGTTCTTGCCAAAGGTCGTGTCGGAGTTCCATCTGAACCAGTCAATTGTCTTGCCAACATTCTTTCCCCGTCCTCATTCCTGCCCTGCTGAACGTCAGCTGCACACATTGGACTGCAAGAGAGCATTGGCCTTCTACCTGGAGCGGACACAGCCCAACAGACAGTCCGCCCAATTGTTTGTTTCTTTTGATCCCAACAGGAGGGGAGTGGCTGTGGGGAAACGCACCATATCCAATTGGCTAGCAGATTGCATTTCCTTCACTTACGCCCAGGCGGGGCTGGCTCTTGAGGGTCATGTCACGGCTCATAATGTTAGAGCCATGGCTGCGTCGGTAGCCCACTTGAAGTCAGCCACTATTGAAGAAATTTGCAAAGCTGCGATGTGGTCATCTGTCCACACATTCACATCTCATTACTGCCTGCAGCAGGATACCCGACGCGACAGTCGGTTCGGGCAGTCAGTTCTTCAGAACCTGTTTGGGCTTTAGGATCCAACTCCACCCCCCGAGGGCCCTGTTTGTTCTGTTCCAGGCTGCACTCTCAGTTAGTTGGTAAATTTTTTTAGGTCAATCTCAGTTATGTCCTCGCCGTTGCGAGGCCCAATTGACCATGGTTGTTGTTTTGAGTGAGCCTGGGGGCTAGGGATACCCCATCAGTGAGAACAAGCAGCCTGCTTGTCCTCGGAGAAAGCGAATGCTACATACCTGTAGAAGGTATTCTCCGAGGACAGCAGGCTGATTGTTCTCACAAACCCGCCCGCCTCCCCTTTGGAGTTGTGTCTTCCCTTGTCTTTGTCTTGCTACATATGAGACTGGCCGGCTCAAGCCGGTTTCGGGCGGGAAGACGGCCGCGCATGCGCGGTGCGCACAGGCGCGCGAGGGCTAGCAAAGGACTTTGCTAGTGAAGATTCCGATTGGAGGGGCTGCCGTGGACGTCACCCATCAGTGAGAACAGTCAGCCTGCTGTCCTCGGAGAATACCTTCTACAGGTATGTAGCATTCGCTACGTCAGGATCCAACAAACAAACAATGAACCCTAGGAGTTGGATGCCAGAAACATGTAGCAGTATGAAGAACGCTTTGTTGATGACCTGTTTTTCAGTATATTGCAGTTTGTTTCTGGTTCCAACTCCTAGGGTTGATTGTTTGTTGGATCCTGACGTCTTGCTTAAAGGTTAATGGAGACAGTGATGGATCAAGACTTAGCATAAAGAGCCTAACTCCTTAGGCTCTTTATGCTAAGTCTTGATCCATCATTGTCTCCATCTGGCACACATTTCTATCATGTGTTCTCCGAGGACAAGCAGGCTGCTTGTTCTCACTGATGGGTGACGTCCACGGCAGCCCCTCCAATCGGAAACTTCACTAGCAAAGTCCTTTGCTAGTCCTCGCGCGCCCGCGCGCACCGCGCATGCGCGGCCGTCTTCCCGCCCGAAACCGGCTCGAGCCGGCCAGTCTTCTTTTGTCCGCACTCGGTACGGTCGTTTTTTCGCCGTGTCGAGCCCCGGAAAGTCGACCTCGCACGTCCAAAGTTTTTTTGAGCGTGTTTTTTCTTCGGAAAAGCTTTCTTCTAGTGCGGGAAGTGCTCCGGAAACCCTCCCCGGGTTTCGTGTCAATCCTCCCCGTACTTCCAGCTTTTTGCCCCGATAAGTTTTCTTTCGTCGTCAGGGTAGGCCTCTTTCGGCCTCGGTCGAGATTTTTCTCCCTCTAAATTTTGGTGCTTCAATTTTCGCCATTTCGGCTTTTGATTTCGCCGGCGTGATTTTTCCGCCCATGACATCGAAGCCTTCCAGCGGCTTCAAGAAGTGCACCCAGTGCGCCCGGGTTATCTCGCTCACTGATCGACACTCGTCGTGTCTTCAGTGTCTGGGGGCTGAGCACCGCCCTCAGAACTGCAGTCTGTGTTCCCTGCTTCAAAGGCGGACTCAGGTAGCGAGACTAGCCCAGTGGAACGTGTTGTTCTCGGGCTCTTCGTCGGCATCGGCACCGGGATCTTCGAGTGCATCGACGTCGTCAGCGTCCAGACCATCTTCCTCGGCCGCCCTTGCATCGAGTGCATCGAGGCATCGGGCCTCTGCATCGGCGCCGAGACATCGGATAGCTGCATCGACGTCGGTGGTACCGGGACCTCGTCTCCTGATGTCGTCGGACGGTGGTGCATCGAGTGGAGTGCAGGTGAGGGCTGTCCATTCCCCTGCTGGTGGCGGTGAGCCCTCGGGTGGGTCTCCTCCTACCCTGAGAGCTCCTGCGGTACAGCCCCCCCGAGATCGACCCTCTTCGGTCTCGGCCCCGAGGAAGCGACGGATGGATTCTACGTCCTCCTCGTCGGTGCCGGGGAGCTCCGGTGACATGCTTCGGAAGAAATCGAAGAAGCATCGACACCGGTCTCCTCCCCGTGTCGGCACCGAGAGCTCTGGGTCGCCGAGGGATTCGGCACCCAGCAGGCATCGGCACCGAGAGGCCCGCTCACCCTCTGTTCAAGAGGTGTCGATGCGCTCCACTCTGGACAGCCCGGAACAGCCTCCTCGCCCGGAACAGGTTCTGACGTCGACGCCTGCATCGACCTCTCAGCCTTTTTCTGCAGCCACTCTGAACGAGAGCCTCCGGGCCGTTCTCCCAGAGATTCTGGGAGAGCTGTTGCGCCCTACCCCTCCGGTACCGGCGGTGCTTGCGCCTCCGGTACCGTCGAGCGTGGCGCCGGCTGGCCCATCGCCCAGGTTGAGGTCCCCGACGTCGCTACCGCGTGCGGTGCCGACTGCGGCCACCTCCCAGGAGGGCTCCCCGACTACGTCGGCGGAGGGAGCTTCGCCGATGCGGGCGAGGGAGTCTTCCTCTCGACGCCCCCGTCGTGGACGTGGTTCCACTGAGTCGAGCAGGGCGAGGTTGCAGACACAGGTTCGGGAACTTGTGTCTGACACCGAGGGTGAGGCCTCGTGGGAGGAAGAGGAAGACCCCAGATATTTCTCTGACGAGGAGTCTGAGGGTCTTCCGTCTGATCCCACTCCCTCTCCTGAAAGGCAGCTTTCTCCTCCTGAGAGCCTGTCTTTCGCTTCCTTTGTCCGGGAGATGTCTACGGCCATCCCCTTCCCGGTGGTTGTGGAGGACGAGCCCAGGGCTGAAATGTTTGAGCTCCTGGACTATCCTTCTCCACCTAAGGAAGCGTCCACTGTTCCCTTGCACCATGTCCTAAAAAAGACATTGCTTGCGAACTGGACAAAACCCTTAACTAATCCCCACATTCCCAAGAAGATCGAGTCCCAGTACCGGATCCATGGGGACCCAGAGCTGATGCGCACTCAGTTGCCTCATGACTCTGGAGTTGTGGATTTGGCCCTAAAGAAGGCTAAGAGTTCTAGGGAACATGCTTCGGCGCCCCCGGGCAAGGACGCTAGAACCTTAGACTCCTTTGGGAGGAAGGCCTACCATTCCTCTATGCTCGTGTCCAAGATTCAGTCTTACCAGCTCTACACGAGCATACACATGCGGAACAATGTGCGGCAGTTGGCGGGCTTGGTTGATGCTCTTCCCCCCGAGCAAGCCAAGCCTTTTCAGGAGGTGGTCAGGCAGCTGAAGGCGTGCAGAAAATTCCTGGCCAGAGGAGTTTATGACACTTTTGATGTTGCGTCCAGGGCCGCTGCTCAAGGTGTGGTGATGCGCAGGCTCTCATGGCTGCGTGCCGCCGACCTGGAGAATAGACTCCAGCAGCGGATTGCGGACTCGCCTTGCCGTGCGGACAATATTTTTGGCGAAAAAGTTGAACAGGTGGTAGAGTCTCTCCACCAGCGGGTCACCGCATTCGACAAATTCGCCCGCCGGCAGCCTTCAGCCTCTACCTCTACAGGTAGACGATTTTTCGGGGGAAGGAAGACTGTTCCCTACTCTTCTGGCAAGCGTAGGTACAATCCTCCTTCCCGACAGCCTGCGGCCCAGGCTAAGCCCCAGCGCGCTCGCTCTCGTCAGCAGCGTGCGACTCAGCAAGGCCCCGCGGCTCCCCAGCAAAAGCAAGGGGCGAGCTTTTGACTGGCTCCAGCAGAGCATAGCCGACATCCAAGTGTCCGTGCCGGGCGACCTGCCAGTCGGAGGGAGGTTGAAAGCTTTTCACCAAAGGTGGCCTCTCATAACCTCCGATCAGTGGGTTCTGCAAATAGTCCGGCAGGGATACACCCTCAATTTGACATCAAAACCTCCAAATTGTCCACCGGGAGCTCAGTCTTACAGCTTCCAACACAAGAAGGTACTTGCAGAGGAACTCTCCGCCCTTCTCAGCGCCAATGCGGTCGAGCCCGTGCCATCCGGGCAAGAAGGGCTGGGATTCTATTCCAGGTACTTCCTTGTGGAAAAGAAAACAGGGGGGATGCGTCCCATCCTAGACCTAAGGGCCCTGAACAAATATCTCGAAAAAGAAAAGTTCAGGATGCTTTCCCTGGGCACCCTTCTCCCCATGATTCAGCAAAATGATTGGCTATGCTCTCTGGACTTGAAGGATGCCTACACACACATCCCGATACTGCCAGCTCACAGACAGTATCTGCGATTTCAGCTGGGCACACGCCACTTCCAGTACTGTGTGCTACCCTTTGGGCTCGCCTCTGCGCCCAGGGTGTTCACAAAGTGCCTAGCTGTGGTAGCAGCGGCACTCCGCAGGCTGGGGGTGCACGTGTTCCCATATCTCGACGATTGGCTGGTAAAGAACACATCAGAGGCAGGAGCCCTGCTGTCCATGCGGATGACTATTCGCCTACTGGAACTACTGGGGTTTGTGATAAATTATCCAAAGTCCCACCTTCTCCCAGCGCAGAGACTCGAATTCATAGGAGCTCTGCTGGATTCTCGGACGGCTCGCGCCTATCTCCCAGAGACGAGAGCCACCAACTTGTTGTCCCTCGTCTCGCGGGTGCGAGCGTCCCAGCAGATCACAGCTCGGCAGATGTTGAGATTGCTGGGCCACATGGCCTCCACAGTTCATGTGACTCCCATGGCCCGCCTTCACATGAGATCTGCTCAATGGACCCTGGCCTCTCAGTGGTATCAGGCCGCCGGAGGTCTAGAGGACGTGATCCACCTATCCACGAGTTTTCTCGACTCCCTGTATTGGTGGACGATTTGCTCCAATTTGACTCTGGGACGTCCCTTCCAAATTCCTCAGCCACAAAAAGTGCTGACCACGGATGCGTCCCTCCTGGGATGGGGAGCTCATGTCGATGGGCGCCACACCCAAGGAAGCTGGTCCCTCCAGGAACGCGATCTGCAGATCAATCTTCTGGAGTTACGAGCGATCTGGAACGCTCTGAAGGCTTTCAGAGATCGGCTGTCCCACCAAATTATCCAAATTCAGACAGACAACCAGGTTGCCATGTACTATGTCAACAAGCAGGGGGGCACCGGATCTCGCCCCCTGTGTCAGGAAGCCGTCAGCATGTGGCTCTGGGCTCGCCGTCAAGGCATGGTGCTCCAAGCCACATATCTGGCAGGCGTAAACAACAGTCTGGCCGACAGGTTGAGCAGGATTATGCAACCTCACGAGTGGTCGCTCAACTCCCGAGTGGTGCGCCAGGTCTTCCAAGCGTGGGGCACCCCCTTGGTAGATCTCTTCGCATCTCGAGTGAACCACAAAGTCCCTCAGTTCTGTTCCAGGCTTCAGGCCCACGGCAGACTGGCATCGGATGCCTTCCTCCTGGATTGGGGGGAGGGCCTGCTGTATGCTTATCCTCCCATCCCTCTGGTGGGGAAGACTTTGTTGAAACTCAAGCAAGACCGAGGCACCATGATTCTGATTGCTCCCTTTTGGCCGCGTCAGATCTGGTTCCCTCTTCTTCTGGAGTTGTCCTCCGAAGAACCGTGGAGATTGGAGTGTTTTCCGACCCTCATCACACAGGACGAAGGGGCGCTTCTGCATCCCAACCTCCAGTCGTTGGCTCTTACGGCCTGGATGTTGAGGGCGTAGACTTTGCCTCTTTGGGTCTGTCAGAGGGTGTCTCCCGCATCTTGCTTGCTTCCAGGAAAGATTCCACTAAGAGGAGTTACTTCTTCCATTGGAGGAGGTTTGCCGTCTGGTGTGACAGCAAGGCCTTAGATCCTCGCTCTTGTCCTACACAGACCCTGCTTGATTACCTTCTGCACTTGTCTGAGTCTGGTCTCAAGACCAACTCCGTAAGGGTTCACCTTAGTGCGATTAGTGCATACCATTACCGTGTGGAAGGTAAGCCGATCTCAGGACAGCCTTTAGTTGTTCGCTTCATGAGAGGTTTGCTTTTGTCAAAGCCCCCTGTCAAGCCTCCTACAGTGTCATGGGATCTCAATGTCGTTCTCACCCAGCTGATGAAACCTCCTTTTGAGCCACTGAATTCCTGCCATCCGAAGTACTTGACCTGGAAGGTCATTTTCTTGGTGGCAGTTACTTCGGCTCGTAGAGTCAGTGAGCTTCAGGCCCTGGTAGCCCAGGCCCCTTACACCAAATTTCATCACAACAGAGTAGTCCTCCGCACTCACCCTAAGTTTCTGCCAAAGGTCGTGTCGGAGTTCCATCTGAACCAGTCAATTGTCTTGCCAACATTCTTTCCCCGTCCTCATTCCTGCCCTGCTGAGCGTCAGCTGCACACATTGGACTGCAAGAGAGCATTGGCCTTCTATCTGGAGCGGACACAGCCCCACAGACAGTCCGCCCAATTGTTTGTTTCTTTTGATCCCAATAGGAGGGGAGTGGCTGTAGGAAAACGCACCATATCCAATTGGCTAGCAGATTGCATTTCCTTCACTTACGCCCAGGCGGGGCTGGCTCTTGAGGGTCATGTCACGGCTCATAATGTTCGAGCCATGGCTGCGTCGGTAGCCCACTTGAAGTCAGCCTCCATTGAAGAAATTTGCAAAGCTGCGACGTGGTCATCTGTCCACACATTCACATCTCATTACTGCCTACAGCAGGATACCCGACGCGACAGTCGGTTTGGGCAGTCAGTTCTTCAGAACCTGTTTGGGCTTTAGGATCCAACTCCACCCCCCGAGGGCCCTGTTTGTTCTGTTCCAGGCTAGACTCTCAGTTAGTTGGTAAATTTTTTAGGTCAATCTCAGTTATGTCCTCGCCGTTGCGAGGCCCAATTGACCATGGTTGTTGTTTTGAGTGAGCCTGGGGGCTAGGGATACCCCATCAGTGAGAACAAGCAGCCTGCTTGTCCTCGGAGAAAGCGAATGCTACATACCTGTAGAAGGTATTCTCCGAGGACAGCAGGCTGATTGTTCTCACAAACCCGCCCGCCTCCCCTTTGGAGTTGTGTCTTCCCTTGAAGTGTATTGTCTTGCTACATACTGGACTGGCCGGCTCGAGCCGGTTTCGGGCGGGAAGACGGCCGCGCATGCGCGGTGCGCGCGGGCGCGCGAGGACTAGCAAAGGACTTTGCTAGTGAAGTTTCCGATTGGAGGGGCTGCCGTGGACGTCACCCATCAGTGAGAACAATCAGCCTGCTGTCCTCGGAGAATACCTTCTACAGGTATGTAGCATTCGCTTTATATTTTACCTTTGTAATATCCCTTTAGTTACTGTAGGTAGATGGCTAAAATCACACTGTACTTTTCCTTTCGGTAAGGGGGTCTTTTACTAAAGTTTAGCTTGAGTTATCTGCAGCAGGGCCCATTTTATTCCTATGGGCCCTGATGCAGATAACTCGAGCTAAGCTTTAGTAAAAGACCCACTAAGTTCATTATTGAGTTCTAAGAGCAGCCATAGAAGTGAATACTGGGTTTGGTAGATTTTGTTATTGAAGATTTTGTATCTCCATGTGCATTAAAATATCTCATTGCTACTTAATGACCATTGTGTAAGAGAACAGGTCTTTTTAATGGCTTCCATTTGTTTCCAAAGAAGTTTTGGGGTTTTTTTTTTAAAGACCTTTTACCTTGTTCATGAATAACAAGCTATAATCTGAGCTCTGGTACTAGTAACTAGTGGGGCAATTTTTAACCTTAACTAGCATATCAGAGTGTGGGTATTAATTTTGTATCCCATGGGTAAAAATTGCTTTGGGAAAAAGTACCCACACAGATCTGCACCTGCTTTTTGTTAGGGTACTTTTTTTGTAATTAGAAATGCATACTGTGTGTGGAAGAGTTAAATGGTTCTTTAATTCACTTGCTGTATTAGAACTGGAAATAGGGAATAATTTTTTGATAGCTGTACATTGTACTGTTTGCCTTTTAATCTACTATAATAATTTGCACATCCAATGTTCTGAAGCTGACTCCGTGGCAGACTGCAGTGAAGGGTTCGTAACTCTGTAACCATCTCTCTCTGTCCCGCCCTCGTGTCAAAACGCGATGACATTGAGGGCGGAACAGTGAGAGGGAAGGGACCGCTGCAGAGTTGCTAGGCAAAGGAACGCGACGACACCAGCATGAGGGATGTATCAGAGGCTGTTCTGCGCATGCGTCACTTCACAGGTCTCTCCCAAGCCACCCAGCAATTCTCCTCTCTCCCCTGCCCCCCATCCAGCCACCCAGCGATTCTCCTTGCTCCCCTGATTACCTCCGTCGAAGCGGCCGCATCATTGAAAGCTCTGCCTGTCTCTAGCCTTCCCTTCGAGTTCGTTCCCTCAGAGTCCCGCCTTCTGACATCATTTCCTCTTTCTGCGAGGACGGGATTCTGAGGGAACGAACTCGAAGGGAAGGCTAGAGACGGGCAGGGCTTTCAATGACGTGGCCGCTTCGACGGAGGTAATCAGGGGAGCGAGGACAATCGCTGGGTGGCTGGAGGGGGGGGGGGGCCAGGGGAGAGAGGAGAATCACTGGGTGGCTGGAGGGGGGCAGGGGAGAGAGGAGAATCACTGGGTGACTGGAGGGGGGACAGGGGAGAGAGGAGAATCGCTGGGTGGCTGGGGGTGGAGCGGGGGAGAGAGGAGAATCGCTGGGTGGCTGGAGGTGGGGGCAGGGGAGAGAGGAGAATCGCTGTGTGCCTGGAGGGGGGGCAGGGGAGAGAGGAGAATCACTGGGTGGCTGGGGGTGGAGCAGGGGAGAGAAGAGAATCGCTGGGTGGCTGGAGGTGGGGACAGGGGAGAGAGGAGAATCGCTGGGTGGCTGGAGGGGGGGCAGGGGAGAGAGGAGAATCACACACACTCTCTCTCTCTCTCTCTCTCTCTCACACAGACACACTCGCACCCAGTCTCACTCTCTCTCTCTGTCACATACACACACTCGCACATTCACTCTCTGTCACACAGTCACTCTCACAAACATACACACTCCGAGGAAAACCTTGCTAGCGCCCGTTTCCTTTGTGTCAAAAATGGGCCTTTTTTACTAGTATTCAATAAAACATTTGAACCATTAAAAAAATGCAGTCTGTGTGGTGTTGCATTCTCTTACCTAACCCTCAAAGCCACCTATGTTTTGGCCAGATTGAAGTATTTATTTACAACCATTTCAATACTGCAATATCTACCATTCTAAGCAATGTACATAATAACATGCAAATTCATTATATAAAAAACATTAAAACATAATGATTATCATTTAATATACATTGTCTCCTGTTCAAAATCCTTTACTTTTCAATGACCAACCATTCTCTCACTTCCTGTTTAGCATTGCAATTGTCAGAAAAGGCACATTGGAAAAGGTGTGGGGTTTTTTTTAGCATTTTTAAATTGATTTAAATTGATTTTGTTGATCTCATAGCAAACCTTTATCCTGGAATGAAGATGGGTAATTTTCTGATAATCAATTTATGCATGTAAATGGCTTTTTGAGAAGTGCTCTTTAGGAAAACACTGTCCACCAGCATTAATTTATTTGCCGACAAGTTAGCTTTGTATATCTTTTGGTAGTTTTTTAACATATATTCTGAAAATTAGGGAGGTCACGTAAACATTTCTTCTTTCTACTTCAGGAATCAGCAGGAGGAGATATTCAGTCTCCATTGACACCAGAAAGCATCAATGGGACAGATGATGAAAGAACACCAGAAATGACGCAAAACTCAGAACCAAGGGCAGAACCTACCCAGAATGCATTGCCATTTGTGCATAGGTATTCAAGCAACTTGCACATCATTAAGATAACAACTGTGCTCTAAATTAAGTCTGGTTTATTTTTTTCCTCAAACTTCGGTGAATCTGGTGCTTTTAATAATCACAGACTTGTATCTATAGCAGTTCTTTGGGGTCTGAAACAGGTCAGGAGGACAAGCAAACATGATATTCTCACATGTGGGTGACATCAGCCATGGAGCCTGATGCAGACACTGGCATAGTGCACTGTCACTTTAAAAGGCAGTACCCCCGCTGCACAGGCACCTTCCCGTCTGATGGTCAATCGTGACACCAACAGTATAGCGCTTTCTGCAGATAAGAGAGGATGGGTTCCTAATCTCTCCTCAGCGCATCAAACTTTTCCCTTTTGGTGCCTTCCCTTTTTCAGGATAATATTTTCTCATATTTTATTTTTATTTTTTTATTTATTGTATTTGTACCCCACATTTTCCCACCTTTTTGCAGGCTCAATGTGGCTTACAGAGTATGGATATGAGAACGTCGTTACATGATTTAAGAAAACAGTCGATCATAAGCTGAGGTGAAAGAGGAATTTAGATGGAAATTTTTCTTTTTTTCTTAATTTTGTTCAATTTATTGATTTTTCAAATTATTATTTATTTCTGTTTTTTTCAGCCTTTAAGGCCTCTGTGCCTTTCTTGTGGCCAGGAAACATCGATATTTTTGGCTACGGAACTACTTGAGCTTCCCTGCAGTTGAGCCTTTTGACCTTGCATCAGCCGTTTTTCCCTCCATGTCAACCAGGGTGACAAGTGGCTTTAACAGTGCACTCGATACAATAGGACCATTTCAAGCACAGATCCCCATAACTGGTGTGTTCAATACTTGGGTCCTTAGCACCGAGACATACAGTGTAGCTTCTGCATACAAGCAAGGACACTTTTTCTGCATCAAGCATAGCAGGGGATTCGGCATGGGACGCGAATCCTGCATTGGGTGCACCGACACAACATTGAGAATGTCTGCCATCGGACTTGGTACTGCGACTGCATAAGGATTCTGCGTCCTCTTCGTCGGTGCTGTGTGTAACAAGAGACCTGCAGCATAAAAAAACCTAAGAAACATTGCCATCTTTCTCCTTCTAGGCACTCTGCCAATACCTCCCCTACATCAACATCCTCGATGCACAAGAAGCATCCATGCCTCAGTGACTGCTCTCCTTCTCTACAACTTATTCATTGAGAGTCTTCAAGGTCCTCAAGATCTACTACGCCTGCACAGGCTATAAATCAGGCTGCCTCCACACTGCTGTCTCAGCTGGTACCAACACCTACTGTACAGGAGGAAATCCGGGTTATTCTCAAGAGAGGTTCTCAGGACTACTGCATATGCAGTCTATTCAAGCTTACAGAGTGATGCTTTTACCAGCTTCAGCCCACCCATAGATACATTAGAGAGACAGTCATGGGAAAAGTCCCGCACACCGTCTCAGCATAGACTATTGGGAACACCACGAATGCAACTGACACTTGCATTGACATTGGAAGAGGAACTTTCTCCAGCCTTGGAGACTCATCTGCCAGGTATACTCAGACACAGAGGCGACATTCGTCAATACTCTCTTCCACGTGCTTCCCAAGAACAGTACTTTGAAGAGTCATACTCAGACCTGTCCTGGGAGACAGAGCAAGACCTCTCAGCTGAGGAGTCCTATGGCATTCCATCTGATCCTTCTCTACCACCTGAGAGACAGAAAGTATGCCTTTCCTGGCTTTGGCCATGAGATGGCCAAAGCTATACCTTTTATGTTGGAGACAGAGGAAGAGCCGCATTCAGAACTCTCTGAGATTCTAGATTATGACTCTTCTAGAGAAGGAGTCACTGTTCCACTTCATACGATTATGAGGAATACTATGATCAAAAACTGGGAGCACCACTAACAGTTCAAGGTACTCAAAAGAAAATTGATACAATGTATAGGATACAGAAATGCACTGGGTTTGGAAAAAAAAAAAAACAATTACCCCATCATTCCTTACTGATAATCTACAGTGTGGGATCTCATGCTTCTGCTCCTCCAAGCAGAGAATCTAGAACATTAGACTCTTTTGGAAGAAGATCATTTCAAGCCTCAATGCTAACCAGCCGCTTATTAGATTATGAGCTTAATTCCTCAAAGAAGTCTCTAATAAAGAGTACTCTCTCCTTTTCAAACTTCCTTTTTCCTGAAAAGACTGGTGACTTCCTCAAGATTCACAGGAAACTTCTAGATTGTCTTAAATATCTGGCAAGGCAGGCCTTTGATGTGTCCTCTCGCATTTCTGCCTCAGAGTATCTGACCTCGAGTCTGCTGTCCAATAGCATCTAGCAGATCTCCCTTGTCATGGAGGCACCTTATTCAGTGATAGTCTAGGAAGTGGCCGACCTAATTAAAAATCATACAGATACTATTAAAACTCTGTCCAGGCCACAGTCTTCTGCTGCCTTTTTTTCTAGAAGATTTGCAGAAAGATTTTGATGCTCTACATCTAAGTTACTCTACATCTAAGCATTGTTAACTCTCCCTCCTCCTTTGCTTCAAAGGACTATGCCCCAACGCTCATGTCCATGGGAGCAGCAGAGGCAGAAATAACAGACCCCTTCTCAGTCAGTTTTTCACTCCTTCCTGCAGAGCATTGCCACCATCCAGTTCTCCGTACCACGCAACCTACCAGTGGGAGGCACGCTTCATCTCTTTCAACAGAGGTGGCCACTCTTAACCTCCATTGGGTGCTACATATCATTCAGCATGGTTACACTCTGTATTGGGTAAAACGACCTCCTGACCATCCACCAAGAGAATCTCATTTTATCTCCTTCTAGATGATGGTACTCCAAGAAGAGCTCTCTACCCTCCTCCAGCAGAATGCAATAGAACCAGTTCCTCCGCTGGAGAGGGGTCGAGGGTTTTATTCTAGATACTTTCTCATACCAAAGAAAACAGGGTGAATATGACCAATTCTTGTCCTGCAAAATTTAAAAATTTTTATGGTTTCCCTGGGATCACTTCTTCCCATGATCCAACTCAATGATTTGCTTTCCTTTCTAGATCTGAAAGAGGCATTTACTCACATACCAATTCTCCCTGCACACAGAAAGTTCCTCTGCTTCTGCTGTGGGACTCTCCATTATGAATACAAAGTCTTGTTTGTTGGCTTCAGCCCCGCAAGTCTTCATGAAATGCCTGATAGTGGTAGCTGTAATGCTTCGTAAGTAGGGCATACACGTCTTCACCTACTTCGATGACTGGTTAGTCAAGGCAGCCTCCCGAGAGTCGGCACAAACCTCAATTCAGTCTGCCATACAACTCCTAGAACTTCTTGGTTTAGTGATAAATTACCCCAAATCACATCTTCACTAGTTCAGACCTTAGAGTTAATCAGGGCTCTCCTGGACACTACTCAGGGTTGAGCTTTCTTCCCTCAACTGAAAGCAAATACCATAATGCATCTCTCCACTCAGATTTCTGAATCTACCCCGGTATCTGCTCGTCAGATGCTCCACCTACTCAGCCACATGGCTTCAACATTGCCTCAGCTCCTCTTCCGAATACCTCTGTGGTCCCAAGCCAGAAGGAGTCTCTAGAATACTATTAGCCTCTTGGAATATGCCATCCACAAATGTTTCCATTTTAAGGGGGGAAGATTTTCCCTTTGGTGTACAGCCAGAGCACTTGACCCAGCTAGGTACCCTCTTCCTACCCTTCTGGCCTCAAAACTGACTCGGAGTACACTTGAATGCCATTAGGGCTTTTCACTCTAGGGTTGATAAGTCAGTGTTCATTCATTCCTTGATAGGTAGATTCATGAAAGGTTTATTTCATATGAAACCTCCTATCTAACCACCTCTGGTGGCATGGGATCTCAGTGTTGTCATTCTCACAGCTCTCATGAAACCTCCATTTGAACCACTCCATTTGGTTCCCTGAAATTCTTCACCTATAAAGTATTGTTCTTAAAAGCACTTACTTCTGCCAGAAAAGTTAGTGAACTTCGAGCCCTTGTGGCAGACCCGTCTTACATCAGGTTCTACCATGACAGGGTTGTTCTCCGAACCCACCCAAAAATTCCTCCCTAAAGTAGTATCGAAGTTCATCTCATTCAATTCATTGTACTTCCAGTCTTCTTCCCTAAGTTACACTGTCATCCTGGAGAAGCAGCACTTCATATCTTAGACTGCTTATCTGGAGTGTACTAAACCTCAGAGGAAGTCCTCACAGCTTTTTGTATCCTTCAAGTATAAAAGATTAGGGATTCCCATAACTAAACGTACTATCTCAACTTGGCTGGCTTAACTGTATCTCCTACACGTGTACTCAGCCTGGGCTGTGACCCTTCATGGCCGTGTTACCGTTCACAATGTAAGAACCATGGCAGCTTCAGTAGTGCACTTCCGCTCTGCCTCCATTGAAGAAATGTGCAAGGTGGCAGAATGGTCTTCTATCCACAGCTTCACTACTCACCACTGTCTGGAGCAGCATTCTAGTTGGGATAGGCAGTTTGGACAAGCAGTCCTGCAAAATCTTTTTGCTACTTGAATGTCAGCTCCACCCTCTGGCTCTTCTATTTCTGCTAGGCTTATTTTCTCGTTAGTTTGCAAGATTATTATTATAATTGTGAGCCTGGTAACTAGTGAGTCCCACATGAAAATATCATGCCTTCTTGTCCTTGGAGAAAGCAAAGTTACTTACCCTGTAGCAGGTCTTCTCCAAGTTCTCCAAGGACAGCATGCATATATTCTCACATCCCTCCTGCCTCCCTTGGAGTTGTCTTCTTAGCTGTAGTATTATTCTGCTGGTCCCACGCTCGAGTGTCAGGCAGGAAGGTACCCGCACATGAGTGGTGGGGGTACTGCCTCAAAGTTTTAAAGACACAATGCCCTATGGCAGTGTCTGTACTGGGCTCTGTGGATGATACCCACATGTGAGAAATGTGCCTGCTGTCGTCGGAGAACACAGGTAAGTAACTTTGCCTTTTCAGGATACCACTAATTTATATGCATAAGAGAGATTTGCATGTGTTCTACCTCCACTGATTGAAAACCTGTCAAATTCTTAATTGTTAGAGAGAGGCTAAAAATCTTAACTTATTTGTATCCCTCAAAGACTGAAATGAATGCTACTATTCTATAGATATGTTTGCTCAAATGTGGAACTGAATTAGTATATAATGCTCTGTACTAGTACTATCAAACATATAAACGGCAAGTGACCGACTCACCTGCAAATGCGCAGTAGAGTCACTCAGAACGCTAAGAGTGTAGAAGTCCAAGCCCTGCCTCCACCAGCAGTACAGCCCAGTAGGGAGGAGGGCTTGGACATGGGCGTGGAAATCGGAGGAGGAGGGAGCAGGGAGGGAAGGAGGGGGCGGAACTGAGGGAAACACGCTGGGGGGAGAGCAGGGGAGAGAGCAGGGTTGGTGGACCCGGGGGGGGGGGGAGGGGGGGCATAGGAAAACAAAAAACTAACCCGTTGTTACGGGCTTAACGGCTAGTAAAAATATAAATATCTCCGATCTTATATTGTTTGTCATTATAGAATACACAGTACTCTGCTATGCATCATGATTTCTATGACAATTTTGTGAAAAAAGGTCACATTCTCCAGACATGTATGAATGAATGGTGTTAACCTGATAGTACTGACACTGCAATGTTTTCCATAGCCTTCCAAAAGTGTCTTGGAGGTCTTTGAGTGTGCACAATAGTCATAATGGTCACTTATCGTGCCTCATTTTATTTTCCATGGTAGATCTTGGACACATTCACATTTGTAGCTGCTATTTTTGCAACTCTTTTTTTTTTTTTTTTCTGGGCTCCTCGCAGTGATTCTCTCTTCCATGATTTTTCTTATGTTTTCAATGTGCTTTAGTTTCTCTCTCTCTCTTTAACATTTTTGTGTAGGTTTTTAGAATTCTAAGATTTTTTTTTTCTTTTTATTCACAAGGCCAGTCAAAGGCCTGTATTTCTCAAACTTGCTCAAACCACCATCTCCTTTTACCTTTTTCTTTTCTGTCATCTTCAAATGAGAGAAATTTTTTCTTTTTTTTTTTTTTATTTAGTGTTGTTGATTTTTGTGACAGTAACAGAGAAACCCAGCAGCTTCATGTTTTGACCACACTGCAGGCAAAAAATATCCATCACTGACCTAATACAGTTGTTTAGATCAGGCCCGTCCAAGTTTGGTTCTTGAGGGCTGCAAGCAGATCAGGCTTTCAGGATATCCCTAATGAATATGCATTAAATACCCAACCACTAGACTACTACATATATGTTATAACTTTCAAAATATTTTACTCTTTATTTTCAATTTTTAAATTACTAACTACACACTCACTCATACACAATTAATCTTACATCAAATATTCAAACATTGAGCAGCCAAGTCCATAAATGTCTCTTATCACAAGCTGTAATCCGCAAATCTTCCTTTCTGTGAACACCGTGGTTAATCCAACAATGCAATCTTCAATATGTTTAACATCCACGTATTCTGCACCAAGTCTATAGTCCAGTCCTATAGTCCAATCCTGGTTAGCTCAATCCAGTTCAGATGTTGACAAAACTCAATCCAGTTCAGATGTTGAAAAAACTTTAAACAGCAACAGATATGGAATCTTCGTTGCTCACATCCTCTCTTTTCACAGAGCACTGTCTGAATATAGTTCACTCTTCTCAGACATTATAACAAGCATCCATCCGGTCTCGGCCGTGTTTCAGTTTCCTTCCTCAGGAGCTACTTTAACAGCTTCTTATAACTGTCTGGTACACCAAGGTTGCCCTCCATATACGCTATAACAGCTCACATCGGTTTAATGAAACTGCATCTGTTCTTATCCTTTTATAACGTCATGAATATGCATGAGAGAGATCTGTGTACAGTGGATGTGGTGGGCATTCATATTCACTAGGGGTATACTGAAAACCTGGCCTGTTTGCATCCCCTGAGGACTGAACTTGGACAAGCCTGGTCTAGATGAATATCGTGCTGTTTCCCACCACAGTGTTGAAAGTAGGCTGTCTCCGAGGGCCATCAAGATCCACAAAATAAGATTACAGTTTCTTCTTCAAGAACTGAAGAAAAGTTCAAGTCCATCCAGTAACACTGAAGATAACTAAGGACCATGCAGCTACATCATCCTCTGAAACCAGGGAGTTGTTGAAGGGAAAGGACCAAGTGCTGGGAGATGAGCCATCAATCATAGTGCATAAGAGAAATGGCACCAAGGGCCCATCAAAACAACAACAAAAAAGAATGTTGGTACTCTCCTCAGTGGTTCTCAGCCTGGTCCTTGGGACACACCTAGAGGCATATTTTCAAAGCACTTAGACTTACAAAGTTCCATAGTAACCTATGGAACTTTGTAAGTCTAAGTGCTTTGAAAATGAGCCTCCTAGGCAGTCAAGTTTTGAGGATACCCGCAATCATTTTGCACTACCTCCATTCTTTTGCAGATTTGCCTCGTGCATATTCATTGTGGATATTCTAAAAACCTGACTGGCTAGGTGTGTCCTGAGGACTGTGTTGAGAAGCATGAATATGAAACATATTACATTTACAGTTAATATAAATAATCATAAAACATCCTGGCATTATGCCTTTGAACCTATAGGACATATATACTAAAATATATGGAGGGGCATAATTGAACGCGGACGCCCATCTCCATGGGCAACTATCTCCGAGGACAGGTCCGTGAAGGGGCAGGACAGACCGTATTTTCGAAAAAGATGGGCGTCCATCTTTTGTTTCGATAATACGGTTGGTGCCGGGCAAATGCATCGGATTTGGGCGGATTTGAGCTGGGCGGTATCGGTTTTCAGCGATAATGGAAACCGAAGCCGCCCAGCTCAAAACGAACAACTCCAAGGCATTTGGTCATGGGAGGGGCCAGGATTCGTAGTGCACTGGTCCCCCTCACATGCCAGGACACCAACCGGGCACCCTAGGGGGGACTTGTAAAAAGTTAAAAAATAATTAAAATACCTCCCAAGTCCATAGCTCCCTTACCTCGGGTGCTGAGCCCCCCAAAACCCACTGCCCACAACTCTACACCATTACCATAGCACTTATGGGTGAAGGGGGCACCTAGATGTGGGTACAGTGGGTTTTGGGGGCGGTTTGTAGGGCTCCCATTTACCAGCACAAGTGTAACAGGTGGGGGAATGGGCCTGGGTCCACTTGCCTGAAGTCCACTGCACCCACTAACAACTGCTCCAGGGACCTGCATACTGCTGTGATGGAGCTGGGTATGACATTTGAGGCTGGCATACAGGCTGGGAAAAAAAGTTTTTAAAGTTATTTTTTTTTTGGTGGGAGGGGGTTAGTGACCACTGGGGGTCTTGCTACTGCCACCCTTCTTTTTTCCATTATCGGCCGAAGGCGCCCAGCTCTCCTCGGCCAATAAACACGCCCCAGTCCCGCCGTCACCACGCCTCCGACACGCCCCCGTCAACTTGTTCGTTCCCGTGACAGACTGCATTTGGAGGCACCCAAAATCAGCTTTTGATTATACCGATTTGGGCGCCCATGCGAGAAAGGCGCCCATCTCCCGATTTGGGTCGAAATATGGGCGTCTTTCTCTTTCGAAAATAAGCTGGATAGTATTGTAAAAATAGGACATATATCTATGTGGTGTATATACTGATCTTTACCACCAAAGAACTATAATACAAAAAAAGCCCAAACTGCTAAATAACTTTGTGTCATATAAAAGAATACAATAAAATAAATGTATCCACTGTTGTTACTAATACAGTGACCATGACACAGTATCTTTTGTTTCTCTAATATTATCTCTGACGCAGCTTCGGCAAAACGGGGAATCTCTGTTGGGTATAATGCATTCATGGATATGCCAGTGGGCTTCTGATAGAACTATAAGAAGATGAATGATGAGTATTAATCTAAGGCTATATCAACCTTAACCAAGTGACTGTTGGATAGTGTTTTTCCTGTGACTGGTCTCCTGCGTTTGTGGCTCTGTTTGATATACTTGGACTGGTTATTCCTGCACGCTATAGAGTGCAGTTTATTTTCCTATAATGGTTGGCTGGACTCACGCCTTATAACTTTGGTTGGCTGGGTGGCTGCACTGAGGTTTTTTCTCCACTGTTTCTTGAAGTGTGCTGGAATGCTGTTTTGTTACAAAGCCCCTGCGCATGGGCTGTAATAGAATAGTTTAATATTGATTTTCGGATTATAGAATTGGCACCAAGTGACAGAATTGCCCCCAAAATTCTTCTTTTTAACCTCTGTTGTCTGAATGGGATTTTTTCCTAAACATTTTGATCCCAGTCTTGTTTTATTTTCTTTCTTGTCTGTTTTCTCCTAACTCCTCCAGGTTCTTCTTTTAATTGTACCTTTCTTCTCTTCCTCATTTATCACTTTCACGAAATTATTAATCAAAATTAGTGGGGAAATAGAAATTAAATGCAAAGAAATTGTTTAAATTGTTAAATTTTCTTATAAAACCGGGTGGTGATATGGTTAGAGACACTACTACACCAACAACAAATCAATTAGCCAAATATTTTAAAAGCAAGATTGGGAATGCTAGGTCTGCCACTTTAGTAAAAGACACTAGCATGGGGAATTTAGATATTATCATGCCCCTTGTAGAAGATGCTATTCCTTCAGATAGAATGTGGCATATTTTCACCCTATATCAGCTGATGTTCTAAGGGAAACCATTATGAAATATTCTAAACGGACTTGGAAAACTCCAAAATTCCAGGAATAACATGTATAGAATGTTTGTAGGTTTGGGAAGCTTGCCAGGTGCCCTTGGCCTGGATTGGCCGCTGTCGTGGACAGGATGCTGGGCTCGATGGACCCTTGGTCTTTTCCCAGTATGGCATTACTTATGTACTTATGTACTTCCCATGGTATATTAGATAATTGTCCCCCCTTTTTGATGATGGGATTTCGCTCACATATTTGTCAGCATTAGCAGATTGGATTAAGAAACAATTCAGAGGAAGATTATACCTGAATACAGTATATAGGTAATATTATATTAATACTGATTCCCAAATATATTAAAGGTAAATTACATACAGGCTTATTTTCGAAAGAGAAGGGCGACCATCTTTCGAAACAAATCAGGAGATGGGCGTCCTTCTCCCAGGGTCGCCCAAATCGGCATAATCGAAAGCCGATTTTGGGCATCCTCAATTGCTTTCCGTCGCGGGGATGACCAAAGTTCACGGGGGCGTGTCAGAAGCATAGCGAAGGCGGGACTGGGGCGTGCTTAACACATGAGCGTCCTCAGCCGATAATGGAAAAAAGAAGGGTGTCACTGACGAACACTTGGTCGACTTTACTTGGTCCTTTTTTTTTTTATGACCAAGCCACAAAAATGTGCCCTAAACGACCAGATGACCACCGGAGGGAATCGGGGATGACCTCCCCTTACTCCCCCAGTGGTCACTAACCCCCTCCCACCCTAAATAAAATGTTTAAATATTTTTTCCAGCCTCTATGCCAGCCTCAAATATCATACCCAACTCCATGACAGCAGTATGCAGGTCCCGGGAGCTGTTTTAGTGGGTACTGCAGTGCACTTCAGGCAGGCGGACCCAGGCCCATCCCCCCCCCCCCCCCCCCCCCCCCCCCACCTGTTATACTTGTGGTAAATGTGAGCCCTCCAAAACCCACCACAAACCCACTGTACCCACATCTAGGTGCCCCCCTTCATCCCTAAGGGCTATGGTAGTGGTGTACAGTTGTGGGGAGTGGGTTTTGGGGGGGCTCAGCACACAAGGTAAGGGAGCTATGCACCTGGGAGCTTTTTATGAAGTCCACTGCAGTGCCCCCTAGGGTGCCCGGTTGGTGTCCTGGCATATCAAGGGGACCAGTGCACTATGAATGCTAGCTCCTCCCACAACCAAATGGCTTGGATTTGTTCATTTCTGAGATGGACATCCTTGGCTTCCATTATTGCTGAAAATCGGGGACGACCATCTCTAAGGTCGACCTAAATGTTGAGATTTGGGCGTTCCCGACCGTATTATTGAAACGAAAGATGGACACCCATCTTGTTTCAATAATACGGGTTCCCCCACCACTTCACGGGGACGTCCTGCGAGGACGTCCGCAGGAAAACTTGGGCGCTCCGTTCGATTATGCCCCTCATAGTAACATAGTAGATGACGGCAGAGAAAGGCCTTTATGGTCCATCCAGTCTGCCCAACAAGATAAACTCATATGTGCTACTTTATATGTATACCTGACTTTGATTTGTATCTGTCATTTTCAGGGCACAGACTGTAGAAGTCTTGCCAGCACTAGCCCTGCCTCCCAACCACTAGCTCCACCTCCCAACCACCGGTGCTGCCACCCAATCTCTGCTAAGCTTCTGAGGATCCATTCCTTCTGAACAGGGTTCCTTTATGTTTATCCCACGCATTTCCGTTACCGTTTTCATCTCCACCACCTCTCGTGGGAAGGCATTCCAAGTATCCACCACTCTCTCCGTGATATTATAAATTACTTTCCTGTAGCATCAATCCCTTTTCAATACCTTCTCTATAACTTTTGCTATTAGCTGCCTAATTGTCAGAATACTTAGATCAATTTGATCTATTATATGCATCATAATCACGTTTTCACAGAATGTATGGCACAGAAACAGCAATTGGCTCCCTTACATCTGACATTAGAAATCATATCAGTAAAGGTACTATTACTACAATTCGACCTGTCAAGTGCCTTTGATTTAGTTGAGCTTGTGATTATGATAACAATTTTGCAGGATATTGGTATAGGGAACAAAGTCAGCAAGTGGTTTTGTAGCTTTTCTTTCTTTGAGAATTTGTCGCCAATATTGTTTAGTATATTGATGTCATCCTTGGGTGCCACGTTTTCAGAAATAAGAGATCACTGTTTTATTTATGCTGATATTACAATTTATATCCCGTTTACTAGATCTGTTGCGAATATTGTTGAGGATATGAAGAAAAGTATTCAGGAAGTCAAATAATGGATGTGCACTGATCATCTGAAATTAAACAAAGGGAAAACCAAATCTTTGGTATTTGGAAAATTAAGATGAGTGAGGAATTGTTTTCAACAAAGTTTTAAAATTTTAGTATATACTTTCATTTTACCACAAATAGACTATTATAATTTTATTTATTTTTTATTTATTGCACTTGTATCCCACATTTTCCCACCTGTTTGCAGGCTCAGTGTGGCTTACAAATACCTGTAATGGCATTGCCATTTCAGGGTACAAAATGCAATTGGTGTTACAAAGATGTTGAGAATAACAAGGTTCACATGTCAATATAATCAAACAGTTATAGAAAGGACACAGTCATAGTCAAGGAGTCGTGGTGTTATGTTGTGGTTAGTTATGGATTCTCGTGGTAAGCTTTAGTGAAGAGATAGGTTTTTAACGATTTGCGAAAGTTGGTTATTTCATTAATTGTTAAGTATTTTGGTAGTCTATTCCACAACTGCGAGCTCATGTAAGAAAAGCTGGACGCATGTATTAGTTTGTATTTTAATCCTTTGTAACTGGGGAAGAAAAGTACGGGCAGATCTTGTGGCATTTCTGGGTGGGAGGTCCACTAGGTCGTGCATGTATGACGGGGCGTCTCTGTAAATGATTTTATGAACTATCGTGCAAATCTTGAACGTGATACATTCTTTAAGAGGGAGCCAATGTAACTTCTCTCGTAAGGGTTTTGCACTTTCATATTTTGTTTTTCAAAATATGAGTCTGGCTGCGGTGTTTTGGGCGGTTTGAAGTTTCTTGATAGTCTGTTCTTTGCATCCAGTGTAAAGTGCATTGCAGTAGTCCAGGTGACTTAGTACCATCGATTGTACCAGATTTCGGAAAATGGCCCTTGGGAAGAAAGGTTTTACTCTTTTGAGTTTCCACATGGAGTGGAACATTTTCTTAGTTGTATTCTTCACGTGGCTTTCAAGTGTGAGATGTCGATCTATGGTAACTCCAAGAATTTTCAGAGTGTTAGAGACGGGGAGGGAAAGGTTTGGGGTAGATATGGTGGGGAAGTTATTTGTATTATATTGTGATGTAAGTATAAGGCATTGTGTTTTTTTCTGCGTTGAGCTTTAGTTGAAATGCATCCGCCCAGGAGTGCATGATTTGGAAGCTTTGGTTGATCTCGTTGGTAGTTTCCTTTAGATCGTGTTTAAACGGGATGTAGATCGTGACATCATCTGCATATATATATGGGTTGAGGTTTTGATTGTCTAGTAGCTTGGCTAGAGGTATCATCATTAGGTTAAAGAGGGTTGGTGAGAGGGGGGATCCTTGGGGGACTCCACATTCAGGTGTCCATGGGGCTGATGCCGTCGCTTTGGTTGTTACTTGGTAATATCTCATTGTCAGGAATCCTCTAAACCAGTTAAGAACATTTCCTCCAATCCCAAAGTATTCCAGAATGTGTAGAAGTATTCCATGGTTGACCATGTCGAAGGCGCTAGACATGTCAAATTGCAAAAGAAGTATGTTGTTGCCAATTGCAATTGTTTGTTTAAATTTATTCATTAAAGTTACCAATACAGTTTCGTTGCTGTAATTCGATCTGAATCCTGATTGAGATTCATGCAGAATAGAGTGTTTGTTTAGGTAGTTAGTGAGTTGTTTCGTCACTGCGCCTTCCATGAGTTTGGTTGTCAGCGGGATTGATGCTACTGGACGATAGTTGGTTAGGTCGCTTGCAGATTTCTTTGCGTCTTTTGGTAGAGGAGTAAGTAGGATATTTCCTTTATCTTTTGGGAAGAGATCCTTTTGAAGCATATAATTCAGGTGTCTTGTGAGGTCAGTTTTGAATTGTTGAGGGGCAGATCTTATAAGATTGCTAGGGCAGGTATCTAATTTGCATTGTGATTTGGCGTAGTTTTTAAGCAGTCGAGAAGTATTGTCGGTTGAGAGTGTGTCAAAGTTAGTCCATGATCGGTCAGCTGGATATTCCCCGGGTAGTGGGTCTAAACATTCGAGGAGGTTTACATAGTCAGTTGTATTGGTCAGTAGTGTGAGTCGTAGCTTTATGATTTTCTCTTTGAAGTAGTTCGCAAGGTTGTCTGCTGATGGAGTATCCACATTGTTAGAGGTAATCGGAGTGGTATTCAGTAGTTTATTTACAAGTTGGAACAGTTTATGTGTGTCTTTGTAATCCGGTCCGATTTTAGTTTTATAATAAGATCTTTTAGTTCGTCTGATGGCGTATTTGTATTTTCTTAGTAGCTGCTTCCAATCGTTAAATGCAGAATCGTCTTTTTTCTTATTCCATGCCCGCTGTGATCTTCTGACTTGTGTTTTTAGTTCTTTAAGTTCTTCATTAAACCATGGTATTGAATTTTTTTCTATGTGAGGTTCTGGTTTGAAATGGTGCTAAGTGGTCTAGTATGGTTCTGCATCTGTTGTCCCAATCCTGTAGAAATTGGGTTGAGTCTGTTGGTGCTGTCCATTCATTGCTATAGAGTTGTTGCCAAAATGTTGGTGGGTCTATTTTACCTCTCGTGGTTTAAGTTGATTGTTCTTGTTTGTGTTGTGAATTTTTTTTTTTTGCCAGTGAAGGGAGAGGCTTGCTTTGTAGTGATCAGACCATGGTATGGCTATCCATTTTATGTCTTTTAATGTGATATTGTGTTCTGGTGAGAATTTGTGTGTAATAATATCTAGTGCTTGTCTTTTTTAAGGTTTAAACCATTTTTATTGATGATTCAACATTATTAACAAAACCAATAACGTAACCTTGGAAAAATACAACGCATTTGGGTATACGCATCCATATCTTTTATCATCAATGATTTTATCATTCCCCCCCCCCTTAAAACCAGATCCCCATAGCCAGCACTGTTTTGCCACATGAATATCCACTATAACATTGATATCTCCCGAATACGCTGCTCATACATTCTTTGTGCTTGCCTTATCATAATCCCCGCTCTCCCCCCTCCCCCAATAACTACTGCGAATGCAAAGAAACTTTCATGAACTCTACACCTCATTAAGCATAAGCAATACATGCCACTAGACAGAAATAAACCAGTGTTCTGAGACCTATACATTTGAGGAGACTTTCCCCCTCTCCTTTCTGTAGATCATTGTCATCAAAACCTGGACTTTGGCCACCTCCGAGAAGTAGACAATACCCTATTGCATGAATTGCTGCGAACTGCACAGAATCAGTATCTTTATAATGCGAACATTCCACTTAACTGTCCTATCAAAACATGCCCGTCCCACACAAAAATTAAACAGCCCCTACTGCCCTCTACCACACCCTACCCGAACATACCAGACTTCTCTCCCTGCCCCCTACTCCCTTACCGATCCCACCTTCCGCCCCCCCCCCCCCCAAGAGAAAGAAAAAAAAAACCCACTACCTGCTCTTCTCCTTCTTTCCTTCCTTACATACCATTTAATACTAAACTTCGTGCCCTAGCCGACAATGATTGTATATACCCCCGCCAGATTCTCGTAAATCGCTCTCTCGCCTTTGGGGAGGGTCCCATCGCCCGACGCTCATGCAGCAAAAGATCATGGAGTTGATTTCTCCAATACCAAAAATCTGGAGGATCAACGCTAAGCCACCTATTCAAGATCAACTTTTTACCTAGGATACAGGCTTTACATATAAAAAGCCGGGTACCCCTTCGTTGATATCCAAATAATTCAAATTTGTCTAATAATATCCCTGAAGGGGACATGGGAATCCTAGTTTGCAATAGTCCCTCCAGATACTTAAAGATCTGCCTCCAATAGTTCTGCACTAGGGGACAGCCCCAGAGGTAATGATAGAATGTCCCCTCTGTCTGTTGGCACTTAGAGCATAGGGGGTCTGGCACCCCCCCCCCCACCCCATCTTGAATACTTGGGCCTTGGATATATATGCTCTATACAAAATTCTATAATGGCATTCTCTGAGAGCTGCATTGATCGATATGGTCGGGACACGGGCCACCAACTTTTTATAGTCTAGGTGGAATTGGGGTCTCTGCAAATCGTGTGCCCAGCGTGCCTCAATTGCACTCACGTCCTTTACTAATCCTTTCTCCCACAAAATCCGGTATATTCCCGAAATTGAAAGCCTGTCCCCCGGGACTGCATTGAAGAACTCTCTGAGCTTTCTCATGTCTGATATCGATCCCTACCCCCAATGCACCCAAACTCAGTAACCCTCCTCTTGTACCCAGAACATGTTCCATTCGTGTAATGCCCAATGAGGCCCAACTACGAAATACTGGGTTCTCTGAGCCAGGGGAAAATAATGGGTTACCCTGCAGTGGCATGAGGTCCGTATTCACCACTGATAATCCCCAAGTTCTAGTTAGATCCTTCCAGGCCCCCCTCAGGGGTCCCAACAACAGACTATTCTTAAATGTCACTGGTAACGCTTGCCTCGGACCCTGTAATAAAAAATATAAATGATATGGATGAAAAAATTCCCTTTCTAACTGCCTGGGCGTATAGTCTTGCCTGTCCAACAACCAGTCCCCTAAGTGCCGCATAATACATGCTTGGTTATAGCGCTTAATATCCGGTACCCCTATACCCCCCTCCCTCCAAGATCCTAACATTAAGTCCATGGGGAGCTTAGGCTTCCTCCCCCCCCCCCAGAGGAAAACTCGCAGGTGTTTATAGAATCGCCTCACATCCCCCCCCCTGGAGTCGCAGTGGCAACACCTGAAACGTGTAAAGCCATCTGGGGAATTCCACCATACGAAACAATTGTATCCACCCATGGAGCGTGAGCGGCAGCTCCGCCCATTTTCGCAACCTAACTCTCATGTTATCCAACAAGCGAGTGAGATTTAGATGATAAAAATCTGAAGTCTGCATAGCTATCTGTACCCCCAAATACGTGATATGTTTTTGAGCCCATCTCAGCGGAAAATACTCCCCCCATTCACGTCTTACTTCGTCTGAAGCCGTTAGAGCTAGGGATTTGGTTACATTGATTTTAAAGCCCGCGTAATCCCCGTACTCATGAAATAATTCTAACAGCGCCGCCAGGGACTTCTTAGGATGCGTTAGATGAACTAGAATATCGTCTGCAAATGCAGAAACCTTGAACGTAGACTTGCCCCAGCTCACTCCCATCACCTCAGGGTGGGACTCTATTGCTCGTATCAAGGGATCCAATGTAAGAATGAACAGTAGCGGGGATAAAGGGCACCCCTGTCTTGTGCCCCGCCTTATCGAGAATACCTCAGATCTCCATTAACCCAGATGTAAGCCTGCGGGTTCAAATAAAGGGCTTCCACTGCATCCCTGAAAAATCCCTCAATTCCCACCTTCTGTAAGACCGCAAACATGAAACGCCATGCAACTCTGTCAAATGCCTTCTCTGCGTCAAAACTGATCAGCAGAGAAGGCACTTTCCGCTCCCCCACTTTCTCCAAGGAGGCTATAATCGCCCTCAAATTACTGACCACCGCCCGTCCTCTCACAAAACCTACTTGCGGTGATGCTATCAAGTCTGGAAGCACCCTCGCCAGCCTATTAGCCAAAATTTTTGCATATAATTTAATGTCACTATTTAGCAAGGAGATTGGCCGATAGGCCCCCATCTCCTCTGGGTTTTTCCCCGGTTTCAGTAACACTATCACTTTAGCTATATTGAAGGTGTCCAATGCGGGCTCTGAATTGGCCAGGGAGTTAAACAACTTCAAAAGGGGGGGAGTCACCAGCTCCTGTAACATTTTATAAAAAGCCACACCATATCCATCTGGGCCCGGTGCTTTGTGTATATCACTCTGCTGTAACGCCAGCATCAACTCACCCTCCACTATAGGTGCGTTGAGGAGTTTTGCCTGGGCCGAGGAAATCAACGGGGTCTCTACATTCTCTAAAAACATCATGCTATCCGTTATCAGGTCCCTCTGTTCCCCATACAACTCCTTGTAATACCTCTGAAACCCTGCCACTATATCCTGCGGAGATTTAAACATGTTACCTGCCTGGTCCTTTACCTGTAAAATTCTGCTCGGCCCTTTCTTCCCTCTAGCTAAGCGCCCTAGCAAGCTCCCTGCCTTGTTTCCGTACATGTACAACTGATGCTTATAATATTGTTGCGATTTTTGAACTCGTTCATGCAGTAGTTCATTTAATTCTCTCTGAGATGCCAAGTACGCTAACTTCTGCTCTTCCGTCGGATTTACCCCGAACTTTATACGCTGATTCCTCACCTCTCATTCCAATCTTAAAATCTCTTGATCTCGTCTTTTCTTAATCCACGCCCTATAAGCAATGATCTCACCTCTGAGGAAAGCCTTTGCTGTCTCCCAGTACAAACTGGTCTGTTCCACATGCATCCTGTTGTGGACCGCAAATTCTCTCCATTTTTCTCTCAGAAATGCCTGAAACTTCGTATCCCTGTAAAGCTCCAGCGGAAATTTCCATCCTCCTCCCTTACTTTCTCCCCCTGTTTGTTCCAAGATCACCCAAAGTAGAGAATGATCTGAAATCTCACATGGGCCTATCTCCGCCTCAATCACCTTTGAAAATAAAGTATCTGAGAGAAAAATATAATCAATACGGGACATGGTTGAGTGCGCTCTTGATAGATGAGTATAATCTCTGCATGTTGGGTGTAAAATTCTCCACACATCTACCAAGTTTAGTGTAGAGCACAAGAAAAGCAGGCCTCTTTTATAATAAGCCTGACCTTGTCCTCTCCCGCTACTTTTGTCTACCAATGGGTTATAAACTATGTTAAAATCCCCACCTAAAATTATATTACCCCCTTGGTATGGAGCCAACAATGCCAAAATCTCCCTATAAAATTTTTTGTCAAAAGTATTCGGTGCATAGACATTGCAGAGTACATATGTAAAACCCCCCAATTCCACCTCCACTAATACATATCTGCCTTCTGCACTCCTCTTTACCCCTTTAATGGAAAGATGCAGCCCCTTACGGAAAAGTATTAATACCCCTGCCTTTTTATTGCAAGCCGGGGAGCCTATCGCTCCTCCCACCCATCCTTGTTGGAATTTGGCATGCTCTGCAGCTGGCAGATGCGTCTCCTGCAAAAATACTATATCTGCTGCATGGCAGTTCAAAGCTTGTAAAAGTTTTTTCCGCTTTATGGGCGACGAAACTCCCCCCACATTCCAGGAAACAAACTTAAAATGACCTAGTCCCCTCTCATCTTATTGTATAGCCAGCCTCTACTTTTACAGCCTTGGGAACACACCCCCCAGCCCTTGGGTGCCCTCCCCCATCTCCACCACTGCTGCTGGACAACGATCCCTAAGGAAAGAGAGAAGAGCAGAGACCAATAAAAACCACAACAACAAACAAAACCCCTATTCCTCCTCCCCTTGTCATCTCCCTCCCCTTTCCTCCCCTCGCCCAAACCCTCCCCTCTTACCCCCCCCCCCAAGAAACAGATCTGGGTCCTGTCTAGAGAACTTGTCACGTTTCCGCCCCGCCCCCTCCCTTACAGCACAACTATAATCTTGAAACATTAGCAAACCCCATCCCCCAAGTACCACAGTTAGCCATGCTTTTAAAAGGACCGTTCCTATACTTCTATAATTTTATCCCCACACGTTTGCACTTATATTCCTAACATTAACAAAACAAGTCCCCCCCCCTCACAATCAATCAGTAACCCTCATATCTTTCACTTTAAAACAGGGAGAAAGACAAATGCACTCTCTTTTACTGTCCGTAGAATGATTCCTTGCAGACTCTGAGCTTCCCTCTCAGTTCCTTCCTAGGTAGCTTTCTTTCTGCTGGCTCTCACCACGATCAGCGCTCCTGTTCTTTTGCTGCGACTTCCACGCCGCCATCTAACTGTTTGGCAAATTTTAGGGCTTCGGTCGGTGAGCTGAAAAATCGAAGCTTGCCATCCTGCTGCACTCGCAGCCGCGCTGGATACAGTAAGGCAAATCTAACTTTCTTCTTAAACAGCTCTGAGCACGCTTCTCCATATTGCTTCCGTTGTAATGCCACAGCCGCAGAGAAATCTTGAAAGCATAAAATGATGTGCTGTTCATATGCAACTTTCCCAGTCTGCCTCCAGGCTCTCAGAATCTCTTGTTTATGGGAGTAATTAAGGATTTTACATATTACTACCCTGGGACGTCCTGCTGCTTGCCTTAGCTGGCCCAAACGATGTGCTCTCTCTATTTTTAAGGTCTTTTCCAGAGCCTGCAAATTCAGTGCTTTGGGCAGCCAGGATTCCAGGAACTCCCTTAAATCAACCTCTCGTAGGGACTCAGGAAATCCAACCAACCGGAGGTTATTCCTTCTCGCTGGGTTCTCAAGATCTTCTAGCTTCTGCTGTACTTGCTCAAACTTTTTCCGCCATTCCTCATGCTGGCTGGCCTGCTGCGTGCAATGGTCTTCTATATCAGACAGTCTTTGCTGATATCCTGCCATATCTGTGCGCAGTCCCTCTATTTTACCATCTACCGCATCCAACTTTTCAACAATCCTTTGCAGTTTTAAGTCCACAGAGGTCTCCAGCAGCTGCGAGACCTCAGCTGCAATTTCAGCCGCCCAAACGGAGCTTACAGTTTCTCCCGAGGGGCCAGGGTCCACCATCTTACCGTCCCCAGCTCGCCCTCGTGCTCCGTTTTTTCTCTGTGTTTTGGAGGTCATCACAGGTGCACCAAATTAGTTCCTTTAGGACTTTTCAACGTGCCCAACTTATTTGTTCTGTTCGTGGGTTTCCAAATCGCCTCTCGTGCTGTCCAAGGGTAGATTTTATCTTAGGGGCCTCGGAGCTCTGCCCTGCGGCGTCCTACCCTCTGCCTATCATCACGTGACTCTAGTGCTTGTCTTTTAATATGAGAAGTTCTGTGGGTAAGTGACATTATTTTATTCTGAGCTTGGTAACTTAAAGATTAGGGTTTAAAAAAGGAATTGTAGGATATTGATAAACACAGAATTTAAAACTAAAAAAAGCATGCAAACTTTATTAATTAGTCTCCATACCTTTTTCACCATAGTTTTGAAACTTGAAGTTTCTGTCACAGCTTAAAATTTAGGGTTTAAAAGAGGATTTGTAGGATATTGATAAACACAGTTAGGATTTAAAAAAAAAAGCAAGCAAACTTTATTAGCTAGTCTCCATTCCCTTTCCCCCATAGTTTTAAAACTTGAAGTTTCTGCCACAGCATTAACAGGGCTCAGTTCAGTCCTCATTCCCCTTGCTCAACATTTATAGTCAATCTAATTAAGACAACAAGAGGGGAATTTTCAATTTTCATTAGAGTCTGAATTACATTTAATTAGTTTCTAAGAAGCAAACCCTAAATAAATTACAGATTACACCAGTCAAAAGGATCATTATATTTATCAGATCTCCCTAGTACCTCAAGAAGTTTTAATTAAACACCTCTATAATACTAAGATGCAGTCAGTAGTCCAGCAGTGAGAGGAGTGCTATCCAGTCTTTTACATTGAGTGTCACATGTATGTTTATCTCCTAGTTGGTGAGATGTCATATGTGTGTGCTCAATGCAAAGAGCTCCTAGCTCTCAGAGAACTAGTCTGTTCTCTTGCGGCTAGAGTAGCAGACTTGGAGGAGCTGAGGGAGACAGGCAGATACATAGAGGAGGCCTCCAGGGTTGTTGTAGAGAAGTCCCACCTCCAATCTGGCAGCCCCTGTGCTTCCTTGGGGAGGGAGACCTTCTAAAAGGAGAACATCACCCTGTTGAGGCTGGAAGTAATCCTGTAGACAGGACCAGCACACCAGGGAGTGCAATATCCTCTTGCTCTGGGGATGTGTCTCCAGGAGCTACTGCCCAGGTAGGAAGGGTTAGGATGGCTGTTGTAGTTGGTGATTCGATTATTAGGCATGGAGACTAGCTATCAAAGTGCTTGCTTTTTTTTTTAATTTAAAAATTCTAATTGTGTTTATCAGTATCCTACAATTCCTCTTTTAAACCCTAAGCTGTGGCAGAAACTTCGTTTTAAAACTATGGGGAAAAGGGTATGGAGACTAACAGTTTGTTTGCTTTTTTATTTTAAAATTCTAACTGTGTTTAGCAATATCTAACAATTCCTCTTTTAAACCCTAATCTTTAAGTTACCAAGCTCAGAATAAAATAATATCACTTACCCACAGAGATGTCCTCTTCTCTCAGAACTTCTCAGAAAGAAAGTTGAGTTTGACCTTTCCTCTCTATATAGTTTGAATTCTATTTCAAACAAACCCTTTGAAGCTAGCCCAGTAATCAAATTGCTGTTAGTAACCTTTATTAAATTGACTTGGGTAATATCCACTGGTTATTTCTGGGATAAGTAGCATAAAATGTATTGAACTTTTTCGGGATCTTGCCTGGTGTTTGTGATCTGGATTGGCCATTGTTGGAAACAGGATGCTGGGCCTGATGGACCGTTGGTCTGTCCCAGTGTGGCAATACTTATGTACTTATAATCTGATATATGTAGGCTGCAATATATTACTGCTTGAAGTAAACTCCAAATGCTGCAGAACACAGCAGCCAGGTTGATTTCTTTTTCAAAATCAAAATATAAGAAAGTAATGCTGTTATTTGTTAAACTACACTGGCTTCTTGTGGGAGCAAGGTCTACCTTTAAATTGTGCACTGTTTCCTCCTCCAGCCTGCTGACAGCTGTGCATGCTTGCTTGAGGGAGGCTAGATTTGGGATGATGCTGCTCAGGTCATTTCCCCCCCCCCCCCCCCCTTCACACACACATACACACACTGATGTCATCACCCTGGGTCTTTTTTTGCCATCATTGCTTGCTGCCTCTTTGCCCTGCAACAGGTCATCCTGGTTCCAGCTTCCACCTCTGTTTCAGCTTCTAGCCCTGGTTTCAGCTTCCAGCATAGCCTTCGCCTTCAGCTTAGCTTCTGCTTCCAGTCATGGTTCCAGCTCCAGCATAGCTTCTGTTTTCAGGCCTGGTTCCATCAACAGCACAGATTTGCTTCCAGTCCTGGCTCCAGTTCCAGCACAGCTCCTGTTTACTTCAACGCCTCTAGTGGAGCAGTCCCTTCTGCAGGGACTCACCCACTGCTTGCTACAGTCTGTCTGTCCCCTGGACAAGCAGGCAGTACTGTTCCACTGCAGTCCAAGGGCTTACTTATCCTAAAACGTGACCATCTGGTTTCAGCTGAAACTGAAATCTCAAGTTTGGTTGTGTGAATGTGAACCAGTGAGGCCACAGGGGATGGTCAGAGCTTTCAGTCTGCATCCCTTTGCTAAACCCATAGAGGCATATTTTCAAAGCACTTTGGAAGACTAAGTTCCATAGGTTTCTATGGAACTTTGGGAGGCTAAGTGCTTTGAAAATGAGCCTCATAGTATCCAAGACAGAATATAATTTCAATAATTTAAAAAAAAACATTTTATCTTCAAGGAAAATAACCTCCACACTCATGGACCGCAGCTAATGAAAACTGAAATAAAAGCCACGTTACTTTTACAGTGGCTGACTGCCCCACACTGAGTTGAAACCCTCTGCTCAGTGTGCGGCAGTGGCTAAGAAAGCAAGTAGAATGTTAGGTATTATTAGGAAAGGAATGGAAAACAAAAATGAGGACGTTATAATGCCTTTGTAGCGCACCATGGTGCGACTGTACCTCGAATATTGTGTTCAGTTCTGGTCATCGCATCTCAAAAAATATATAGTGGAATTAGAAAAGGTACAGAGAAGGGCGATGAAAATTATAAAGGGGATGTGACGACTTCCCTATGTGAAAAGGCTAAAGCAGCTAGGGCTCTTAAGCTTGGAGAAAAGACAGCTGAGGGGAGATATGATAGAGGTCTATAAAATAATGTGTGGAGTGGAACGGGTAGACGTGAATCATTTGTTTACTCTTTCCAAAAATACTAGGACTGGGGGGCATGCGATGAAGCTACAAAGTAGTAAATTTAATACAAATCGGAGAAAATCTTTTGTCACTTAATGTGTAATTAAACTCTGGAATTTGTTGCCAGAGAATGTTGTAAAGGCGGTTAGCTTAGCGGGGTTTTAAAAGGGTCTGGACGGCTTCCTAAGGAAAAGTCTATAGACCATTATTAAATTGACTTAGGAAAATCCACTGCTTATTTCTGGGATAAACAGCATAAAATGTTTTGTACTTTTCTGGGATCTTGCCAGGTATTTGTGACCTGGATTGGCCACTGTTGGAAACAGGATGCTGGGTTTGATGGCCCTTTGGTCTGTCCCAGTATGGCAATACTTATGTACTTATGCAGGCATTTCTGAATGCTTTCAACAGAAAATAGAAAAACTTCACACATACAAGCAAATTCCCACATTGCCCTGTCTCTTGCCCTATCAGAGCACAAGTTACACATTCCTTTGTTAAGAAACGTACAATAAAAGGGTAATTTTATAACTGGGCACCTAGTTTAAGGCAGGCAAATTGTGCCTGTTCAATAAAGAGAAGTAGCCTATTTTTCTTTACAAAATAGTAACTTAACTTCATTCACTTACATCAGTCCTAGTGTTGGTGTAAATACCCAAGTTTAGATGGTAACTGATGAAAACCCACCCTAGAAAAAGTGAACTAAATAAATGCTTATGAAAAATAACAATAAATTCAAAATTAAATTGAAATAGTGGAAATTCATCAGTAAGGGCTCACCCAAGCCTGAGAGCTTAAAATCATATTGCCAAATGAAAGGCAGTTCAATGTGCTTTTCTTACATCACAGAAATTTCCACGTGCACTAGGAGTCAAAATTCAAAAACAGTCCACAGTGTAATATCAAACTATGCAGTATCATATCCAAACGACAACCATTGCACTGAAGGATATAAAAGTTCATGAAATAGACGCGCAATATGTATCAGGCATAGAGGTAAAGCACTTACCTGAATAACAAAACAAGGAGACTGCTCTACAGAGCCTCCATTTTGGTATCTTCCTCAGGATCAGGCCCTCTCTCAAACAGCGATAGCCTCTTCTGCTCAACAATTCAAGATGACACGCCAGTGGATGACAGCATAACACAAATTCAGTATACAGAGCATTGATAATGCAGAATAATGTAAAGTTAAATTACTGTGAAGTTGCTAAAATTGCAGTTGTTAACAGACAGTGATGATCTCCAGTATTGTGATAACTTATATTTTTGTGTTTATAGTTCTGCAATCGGCAAACACTGGGAGGCAGAATTGGCAACGCTCAAAGGTAATAATGCCAAACTCACAGCAGCTCTACTGGAGTCTACAGCCAATGTGAAACAGTGGAAACAGCAACTTGCAGCTTACCAGGAAGAAGCAGAACGATTGCACAAGCGGGTAAGTACAGAGTCATTACCTTTCTTAACTTTTGGAGAAAACAAAGTTAGGTGTGAACAATAGTAGCTAAACTAGTATGTGCATGATGTACTCTATGTAGAATAAGAGAGATTTGTCTTGCATCATGGCAATATTAGGCTAAATTTGAATAACCTAAAAACTAAACTAGGGGAAAAAAATCTATAAACATTGTATATAATGCATTACACTGAAGAAAAACATTTTAACTTCAGCCTGTGGTTCTGGTTAAACAAGCTCTTAATGTTTTCCAAATAACAAAATGTAGCCTAGTGATCCCACAGCCAGTTAGGCAGTTATGCCAGTGAAGTGTTGATCATGTTTCTGACCTATGGATGCAACAGGAGCTTCAGGCAGTGCCTGCATGACACACAACTCAGTTCTATGTTTCAGCTAGTTCTATTGATCAGTCGCTAAAGATCAAAACTTATTGCTCTTGATGAACCTGCAAACATTTATCACTTGTCCCTTCAAAATCCAAGAAAAGCTCCAGGTTGTGCTCAAGTTAAGTATCAAACTTTTTCTCAGAAATGCTGCCTTCTTTCACAATGTGTTAGAAAAATGCAGAAGGATTAAATGGAGAGGGGGTGGAATGCATCTCTGTAGAGACCTGTGAGGGCTGCATATTCTCCTGCTGCAATGACATTGTCCTCAGGGAGGATGGCCTGTCTTGGGTCCATATCTCTAACTCATTTATTACCTAGAAAGTGTTTGTCCAGCAGATGAAAGTGACCTGGGTAATGATGGGATTTAAAGGAATAAAAGAGGAATATTTCCAGCAACCACACTGAGAATCTTTTTGGAATCATCTTCATCAGGATATGCAGTATGTTGCTGTACAACTTGAACAAACATGTACTTCATAGTGTTACATTTTATATAAAATATACAAAAAGAAAGATAGATTAGAATGTCTTCAGATCATTAACAGAAACACAGAATTCCAAAATAAATTCAAAAACAAATTCAAACTAAATAAGCTTGAAGCGAATCCAAAGAATGTTGCTGCAGATAATTCTGTGGCTATTTATGTGCATTAAAAATGGTTGACAGGAAAATTATACCCTACCACTGAAGTATTTATAAGGGAGCAATTTTATATTTATGCATATTGGTAAAAAATATACATATACTACTATCTGTGCAGACTCTGCTGTATCTTCAAATTAATGCAAGCTATGGAAAACAATGTGCTTACAAATACATGTGCTACTGGGGCACACAGATTTTTCAGATTAAATTATGTACAAATGCTTAACTTCTCAAAATACGCATAATTGCAAACCCCTGTCAAATTCTTTATATGTCTGTCTTTTCAAACAGTCAGTAAAGTTATGCATATATGTTACCCACATACTGGGCAGGTAGTTTCCATGCATGCAACATTGCTTTGCTCACAGAAATGACTTTGGAACTTATTCTCTGTAATTGCAGTAAAGAATAATCTTAAACTGCTGAATGATACAAATAGTAGTATTAAATATAAAGTGAGAATGAATCAGAGACTGTAGAATGGCAAAGGTTTTCATCAGAAATGTGAAAAATCTCCCAAAACCAGACAGACAAGTTTAACACAAAAGCACAGGGTAGATTTAAGTTAAGAATTGAAAATCAGGAGGTTAATTTATTATTGAATGTCTATATTGAAAAAGAATTTTATAGTGGAAACCAACATCCAAAACTAGTGGCCGACTGGATTTCAGTTTTGGTTTCAGATTCAGCACCAAAACTGACCTGCAATCTGGGTTTGGTTTTCGGCCAAAAATGCCTGTGATCTTTTTTGGGGGCAGGAATTAATCCCACTCAGTACTGTCCCATGCCACTGCTCCCTCAAAGTAGCCCTGGTGGTGTAGTGGCCTCTTCGGGGGCAGGAACAGACCTAACTCATTCCTACCCATGCACTGCTCCAATCCAAGTGGCTGCCAAGACTTTCTGTGGCAGTCTTCCCCGGGAGATTCTAGCAGCAGTTGTCCAACTGAAACCAGCACGGACAGAGGCAATGATTACTTAGTGTTGAAACAGGAGAATAGAAAGTGGGTGAAAGAGAGGAAATAGAAGACTGGGGGAAGAATATGACCCAGGCAAGAATGTGAGAACTAGGGAGGTAAGTGCAGAAAATAAAAAGCTGGTAAATAGGTGAACAAAGGAGACGAGGATTGTGGGGGAGTGGAAGGAGGAATAAAATCTATCTATAGGTAAGTAAAAAAAAAAAAAAAAAAAGCAGATGAGAGAGATGGGGGAAAAAAGGAAACAGAAGGATCCGAGTCAGCGTTAGATAAGAGAAGAAGGGAAGAAGATAGACAGTGCAGACCAAAAAATAGAAATTTCATCCTGGAAAAGGACTTAGAAAACCAGCAAGAGGATGTAGTAAAGAGAGACCAGGACCAACCTAAATAGAAAAACAAAAAAGATCAGGTCACAAATGTAGAAAAAAATTTGAGCTTTTAATATTTAAAGAAATGAGATGTCAGCTTTGAAGCTGTATTTTGTTCTTTTCATTTTTTTCAGCCCTCTGCTGCTCAGAAGCTAGTCTTAGGTTTTCAAAGTCAGTTTTTGTCTAGGTATTTGTTTCTAATCTGTAGCTTCATATTTTTTAACCAGGTGACTCTCTGTGTTTTCCTTTTGTAACCAAAGAGAATACTTATAACAAATTATGTGTGGGCTTGTTCTCTTTTGCTAACTGGATGTGTACTGCATATTAGAATACAGTTCACTCCATTTAAGTGCACGTCGGATAAGTGCATGCTCTGCTTAACTGCATGCCGTACTTTGGTCCTGTTTTTGGCACCATCAATTTCTAAGGGGACAAACTTCGGTTTAGCGCACCACTGATAAGTGCAAGATTCGCTTATCTGCATGGTTTAAGACCGCTCCTCTGCAGGAAAGACTCCACATAAGCGCACTCACGGAATATGGAAGCCGATTGGCGAGTGACAAAGGGACGGTAAATTTGAAATCTCGTTAGTTAACTGCCACAGGCAGAAGAAGCGAAAGAATGTTGTTAGAGTGTACACTGGAGTCGTTGTCGTCTTCGTCGCGCAACTGTAAGACTTTAACACTGGCTGAACGAATAGAAGTTCTTAAAAAATTAGAAAACAAAGTCAAGCATCTATTGCTAAAGAATATGGTGTCAATCCCAGTCAAATTTCACGTATCTTGAAGCAGAAAGACCAGCTTCTGGAAGACTGGCCAAACAATACAAATCCACACCGGAAACGTAAACAAGCGGGAAAAGCTGAGGATGTAGAAGATGTTCTTTGGTGGTTTTCTCATGTCTGGAGCAGACAGTTTACTGTCAGTGGTCCACTGCTTAAGGAGAAAGCTAATCAGCTAGCTGAAAGTCTTGGACAAACTGAATTCATAGCCACTGTTGTATGGTTCGAAAGATGGAAGGAGAGGAACAACATAAAATTCAAGAAGCAGCATGGTGAAAAACAAGACGCTGATGACTTTGGTGCTGAAAATTGGGTTATTTCAGTTCTTCCTACCATCTTGAATGAGTTTGCACCTCGTGACATTTTCAATGCTGAGAAAAATGGTCTCTTACTGACGCGCGATTCCTGATGGAACACTTGCATTCAAACAAGCCGAAACTACAGGAAGTAAAACGTTGCAGGACCGACTGACGATCCTCCTTTGCTGCAATATGGATGGGAGTGAGAAGTTGGAGCCCCTCGTCAGTGGAAAGAGCAAACAGCCCCGTTGTTTCAAGAATGTTAAGCGACTTCCTGTGTCATACGAGGCTAACGCAAATTCATGGATGACTGGGGAAATTTGGAAGCAGTGGCTAAAAAGTTAGACACTAGAATGCGGGTACAAAAGCATCAGATTTTGTTGCTTTGTGATAATTGTGCTGCACACAGTGATGATGTCAGGCTGTCTAATGTCAAGGTGGTCTTCCTGCCACCAAACACTACCTCTCTGATCCAACCTATGGATCAGGGCATAATAGCCAATTTCAAACAACATTATCGGGCTCTTGTGCTACGTCGTCTGATGAGCGTTATGGATGAACAGACTGGCAAGGATAAATGTGCTGTTGAACTGGCTCGTAATCTGTCACTGTTGGATTCCCTACATATGCAGAAAGAAGCCTGGAATCATGTTACACAGGCAACCATTGTGAGCTGCTACAAGCGGGCAAGCTTAATTATGGATGTGGAGAGGGACGAAACAGATGCAGCTGTTGCAAACACGTCAGATGATCAGGCTATTGACATCCCAGCCGGTGTTACTGAATAGGAGTTTCATCACCACTTAGCTGTTGATTACGATCTACAAACAGCTGACGACGGCACTGATGTCAAGATATGCGCCTACATGCAGGCAACAGCTGATGATGAAACGAATGATGAAATGAGCAGCGAGGCACATGCTGACAAAATTCAAGAACCTCCTGTCACTTTTGCAAGAGCGCTGGAGAGTCTCAACACCATGCGGGCTATCTGGAGGCCACTGAATGTCAGTGCTATGACAGTTTTACCATCTGGCAGACATAGTCTATGGAACTCACAGACACAAGAGTGTACAGAGGACTATGACTGATTACTTCAAGTAAGCCTAACGTCAGTTAACGGAGACTGTATACTATACATATAATAAACAGTACTGTACATATGTTTATCAGATGTCAAGCTTCTTGGGTCACAACAGTTAAGTGCACACTCCAGTTAACTGCATGTATTTCTTTGGTCCCAAACCCTTGCGCTTAAGCGGATTGCACTGTATTTGTAGTGCTGGCTTTGATAGAGGTGGGGTTAGTACAGTTTGAGTGTCTATTTGCAAGGCTTTTACTGAACTCAGTGTCTGGTAGTGGATGGAATTTGTGTTGTTCTCACTGATGTGACACCCAAGTTTGAACAGATTGTTCGTTATTCTACTTCTGCTCTGTACCTGTTGCTGGAAGTTTTATTGCTTGATTTGGAAATGTCCAATCTGAATGAATAATTATACTCTATGGTGGCAATTCTATAGCTGGGTGCCAAAATTTGTGTGCTGATGCTGAATTCCAAACGCCAATCCTAAAACGCATCTGTACGCCAAGATGCCATTAGAAAATATTATCCTAAGTCAGCATTGATGTTCCTAAATGTAGGCGTGAACAATTATACCAGGTGTATGGCAGGCTTAACTGTTCGTGCTTAAATATGGCACTTCAGCACACAACCTACAGTCCATGTGTATGCCCCTTACACTTATGCGTTAAGCTACTCATGCACATAAATTATAGAACAGTGCTTTAGCTTTACGCGTCAAAGAGTGCGTTATGTGCATGTAAGTGCTAGTATTCTTTAACATATATGCACATAACTTTAGTCATTCTGTTATAAAATTAGAGGTATATAATTTTACATAAAATTGACTAAATGTAATTTGCTGTGGGAACTTAAGAACTGAAGGTGGAGCTTGGGTTCCCCCTCCCACCAAACAAAAAAGACACTCTACTGCTCCTGGGGAGGGTATAGAGGAGGAGATGCTGGATGGGTGAGGGTTATCAGAAATCCTAGTACTGGCCCTGGTGCCAAGGGATAAGCATACAAGGATCACTTCTATCCCCAATGTCCCCAGAACCCTAGACCTTTTAGTTGTATGAAAGCATGAGGCCTAAAAGGGACAGTTAGAGCTAAATTAAAGCTTAAAGCTGATAAAACCAATATTTTATGGTTGTCAATAGATTTAACTAAGATTCCTCAGATAATAGTGGGAATTGATGGTTCTCAGTTTAATGACTTTTCAATGACAATGGAACTACATATTAATAATTTGATTAGAAAATCTTATTTTAAATTAAAGTAATCTATATAAATAATTCTCACCTCCAATTCTGAAGCTCACTGTGTGGCAGGGAAACACTGAAGCCCTGTACTGTTGTAGCCTGTCAGCACCACTCACTCTCACTCTCACTCATACACCTGCCCTCAGCCACACCCCATCCGGACATAATTCACAACCCCAACGTTCTAATGATGCCCCAAGCTCCACCCACTTCCATGAAGGGTTCGTAACTTCGTGATGGTGAAGCCTCTCCACTGACCATGTCTCTCTGTCACACCCTCGCGTGTCGAACGTCATGACGTCGAGGGCGGAACAATTTCGGTGAACGAAAGGAACGCAACGGAAAGGCAGGAGTAGGGAAACACACTCCCCTACCAACGAGTTACACACTCCTCCTCCCTCCGATTGCAACACACCCCCTCCGCGTTACTGCCCCCTGGACCCACCTGCCACGACCCTCTGGACACCACTCTTTCCTCCGAAAAACCTCCCCCGAAGCCTTCGCCTACCTCTGCTGATGGAGACGAACTTCTCTTCTCGCCTGCGGGGCATGGCTTGATGAAGGAGTATCTGTCCCAGCCTCTGTGCCTACGTCTGACATCAGACGTACAAACAGAAACTTCAACAGATGCTCATTCAACAAGGAACTCCCCGCAGCCGAGAAGAGAAGTTCGCCTCCGTCAGCAGAGGTATGCACAGTCTTCGGGGGAGGTTTTCCGGATGAAAGGGTGGTGTCCAGAGGGTTGCGCCGGGGGGGGGGGGAGTTCAACTCTGGTGGGAGGGGCGTGAAGGGGGCCTTGAACTGGGAGGGAGGGGGGGTATGGCACTCGGCAGGGAGGGAGGATCAGTGGGAATTTCCCTTGCTAGCGCCCGTTTCATTGCGTTTCGAAATGGGCCTTTCCTTGTCATCAAGCAGATGAAGCCATTATATATGGGTTGTGTCCATCAACCAGCAGGGGGAGATAGAGAGCACTCAATTTTTCACAGTGCCTCATGCCCAGCTAGCTCCACTGCCTCTTCAGTATTCTCTATCTCCCCAAGCAGGGTGGCTGCAGCTTCTTCGAGCTCCATCAAAAATCTGCCTGGGGGTGGCTCCTGGCTTGCCAGTTGTTAGCCGGGGTGTTAGAGGCTATAGCAGCTTCACTTTGAAGGCACATAGGTCAGCCCTTTCCCTGCCTTACCCATGCCCCCATGGATGTGGACATATTAGCTTGCTTTTCCCTGTCCTTTCCCACTCAGTGGATGCAGGCACATTGGTTCGCCTTTCCCTGCCTTTCCCACTTATCTGAGCCTCCGGAGTGTTTTTATTTACCTCTTTTGGCTCTGCTTTCCTCACAGCGTTAAAAAAATAAATAATTAAAGTCGCGTTGCGCTTTAGCGCAGCGATCTTGGAAAAGAGGTTTTTTTCTTGAGATTCTTCTGCAGGACCGGAGCTGTGATACTCGGTCTAGTGGGGTAAGAGTGTTTTCTGACTCCTCCGGGGTGGGCCCGCGATCAGGACGTTTTTGGCGCGAACCGCCATTTTTTAATTTTACCGCCGTTTTTGGCAATGGCTGCGGAGACTGTAAAGCGCTGTTCTAAATGTGGCAAGCGCAAATCAGCAGCGGAGCTCTGTAATTCGTGCTATACAGACGGTAGAGCCGGCCCTAGCATGGCGAGCGGCGATCTTTTGCGCTCTGAGCTGGCAGCGGACGCCATTTCGGATTTTCCACATGGCGCGGCCTCCGTTGCAATGGAGAGCCCTGAATCCGGGGAGGGGGGTCCTCTGAGTGAGGCTAATAATAGAGCTGATAGCCCTGGGCAGGATCCGGGCGGTCAGGGAGCGGTTTTCTCCCCTGATTTTGTTTTAATGCTGCATAAGGGCGTACATGCTTAAAAGAGCTCTTCCACAGGGTTCTTCGGACCCTCTGCCTGCCCCCCCCCCCCCCCCCCCCCCCCGGTGGATCCTGGCCTTTTGGAGTTGGCTTTGCCTGTTTCTTATCCTCCTGATAAACGCAGAAGGGCTACAGCCAGAGTGGTTTCAGTTCTTCAATCTCTGGGCTGGGTCGTCAATATGGCCAAAGGTTACCTGACCCCCTCACAATCTCTAGAATATTTGGGGGCCAGGTTCGACACAGCCTCGGGTTATGTGTTTCTTCCCAAGGAAAGGCGGTGCAAGCTTCAGAATCAGGTCCGTCTGCTCCTGAGGATGGCCCGCCCGCGAGCTTGGGACATTGTCCAGCTGTTGGGATCGATGACGGCCACCTTGGAAGTGGTGCCATGGGCGAGAGCGCACCTTAGACCTCTTCAGTATTCTCTACTTCAATGATGGTCTCCAGTATATCAGGATTATCAGTGCAGACTTTCTTGGCTCCCTGCGGGCCCACCTCAGTATGGAGTGGTGGCTCTCGGATAGCATGTTGCGGCGGGGAATGCCGCTGGCGCTCCCCGATTGGTGCCTAGTGGTGACATGCCAGCCTGAAGGGCTGGGGCGCACATTGCCAGGGGAAGCATGCCCAGGGTCTGTGGATGCCCGACGAGTCAGAGTGGTCTATCAACCGCCTGGAGTTGAAAGCGGTGTTTCTGGCTCTTCTGGCCTTTCAGAATGACCCTGGAAGAATTGGCTGTCCGAGTGATGTCAGACAACACGACAGCAGTGGCCTACATAAATCGACAAGGCGGCACTCAGTGCAGAGTTCTAGCCACGCAGGCCGAACAAATTTGCCACTGGGCCGAGCTGAATCTACAGTCCCTGTCAGCAGCTCACATTGCAGGTCAGAGCAACGTGCAAGCCGACTATCTAAGCAGGCATCAGATCGATCCAGCGGAGTGGGAACTAGCAGACGATGTATTCCTGCAGATATGTGCCAAATGGGGCAAGCCAGTGATGGATCTTATGACGACCAGTTCCAATGCCAAAGTCCCGTGCTTCTTCAGCAGACGGAGGGATCCTCGCTCTGCCGGGTTGGATGCCTTGGCTCAACCCTGGCCCCTGGGCTTGCTGTATGTCTTCCCTCCGTGGCCCTTGATAGGGCGAGTGCTCCTGCGGATTCGGTTGCATCCAGGAGAAGTGGTGCTCATCGCCCCGGATTGGCCCAGGAGGCCTTGGTATGCGGACCTCCGACAGATGCTGTTGGAGGCTCCCTTTCCGTTACCTCTGGTTCCGCACCTGTTGTCACAGGGTCCGGTGGTCATGGAGGATGCCTGCCGCTTTGGTCTTATGGCATGGCGATTGAGAGGGCGCAATTGAGAGATAAAGGCTACTCAAATAAGGTAATTTCCACTCTCCTGCAGGCCCATAAGCGCTCCACTTCCGTGGCTTATGCCAGGATTTGGCGCAGTTTGAAGTCTGGTGTGTTTCAAGAGCGCTTTCTCCGTTGCGGGCTCCTGTCTTGCTGGTTCTGGACTTTTTGCAGGATGGTGTACACAAAGGCTTGGCCTATAATTCCCTGCGGGTGCAAGTGGTAGCATTGGGCCTCCCTGCGTGGCAAGGTTGAAGGCGTGTCCTTAGCTGCTCATCCAGATGTGGCACGGTTTCTTAGAGGGGTGCTTTGGCTCCGTCCTCCCGTGCGGGCACCTTGTCCAGCTTGGAACCTGGGGTTAGTATTGAAGGCCCTTCCTGGGGCTCCCTTTGAACTGCTTCAGCGTGCTTCAGAGAAAGATTTGACACTGAAGGCCGTCTTTTTAGTGGCCATTACCTCGTCGAGACGGGTGTCAGAGCTCCAGGCCCTGTCTTGTAGAGACCCTTTTCTGCAATTCTCAGTCAGGGGTCACGGTTCGGACCGTGCCTTCCTTCATGCCTAAGGTGGTTTCAGCGTTTCACCTAAACCAGCCTGTTTTTCTTCCCTCCTTTGTTGAGGAGGAGTTTCCAGATTCATTTGGGCAGTTGCACCTTTTGGATGTGCGCAGGACTCTGTTGCAGTATCTGCGAATTACAAATTCTTTCAGGACCTCTGATCATCTTTTTGTGCTGTTTGCAGGTCCTCGCAGAGGGTCTTCAGCGTCTAAAGTCACTATTGCCCGTTGGCTCAAAGAAGCTATCTTTTCAGCAGATATGCTGTCTGGCCGGGCTCCGCCTGAAGCCTTTAAGGCATATTCCACAAGAGCGATTTCCTCTTCCTGGGCGGAAACTGGAGCACTATCTCTTCATGAGATTTGCAGTGCTGCAACATGGGCTTCTAAGCTCTCTTTCGCCTGACATTACAGGCTGGATGTGGCTGTCAGGAGGGATGCGCGTTTTGGAGCACAGGTGCTAGCGCATGGTGTGGCTTGTTCCCACCATATTTAGGGATTGCTTTGTTACATCCCATACGTAATGGCTTCATCTGCTTGATGACAAGGAAGGGAAAATTAGGTTCTTACCATGATAATTTTCTTTCCTTTAGTCATAACAGATGAAGAAATGAGCCCTCCCTGTATGATTGTCTGTATTGCAGTGATTCTGATTTTAGGTGCTGTTTTTGTTTCCTAAAGTTATATTCCTTCCTTGGGGAGTTGGAAAACAGTCTTCAGGATTCTTGTTACAGTTATAGGAGGATGAGTTCATTCCCTCCAGTTCATGTTTTGGGAGGATGAGTTTATTCCCTCCAGGAGGATGAGTTCATTCCCTCCTTTTTTGGAGTTTATGCCCTTGTTAAGGGGCCATCGTTCGCTGTGAAGAAAGTTCATGTTATTCCCATTGCGGTTTGCCATACTGCTTTGGAAGCTTCAAATACTGAAGAGGCAGTGGAGCTAGCAGGCCATGATGCACTGTGAAAAATTGAGTGCTCTCTATCTCCTCCTGCTGGTTGATGGACACAACCCATATGTAATGGCTTCAACTGCTATGACTAAAGGAAAGAAAATTATCATGGTAAGAACCTAATTTTCCCTTTTTACTAGTTGTTTATTAAGATCTTACTTAAGATCATTTTAGAATCATTGTGCAATTAACAACTTTGTCATTACTGGATTATAGTAACTCATTATATTTGTGCCTTTCGTCTAAGCTACTTTCTAGGACTCAGATGATACAGAATTCAGCCGCTAGGTTACTATTTCGGAAAACCCGGCTGGATCCTGTGAGTCCTTTATTGGAATTAATTCATTTGGTTACCTGTATAATCTCTGGTTGTTTTTAAGGTGCTTTGCCTAGTGTTTAAGTTTTTGAATGGTTTATGTCCAGAATGTGGATCTCAATTGGTAAATGTGTTGAATTTAAAGATGGTTTCAAGAAGATGTAATTATTTACTGTTAGGTTTCCCTTCAATCAAGAACATTCGGTTTAAGGCTGCATGTGCTCAGTCATTTTTCTTTTTAGCTGTTCGCTATTGGAATAATCTTCCATGTGAAATATGTTTAATGGGGAATTATTTTATGTTTCACAAAGCTTTGAAAATGTATTTTGTTCTCTAGGCCTGTGGGGTTTTAAATATTTTTGTAAGCTTGTAATGAATTTTGTTGTTTTTTTCCGTAATTCTTGGTGTTTTGTTATCAAGTTTCTTATTGATTGTAACTCGCCTTGAATCTATATGTTGAGAGTTGGTGAGAGATAAATCTTTGATAACATACCATAACAACATGCCCAGTATCCAGGCATTAGAGTGTGGGGGTTGTAGGGCTGCTGGACCACCAGAGATCATATGCCCCTTAAAGTTAACCTTTTAAATTCTACAACCGCCAACTAAATTGACTATATTTTTTTGGTTGGGTGACTTCTTGGATGGGGAAGGAGGGCAAAATAGCTGTATCTCTAGAGGTCTAGTTATTTTTCTTGCAAATATTATCCTAGCTAAACCTTTCATATGCTCATTTCTGTTATTTTTTTTGAATTAATGATTGCTCCACATAAATTAAAAGTGCAGCAGCTTATTAATAGAAAATTTAAATGAGGTGAAGTGCATTTTGTGTGAAAAAGAATGCAGAACATCTGGAAAAATACAAAAAATGCCAGATATCAGACATTTTGCACTATTTTTTACGTGAAGCGCTCTTTTGCAGCATTATTTTGTACTTATATACATTCAAACACAACTTGGTACTTGCTAAAGAATATAATTTCACTGCCTATATTGCAAGTAAATCTCTCTCAGATCAATTAATTAAATGGGAGGAAAATACTTCAGATGCTCGGCATACACTTGTGGCTCTTTTAATGTGGATGCCTCGCTGCTTAGAGTTCACCTTTGACAATTAACTTTTTCGGTTGCGAACTTCTGGTGAGCGTCGTGATAAGTCAAAAAACCTCTCCATTCGAGATTCTTTTTTTGAAGATTTTTGTATAATAGATTTGAAGAATCTACTTATCAAATTCTTTATTAGAGATACAAAAGGCACTTACCTCATCTGTGGCTCAAGCTACTGGGTACGCTCTACAGAGAGCTCCTGTTTCGCCAATGCTTTATTAGGAGCATAACCCGTAGCCATTCTGAGTACCCTACAATTAAACCCAAAAGGATAATCTTAGTGAACTTAGTGAGAGAGATTTTACAACATAAGGCACCTAATTTAAATGGCACTTATCCTAATGGACATAAGGAATGTGGTAAATGTAAATTTTGCCTACTGATGATCACGGCTGATTCCTTCATCAATCCATTAGACAGAAGAAAATATCAATTAAAGTTCGCAACAAATTGTAGCACCATGCACATTGTATACATTTTAATATGCATGTGCCAGAAGCTGTAAGTGGGAAAAACCACGAGAGCGTTGAAACAGCGGTTAAGCGACAACATAAAATTTCAGCGCATAGAAGCTCCCCTGGTTGTTCACAGTATGGAAGTGCCACACAACTTTTGTGACTACAAATGCATAGTGATTGAGACAGGGACCGAAAATTGATCCAAAAAGAACAACGTTGGATTTATAGATTGAAAACTTTAATTCCCAACGGTCTCAATAACTGAATTGAATGGAAAGCTTTTCTGTAGAGTTTAGGGGAAACACTCTCGAATTGAGTCAGTCAGCTGTTAATTTTGAGTTTTGTCCCTTTAAGATTCCTGCCGAGGCATGATTGGTAGGTAATCTAGGCGTTAGTTTAAATACTGGTCGCCATTTTGTTTTCAACAGTCCCTTTAGAAACAGAAGTGGACATATTAAAAGGTATGAGCAATTATCCGCTTTGTTGCTGTTCCATAAACTTTCAACTCTCGCTAGCACTCACTAAGATTATCCTTTTGTGTTTAATTGTAGGGTACTCAGAGTGGCTGCGGGTTTTGCTCCTTATGAAGCATTGGCGAAACAGGAGCTCTCTATAGAGCGTACCCAGTAGCTTGAGCCACAGCTCTAATAAAGAATTTGATAAGTGGATTTTTCAAATCTATTATACAAAAATCTTCAAAAAAAGAATCTTGTATGGAGGGGTTTTTTGACTTATGACGACGCTTGCCAGAAATTCGCATCCGAAAAGTGAATTTTCAAAGGTGAACTCTGAGCAGGGAGGCATCCACATTAAAAGAGCCTTATGTGTATGCCGAGCATCTGAAGTCTTTTCCTCCCATTTAATTAATTGATCTGAGAGAGATTTACTTGCAATACTTATATACATGAAAACCGTACAATCAAGGCCACTCCAACCATTTGGCAAATCTAGGGCAGCAGCTTCTGAAGGGGGAGGGGCAGGAAAAAAAGTAGCTGCAGTCAAAGCAAAACTATAAGTCATGACAGCCATACAAATTCAAAGAACCATCAGTACCCACTTTTATCTGCAAAACAAAGTTTAATATTTAAAGGAGTGAAGGAGTGGCCTAGTGGTTAGGGTGGTGGACTTTGGTCCTGAGGAACTGAGTTCAATTCCCACTTCAGGCACAGGCAGCTCCTTGTGACTCTGGGCAAGTCACTTAACCCTCAATTGCCCCATGTAAGCCGCATTGAGCCTGCCATGAGTGGGAAAGTGCCGGGTACAAATGTAACAAAAAAATAAAGACATGATGTTAACTTATAGAATTGTGGAAGGGTGATCATGATTGTCAGTGCTATTAAGACCAATCAAAACTTATTTTATTTATTTTTATTTTATTTATTACATTTGTATCCCACATTTTCCCACCTATTTGTAGGCTCAGTGGGGCTTACATAGTACCGGAGAAGCCTTTGCAGGCTCCGGTGTGAACAAATACAGGGTGATGTGGTATGATCAAGTTCATGTGGCACAGCCACATTAGGGAATCGGAGAACGGAAGAGTTGTGTTATGTCCATTACGTGCTTTAGTTTGGTTGTGTTGCAGAGATTAGGCATTTAAGTTGGATCGGTAGGGTATACCTTTTTAACAGGTTGGTTTTTAGTGATTTCCTGAATTTTAGGTGGTCGTACATTGTTTTCAAGGCTTTTGGTAATGCGTTCCACAGTTGTGTGCTTATGTAGGAAAAACTAGATGCGTAAGTTGTTTTGTATTTAAGTCCTTTGCAGCTTGACTTCATTTGATGAGATTGTATCGATCTATAGGATATTTGAGACTGTTTCATAGACAGAGATCTCATTTCCTTGAATGAAAGTATTATTCAAATGAATTTATTAGAATTCACAAATAGCTGTGATAAATATTATGCAATTTACCTTAATAGATGGAATTGTTAATTTATTTTTAATCACAGAATTCCCCCATCTGTTCATGAACACACATACGAATCTAGATGTTTTGCAGAGGGTTATAAATTAGTGTTAAATTTGGTTGTTTTCTTTCTTACTCAATGACTAGTCTTAGGGACAGAAATATAAGAATCAGGGATTCATCAAACCTGTGCCTGCACTCCAGTATTCTTTTAGTTGAATATTTGATTAAGAGAAAATGCTGAGGATAATAGCACTCCAACATTAAAGTTATTCCTATAATTTGCATACCTCACTGACCATCCAAATACAATACTTATTGCTACAATAACAATTACAACCAAAATAATAGAATCATCACCTCACCTGAACATCATCAAAACAAAGGAAATAATAATCACAATAAACCTTTACAACAAGCTAATAGACAATTAAGAAAAATCAATATAATTCCTAATATATCTGATCCCTTTCAAAAAATCCAAATTGGTTATACAAACGCTAGATCAGCTGTTAACAAGACAACAATTCTATCAGACTGGATCATTGATGATAACCTGGATTTATTAATCATAAATGAAACTAGGATCCATTTCCAAAATGACCCAATACTAATAGATCTCTGCCCTCCAGGTTACAAAATAATTCACTGGCCTAGAAACGGTAAAAGAGGAAAAGGCATTGCATTTATATATAAATCGCACTTCATGGTAACAACTATAGCAGAATCCATGTCTCCACAACTAGAAATTGCCTCACTTAATATTAACCATCCTACATCATCTGTCTACCTAAACATTATTCTGTTTTATAGGCCGTCAGGAAACTGGCAAGAATGTCAACAAAATCTTATGGACTTCATCTCGAATTCTTGTTTATCTAATTTACTCATATTAGGAGATATAAATTTACATCTAGAAAACTATAATGCTAAAAACACACAAGAATGTAAAGATTTTTTCCAGCTTTGGGATTTCAATTGGATAAACAATCAACCCATATCAAAGGCCATGCACTTGACCTCATTACATACAAATTTACTCCTGATCAAACCTTTACAATAACAGATATCAATTGGACACAAGTACCCTGGTCAGATCACTTCAAACTAAAAATATCCATGCAATGGAGAATAAAAATAAATTTGATCCAGAATCAAGAACGAAAAACTTTCACCACAAGAGGGCCATATAGATCCAGTATTATTCTGGCAAGAGTTCTATAGGAATGAATGATCAGAACAAACAGACTCCAATCAATTTCTCTTAAACTGGGACACAAGATGCAATAGCATACTTGATACAATAGCACCAAAACAAACAAAAATATCACGAAGAAAAAAACTCACTCCCATGGTTCAACGATGATTTGAAAAAACTAAAAACCCAAACAAGGAGACTTGAACGTGCTTGGAACAAAAAGAAAGATGAACAAACATTCACTGCATGGAAATCAATGTTAAGAAAATACAAATATACCATCAGGCAATCCAAGCGGTAATACTATAATTCCAAAATAGGACAAAACTATAAAGACTTACACAAGTTATTCCAATTTGTACATAATCTTCTAGACACCTCACCAGTTACCTTAACTAACACGGATACCCCATCAGCAGATAAACTAGCTACTTACTTCAGTGAGAAAATCACTAAACTAAGATCCACCTTTTCAGCTAGCTCCTTCAATTATGTAAAATTCATTGACGACTTAGATCCTACAACCAATGAGTACCCAGCAGATCGAATCTGGACAAACAATTCACTAACTGAAGATTCCGTCGCCCAAGAGATCAAGAAATTCACCAAATCCCACTGTAAACTGGACACATGCCCCAGCTATTTAATAAAATCTGCCCCCCGGCGTTTCATAATAGATCTCACCTCTTACCTGAATCACATGCTTCAATATGGATCCCTTCCCACAGACAAAGGAAATATCCTACTCACACCAATTCCCAAAGACCAGAAGAAAAAACTAAATGATATATCCAGTTATCGTCCAGTGGCATCCATCCCATTGGCAGTCAAGTTGATGGAAAGCCTGGTAACTAAACAACTTACCAACTACTTGAACAACTTCCAATCACAGCACCGAAACAGTTCTTATAACACTCATGACCAAATTTAAACAAATTAATGCAAACGGAAACAGTGTTCTTTTACAATTCGACATGTCCAGCGCGTTCGACATGGTTGACCATGGTATCCTATTAAACATCCTTGAATATTTTGGAATTGGAGGTAATGTACTGAACTGGTTTTATAGTTTCCTAATGGCAAGAACATATCGGGTAATATCTGAATCGATCATATCATCACCATGGAGACCAGAATGCGGTGTGCCTCAAGGATCTCCGCTTTCCCCTATCCTCTTTAATGATGTTACCACTAGCCAGATCTTTATCCAAACTAAACCTTAACCCTTATATTTATGCTGACGATGTGACGATATGTATCCCGTATAAAAACAACTTGTCTGAAATGGCAGATAAAATTAATCTCAGTTTCCAAGTTATGAACTCATGGGCAGATGCATTCCAACTGAAGCTCAATGCAGAAAAAACACAATGCCTTATTTTGACATCGCAGTATAATAAAATCAACTATACCAATTTAAACATACTAAATCGCATGCTTCCTGTTGCGGAAAACCTGAAACTCTTATAGGTGTAATAATTGATCGTAACCTTAATCTGGATAACCATGTGAAAAATGTTATTAAGAAAATGTTTTATGCAATGTGGAGACTTAAAAGAGTAAAACCTTTCTTCCCAAGAGAGACATTCCGCAAACTTGTGCAATCACTGGTTTTGAGTCATTTGGACTACTGCAATTCCTTAAATACGGGATGCAAGGCTCAAACCATGTCGTGTTCTCGAGGGCCTTGGCATTCTGTCAGGCTTCTTCCCCGGGAACCCTGGGTACGTGAGTCCTTGGACCACGGCCGAGGAGCGGCAGTGGCAGGCAAGATCACCTTCGGAGCAGAGAAGAGACAAGGCTGGACTGGAGTCCTGCACTGGAACACTCGGGACTGGAACGCACCGGACCGGAACACACTGGAGTAGGCTTCACCTACGCTTAGCTGCCTTTCCCCGAGGGTTGAGCCCTCAGGTTCAAGCAGCCGGTAGGGCTTACAGGAAAACCAGAACTGGAACCAGCAACAGGAACAACCGGAGTCAGGATCCAGCGGTGCTCCCAGGTACCTAGGCTAAAGCAAGGCAGACAGGCAGAGAAGAGGACACAGGAGCTACGTACAAGCTAAGCTCAAGGGAATGGGAATGACAGCTACGCTTGCCAGAGGAAAGGTTAGACTGGAGCTACAGTAACTAACAGATAGAAAGGAGAGAAATGGCTGCAGCAACCACAGACAGGGAGCAGCACCACTTCACAGGGATAACAGAAAGGCTAGAAGCCCACAGAGAGGCTGGAAACCCCCAGGCCGCAGTAATACACCCAGAAGGCCTGGAAGCCCACAGGTAAAAGGGATATACGCAGATAGACTGGAGGCCCTCAGAGCAATGGGCACAGAAAGGCTGGAAGCCCACAGAGCAATAGACACAGAAGAGCTGGAAGCCCACAGAGCAATAATACCCTGAGCCAGAAGGCAAGGCCCACAGATGATAGTAACTCGCAAAGCAGAAGGGCTGGAAGCCCACAAGAAAAGACAAGGAAAGCTAACTGTGCCAACAGCACACTAACCTCGGGACCTAAGGCACTGCGGAGGCATTGGCAATGCAAAGGCTGCAGTCTCTAAGTGCTTAATAAAGCCCTTCAACACCAAAGGCACAGCTGCAGCAATCTCTAAGCACTACAGAGGCTGTTCAGGCACAAACCACAGAGCAGGCAGAAAGCACAGTGAAACACAGAGAGGCTTCCCACACCCAGGTGTAGTGTAGTGAAGCAATTAGAGTCATGCTGGAAGCAGCCAGCACACAGAGAGAGAGAGAGCTAACCCAGGCAATACCCACAGGTGCAGTATAGTGAGGCAATTAGTGTCATGCTGCTGGATGCAGCCAGCACAGAGAGCCAGAGCTAGCTCAGAAAGGACAGACAGAAGAAACAGGAGCCAGCTAGGAAGCTGACCCCCAAGAATAAGGTAAGTCTGAGGGTGGTCACGGCCACAGACGTGACAGTACCTCCCCCTCAAGACCCCCCCCCCCTCCGGTCTCCACGGGGGGTTCAGGTGTCCAAGGGTAACTGTGGTGAAACCTTCTGATGGGTTTCAAAACCCAGACATGGATCGCTGGACTGGAAGCAACAAAGAAGTCCTGCACTGGCAGATAGGAGCGGAACTTGTCAACAGGAGGCTCCTTCCAATCACCGCTGGGCCAACTCAGGAACTTGGATGCATCAAGAGGAACAACGTTCAAAAGGAACCCTTCTCTGATGGAACCCAGACTTAACTCAAGAAGCAAACCGGAACTGGGACCCGGACTAGAGTCAAGAAGCAAACCGGGACTGGGACCCGAGCGGGCGTCAGGAGCTTGACTGGAACTGGACCTCAGAGCAGGCTCAGCATCTTGGCTGGAAGTGGAACTTGGAACGGACTCAGCATCTTGGCTGGAACTGGAACTTGGAGCAGGCTCACCATCTTGGCTGGAACTGGAACTTTGAACAGGAGCTGAACCGGGACTGGGACCCGGACTGGCATCAAAGTCTTGACTGGAACAGGAACTCTGAACAGGAGTTGAACCGGGACTGGGACCCGGACTTGAATCAGAAGCTTGACTGGCAGCGCCCCTCAAACTGGACTCAGGAGCTTGGCTGGGAGCGCCCCGCGAACTGGACTTTAACTGAGGCTCGGTCTGAAGTACCACTCGAACTGGCCTTAGGAGCTTGATAGGAGGTGCCCTCTGGACTGGAAGCGGAGGCTCCACCTGAACCACCCTTCGGACTGGCACCGGAGGCTTGATTGGAAGCCCCCCTCGAACTGGACTCAGTGGCTTGACTGTACAGGTCACTTGGACAAGAACCGGAGGCTCGACCCGGAGTGCCACTTGCATAGGCCTCGGAGACTCCATCAGAAGCACCCCTCGGATTGGACTCAGAGGTTTCAAAGGGCTTGCCACTTGAAGGAGGACTGGAGGCTCGGCCCAGAGCGCCACTCGAGCAGGAATCAGAGGCTCAATCGAAAGCTTCCCTTGGACTGGACTCGAAGGCTTAAGTGGAGGCGTTACTTGAACTGGAAGCGGGGACTCAGTATGAAGCACTCCCTGGACTGGACTCAGGCGCCTAGGTGGCGGCACCACTTGGACTGGAATCAGAGGCTTGGTCCGACATCTCACTCGGCCTGACCTCAGAGACCTGGTCAGGACCGTCCCTCGGAATGAACTCAGAGGCTTAACTGGCGGCCTCACTCGAACAGGATTCGAAGGCTCCGCTTGAAACTCTCCTTGGACTGGACTCAGCGCTGGTGGACTGGAATCCCGAATAGGAACTAACCCGCTATGGTACCGCAGGCTGCTCTGCTGAGGAGACCTGAGCGGAGGAATTCCCCGGCGTCTTCTTTCAGCCTCAGCTTCAGGAGTATCCCGCAGAGCTGGCTCCTCCAGAAGTCTAAGGCGGTACTCACAGAGCGAGATAGCAGGATTCATGTCAGAAACTGGGCTATGGCGGACCAGACGCCACCAGAGACGCTTTCTTTCAGCTGCTGCTTCAGGAGTATCCTTCAGGGCTGGATCAGACAAAAGTTCATCTCGGTACTCCCGAAGCGTCATAAAAGGGCCCAAAAAAGAAACTGGGCTGGCATAAGGTTCAAAGTCAAAATCAGAAACTGCACCCGGATTGTCCATAGGGAACGAAGTTATGGGCAGGAACCCCACCTGGACTGATGATCTTGCCGGACTCATGGCCTTTGCATTCTGTCGTGTTCTCGAGGGCCTTGGCATTCTGTCAGGCTTCTTCCCCGGGAACCCTGGGTACGTGAGTCCTTGGACCACGGCCGAGGAGCGGCAGTGGCAGGCAAGATCACCTTTGGAGCAGTCTGGACTGGAACCCCGGACTTGAGTCCTGCACTGGAACACTCGGGACTGGAACGCACCGGACCAGAACACACTGGAGTAGGCTTCACCTACGCTTAGCTGCCTTTCCCCGAGGGTTGAGCCCTCAGGTTCAAGCAGCCGGTAGGGCTTACAGGAAAACCAGAACTGGAACCAGCAACAGGAACAACCGGAGTCAGGATCCAGCGGTGCTCCCAGGTACCTAGGCTAAAGCAAGGCAGACAGGCAGGGAAGAGGACACAGGAGCTACGTACAAGCTAAGCTCAAGGGAATGGGAATGACAGCTACGCTTGCCAGAGGAAAGGTTAGACTGGAGCTACAGTAGCTAACAGATAGAAAGGAGAGAAATGGCTGCAGCATCAGCCGCTGACCAACCACAGACATGGAGCAGCACCACTGCACAGGGATAACAGAAAGGCTAGAAGCCCATAGAGAATAATAAACACAGAAAGGCTGAAAGCCTGCAGGTCAGAGAGATACACCCAGAAGGCCTGGAAGCCCACAGGTAAAAGGGATATACGCAGATAGACTGGAGGCCCTCAGAGCATTGGGCACAGAAAGGCTGGAAGCCCACAGAGCAATAGACACAGAAGAGCTAAAAGCCCACAGAGCAATAATACCCTGAGCCAGAAGGCAAGGCCCACAGATGATAGTAACTCGCAAAGCAGAAGGGCTGGAAGCCCACAAGAAAAGACAAGGAAAGCTAACTGTGCCAACAGCACACTAACCTCGGGACCTAAGGCACTGCGGAGGCATTGGCAATGCAAAGGCAAAGGCTGCAGTCTCTAAGTGCTTAATAAAGCCCTTCAACACCAAAGGCACAGCTGCAGCAATCTCTAAGCACTACGGAGGCTGTTCAGGCACAAACCACAGAGCAGGCAGAAAGCACAGTGAAACACAGAGAGGCTTCCCACACCCAGGTGTAGTGTAGTGAAGCAATTAGAGTCATGCTGGAAGCAGCCAGCACACAGAGAGAGAGAGAGCTAACCCAGGCAACACCCACAGGTGCAGTATAGTATGAGGCAATTAGTGTCATGCTGCTGGATGCAGCCAGCACAGAGAGCCAGAGCTAGCTCAGAAAGGACAGACAGAAGAAACAGGAGCCAGCTTGGAATAAGGTAAGTCTGAGGGTGGTCACGGCCACAGACGTGACAAACCATTAAGAAACTCCAAACTGCCCAGAACACCGCAGCCAGACTGATGTTCGGAAAGGCGAAATACTGTAGTGCTAAACCCCTCAGAGAAAAATTGCACTGGCTTCCACTAAAGGATCGAGTCACATTCAAGATATGCACCTTAGTTCATAAGATTATTTTTGGAGATGCCCCATCTTATATGTCAAACCTTATAGATCTACCAGAGAGAAACAACAAAAGCTCATCACGTACTTTCTTAAACCTCCATTACCCCAATTGCAGAGGACTTAAATACAAATCAATACATATATCTAGCTTTTCATACATCTGTACACAACGATGGAATGTATTACCAACCACTATAAGAAAAACACGCGACCTGATGACCTTCCGGAAACTATTGAAGACCTACTTATTCAAAAAAGCGTATGAAATGGATCCCTCTGAACGATCTGACTCCTAAACTACACCAGACACAATGTATATTGGAACTCTTCCATTTTGTCTATTTTATTTATACCCTAATTACCGATAATCATACCCTGTCCTGATATCATTATGCTATGTTGTTATCCATTTATCCTAACTACTGACAATTATTCCTTGTCCTATATCATTATGTTATGCTGTTACCCATTTACCCACTTCTTAATCAATATAATTTTCGTATGAACATAACAGCAATAATTCTGAAATTCTTCTCCATTAATATGATTACCGTAATATTCCCATGCACCTTATCTGTTATATATACTCTGATTCTCTATTTCATCAATGTGATTGAAGTTGTATTATATTGTAAGCCACATTGAGCCTGCAAATAGGTGGGAAAATGTGGGATATAAATGCAGCAAAATAAATAAATAAAGTTATTGAAATAAATTGATCTTCTGCTGATTAGAATCAGTTAAGATTGTCTAGATGAGTTCTCTGAATAGCCTTAAGCCCTCTGTGCCTATGGATCTGAATTAATTTAGCTAGATAATGCTACATATCAGCATTGTCCAGCTAAAGTCTAACTAACTACTGCCGTGAGAATTCTGTATAACCACGAGTTACAGAATTTTGTGCAGAATTTAACTGTTGCTTTAAGTAATTTACATTAGGCTGGTGGAAAGTGGAGCCCAGGGTTTACACTATGTGGGTCTTCCAGTGCTCTCATTGTGGTGATGAACTTCTATGCTGTTTTCATGAGACTTTGAGAACAAAATCAGGATTTCAAATACCACACTGATTTCATTCTTCTAGGGCAGCGCAGTTCAGGAAGGCTTCAGCACTAGCTGCATTTGAACCAAGCGGAGCCGCACCATGCAACAGTGGTAGTGGTAGGAAGTAGGCTGGAGAGATGGAGTTCAGGGAGAGAAGCTGGGGAAGGGACTTACTAGGGAAGCATGAAGCTAAAGGATCATGGAGGAAGGAGACAGTAGATAATGGAGCACGTGGGAGGGGAGATGAACTGAAGGAAAGAGGAGGTAAGGAGAGGTGCTGGGTGGGGGGAGAGCTGGGGACAACAGATGATAAGGAGAGGGACCTGGGGAGTAGTGAGGGGATGTATATAGAGGGGTGGGAAGGAATGAGTAGAGGGAATATTGAAGGGAGGATTAGTTGAAGGAGAGAGTGTTGAACATGGGTGGGCAGAAGGAGGGGGGCAGGTATTTATAGTGAATTACTGCGTTATGTATAGGGCTTCTGGGTTTCATGTATATTCATTTGGTTATCTGTGGAGCCGAGGAGGAGTTTGAACTGTGCTGTGAAATTTGAACTGAACAATTTGGATTCGCTCCCCTCGGTGGATTGCTGAAATAAAAATCACTGAAAGCCATAAGCCCTAGCTATGGTGCACTGTTTCTTTACTCCTTGGGGAAATCTGCACCAAAAAATTGAAAAATTTGTGTCTGAATAAGAACTTTCCATCTTGAAGTTTTAATTACTAATCTGAGGCTGTAATTATGATCTATTATTTTGATAAATATAATATGTGAAATTTTAATATATTGTGGGCAAATTTCTTACGGGGTGTGTATGTGTTAGCTGAACAAAATTTAACCACTGGTCAAGAAAGCACAATTTTTTGAAAAGCCAACATTTGTCCAGATAACTCCCAAAGTGTAATTGGTGTAAACAGCTTCAAGAGAAAGAAGACACCATAAGTGCACAATACCTTCTTCTCTTCTAATTAATGGGGAATAGAAACAAATGCTCAGGCAACATATACAAGTCCTGACGAAGGTGGGAGTAGAGAGAGAATATGGAAATTCCAAAAGAAGGATAAACAAAAAAGAAAAACCAGTGATCAAGAACTTTGTTGTCATACAAAGGACACTAATATTAATATAGAGTATGGCTAAAGTCTCCAATGATCTGTTCCTGGCTAAAGTCTCCAATGATCTGTTCCTGGCCAGATCCAAAGATCTCTATTCGATCCTCATCCTTCTCGATCTATCTGCTCCTTTTGACACTGTTGATCACAGCCTACTCCTTGATACGCTGTCCTCACTTGGATTTCAGGGCTCTGTTCTTTCCTGGTTTTCTTCTGATCTCTCCCAGCGTACCTTTAGTGTATACTCTAGTGGATCCTCCTCTACTTCTATCCCACTATCAGTTGGTGTACCTCAGGGATCTGTCTTGGGACCTCTTCTTTTCTCCATCTATACTTCTTCCCTTGGTACTCTGATCTCATCCCATGGTTTTCGGTATCATCTTTACGCTGATGACTCCCAGATCTACTTCAACACACCAGAATTCTCAGCCGAAATCCAGGCCAAAGAATCAGCCTGCCTATCTGACATTGCTGCCTGGATGTCTCAGCGCCATCTGAAACTAAACATGACCAAGACTGAGCTTCTCATCTTTCCCCCTAAACCAACCTTTCCTCCCCCCCCCCCCCCCCCCCCCCCATTCTCTATTTCTGTGGATAACACTCTCATCCTTCCTGTCTCATCAGCTCGTAACCTTGGGGTCATCTTCGACTCCTCCCTCTCATCTGCACATATTCAACAGACTGCTAAAACCTGTTGTTTCTTTCTCTATAATATCAGCAAAATTTGCACTTTCCTTTCTGAGCACACTACCAGAACCCTCATCCACACTTTTATCACCTCTCGCTTAGACTTTTGCAACTTGCTTCTTACAGGTCTCCCACTTAGCCATCTCTCTCCTCTTCAATCTGTTCAAAATTCTGCTGCACGACTAATATTCCGCCAGTGTCGTTATGCTCATATTAGCCCTCTCCTCAAGTCACTTCACTGGCTTCCTATCCGTTTCCGCATACAGTTCAAACTCTTCTTATTGACCTATAAGTGCATTCACTCTGCAGCTCCTCAGTACCTCTGCACTCTCATCTCTCCCTACATTCCTCCCCGGGAACTCCGTTCACTGGGTAAACCTCTCTTATCTGCACCCTTCTCCTCCACCGCTAACTCCAGACTCTGTTCCTTTTATCTTGCTGCACCATATGCCTGGAATAGACTTCCTGAGCCGGTACATCAAGCTCCATCTCTGGCCGTCTTCAAATCTAAGCTAAAAGCCCACCTTTTTGATGCTGCTTTTAACTCCTAACCCTTATTCACTTGTTCAGAACCCTTATTTTATGATCCTCACTTTAATATTGTCTTAGCTCTTGTTTGTCCTGTTTGTCTGTCCTAATTAGATTGTAAGCTCTGTCGAGCAGGGACTGTCTCTTCATGTTCAAGTGTACAGCGCTGCGTACGTCTAGTAGCACTTTAGAAATGATAAGTAGTAGTAGTACTGGATCCAGATTAGCAGGACATGGTTGATCCAGTCCTAGGTTTATCCCAGTGCATGCTGAGACTTGTTGTCTTGCTTTTCTTAGGAAATGCAATGGGGAAATCAGAATTACAATCTGTTCATGCAATAGGGATTGCACTTCTGATTTCCCCATTGCCCTGTCCTGCGAATCTGGATCCAATTGGGAGCATTAATATATAGAGAAAGAGATCCATATATATATTTTTTTTTGTTACATTTGTACCCCGCGCTTTCCCACTCATGGCAGGCTCAATGCGGCTTACATATTGTATACAGGTACTTATTTGTACCTGGGGCAATGGAGGGTTAAGTGACTTGCCCAGAGTCACAAGGAGCTGCCTGTGCCTGAAGTGGGAATCAAACTCAGTTCCCCAGGACCAAAGTCCACCACTCTAACCACTAGGCCACTCCTCCCCTATGAAGTGTTAGATCTATATTTATATGTGATATTTTATTTAAAAAAAATATATAGGAGAGGAAGTGACGTCACGCGACTGAATGGCTGCTTAATCCCGCAGCTCCGTGCCAACTCACCTTAAATAAGCTGCCACCCGACTTCAAAAACTACCTCCCGGAGTTTAAAGTGACTGCAAGGTCGACCCGGAGCCGCAACATGAGTAAAAAAAAGCGGCGCCCTGCAACGCGAAAGCGAACAGGCCTCCACGAGACAGACGGATCGGGGCCTGGTTTGCCATGCTTCCCCGAAGGCGCGGAGAGTGTCGGAATCGGGGTCAGCATCTTCCCGTGAGGAGCGGAGTGAGTCTGCTTCTGTGCAGGACCTCCCGCAGGACTTCACAAAATGTTTCGAGGTAATGAGGGCCGAGATTCGTGCATCTAAAGAAGAGATTTTGGAGCACGTGGATGCTCTCAGTGTGGACTTGAGAGAGCTGGGAGGCAGGGTGGAGGCCCTAGAAGAGCGGGCAGACGAGCAGCAAGAGAAAAACGAGGAGGTAGAGCAACTGCTTAAAAAATTGGGGAAGCAGGCTGAGGACTTTCACTAAGCTGGATGACCTTGAGAATCGGGGGCGCAGACAAAACCTTCGATTCCGGGGTATCCCGGAGAACGGAGACAAAGAAGATGTCCCAGCAGTGGTGCGTGCTCTCTGTGCCCAAATGATGGGCCCTGAATTTAATTCCAACGAGATGGGCATAGAAAGAGCTCATAGAGCACTGGGCCAACCACGTGAAAATAGGCCAAGAGACATAGTGGTGCGCTTTGCTTCATACACGTGTAAGGATCAGATCTGGCAAATGGCGCACCAGACCTCTGGTTTGGAATTTAATGGAGCCCGAGTGGCGATATATCAAGATCTTTCACTGTTCACCCTAAGTCTGAGACGAGCAATGAAGCTGGTCATAGAAGTGCTGACCAAAGAGAAAATCTCCTGCAGATGGGCTTTCCCGTTTGCTATATGTTTTATCCTCAACGGAGAACAGCTCAGATGCCGCAGCGTGGGTGACGCGTGGAAGCGACTGCATGAATCAGGATTGACCCAGACGGCATCTTTACCGACAGAGATAGTGCCTGCAACGAAAACCCGGTTCCAGCGGTGGAAGCGTGTGGAGAAAACTGCAAAGGCTTCAAGATCCAAGACTTGAAAGACTGATGGGATGCAATGGGTGATGGTTTTTTGGACTCCGGAGATAACTTTCTTTTTTAAGAATCTCAGTGAACAGATGTCGGGGGGAGAGGAGACTTTGAGTGCCTTACTGGTTGGGTGGTCAGAGTTATCTATGTGAATGTTTATGTAGGGTGGGTTGTGGAGTTGGGGGGTCTGAGTGGTCATTCCTTTTTATGTTATAGTTTGTATTGTTATTATAAAATTGGTTAAGGAGGTCACATTCCTCTGGGTCCCAGGTAGCGCTACATAGCGCTGGCTGGTGGTTGGTGGTTTGTCAGTGGAGGGGGGGGAGAAGGGTGGGAGGATCGGGAGGGAGGTAGGGAGGGATCGGGAGACTGGGTGGGGGTGGGGCAGATGGGGAGGAATTGGGGTCTTCCTTCAAAGCTCAGTGTAGATCAGAGTTTGATATATGGCAGATCTTAAGTTCCTTACTTATAATATAAAGGGTCTGAACTCTCCTTATAAAAGACACGCCTTACAGCGGGAATTGCGGCTTATGAACCCGCATGTAGTATTTTTGCAAGAAACCCATCTGCTAAAGAAATATGAAGGGTTACTGATATCTAAGCAGTACCCGCATGTGGTGTGTGCCTCAGATGAATCGGGTGCAAAAAAGAGGGGGGTGGCTATATTAGTCCATAAGGATGTCCAGATGCAGGTTCTGCACCGGAAAAGGGACAGGGAGGGTAGATTTCTTTTTCTGCATGTATTGCTGGAGCAGGAAGAATATACTTTGGCTAACGTTTACGCTCCAAATGAAGGGCAGGAGGGTTTTTTCTTGCGCCTTCTGAGAGAGTTGCAATCCTTTGCCGCAGGTAAAGTGTTAGTGGCGGGAGACTTTAACGCTACTATGCAACCAAGTATGGATAGATCGGCACCGCCTGCCTCGGTGGATTGTAGGAACTCTCGAGGGTTGCAAAATTTTGTAGAAGAAATGGGTATGTATGATGTGTGGAGACAAGGGCATTCTAGAGGACGTGACTATACCTATTACTCCCCTGTACACCTTTCTTACTCAAGATTGGATTATATTTTCCTTGATAAAACATTGTCAGAGGGGGGAGGGAACTCGGATATAGGCCCCATCACTATTTCTGATCATGCCTCTGCTTGGATGGTGCTCCCGTCCTTGCGAGAGGAGGAGAGAGAAAAAAGATGGACATTTAATAATAGCCTGCTATGAGACCCGGAAATTGTGGCTGGATTTATCCCTGTTATGTTAGAATATTTCGACCTCAATGTGGACTCGGGACCGTCCCTAGGAACAGTGTGGGATGCCTTTAAGGCAGTATCTAGGGGATACTTTATGAAATGTGCAGGTCAGAAGGCCCGGGCCCATAAAGCACGATTGATTCAATGTATGGACAAGGTGAGGGCCTTGGAGACCAGGTATCGGACCACGGGGTCGGTGTCCGACTACCGAAAGCTTCAAGACACTAGGCTTGAGATTGCCTCGTTGCACGAGGACAGTTTGAAGTTTGTACATGCAAGGGTAAAGCAAATTTATTATGAGGGTACCAATAAGCCAGGCAGACTGTTAGCTGCCAAATTAAGAAAGTTGAGATCAGACCGGCAAATCATGAGAGTTAAAGACGGTAAGGGAGGGATGCTCCATAGATCCGCACAGATCAGGAAATGCTTTGCCCAATACTATGAGACTTTATATAAATAGGATGCTGCCGTACAGACTGAGAAAATAGAGGACTACCTGGCGGACAGGGATCTGCCGACCTTGTCCGACTCTCAGAGACGGGAACTTGAGGAGCCAGTGGGGGTGGATGAGATTAAGCGAGTGGTAAAGGAACTTCCCACAGGGAAGGTTCCGGGTCTAGATGGCTTCACGAACGAGTTTTACAAAGCATATGTGGGAGTACTGGCACCTTACTTGGCAATGATCATGAACTCGGTGATAGAGGGAGCGTCTCTCCCTAAGACAATGCTGGAGGCGTGGGTGGCCGTGGTACCAAAACCAGGTAAAGACAAAACTGACTGTGCCTCGTATCGCCCAATTTCGATACTTAACTCTGACGTGAAAATACTGGCTAAAGTGATGGCGAATCGCCTGGGTGGAGTGCTTCCTAGCTTAATACATCCAGGTCAGGTGGGCTTTATAGCCCAACGCCAAGCTATGGACAACATCAGAAGGACAGTGGACCTACTTTACGCCGCGCAGACAAAAGCTAAACCAGTGGTACTGCTTGGGTTGGATGCTGAAAAAGCGTTTGATCAGGTCCACTGGGGGTACCTGGATAAGGTCATGCATAGAGCAGGGATTGGTCAGCAATATCGAGCCTGGGTTCAGGCATTATATTCATCGCCGATGGCCTGTGTCAGAGTGAACGGAGGGCACTCTGCGGCGTTTCCACTTGGGCGTGGGACGCGGCAAGGGTGCCCATTATCTCCGTTATTGTTCGCCCTGGCGATGGAACCTCTGGCGGCGGCGATCCGAGATAATGATGATATTGCTGGAGTTAGAGTGGGTGCCCGAGAATACAAAATTGCTTTATTTGCTGACGACGTTCTCTTGACCTTAACGAAACCGCTGACCTCGCTCCCTAATCTCATGAATGTGATAGAAGATTATGCGAGGGTGTCGGGATATAAATTGAATGCCAGCAAATCAACGGGACTGGCAGTTGCAATTCCCCCGAACCTGATGGACACCTTGAGGTCGTCCTTCGCTTTCAAGTGGGAGAATGATGCAATGAGGTATCTTGGGGTGCAGATCACAGGCAAGTTATCTGAGCTGTTTACTGCCAATTACCCGATCCTCAAGAGGGAAGTGCAGAGAGATCTGGATAGATGGAGGGCTATGGGTCTCTCCTGGTTTGGGAGGATAGTTGCAATAAAAATGAATGTTTTACCACGACTCCTGTATTTATTTCAGGTACTCCCCCTGCGGGTATCTAGAGCCTTTCTGTCTGGGATGCAAGATATTTTGATTAGATTCGTATGGAATCAGCAACGACCAAGGCTACCTAGAGTAGACGGGAGGGAGGGTTGGGGATGCCCAGCCTTCAATGGTATTATTGTGCAGCACAGTCTAGGGCGGCAGTAGATTGGTTTAGACGAGAGGACCACAAACTGTGGGTTGACATTGAACAAAATCTGGTGGGTTCTCGTAAGTTGGAACACCTAATGTGGATCGCAGGTAATCATAGGGGTAGGATGGATAAATTCCCACCTACAGTACAAGCTACTTTTTACTATTGGGACCTTCTGTTTCCTCAGCAGCAACCTTTGGTGTCAGGACTGGCCCCGATAGTGGATAATCCTCTGTTTACCCCGGGTATAGGAAACACTACATTCTGTAAATGGGTGGAGGCGGGTTTGGACATGTTGGGACAATTACATGTGGGGGAGACTATTGTACCCTTCGAGACCCTTGTGGTTGACTTTGGTCTTTCACGGGGGGATCGATACGCCCACTTGCAGCTACAACACTTTTTGAAAGGGAAGGCGTACATGGGATGCCTGAAACGGGATACTCACCCGTTGGAGGAGGTATGTGTGGACCACAAGGGCACGAAAGGATTGATCTCCAAATTGTACACTTACTTAGTGAAAGGCTCCAAAACATCCCTGTTGCATAGAAAACGGTGGGAACAGGAGCTACAGTTTTCATTACCGGAGACGGGCTGGCTGACCTTAGAGAGGAGTCTGTTGCGAGTCTCTCGTGCAGTGGACATGCAGGAGAATGCTGTAAAGGTATTCTATAGATGGTACCTGACCCCGGTTAGATTACACCATATGTTTACACAGGTTTCAAAGGGCTGCTGGAGGAATTGTGGGGGGGAGGGGGGACTATGGGACACATCTGGTGGCTATGTCCTAAGGCACAGGCCTATTGGAGGGGTGTGCACTCCCGAATTCAGGTATGGCTCGGCAGTTCTATGCGGTGGCATCCTTTGATCTTTTTATTAGGACAGAGACCTGAGGGCATTACATCTGCTCAGTGGGGATTGGTAAGATATTCCTTGGTGGCGGCCCGAGTCCACTTGGCCCGAAATTGGAAAATGCCACAGGTACCCTCAATGAGTGGTTGGCTTACTAAAGTGAGTTACATATGTGAAATGGAGAGACTGACTGCGGCGAAAGGGAGAAACTTGCCAAAATGGCAAAAGATATGGGCTCCCTTTCTAAAGCACACAAAAGGAACTGGATAACAATTGTAGTTTTAGCAGTCTTTACTGATAAGGATGGGAAGACGGGGGGGGGGGGGGGGGGGGGGGGGGTGGGGGGGAGGGTCAAGGCAGGTGAAGGGAGGGAGGAACTGTTGTATAAAATTAAAAACGTTGGAAGTAACATAAGCTACTGTTAAAGCATTGCGTTGGTGATGGTGCGTTACTTTGCTAGATACCCAATGTTAGATTCATATTGTGTTACGAAAGTGTACTTTCTCTCATTGAGTTTGGACTGGTTATCCTATGCAATGATCAATAAAATCTTCTATAAATAAAAAAAAAAATATATATATATATATATATATATATATATATATATATATATATATATATATCTAATAGTACTTCTTCCACAGTTTACTCTTCCACTTGATTCTCTTTGCAGTAGCTCATTGCTGTGATTTTTCTTGTTCAGCTAACACGGGGCCAGTGCGGTTACCTTGAGTTAGATCTGTGCGCTGAAGCTCAGCACAGAATTTTCTAATGGAAGCAAAATGCAAAGGTTTTGCTTTCCAAAGCTGTAAGCAAATAGCATGTAAATAGGCCAAGAGGAAAAAATGTGTGTTAACATGGAAGAAAACACTGGATACATGCACACATGGGTCTGTACTAGTGACAACTATGTCTTGGGCACAAAAAACTGTATTGCATGTGCATATACATACACGCATATGCTATAATTCTATTCTGAAAAATTGCCAAACAGTTCTCCCTCACAGCTAAATTTTTATTGGACCAGTCAGAAGGTGGGCATATATGAAATCAAAGTTCATCCAATAGCTGAACCCCTTATCTTCATTGATCCTTTATTTTTGATTATATACAAATCCTTTTATCCTTTTTAATATATAAATAGAAAGTCTTATGCAACTTAAATCAACATTCTTAAATAAAAAATATTAGAAAAAATGTACTTAACTCAGGCACTGTCGTTGCCAACTTAAAATAGAAGGGTATCATGCCGACATAGCGCTGTGTTTCGCTCAGCTGCCTCAGGGAACCTATTCCTGAAAAAAAGCACAGGCTAAGTCAAAATATTAAATTCAAATCACACCTTGGCACAGTATTTGCTTCTGAATCATTGGTTTAAAAATAGAGTCAAGATGGTGGTGTCTGTGGAGTTTAAATACAATACAATCAGTTGATCTAATATGGGCAGTGGCATCACACTAGTCATCCATTCAAGTTCCTCATTTAACCCACGAGGCATCGCCAATTCAGAAATCCACCTCTGCTCTTTATAATTCAAAACACATTCATAATTACTTTCTTCTGTTTATAGTGGAGTCTGGGGTTATATGGTCCCCTCTGCTAACCACCCAGTCTCAGGCTAAAACATGTGGTAATTCTTTTTCTGGTCTTTCTACTTACCATAACAAATATACCAATAGGGTTTTCTGCCTCCTTACACCCACCCCAAGATACAGTGGACCAGCCACCCCCAAGATATGGGGTGACAGAAAAGACAGAGGATATGTTCTTTCCAAGCAGAAAGTCTTTATTTCTTACCAATTTAGATAACAGATTGGTAAGGAATAAAGTTGTTTATGGCTCCTATTCACATTCTCTTCCTAGCCCTGTCCCTTCCTAATCTTTTCCCTCACCCCCTACCTCTCTCCGCTACAGGAACTCACTGCCCATCCATCGACTTCATCACCTAACCTTCTCTCCTACCCTCTTCCTCCCTCTTGGCTTTTAATCTCCGTCTCTTTCTTCCCTCCATTTTGCCTTCCCCATTCCACCTAAATATCTCTCGCCTTCGACGCCTTCGTGGCCACACCTCTCCTACTCTCCTCCGCTCTCTTTTACTCCTTCTCTTACTCTCAGCCGGTGACATCAATCCCAATCCTGACCCTCCTCACCAACTATTATCCCAACTCTACAGATCTCACCGCAACCTCTCTAACCTCATCTGTATTCCTCTACTCCCCTCCTCTTCTCTGCCCTTCTCTTGTGCCCTATGGAATGCCCGCTGTATCTGTAACAAACTCCCCTATATCCAGGACCTCTTTATCTCGCGTCACCTCCATCTGCTCGCCATAACAGAAACCTGGCTCTGCCCTGATGACTCTGCTTCAGTCGCAGTCCTCTGCCATGGCGGTTATCTTTTTTCACATACTCCTCGCGCTGCTGGTCGCGGGGGCGGTGTTGGACTACTTCTCTCTCCCTCCTCCAGATTTCAACCCCTTCTTCCACCTCAATCTCACTGTTTTTCCTCCTTTGAAGTCCACTCTATCCGCCTTTTCTCTCCTCTGCCTCTTCGAATAGCGGTCATTTATCGTCCCCCTGATAAGTCCCTTTCATCCTTTCTCAGTGACTTTGATGCCTGGCTTGCCTTATTCCATGATCCTTCCTCCCCCTCTCTCATCCTTGGTGACTTTAATATTCCTGCTAATGATCCTTCCAACTCTTATATTTCCAAGTTACTCGCTTTAACATCCTCCTTTAATCTCCAACTATGCTCCACCTCCCCCACTCATCAAAATGGTCACTGTCTTGATCTCATCTTCTCCAACTGTTCACCCTCTAGTTTCCTTGCCTCTGATCTTCCCCTCTCTGATCACCATCTTATAACTTTCACACTTAAATCTCCTCCCTCCCAGTCCCATCCTATTATATCTAATTTATCTAGGAATCTTCACGATATTGACCCTTCATCTCTATCCTCCCATGTTTCAAACCTCCTCTCTACTGTGGCACCATCCACGTCTGTCAACGAGGCTGTTTCTTCTTACAACAATACTCTATCCTCTGCCTTAGACACTCTTGCACCTTCGATGACCCACCCTATAAGGCGCACAAAACCCCAACCTTGGCTGACTTCTAATATCCGCTACCTACGTTCCTGTACCCGCTCTGCCAAACGCCTCTGGCGGAAATCTCGGGCCCTTGCTGATTTCCTACACTTTAAGTTCATGCTGACCTCCTTCCAATCTGCTCTTTTACGTGCCAAACAGGATTATTATATCCAACTGACCAACTCTCTTGGCTCTAACCCTCGACTTCTCTTCACCACATTGAACTCTCTCCTCAAGGTGCCCCTCCCCCAACTCCCCCTTCATTATCTCCTCAGACCCTTGCTGAATTCTTTCACGACAAGGTTCAAAAGATAAACCGTGAATTCTCTACCTCGCCACCTCTCCCTCCACTAGTCCGTTCCCCTCTCTCTCCTTCCCCTCATTCTTTTTCCTCCTTTTCTGAAGTTACTATAGAGGAAACTACACTTCTCCTTTCTTCCTCAAAATGTACTACCTGTTCCTCTGATCCCATTCCCACCCACCTTCTTAATGCCATCTCACCTGCTCTTATTCCTTTTATCTGTCACATTCTCAACCTCTCACTTTCCACTGCGACTGTCCCTACTGCCTTTAAACATGCTGTGGTCACACCTCTCCTTAAGAAGCCTTCACTCGACCCTACTTGTCCCTCTAATTACCGACCCATCTCCCTCCTCCCTTTTCTCTCCAAATTACTTGAGCGTGCTGTTCACCGCCGCTGCCTTGATTTTCTCTCCTCACATGCTATTCTTGACCCACTACAATCTGGTTTTCGCCCTCTCCACTCAACCGAAACTGCTCTTACTAAAGTCTCCAATGACCTATTACTGGCTAAATCCAGAGGTCTCTATTCCATCCTCATTCTTCTTGATCTTTCCGCTGCTTTTGACACTGTCGATCACAGCATACTCCTCGATATCCTGTCCTCACTTGGATTCCAGGGCTCTGTCCTTTCCTGGTTCTCTTCCTACCTCTCCCTCCGCACCTTTAGTGTTCACTCTGGTGGATCCTCTTCTACTTCTATCCCTCTGCCTGTCGGCGTACCTCAGGGTTCTGTTCTTGGTCCCCTCCTCTTTTCTATCTACACTTCTTCCCTTGGTTCATTAATCTCATCCCATGGCTTTTCCTACCATCTCTATGCTGATGACTCCCAAATCTACCTTTCTACCCCTGATATCTCACCTTGCATCCAAACCAAAGTTTCAGCGTGCTTGTCTGACATTGCTATCTGGATGTCTCAATGCCACCTGCAATTAAACATGACCAAAACCGAACTTCTCATTTTCCCCCCAAACCCACCTCCCCACTCCCCCCGTTTTCTATTTCTGTTGATGGCTCTCTCATTCTCCCTGTCTCCTCGGCTCGAAACCTTGGGGTCATCTTTGACTCTTCTCTCTCCTTCTCTGCTCACATCCAGCAGACCGCCAAGACCTGTCGTTTCTTTCTTTACAACATCCGTAAAATCCGCCCCTTTCTTTCCGAGCACTCTACCAAAACCCTCATCCACACCCTTGTCACATCTCGTTTAGACTACTGCAATCTGCTTCTTGCTGGCCTCCTACTTAGTCACCTCTCCCCTCTCCAATCGGTTCAAAACTCTGCTGCCCGTCTCGTCTTCCGCCAGGGTCGCTTTACTCATACTACCCCTCTCCTCAAGTCGCTTCACTGGCTCCCTATCCGTTTTCGCATCCTGTTCAAACTTCTTCTACTAACCTATAAATGTACTCACTCTGCTGCTCCCCAGTATCTCTCCACACTCGTCCTTCCCTACACCCCTTCCCGTGCACTCCGCTCCATGGATAAATCCTTCTTATCTGTTCCCTTCTCCACTACTGCCAACTCCAGACTTTGCGCCTTCTGTCTCGCTGCACCCTACGCCTGGAATAAACTTCCTGAGCCCCTACGTCTTGCCCCTTCCTTGGCCACCTTTAAATCTAGACTGAAAGCCCACCTCTTTAACATTGCTTTTGACTCGTAACCACTTGTAACCACCTGCCTCCACCTACCCTCCTCCTTCCTGTACACAATAATTGATTTGATTTGTTTACTTTATTTTTTGTCTATTAGATTGTAAGCTCTTTGAGCAGGGACTGTCTTTCTTCTATGTTTGTGCAGCGCTGCGTACGCCTTGTAGCGCTATAGAAATGCTAAATAGTAGTAGTAGTACTACCTGTGTCATACCTCAACATTGTCCTCAACCAGCTGGTGAAAGCTCCTTTTGAGCCACCTGATTCCTGTCATCTGAAGTACTTGACCTGGAAGGTCTTGTTTTTGGTGGCTGTTACTTCAGCTCGTAGGGTCAGCAAGCTTCAGGCCTAGTTTGTTGGATTCACCTTACACCAAAGCATCATAACAGAGTAGTTCACATACACCCTAAGTTCCTGCCTAAGGTTCTGTCTGAACCATTCATTCTTCCAACATTCATTCCCAAACCTCATGCCCATCCTAGCAGTAGCACACTGCACACCTTGGACTGCAAGCAAGCATTGGCCTTTTACTTGGAGTGGACTACGCCGTACAGACAATCCACCCAGCTTTTTGTTGCTTTTGATTTCAACAGGATGGGGGTTGCCATCAGGGAACCCACAATCTCCAGTTGGCTGGCTGATTGCATTTCTTTCACTTAGGGCCAAGCTGGGCTGACTCTTGAGGATCATGTCAAGGCTCATATTGCTGGAGCCATGGCTGCAATGGTAGTGCACTTGAGATCAACCTCTATAAAAGAGATATTCAAGGCTGCAACATGGACAGACAGTTCTGCAGAATTTGTTTGGGGTTTAGAATCCAACTCCACCCTTCTAGGCCCACTTTGTTCAGTTCCAGGCTGCACACTCACACACTATATATATGGTTTCAGGTTAATTAGTATTTTGAACTCGCTGTTGCGAGTTCCAGTTGTCCTACTACTGTTGTTTTCGTGAGCCTCCACATGTGAATGTGACGTGGCTTGCTTGTCCTTGGAGAAAGTGAAGATATCTGTAGAAAGTATTCTCCGAGGATAGTAGGTCATTCTCACATACTCACCAAGGTCCATACGTACCAGCGGACCTCGCTGAGTTTGCCGGTGTTGGTTCAGCTGTGTATGACTTTCGAACAGCCTGACAGAATTGTAATCCTTTGGTTCGATAGTCATAGTATATCTACATGTTCTATCAGATGATTTGTTGTTTTGACCCCTGATGTAGGCATTGTGATGCACCGAAACACGGACTGTGTCGGGTCACTGAACATTTGTATCAATAAAAGTAGGTTTCTATTACATCTCCAGTGTTGGCTTCGTCCTTTGATCAGCCTCTACTTCCATTCCCCTTGCAGAATCAGTTAGTCTTAGGGATTATTCTGGATTCCCAGTTCTTTTTCAGTACAGATTTCTGCTATAGTGAAGAAATCCTTTTTCATATTACAGCAATTATGTTCCATCTTCTCCTTAATTGATAAAAAAGGTACTTTGCTTATTTATTTATTTGTTGCATTTGTATCCCACATTTCCCCACCTATTTGCAGGCTCAATGTGGCTTACATAGTACCGTCAAGGCATTTGCCCAGTCGGTTGATAGCAAATACAAGGTTGTATAATGATCGAATGAGGTATATTTGGAGGGTTGGAAGGGATGAGGATTCTGTATTGTCCAGTACGATCATTAGGCATGCTGTGTTTCTGGGTGAAGAGGTTTACATAGGATCGTTGGGGTAGGCCATTTTGAAGAGGTTGGTTTTTAGTGATTTCCTGAAGTTCAGGTAGTCATGTATTGTTTTCACAGCTTTTGGGAGGCCATTCCATAGTTGTGCGCTTATGTAGGAGAAGCCGAATGCGTAGGTTATTTTGTAGTTCAGTCCTTTGCAATTTGGGTATTGTAGGGTTAGGTATGATCTTTTTTTTTTTTTTTTTTAATGTATGTTTATTATTTCACATAAACAAGTTCAATACCATATCCAATACTTCAACTTAATGAACAGTCAAAATGCGCTGTTGACAACAAATGCTACACAAACCACCCCCAGCCCCCCCCCCCCTCCCTACCCCCCACCCACCCACCCTCCCTCCAGGGTAACAACAGTCGGGCTCAACAGTTCAAACCGAAGGAATCCTCCACCTATCACACGGAGATCCCTCTCCAGTCCATATATATTGTCCACACTTTGAGAAATCTTACCATCTGTCCCCGCTTCACAGCTGTCATTTTAGCCATTAAACAACAGTAATCCACTTTTTTAAAGACTTGATCCAACATAGGGATCGCTGTTTGTTTCCAATATCTAGCAATTAAAATACGTGCTGCTGTTACTACATGAGAGAGAATACCATGTAATGAGCAATGTATGCCCTCCACTGGTATGTTAAGTAAACAAAGCTCCGGGCTCGGCATAATTGCTATCCCCAGCTTAGTGTGGAGGTGTGATATTACATCTGTCTAGAACTGCTTTATGGTCGGGCAGTCCCACCATATGTGCCAGAATGTACCCCAGGCTCCACAGCCCCGCCAGCAAGTTGAGACTTCCAGGTAAAATATACGTGATATTCTGTGGGGGGTGAGGTACCACTGGTATAACATCTTGTATCCATTCTCCACCAGAGGTGTTGCCACAGAAAAATTCAGTAAAGTTTTATATGTACGGGGCCATTTATCCCGCTCATAATGGACGGATAAAAGAGTCTCCCATTTATCAGTATATTGGGAAGATTGATGTAAGAGCGCTTTATAAATCCTGGATATGCCACCCCTCCCTGCCCCCGAGCCCATCGCCCGTTCCAGTTCTGTTACTGTCAACGATAGCTCGTCTTTAGCCTTACGGTGCATAAAATCCCTCACCTGCATATAATGAAAATGGTCTCTGTCAGTCAATCCATACTCCTCTGTCAGAGCCTGAAACGACTGACATTTCCCCTCATCCCACAACTGTCCCAGCACCCGCAGCGATGAAGCTAACCAATGCCCATATATTTGTTCTCCCCTACCTGGGGGGAAATCCAGTGCAAATATTATAGGGGTGTTCATATGATATTTCCGTCCCGGGAACCACATTGCTCTACATCGCGCCCATTCACTAAGCGCTACCCTCATCTGACCCTTTAACCCCGAGAGCAGCCCTCTTAATGACTCTAATGGGTTAGGTATGATCTTAACGACCCGACTCTGTTTCTGATTGGTAGATCTATGAGGTCTATCATGTATCCTGGGACTACGCCATATATGTGGATTAAAGTGCAGATTTTGAAGATGATCCATTCTTTGATTGCTAGCCAATGCAATTTTTCTTGAAGGGATTTGGCACTTTTGAAGCGTGTTTTGCTGAATATCAACCTGGCTGCTGTATTTTGGGCGATCTGGAGTTTTTTTGTTAGTTGTTCTTTGCATCCTGCGTAGATTCCGTTGCAATAATCTGCATGGCTTAGGACCATTGATTGTATTAAGTTTCGAAAGGTTTCCCTTGGAAAGAAAGGTTTTAATCGTTTGAGCTTCCACATTGAATAGAACATTTTATTTATTACAGAGTTTACTTGTCTCTCAAGAGTAAGGTTACTGTCGAGTGTGACGCCGAGTATTTTCAAGTTGTCTGAGATAGGGAGGGTGTGTCCTGGGGTATTTATCGTTGTGGGTTTGTACTTGTTATGTTGAGAGGATAGGATGAGGCAGTGTGTTTTTTCAGTGTTCAGTTTCAGTTGGAATGAGTTTGCCCAGGAGTCCATGATGTTCAGGCCATCGTTGATTTTATAGGTTATTTCTGTCAAGTCATGTCTGAAGGGGATGTAGATTGTAACATCATCTGTGTAAATGACCAGGTTGAGGCCTTTGTTGGATAAGGACTGTGCCAGTGGAATCATCATCATGTTGAAGAGTATTGGTGATAATGGTGATCCTTGAGGTATTCCGCATACTGCTTTCCACAGTGGTGATATGTTTAAGTTTGATTTTACTTGATAAGTTCTGGTGATTAGAAAACCTTTAATCCAATTAAGTACATTTCCTTCAATCCCGAAATGGCTAAGTAGTCTTAGTAGTCTTAGTAGTAGGTTGTGGTTTACCATGTCGAACTGGAGGAGGAGTATGCTTTTACCTATGTCTATCTCCTGCTTGAATTTGGCCAGGAGGATGACTAGGACAGTTTCGGTACTATGGTGGGAGCGGAATCCTGATTGTGAATTATGTAATATTGAGACCTTGTCCAGGTATTCTGTGAGCTGTTTAGTCACCAGACTCTCCATCATTTTTACTACTAGTGGGATAGACGCTACTGGGCGGTAGTCGGTGAGATTGTTAGTGCTTTTATTGGCGTCTTTTGGTATTGGGGTGAGTAGGATGTTGCCGTATTCCTCAGGGAAGAGACCTTGTTATAACATGAAGTTTAGGTGGGATGTGAGGTCTGCTATGAAGCGGTCGGGGGGCGGATTTTAGTAGATAACTGGCACATGTATCCAGTTTGCAGTGGGTCTTGGTGAACCTGTGAGTCACTTGCGTAACTGCTTCGGTGTTAATGAGATTAAATGTTGTCCAGATACGGTCAGCTGGGTATCCATCGGAGGTTAGGTCCAGATCGTTGAAGAAGTTTTTGATGTCGGTGTTGCGATGAGAAAGTGTGCTGCATAATTTTATTATTTTTTTGTTAAAGTAGTTAGCAAGTTTGTCTGCGGGTGGGATGTCTGTGTTGGTTGTGGTGATAGGGGTGGTGTCCAGTAACTTATTTACGAGTTGGAATAGCTTCTTCATATCTTTGTAATCCGGTCCTAGTTTGGTTTTGTAGTAGGACCTTTTGGTTTGTTTTATTGCATATTTGTATTTTCTATGTATGTTTCCATGCGTTGAGTGTATGTTCATCTTTTATTTTTCTCCATGCTCATTCAAGTTTCCTGGATTGTGTTTTGAGTTTTTTTCGTTCGTAATTGAACCATGGTATGGTATTCTGTCTTTTTGATATTCTTGTCTTTAAGGGTGCTATTTCGTTTAGTACGCTGCTACATCTGTTTGTTTTTGTTTTGTTTTTGTTACATTTGTACCCCCGCACTTTCCCACTCATGGCAGGCTCAATGCGGCTTACATGGGGCAATGAAGGGTTAAGTGACTTGCCCAGAGTCACAAGGAGCTGCCTGTGCCTGAAGTGGGAATCAAACTCAGTTCCTCGGTTCCCCAGGACCAAAGTCCACCACCCTAACCACTAGGCCACTCCTCCACTCCACATCTGTCACCCCAGCAGTTGAGATAAAGTTTGGAGTCAGTTTGTGTTGTCCATTCGTTGTCGTATATCTGTTGCCAGAATACTTGTAGATCTGTTTGCCCTCTTGTAGTGTAAGTTGTATTTTCTGGTGTGTGGTTTGAATCCTTCTTCTGCCAGTTTAAAGTTAGGTTCAATTTGTAATGATCAGTCCAAGGTGTTGCTGTCCATTTGATGTCTGTTATTAATAGGTTATGATCTGTGGACAATTTATGTGATAGGAGGTCCAGTGTGTGACCCTTGATATGGGTCGTTTGCATGTGAGGGCATTTGACATCCCAGGCCTGTAGGAAGTCTTCACATTCACGTACATTAGTGGAATTGGGGTCCTCTAGGTGAAGGTTAATGTCACCTAGTATTAGTGTGTTGGAGTTGTTTACACAGTTGTTTGATATAAAGTCCGTGAAGATGGTCTGGCTTTTGTTCCAGTTGCCGGGTTGTCTGTAGAACAGGATGCAATTCAGGTGATCGATCAGGGATTTGTTATGGATTCTGAATGAGGCAATTTCTAGTTGGTGTGTTATGGAGTCGGCAATGGTTTCGGTGGTGAATTGTTCACGGTAGATTAGTGCTATGCCTCCACCTCTCTTTTCCAGTCTGGTCCGATGAGTGATTTTGTAACCTGGAGGGCATAGTTCAAGGATTACGGGATCCTTTTCGTTGTGAATCCATGTTTCATTGATAAAGATAAGATCAAGGTTTTCTGAAGTAATCCAGTCTGATATTGTTGTTGTTTTATTAATTACGGACCTAGCATTGATGTAGGCCACCTGGATATTTTGGTATGGGGCTGTTAGGTTTGGTGTTAAGTGGATTTTTGTTAGTTGTCGTTCCTTGGGTGGTGTTTGTTTGTTGTGGTCATTCCTCCCGTTTTGTTGGTGATGTCCATGTTTAAATGATCTTCCTTTAGTGTGGTGAGTGTCAGTTTGGTGGAGTGTGGAATGTTTGATCAGTCTTTGGTGATTTTGTATGGTGGGTATGAAGTAATGTTCTGTGAGTGGGTTGGATAGTGTTAGGTGAATCAATGAAAGGGAATAGATTACCAGAAGTATTTTGATTGTGTTCATTTTGGTGTCAGTTTAGGATAAATAGGTTACTCACAGATGCTTGGGAATGATGTCCTGGGCACAGAGCGCTGTAGCTCTAGACACTGTTCTGCTGGTAGGAGGTAGGGAGGCTCTGTTAAAGAGGTCACGGAATCCTCAATCTATTCTTTGTTTTGATGGCCGCCACTGTTTTATGCAGCGATCGGTAGTTGTAACCAGTGCTTTGGTTCTCTAGTCCTCTATTTCCGAGTCACTGGGCCCTTGCTGCGTGCGTCTGGTAGCGGTATATAAATGCTATTAGTAGTAGTAGTAGTTTAATAGACTGGAATGGGAGTGTGCCTGTCTATCCTATTGTAGGACAATTGGTTAATCTCTGTTTCCACTCCCCTGCGTAGCCATCATTGACATACACTCAGAGCACTATCATGGAAGTTTAGTAGATTGGAGTGGAAGTGAGCCTGTCTAGTCCACTGTAGGTCTATTAGGTAGTCTCTGTTTCCACTCTCCCGCTCTGCCGTCATTGCCCTACCAGAGCAAGCTAACCTGTGAGTTGCTTGGTCCACGTTGTCGTTGTTGTTCCACTCTCTTGTATTGTGCTGTATAGATTACTGTAATTCCCTATATCAGGGCTTACCTCAAGCACACCTACATAGACTTCAACTTACACAAAATGCTTGTTAGGCTACTTTATAGGGCCAAAACGTATGGTAGGGTGTCGCCCTGCTATCCAATGAGCATTGGCTTCCAGTGATATATCGGATTCCCTTCAAAATTCTTATATTGACTATCAATCTTTTCATTTTGGGCTTCCCCCATTTCTTCTTAGTTCCCTTATTCTTTATGTTCCTACCCATTCTCTTCGATCTTCTCAAAAGCATCTAATGGTTTTTCCCTCTCACATGCAGATCCATTTGGATTGTGGTAGTCATTCTTGTTTTCAAGTCATGACACCAGTTTTGTGGAATAGGTTGCTAATTTATATCCATACTGAAAGCTCTTTTTGTAGATTTAAATCTACCTTAAAAACTTACTACACTCAGGTTTTTGCACCTGATTAATTTGTTGGACTTTATCTGCCTTTGTGGACTTGCCCTGTAGCAGCTTCTTAACTTTGCATTGACTTTTTTTTTTTTTGTTTTGTTACATTTGTACCCCACGCTTTCGTAGGCGGTCGGTGGCCCAACTGTTTGGGGAGGCTAAAGGGGGTGGGGTTAGGGCCAGGCCGGGGTGGGGTTAGGGATGGGACGGGGTGGGGCTTACATCCATAATTGTCTGACAACACACAGAAAAAAATAAGTAAAAATAAAAGTTACAATTAACAACTTTTATTAAATGTAACATAACATAGTAACATAGTAGATGACGGCAGAGAAAGACCTGTACAGTCCATCCAGTCTAGATATTACATATGTATCATATGTCAAAAAAGTGGTTGCTCAAAGCATATACTAACCAATGTGTATACTATTCAAAAATGTTATCAATTATTAAACTCTGCTATTTCTATCCATGGAAAATCCCAAAATGAAGTACCATCCGGCGACTAGATTTCGCATCATAGGTGTCAATGATCTGCTCAGGGTTAATATCTCCAACAAGATCACTTTCAATGTTCAGTAAACATAAAGTTGTCAGTCTTTCCTGACCCATTGTGGATCTCAGCCAGTTTCGTACACGTCTCATGGCAGAAAAAGATCTCTCACAGGTAGCTGTGCCAACAGGAAGAGTAAGTGCCAGTTTCAAAAGCTTTGTAAAATTTGGATAAAAATGTGTTGAAGTAGCTGCTTTCAGAGCTTCCAGAGTGATTTCTGTGTTTGGTAAGTCATTTTTTATCATTTCCATCTCTGTGTGAGCAAGTTTCGTATTGATAGAAAGAGCACTTGCATATTTACTGAGTAGCCCATTGCTGCTCTCCAAATCGCATTTCAGAACTGCATCAACACTTTTTGCAATTTCCATTGTCTGAGGTGAAAACCTGCGACTACATTCTTCTACACTCTACTTTCGACCAGAAATATAAAGTAATAGGATCCAAGAAGAGAACAGGGGGAAAAAAAAAAAAAGGACAAAGTTTTTACAGTGGGGTTGTTGTTACCAAGTAAACCTTCCCTAAGCATATCATACAGTATGGTCTGCGACTACATTCTTCTAATAGTGTATCTAGCACAGAAAAATACAGTTGTATTTTCTTTTGCATTCTCATTTTCACTTGACGACTCTGAGAGATATTCTCGTTGTCCAAGTGTGCTTGTAATAAACGAACATTCTAGCGAAGCTGTTCTTTTCACAGGTCTTGACTGTCGACGTTTGTAAGTGTGCTCTTCATCTGTGTCAGGAACATCATGCAGTTCACAGAACTTTTGGATCTCCTCCCAAATATCAGCCCACTTAGCATCTGTTCGCATATTGTGCAATACGTCAATGGTTTTCTGGAGTACACTAGAGGCCCGAGAAAGTGTTGTATCTTCTGCCTGCAGTGCTTTGTGTGTCACATGAATTGTACTAAGTACATGGTAAAAAATAATCAAGCACACACAAAATTCTAACTTGTGCACAGTTTTCAGGAACCCTGATGCTTCAATGAATCTATGGTATGGAGGCTCTGACAATCCCAATAAAGTGCTGAGAAGTGCTCCCAGTGAGTTTTTAACAGCAGATACATTTTTCCATCGACAGGCCCATTTCGTGTCACTTAAACTGGACAATTCCAGTTTGACACCAAGCATCTTCTGGGCCTCTAGGTATGCATGATGTGTACCAGGCTGTGAAACAAATGTGAACAAGCTTTCCAGGGTGTAAAAAAAACCTGTTGCTGCTCGGTTTACTTTGCAGGCCTCTACTAAAACCAAATTCATATATATATATGATCTTGCAGTATTTTTTGCATACTCCATTGACATGACCTGTCATGACAGCGGCTCCATCATAGCACTGTGCTACAATTGGCAAATCTGCAATCCCTGATACTTGTAAGAATTGTTTAATGTGCTGATAGATAGCATTAGCATCTCCTCGCTCAGAACAATCGATCAATCCCAAAAAGCTTTCTTTTATTTCCAGATTTTCTGTATATCTCACACACACTGTCATTTCTTCTTGCTTGAAACTGCGTGCTTCATCAACAAGAAGAGTAAAGAACCCATTTTCCTGCACTTTCTGAATGATTTTAGCTTTTACAAAATCTGCTGCAATCTGTAGTAGCTCATTTTGCGTTCTGTGGCCCAGTAGATTGAAAGAATCCTTCAATTTTCTTGCAAATGCTTCATCGTATTTTGAGAACAAATTGCACAATTCCAGGAAGGTTCCACGATTTGCTGATTCTTCTCTTTCATCATGTCCCCGCAGTGCAGTTCCTTGTTTGGCCAAGTAAAGCAGTAAATTAGTAATTTTTAGAGCATAATCTCTATTTTCTTCTACTGTTTTCTTGTGAGAAGATGAGAGGTGTGTTGCAATAGAGCCCACGTCTGGATTTTTTGAGGGAATGCCATCTTTCAGAAGACTGCTTATGTATATCAGAATCTACATGTTTCTGAAGCTTTTTCTTTAAATTTTTCCAGTCCCTGACTCCTTTTTCAGTAAAAGCAGAATCTTTCAAAACACTAGAACTTGAAAACTGCAAGGAAAGCAGAAAACGGCATCTAACTGCTGACTATACTCTAAAAATGAAAATGTCTTGTAATATTCTGATGTGAAGGAATGGTTTTGCTTTCCAAACACAGATTTTGGAAACTCAGGTAAATGAGGCTGTGATGGTCCCATTGTAGTTGACCCAAGATCTAATACAGGAGTAAGGACAAGATTTTTTTCAGTTGAAATTGCAAGATTTTGAGGCTGATTTTGATTTGATGAGAATTCTTCCTGTGGATTAGGAACTAAGATGTTGCTAGAGCAGCCAGCCAATGACATATTTGAATCTTGCTCAGAATCACTTGGAGGCATATTTTCAAAGCACTTAGCCTTCCAAAGTTCCATAGAAACGTGAGAGCACCTTAGGAAGAAAAGATGGAACCGGATGTAAAACCACTCGCTCCTTGGAAAACTGTAAGAAAGGAGACCGACAGGAAAGGGCCTGCAACTCAGACACCTGCCTAGCCGAGGCAATTGCCACAAGAAAAAACGCTTTGAGAGTCAGATCCTTAAGAGAACATGAAGACAAAGGTTCAAAGGGTGGGTTAGTAAGGGCAGACAGCACCAAGTTCAGGTCCCAGGCCGGTAAGATGTCTCTGACAGGAGGACGAATGACACTGCTCCCCTCAAAAATCGAGACACATTCAGATGACTAGCCAAGGACTTACCCTGTACTTTCCCCCGAAAACAGGATAAAGCTGCAACTTGCACCTTCAGAGAAGAAAGAGCTAATAAACCTTTCTCTAAGCCCTGCTGCAAGAAATCTAGCATCTCCGCTACAGAAGCCCGAAGAGGAGTCAGGTGCCTCTCCAAACACCACGCCTCAAAAACTCTCCAGGTTCTAACGTAATTGAGGGACGTTGACTGTCAATGCAACCAGATCATGGTGGAAATGACTTGTGTGGAGTATCCTCTCTTCAACAAGCATGCCCATTCAAGAGCCAGGCCGTAAGACAAAATTGAGCCGGGTCTGGATGAGAAATGGGCACCTGAACCAGAAGACCAACCCAATCCGGGAACCAAAGCGGAGGAGCCAAGCAAAGACACATCAGAACTGCATACCACAGCCTGCGCAGCCAATCTGGAGCCACTAATACAACCGGACCTCCATGTTTCTCGATACACTGAATGAGCCTGCCGAGCAGTGACCACAGTGGGAAACGCATACGGAAGGCCTGAAGGCCACGGCTGAATAAGAGCATCTACCCCTTCTGCCTTGCTGTCTTTTCTGCAACTGAAGAATCAAGCCACCTATGCATTCAAACTCGTGCTGAAAAGATCCACGAGAGGAATGCCCCACTGATGCGTGATCAGACGGAATGCCTGGTGACTGAGAGACCTCTCCCCCGGATCGAGGGTGTGACGGCTTAGAAAATCCGCTTGGACATTCTTCATTCCCACTACATGCGCGGCTATTAGAGCTAACAGATGACACTCCACCCAGGCCATTAGCTTTGCCGACTCCTGCTGGAAGAGGCAACTTCTAGTACCCCCCCCCCCCTTCAATTGACATGTGCCACCACCATCGCATTGTCTGAAAGGATGCGTACGACAGAGCCTTTCAGAAGATAGCAGAATGCCTCCAGTGCCAGGCGAATCACTCTGGTTTCCAACAGATTGATCGACAGGGAGGTCTCTTGGAAAGTCCAAAGACCTTGCATGGGAAGGTTTGTTCAATGAGCTCCCCTACATTTGAGACTGGCGTTCGTCGTGACCACTGCCCACTGGGGCGCTTCCAGGGGCATTCCCTTGGTCATATTGCTCATATGCATCCACCAGGAGAGGCTGCTGCATGCCTGAGCTCGTAGAGGCAACTTCTTCCACAGAGAGTCCGACTGAGGAGACCACCTGGACAGAAGGGCAGACTGAAGTGTCCTCATGTGTGCTCTGGTCCAAGGAACCGCTTCTATTGTCACTGTCATGAAGCCCAACACCTGTAGATAATCCTGAGCCATGGGAACTGACTTCCGCTGCAAGTTCTGAATCTGTGACCTTAACTTGAGGATCCTGGATGGGGGCAGGAAAGTCTGACCGCGAGCTGTGTCAAAAGAGACTCCCAAGTACTCCAGAAACTGAGAAGGTACCAACCGACTCTTCGCAAAGTTGACTACCCAACCGAGTGACTGCAGGAACTGGACCACCCGTGACCTGGACACTCTTCTGATATAGTCAGTCGTCCAGGTAAGGATGTACTAAGATGCCCTCTTTCCTGAGGGCAGCCGCCACCACCACCATTACCTTGGTTAATGTACGGGGAGCTGTAGCCAGACCAAAGGGAAGAGCACGGAACTGAAAGTGGTGGCCCAAAACTGCGAAGCGAAGAAATCCCTGGTGCATGGGATGGATCGGTATATGAAGATATGCCTCCGTCAGATCCAGAGCTGTGAGAAATTCCACTTTTCTAACGGCTACAATTACGGACTGAAGGGTCTCCATTCGAAAACTGAAAATTTTGAGAGCTCGGTTGACCGCTTTGAGATCCAAAAAGGATCGAAAGGATCCCTCTTAATTCGGGACCACGAAGTAAATTGAATAATGGCCCTGCCAGAGTTCTGATGACGGCATGGGGCAAATAGCCTGAAAATCCACCAGTCATAGAAGCGTATCCCACACCGCCCTCGACGATGCGAGATCGGCAGGGAGACTCCAACAAGGCGTTAGTACAAGGTCGCGTGAACTCTAAGGCATACCTGTCGCGAGTAACCTCTAAGACCCACTGATCGGTGGTAATTTGGGCCCACCTCTGATGAAACTGCGAGAGCCGAGCCCCCACAGGAATCAGAAGAGGGACCCACGTACCTTTATGGGGCGGAATAGGAGGAGGAAGAGAAAGATGAAGCTGCATCTCGTCCACCCCGGCGCGAACCACAAAAGGACTGAGACCTCTGAAAAAACCTGGACCTCTGGGCTTGAGACCCCCTACCGGATCTAAAACATCGAAAATCACGCCCTCGACCCCTGCTGAACATCGGATTCCATCCAGCAGGCTTGGGCCTGTCTTCCGGGAGACAAGGCACTTTCATGTCCCCTAGACTCTGAACCAACTTGTCCAATTCATCCCCAAAAAGGAAAGAACCTTTAAAGGGAAACTTACTTTGCTTGGATTTGGAGGCTGCATCCGCAGACCAACCCCTTAACCAAAGGGAACGGTGGGCTGCAACCCCCAAAGCCATGGACTTAGAAGAAGCTCTCAACAAATCATATAAATCATCTGCTAAAAAGGCTGCACCCATCTCAAGCTTGGCAACTTCAGTATCTATAGAAACAGAATCATCGGAAGACCTGTCCAAGACCCTTTCAGCCCAACGGAAACAGGCTTGAGCCACCAAAGAACTGCAGATGGCCGCCTGCATAGCCAGAGAAGATACGTTAAAACTGGTCTTCAAAAGAGAATCCACCCTAAGATCCTGGAGATCTCGGAGGGCCATACCACCATCGACCGGGACAGTATTACGCTTAGTGACTGCCGAGACTACTGCGTCCACGACAGGAACCTTAAGAAGAGACCTGTCCTCCTCTGGAACAGGATAAAGCCGGAGCATGGATCTTGCTAAGCGAAAAGGAGAATCTAGCACACCCCACTGAGCCTCAATAATGTCCCTGATGTCCTGGTGCATAGGAAATGTCTTGCCCGACCACTGAATGCCTTTTACTAGCAGGTCTACGTTGCGGACTTCAGGAACCACAGGCTGCTCATCATCAAAACGAAGTGTGGAAGCCACCAGGGAAATAAGCTCTGGAAGATCTTCCTTATGAAAGATTCACACAACCGAAGATTCTTCTCCTGGGGGCAAGGAATCTGTACCTGGATCATCAGAGACAGAATCTTGCAGCTGCTGCTCTTCTAAGCCCTCTAAATCTCTCAAAGAAGACAAATCTACATCCTGGTCTGACAGCTGGTCTTTTTGGAGATCCCACGATCCCCGAGCCCTCTTTGCAGGAGCTAAACCCCTTGACTGAGCACCTCCTGAAGGAGAAGCAGGAGAAACCTCTGCCCCTGAATTCTTTAACAAAAAAGCCTGATACATTTGTAAAACAAACTCAGGGGGGAAACCTCCCTCCTGTAATCCGTTGGGTTGGTCGTGAGCCCTTGGGCCCTGGCCGAGGCCAGCAGGGCGCCGACCCAGGCCAAGGGGAGACCGACCCACCACCACACACCCCAGCTACACAATACCCCTAAGCTACCCCTCCCCACAGTCCCTCAGGAAGAAGGGAAATAGGCATATAGGCGGGCCTCGCAGCCGAACCGGAACCCACGCACACAGAGCCACTCGTGCGGTCCTCACGGCCGAACGGGAACCCAGACACACACAGGGAGGGGTGAAAGAACCCAGAGGGCCCCCCAGGCCCCAAGATGCCAGACATGCACTGAACACCAGCAATAGGGCAGAGGGAGAAACAAAGGACCAGAGCGGGCCAAGCCCACCCAGGGGACTAGCGCAGGACAGGGGAACTAACACAGCAACCCCCCCACCCACCACCACCACCAGGGTAGGAAGCCCCAGGCAGAAGCCAGAGGAACCAGACACAAAAGGAAGGCAGAAAGCCTTTTTCCTCAAACCCACTGTAGACAGAGGCAAACAGAACACAAAGGGTTAAGCTTGTAGAGCCAGCAGAGAGAGAGGGAGCAGGGCCAATAGAACAAACACACTGGCAGAGGCAGGAGCACCATACACACAGTACACAAAGGGTTAAACTCACTGAGCCAGCAGGCCGGGACACTGGGAAGAGAAATCCTTAAAACAAACAAACAAAGGAGAACGCTCTCACTCAGCCCAGAGCCCAGGAGGCTGAGCAATGCCCAGCCCCCACTAAACAAACGAGCAGCTGACCCTGATTACAGAGCTACGCACACACACACAGCAGCAGCTAACCCAGAGGGAAGGAAAAGAATACTCTAACACAACACAGATCCCTGTCAGAACCTAGAGCACGTTCTGAGAGAAAACTATCAGGCTTTCCAGTTACCACCAAGCGTAAGTAACGCAAAAGCAGAGAAACTCTTCAGCTGCAGGCTAAAGTACTATCCCCTGACGTCAGCACAACCCCTGGCAGCCAATCAGAAGAGACATCCCCCCCTCCCCCTCAGCCAAACCGGCAGAATCATAACACCTCCTTAGTTACCACAGCCTGAGGCAGTGCCACAACTGAGCTAACTGAGGGCTAAAAATCAGAAGGGCCGGCCCGATCACTACCGGAGGGTGGCCCTGACAAAATGGCGGCTTTTCCCATCAAGTTATTAGCTGACTCTGCCGGTGTCACTATCGCTGCCTGAGGCACCACGGCCAAATAAGCCGAAAGGGTGGGAGCTGGCACTGACTCCATGGCAGTGCAGTACTTGCATGAGCCAGATGTGCAGACTCCCCTCCTTTGACAAACCGAGCACCAGCGCAACTTCTCTGACATGTCGGAACGGCTATGAAATCCCCAGCAACTCCTATTACTTCATGAGCTCACACTACCATGGAGCGAGTTGGAACAGTGCTGCCGCCTGAGGCGCTGACAGAGCTGCTCTGCTCTGCTCGTTCGTACCAAGGGGAGAAATGGCTGCTCACTGTTTTTTGGTTTTTTTTTTAAATATCGTGGCTGCCTCTCCCAAGCTAAAATACCCTTCCTCTGAAGGAGTAAAGCTCTTCCCACAGAAAATAGCAGCCCAAGTAGCGGGAGTACAAGGGGGAGGAAGGAGGGAGATGGACCCGGAACCCCCGAGTGTAGCACCCCTCAGAATAGCAGAAACCCTAGTGCACAGGAAAGGAATCCAGCTGCTAACTTCCAAATAATTTTTTTTTATTTTTTTTTATTTTAACTAACAGAAAGAAATAGAGAGGAGACTAAGGGCTCACCTCCTTCCACCTGCTGGAGACTGAGAATATACTAAATCTAGGTCACATGGCCAGGGCTCTTATTGGTTCTCTGAGTCAGATTTTCTCAGTCTCCACTTGCTGGAAGGAGTTCACAACCCATCAGTCCAATCCTGAGCTGGTCCGGAGGGACACTAAGGAACCCTATTTTTCCTTTCAAAAATTCAGAGGGTGAAGTATTTAGATAAAAAGAGAAAATTTAAGCAGCTTTGTCTCTCCTCGTAACATTGTGTAGCTCAGCAGCTCCTTCCACTAGCAGTGTTCCGCTCTCAAGCGTAGGCGCCCAGTACAAGAGACTTGGGGAGGCTAAGCCTCCCCTGCCCCAACAGGGACCTCCCCCACCAAAGTCAGCTGCTGAGCTGTAAAACATTTCCTTCCTTACTGTTTTCAGGCCAGGATGCTAAATACAAAGCAAAGCCACGCGGGACCACGGCTCTCTGCATGTTGCGGCTGCTTCCTCTGGGAAAGCCCCGCCTCTTCCAAAAGAGAAAGTTATGTAAGATGAGACAGGGCTGGCCTGAAGGAAGCAGCCGCAGCATGCAGAGAGCTGTGGTTTTGCTTTGTATTTACTACTGCAGCCCGGCAGATGAAGATAAAGGATGGAGGGAAGGAAAGGTTTGACAGCTCCGATGGGCACTTTAACTCTGCCTGTTTTCCTCTTTGGTGTCCAACTCTCCTCTATTCATTGGTGTGCTGGAGCCGGCTCACACGAGCCATTTGTTAATTTTTAAAGAATTTTGGGAGCCGGTTGTTAAAGTTTAACAACCGGCTTCCAAAATTTGGGCTCTAGTCCCTTCTCGACATCGTTCTCCTCCTCCTCCCCAGTGGCTTGTTCCAGTGGTGTAGCTACAGGGGGGCCTTAGGGGCCCAGGCCCCCCCCCCCAAACAATAGTAGCCAGCCAGGCATTTTTTGCTTCTTCAGGCTCCCTGCTCCCTTTCTCTGCAGTCAGGCATCTCAGCTCTCCCTCCTTTCCTTCGGATCCAGCTGGCTATCTCTCCTCCCAGTTTCCAGCAGTGAGCCACAGTGTGGGCACTGCTGAAGACAGCTGCTTCCGGCTGCCCCAGTCTTGTCACTGCTTCATCCCGCCTTTTCAACTTCCTGTGATTTGGATGAAGTAGCTAGACAGACCAGGGCAGCCGGAAGCAGCTGTCATGAGCGCTGCCTGTGCCACAGCTCACTGCTGGGAACAGAAGAGATAGCTGGCAGGACCTGAAGGAAGGGAGGGAGAGCTCAGATGCCTGACTGCAGGGAGAAGGAGCAGGGAGCCTCAAAACAAAGCAACCAAATCTCTGAACTACTTTTCCATGTTCTCGTTCTTTATTGTTGGTACCATTTTTATTTGATCCCACTTACAGTTTCAAACATGCCGGCTTGTGTAGCATACGGATGTACACACAGAGGAAGTATAATAACGGAATAACTTTTCAGGGGTAGAGTAGTAATTTGCTATAAATTGTAATCAGTACGTCATGAAGAAAATTTACTGATATCAAGAACAAGAGTCTCTCCTTACTTCTCTGGTTCATAGTATATCATCCTCAAATACAGCTTTTCTCCTATTCCTGCTTATCTGGCTCTCATCGATTAGCAACCATGTATAGCTCCCAATATATTCCATATTTTCTCTTATAATGTTCAAGTACTATGTCAGATACTAAAATGCAGTTCGCTCAAGAGCTGCTTCCAATGCAGTCCATGTAAGAGATGGACTGAGTACAGTGTATAGTGTATTACAGAGGTACTGGGGAGACAGCTGATAAGCTGCACCACACTAAAGTCACACAATGAAGGACTCCTTTGCAGTGTTCAAAAGTACTCCACTATTCTTTCACTGCTGATACTGGTGTTTCCTTCCACTCCAAGGATTTTAACTTGCTCCATTCCATTCCACGCTGCCCCATCCCCATCCTATCCCCACCCATTCCTTGACTCTAGCCCCACCCACTTTAGCCTCCCCAAACAGTTGAGTCACCGACCACCTATGCTCCCAAGTACTGTGTCTAAAGGTTAGACAGACCTAAGGCCCTCCAGAGGAGGGCTACAGAATTAGTGAAGAGTCTGTGCCATAGCTCTTTGAGGTGAGTCTTAAGGATCTAAAATGAAGTTTTTCTTGTAATGGATGTTTTCTATAGACAACAGGATAGTAAGGGATACATACTCTTGTGTGATGAATCATCTTAGTTAGTAATAGAAAAAAAGATATTTACTCTAGAACAGTGATTTTCAACTCAGTCCTCAGGGACTCCCAGGCCAGTTAGGTTTTCAGAATATCCACAATAAATATGCATATACTAACAACAACTGAGTAGATCTAATTTTACTAGTTACACCCAATATAATATAAATTAGTAACTATAGCTACTGTTTAATATAGCATGGTTAAGATTGTGGGAAGATATGTTTATGTATATTAGAGATTTTGAATAAAAAGGATTTTTGATATATTAAACAGTAAATATGCATGAGATAGATTTGCATACGTTGCCTTCTTGATATACAAATCTCTCTCATGCACTTTAATTGAGAATATCCTGTAAACCTGACTGGCCTATGGCCCCTGAGAACTGGGTTGAAAACCACTTCTCTAGAGAACAGGGAGAACGAGGTATGATAGACATTCAAATACATCGAGTGACATATATTTTTAGTTCCAGAAGTAGGGTCATGATATGAAGCTGAGAAGAGATAGACTGGAGTAGAATAAGGAAATCCTCCTTCACAAAAACTGAGGTAGCTACATGGAATAGCCTTCCAGTGGAGGTAGTAGTGGTCAGAAAATAAAATTTAAGAAAATATTGGATAGAAACAGCATCATTGTTTGCTGGAAAAAGAGAAGTGACGCTTGAGCTCATGTAGGGTCCACAGTATTGCTATAATAGGGGACAATGATCATACTAGGTAACCTTGTATATGTTGTTTTTAATGACAGCATAGGAAACATTTTGTTTAGCTTAGTTTATATTAATTAAATGTGTACCAGTGATATTTTCAGATGTTTCCTAAACCCTTTTAAGTTTATACCAACTTACCCTAATTAATTCAAAGTTAATTTAAAAAAAACGTTTTAAGGCTAAATAAATAGGTAAGTGTATATTGTTAAATTATAGTAGTTCCCACATAGTGCTCCCAATGATAGAGGATATACAAGAGAAATTAGCTTCAACATTGCTTTTATTTGTACAGGTGACGGAACTGGAGTGTCTGAGCAGTCAAGCAAATGCAGTCCACACACACAAAACAGAATTAAACCAAACAATACAGGACTTAGAATCTACATTGAAGAAAAAAGAAGAGGTATTTTTCTGTTTTCTCCGCGACCCTAATTTTAGCAACTTACACATTCAGAGTATGAGCACATAAAAGGAAGAACTTCATTCTTTTGAAGTTGTCAGTGAAATCCTGTCTAATCAGATGAATAGATGATTCCTTTCTATCCATTATGTAAATTTTATCCATTCCTTCTCATACTTAGACACTCATTCATATAAATATTAAAAGAATATATGTATTCTCAGGTTCCAAGTCACTTTTTAAAGCATTACATTCAAGAAACTTGAAACTAAATAGTCACTATTGTAGTAATGGTTAAGAGCATTCTTTTATGATTTTTTAATTTTTTTTTTTACTGATCTTGATAGCAATGCGGTGCTTTGAAATAAGATGTGGTGATGAAGAGAATCCTGTATGCTCAAGTGAAACATTATCCTGTTGAAATTGGTTGTTGTTTTTTGTTGTTGTTTTTAGGAAGTAGAAAGATTAAAAGAAGAGATTGAGCATGCTAGAGAACTGCAAGCACAGCGGGATGCTCTGACCCAAAAATTACAGGTAACCTGTTGTGACATAATGTATTTACATTCAAAATTAAACAGATAGTGGGCAGCCATTGGTTTTACTTCTGTAGTAACCGATGCATCTGCCAAATGCAACTAATTCATATTTGTAGGAAGTTGTGCCCAGTTAGGGGGAACAAAACATTTTATATTTGCTACTTTGGGGTGACCAGCCTAATCAAAACCTGCTTAAATTCTATTTCCTACCATCTGTGACAGGAGATGAGCGATAATGTCTGAAGATAAAGCATCATGGGTCTTCATACACAGCATTTGGGGTATTCTCTCCAATGCTATTGCAACATCATTTATTTGGCTAAAGAGCATGCCTTACAACTCCTCAAAGTTCATCTTTCCTTCTTCTAAGGGGCTGTGATCAGTGCCACTACAGTGTTCTCAACTCCTGCTAGTTTGAGTTGGAAGTGTGCAGGAATTGATGCTGCATGGCAGCACTGCACCTGGGCTAACCTGCTGAAATTTTAAAATTATTTCAGATGTACCTATATAAACATACCAAAAATTATGCCACACCATCATACTGGATCTAGTCAGAACAGTAATGAATGTGAACAGCTTTTTAAGGGGCCCTTTTACCAAACTGTGGTAAAACGTGGCTCTAGTGCACACTATGCAGGTCATTCTCATACACTAGGGCCATTTTTACACTGGCATAAAGTGCTGATTTCCCTATTTTTTGTGAGTCCCTTTCGCCACCTATTTTGTAAGCGGTAGGGGCTCAGGTACTAAAGCTGCACTAATCGGTTTCCACGCGACAATGCCCACGTGCTAACCGGTTAATGTTCCTAGCTCTAAAAAACACATTTTGTTTTATAGCGCATGGGTAGTGCACGCACATCCCCAAATTAACTCAGAATGCCTTGTTACATCCTGTGGAAAGCCATTTTTGTTGTGGTAAGTATACGTTAGTACTTACCATAGCTTTGTAAAAGGGCCCATAAATATCTAAAGAAATGTATTTTGTAAATTATGTATAATGCTACTAAAAATGCAGTACATTTAAAGTAATATTACTCTGAGTGCTAAATGATGACTTGTGTGCTTTCTGGCTGTTTCCATTTTCAAGTTGCCCTTGCCAAAGGATGGCAATAAACTAATGAGAAAAAGAATTTTCCCCATGATGACTCTTTAAAATCTGGACATCGTTTTCTACAAACATCATTCTATTTTTAAAAGTAAAAATGAACCAGTCCGGTAGCAATAGTTTGCTCTGTCGTGGGAAGGGTTCCTAGTTTGATCCCTGAGTTGCATCATCTTCTACTTGGGTGTATTGGGGATACTCGCGAAGGCAGCTTTGTTAACTTCCATGACAAAAAAAGTCATGATCGTTGCTCAATGGTGACACATAGTGGTCATATTATTCAAGGCCCATTATGACATGGCTCCAGAGGGATCCCTAGGGTTTGTCCTCTGGCTAAAGGACTATTACTGCAATGGCCAGACTAGGTACACTGGGATAAGGCGAGGAAGGAGGGTACAGATAATTCTCTGAGGACAAGCAAGCCTATGTATTCTCACACATGGGTAACGTGATTCTGCATTGCCCGGTCCAAAGCTTATGACAAGCTGAAAAGTGCTCTGTGAAGCGCGAGACACGCTCTACTGTGCATGCATGAGTGCCTCCCCCCCCCCCCCCCCCACCACCACCACCATGAGAGAACGGTTACCACAGTTCTTCTTTTTATTTTTTATTTTACCGTGGTGAGGAGTGGTTGTGTTTTGCTGCTGCTCTTCACAGCTTGGTTTGAAAGAGCTTTTTTGTAGCCTTTGCGACAATTTTTTTACAGCATTTTTGTGTGCCTGTGTTCTGGTAACTTTTTTCCTCTTCCCTTATTGTTTTAGTTTTCTATTTTTCCCGTTCTTTTTCTCTGGTGCCTTGCCCTTTTTTGTGGCACCATAGCTTTGTTTGATTTGGCTGCGGAAGTTTTTCCTTCCATGTTCACTGAAGTTCCCAGTGTCTTCAAGTGCTGTACCCATTGCAATCGGACCATCTCTGGTAAGGACACCCATTCTTGGTATCTTCAATGCCTAGGGCCTGATCTTAGTCCTTGTAACTGTGTCCTGTATTTTGTATGAAGAAAAGGACTCAGTTGGTCAGATAGGCTCAGCGGGAATGAATTTTGGAGCCCGGTTCGAATCCTCAACGTGGCATCAACATCAGGTATTGCATTGGGAGCATCAGTACATACGGCTGCTAGTCCTATAGACACTGGGAGCAGTTGTGCATCAAGTGGGTCTCCACCTGCTTCAGAGCCGACCAGCCTACATCAGACCCGACCCCAAGGCGACGTGAGGATTTGGTATCGCCCTCGTCGTCACCGAGGAATCTTTATGACTGGCTTCAGGCGAAGGCTAAGAAGCATCTGCATCAATCCCCCTCGACACACAGTGCCAGGAGTTCCAGGGCATCTAGGGATTCAGCACCTGAGAAGCGGTCCTAGCGCCAAGCGTTGGCGCTAGGAGCACGTTCCCCCTCCATACAAGAGGTGCCAGTGTGGAGGTCTCCAAGAAGCCAGGACCAGCCTCCCGCCTTTACCCCAGCAGTTCTGCAGACCATCTCTGAGTGGACACCCTAGCCTTTCCTGGTGTCGGCCCTCAATGAGCTCTTCCAGGCCTTGCTCCTTGATCTGCTGGCTGGCTTCTTACAATGAAGTCTATAGTACGAAAAAGGATCTGCTGCTGGTAAATGACAGAAACTACCTCCTACGGAGGTTGTCTTCGTATTAGCAGGAAAAAAGGCCTCAAAGAGCTTCCAGGTCATCAATAGATCTGCAGAAGCTACACCGGGTCACAAGACCCTACTTTCATCCTTGGCCAAAAACCTGCTTTACATTATTAAATTAACAAAAATTGATCGTGGATACAATGTATATATATGTACTCCACCTTCATAGACAGTTCAATCGGTTATATGTTACTCAGTAACCCACTTATCTTTATAGTGAGAACTCTCAAATCCGCGTGTTGTGCTGTTTCCCTCTCTTCTTTCTATTATCTATGTGTTAAGCCGACGGTGGCCAGCGTTTCGCACGGCTGCTTCAGGGCTTCAATTTCACATTTGAAAGAAAGGTCAGCACTGCTTCTCCAAGAGCAGACGCTGTAGTTGTACTGGCTTCTTGGGTTCGTATCTGAGCAGGTCACAGCTCAGCAGATGTTGAGGTTATTGGGACACATGAAGGGGCATAATCGAAAGGGACACCCAAGTTTTTCTGAGAATGTCCTCGCAGGACGTCCCCATAAAGGGGCGGGGAAACCCATATCAAAACAAGATAGACGTCCATCTTTCGTTTCGAAAATATGGTCGGGGTATCTGGAAATTTAGGTCGACCTTAGAGATGGTCATCCTTAGACTTGGTTGTTTCTGATTTTCGGCAATAATGGAAACTGAGGACGCCCATCTCAGAAATGACCAAATCCAAGCCCTTTGATTGTGGGAGAAGTCAGCATTTGTAGTGCACTGGTCCCCCTCACATGCTAGTACACCAACCAGGCACCCTAGGGGGCACTGCAGTGGACTTCATAAATTGATCCCAGGTGCATAGCTCCCTTACTGTGTGTGCTGAGCCTCTCTAACCCCCACCCCCAAAACCCACTACCCACAACTGTACACCACTAACATAGCCCTTATGGGTGAAGGGGGGCAACTAGATGTAGGTACAGTGGGTTTGTGGTGGGTTTTGGAGGGCTCACATTTACCACCACAAGTGTAACAGGTAAGGGGGGGATGGGCCTGGGTCCGCATGTCTGAAGTGCACTGCACCCACTAAAACTGCTCCAGGGCCCTGCATACTGCTGCGATGGACCTGAGTATGATATTTGAGGCTGGCAAAAAATATTTTTAAAGACGTTTTTTGAGGGTGAGAGGGGGTTAGTGACCACTGGGGGAGTAAGGGGAGGTCATCCTCGATTCCCTTCGGTGGTCATCTGGTCAGTTCGGGCACCTTTTCTTGGCTTTGTCATAACAAAAAAAGGACCAAGTAAAGTTGTCCAAGTGCTCGATGGGGATGCCCTTTTTTCGATTATGGGTCGAGGACGGCCATGTGTTAGGCACGCCCAAGTCCCACCTTCGCTACTCCTCCGACATGCCCCCGGGAACTCTGGTCATCCCCGCGACGGAAAGCAGTTGGGGACGCCCAAAATCGGGTTTTGATTATGCCAATTTGGGCGACCCTGGGAGAAGGACGCCCATCTTCCGATTTGTGTCGAAAGATGGGCGTCCTTCTCTTTCTAAAATAAGCCTGATGGTGTCCACAGTTTATATGATGTCCACACTTTATGTCCACATGTGATGTGGTGTCCACAGTTTGTGTTCACATGAGAACTGCTTAGTGGACCCTAGCTTCTCAGTGGTGCCAAGACACCAGGAACCTGGAAGATGTCATCTGAGTGTTTCCTGAGCTTGCTCGCTCCCAATTGTATCGGACCATTCGATCCAATTTGATTCTGGGACTTAAATTCCTAAGCCACAGAAAGTGCTGACGACGAATGCATCTCACCTTGGTTAGGGAGCCCATGTAGATGGACTTCACACTCAAGGTGCATGTTCCGCCCAGGAAACAGATCTCCAGATCAATCTCCTGGAGCTTCGTGCCATTTTGAATGCTCTAAAGGCTTTCAGAGATCGACTATCTCACCAAATTATACTCATTCAAATGGACAATCAGGTTGCAATATATTACACCAACAAGCAGGGGAGCACCAGATCACACCCTCTGTCAGGAGGCCATTGGGATGTGGCATTGGTCTCTGTGGCATGGGATGCTCCTTCGCACCACTTATCTGGCAGAAAAAACAACTGCCTGGCCAACAGACTGAACAGGGTCATGGAACCGCATGAGTGGTCTCTCAACATAAGCATTGCCCATGAGATCTTCCAAGCTTGGGGCGCCCCATCATGGATCTCTTTGCCACTCACATCAATCACAAGGTCCCTCAGTTCTGTTCCCAGGCTCCAGGTTCATGACAGACTAGCATTGGATACCTTCCTCCTTCATTGGAGGACAGGTCTTCTCTATGCGTATCCTTTGTTGAATACTTTGTTGAAACTCAAGCAAAACTGCAGGACCATGATACTGATTGCTCTTCACTGGCCTCAACAGATATGTTTCCCTCTTCTGGAGTTATCCTCCGAGGAACCGTGGAGATTGTTCCAACCCTCATCTCTCAGAACAAGGGGTCTCTTCTTCATCCCAATCTCCAGTCTCTGGCCCTCATGACCTGGATGTTCAGAGCCTAGAATTTGCTTCCTTGAGTCTTCCAGAGAGTGTCTCCCAGGTCTTGCTGGCTTCCAGGAAAGATTCCCCAAGAGGTGTTAACTGTTTTAATCAGAGGTGTGAGGACAAGGCCCTAAATCCCATTTCATGTCCTACACACACCCTGCTTGAGCATCTTCTGCTCATCTCTGAGTCTGGTCTCAAAACCAACTCTGTAAGGGTTCACCTCAGTTAAATTACTGCTTATCAACGTGTAGAGGGTAAGCCCATCTCTGGACAGCCTCTAGTTGTTCACTTTATGAGAAGTTTGCTTTTGTTAAAGCCACCCATCAAAACTCCACTGTAATCATGGAACCCACCCACCCCAAGCTCAACTCTTCATTTATAGTCAATTATTCAAATTAGGACAAGAAGAAGAGAGTTTTCATTGGAATTTTAATTACATTTAATTAGTTTCTGAGAAGCAAACACTAAATAAATTACATATTACACCATATAATTTTAAGGCTGTGTATATTCATCTGCTATCCCTAGTACCTTAAGAAGTTTTAATTAAGCAACTTTATAATACTAAGATGCAGACAATAGTCCAGCAGCGAGAGGGGTGCTATCCAGTCTTTTGCATGGAGTGCCACATGTATGATTATCTCCCAGTTGATGAGAGATCTTATGTATGTGCTCAATCCAAAGAGCTCCTAGCTCTCAGAGAAAGAGTCCGTTCTCTTGAGGCTATAGTAGCAGACTTGGTGGAGCAGAGGGAGACAGAGAGGTACATAGATGAGGCTTACAGGAACGTTGTAGAGAAGTCCCACCTCCAGTCTGGCTGCCCCTGTGCTGCCTTGGAGGAGGGAGGTCTTCTAAAAGGACAGCATCACCCTGGTGCAGCTGGACGTAATCCTGTAGCCAGGACCAGCCCACCAAGGGTGCAATATCCTCTTGCATCGATGATGTGTTTCCAGGAGCTTCTGGCCAGGAGGGAAGGGTTAGGACAGCTGTTGTAGTTGGTGGTTCGATTATTAGGCATGTAGATAGCTGGGTGGCTGGTGGACGTGAGGATCGCCTGGTCACTTGCCTGCCTGGTGCGAAGGAGGCGGACCTCACGCATCACCTACATAGGATTTTAGGTAGTGCTGAGGAGGAGCCTGCTGTCTTGGTACATGTGGGTACTAATGACATAGGAAAATGTGGGAGAGAGGTTCTGGAAGCCAAATTTAGGCTCTTAAGTAGAAAGGTCAAATCCAGAACCTCTGAGGTAGCAATTTCCAAAGTACCTTATGCATTATAAAAACAGGTCTTAGTTTTAGTCCTGGATGGTTTTGTTTTGTTCCATTATGGCTGTAAAATGTCCACGTCTTAGGAACACCCAAATCCCGCCCTTAACTCACCCCCTTGTGTTTTGAACACACTTCTGACGGACTTCACAGAAAAACGTCTAAAAATTGGTTTTGAAAATATTGATTTGGACGTTTTTGTGAGAAAAACGTCCGAATGCTGCTTTATGCCACTTTTTAATTTTATAGAAGTCTTTATTGTATAAGAGAGAATTGACATTGGTAGAGAAGAAACAATCACCACAACAATCGGCAACACTTTAAAATACAACCTACATTGGTACATAATAGCAATATGATAAATTCTCACGTTAAGTGTAACCACGTTAACATACTTCTAAGATTTATATCACCCCACCCCCAAAGAAAGCCCAGGAAAGAAAAAAAAAGGAACTATTATATCACACCTCTATGTCCTCACCAACCTCCAGTCACAAAGTAGCCAAAGTAAGAGTGCGACAAGAAGGGCTCCCAGATATCTTTCCACCTGGAAATTGTTTTACGACATAGGGCCCATAGCTTCTCCATCTCGCAAATATACCACAGCTTATTGATCCATTTGATCAAAGAAGGAACATGTGGGGACCTCCAGTGGGCAGCCACAGTGACCCTAGCTGCTGATGTCGCATGACGAACAAATAAGGACTGGGCAGTGGTAAGGCCAGATGTTTTTTTAGGAAAAAGAAAAAATTCAGGTGACCACTTTATAGGCTTGGAGAGCCATCTCTGGAGTCTACTACTACTACTACATAACATTTCTAAAGCGCTACTAGGGTTACGCAGTGCTGTACAATTTCACAAAGAAGGACAGTCCCTGCTCAAAGGAGCTTACAATCTAAAGGACAATAATGTGCAGTCAATCAATTTGGGGCAGTCTAGATTTCTTGAATAGGGGTATAATGGTTAGGTGCTGAAAGCGACACTGAAGAGGTGGGCTTTGAGTAAGGATTTGAAGATGGGCAGGGAGGGGGCTTGGCATATGGGCTCAGGAAGTTTATTCCAAGCATAGGGTGAGGTGAGGCAGAAAGGGCGGAGCCTGGAGTTGGCGGTGGTGGAGAAGGGTACTGAGAGGAGGGATTTGTCCTGTGAGCGGAGGTTTCGGGTAGGGGCGTAAGGGGAGATGAGGGTAGAGAGGTAATGAGGGGCTGCAGATTGAGTGCATTTGTAGGTTAGTAAGAGAAGCTTGAACTGTATGCGGTACCTGATCGGAAGCCAGTGAAGTGACTTGAGGAGAGGGGTGATATGAGCATATCGGTCCAGGCGGAAGATAAGACGTGCAGCAGAGTTCTGGATGGGCTGAAGGGGGGATAGATGGTTAAGTGGGAGGCCAGTGAGGAGTAGGTTGCAGTAGTCAAGGCGAGAGGTAATGAGAGAGTGGATGAGAGTTCGGGTGGTGTGCTCAGAGAGGAATGGGCGAATTTTGCTGATGTTATAGAGAAAGAAGCGACAGGTCTTGGCTGTCTGTTGGATATGCGCAGAGAAGGAGAGGGAGGAGTCGAAGATGACTCCGAGGTTGCGGGCAGATGAGACGGGGAGGGTGAGGGTGTTATCGAGGGAGTGGAGGGAGGGGAGAAGTGGGTTTGGGTGGAAAGACAATGAGTTCGGTTTTGGCCATGTTCAGTTTCTGGTGGCAGTTGGACATCCAGGCAGCAATGTCGGACAAACAGGCCGATACTTTGGCCTGGGTTTCCGCAGTGATGTCTGGTGTGGAGAGATAGAGCTGGGTGTTGTCAGCATAAAGATGATATTGGAAACCATGAGATGAGATCAACGAGCCCAGGGAAGAGGTGTACATTGAAAAAAGAAGGGGTCCAAGGACCGATCCCTGAGGAACTCCAACAGAGAGCGGGATGGGGGTGGAGGAAGATCCATGTGAATGTACTCTGAAGGTACGGTGGGAGAGATAAGAGGAGAACCAGGAGAGAACAGAGCCCTGGAACCAAAAAGAGGACAGTGTGGCAAGAAGTAAATTATGATTGACAGTGTCAAAAGCAGCGGACAGGTCAAGGAGGATGAGGATGGAGTAGTGACCTTTGAATTTAGCAAGGAACAGGTCATTGCAGACTTTAGTGAGTGCCGTTTCTGTCGAGTGTAGAGGGCGAAAACCGGATAGGCTTGGAGAGCCATCTCTGGAGTCTATACTGCACTGCCTTCCAGAAGGCCCGCACTTTAATACAGGACCACCAGAGATGCCCCATGGTACCCGCCCCCACACCCCCTCCAGCACAATGAGGACACCGCTGGAAACATATGGTGAAGACGTGCAGGAGTCAAATACCACCTATATAAAACTTTTACTGCATTTTCTTTATAAGGTACAGAGAGAGAGATCTTAGACAAAGCACCTTCCATGTAGTTCCAATCGTCGTCACCCAGTGTCACCCTCAACTCCCGGTGCCAACGCACTCGATGCTTAGCTAGGGCCCGGACCCTCTGACGTTGAAAAGTGTATTAGCAACAGATCAGACCCCTCGTCCCCCCAGAGTCTTCGCACAGATCTTCTAGGAAAGAATCCTCTCGCGTAATTTTAGCTTTTATATCTGCAGCGAATAGAAAATGCTTCACTTGAGTGTAAGCAAAAATCTCCTTAGGTGAAATTGCGTAAGTCAAACTATGAAACAGGATTAGAGTACCCTTGTCAAAGAATTGTCCCCAGTTCTCCAAGCCCAGGGAAATCCACTTCGTAAAAGTCCCAAATTCAAGGCCTGGGTGGAAAAGTGGATTATTAATTAATGGTGTAAGCTTAAAGTATCATATCTTGCTTAACAAATAAGCTATCCCAATAGTAAAATGTTGTCGAAATAGAAGGGCAAATTCTCCTATTCAACGTTCTATACCTCCTGGGAAGCCACATCAATGAATGCAGCTGACTGGAACCAACTGATACCTGCTCCAATCCTATCCACCTCTTATGAGGGCTCGAGTGATACCACTCAATAGCAGCTCGAGCTTGTGCAGCTTTATAATACCAGAACACATTTGGAACACCCAACCCTCCCTTTTTTTTATCTCGATATAACAGCATTCTAGAAAGACGAGGCTTCTTGTTAGACCATATAAAATGAAAAAAGCGATTCTGGACGCCCGAAAGAGCGAGGCAACCGTAGAGGGAGGACTTGAAAGAGATACATCAAATGTGGCAGCAGATTCTTTTTTAAAGTGGCTATCCACCCAAACCACGATAGTTCAATGGACCCCCAGGCCTCCAAATCCTTATATAAATCTCTCAAGAGGGGGGGAGGGTAGTTAGCCAAGAACAGATCAGAAAATTTGGTAGTAAGAGTAATCCCTAGATACTTAATACCTCGAGTCACCCAATGAAAAGGAAAAGTTTGCTAAAGGGATGAAAGAACTAAACCAGTGATTCCAACAGCCGTAGCCTCCGATTTAGATATATTAAGCTTGAATCCAGAAAAAGAGGAATATTCCGCTAAGAGCTTAATCAAGTTAGGCATTGATAGCAACGGTTTAGTTAAGGAAAGCAAAATATCATCAGCAAACATTGCCAATTTATATTCCTGTCCACCCACCAAAAGCCCCGAAATATTAGGAGTCGCGCAAATTGCAATAGCCAAAGGCTCCATAACTAAAGCAAATAACATAGGCGAAAGGGGGCATCCCTGCCGAGTCACCCTAGATAACGGGAACATAGAAGAATTTCCTCCATTAATACGTACACACGCTTTAGGAGAATTATAGAGAACCTGAGTCCAATCTCTAAAACCAGGCCCAAACCCCATTCTCTCCATTACACTAATCATAAAAGGCCAGTGAACACGGTCAAAAAGCCTTCTCAGCATCTAATCCCAAGAGGCATAAAGGAGTCCTAGACTGGGTAGCCATGTGCAACAAGTTGACCATGCGTCAAACATTGTCCTTAGCTTGCCGCTGAGGAACAAATCCAACCTGATCCGGATGGACCAAAACAGGGAGGACTTTTTTGCCAGTCGGTTCGCTAAAACCTTTGCTGTAATTTTAACATCTGAATTGAGAATAGATATGGGACGATATGAAGCACATTCCACCTTATCTTTACCTGGCTTTGGAATCACAGCTGTCCATGCCTCCATCATCGAGGGAGGAAGAGCCTTCCCTTCCTGGACCCCATTGAGAATCTCCACTAGAAGAGGAGCCAATTCTCCCCAAAATGCCCTGTAAAAATCGTTCGGCAAAACATCCAGACTGGGAGCCTTCCCTGTTGGCAAATCCTTAATAACTGCAACAACTTCATCTGTCTTAACAGGTTCATCCATTAAAGCACGCTGTTCATCTGTTAGCGCTGGAAGGTTTTGTGAGGAAAGAAAAGCCTCAATAGCTTCATAATGAATAGCTGCATCAGCAGAATACAAGGACTGGTAAAAGGTCTGAAAACACTGACAGATCAAAGAAGACTTAGCACATTATTTTTACCATCTCTAATCCGCAAAATAGTACGATCAAATCTCTGCTGTCGCAGCCTAAGAGCTAAAGAGCGACCTGGTTTATTATGATTAAAGTATTGATGAAGTTGCTTCTGACCTGTTACAAACTGCAATTGCTCTGAGTAAATATTATCCAATTTAAGGCGAATAGCTTGAATTTGCTGCAGTATAGACACCGAGTGCGAAGACTTATGTCGCTCCTCCGGACAGGACAACTGGGAAATACACTGTACAATCTTATTTCGCCTAGCCCTAGCCTGAGTCCTTGCGTGTTTTAACAAGAACCCCCTCGTTACAGCCTTCAATGCGTCCCAGACAATCCCCATTGAGGGACCCAAATCTAAGTTAAATTCAAGATATTCCCTCAGGAGCGTTCGATACCACAGCACGGAAACCGTACTAGTCACGCTTATGACCAAACTCAAACAATTGATAGCAAACGGCAACAACATACTACTGCTACAATTTGACATGTCAAGCGCATTCGACATGGTCGACCATGGAATTTTATTACACATCCTCGAATACTTCGGAATCGGAGGTAACGTTCTCAGATGGTTCAAGGGCTTCCTAACCACCCGCTCATATCAAGTGACATCAAACTCGACAACATCAGCCACATGGACACCTGAACGCGGAGTTCCACAGGGATCCCCCCTCTCACCGACTATATTCAAACTAATGATGACACCCTTGGCTAAGCTATTATCGAATCAGAATCTAAACTCACACATATATGCTGATGATGTAACAATCTTTATCCCTTTCAAACACGATCTAAGAGAAATCTCTGACGAAATCAACCAAAGCCTACACACTATGAACTCCTGGGCAGATGCATTTCTACTGAAACTAAACGCCGAAAAAACCCAATGCCTAGTACTCACCTCGCAATACAACAAGAAGGAATTCACCACCATCAACACACCTAATCCAAGTCTACCAGTCTCTGACACCCTAAAAATCCTTGGAGTCACCATGGACCGACACCTAACATTTGAGAACCATGCAAAAAACACAGCTAAAAAGATGTTCCATGCAATGAGGAAACTAAAATGAGTCAGACCATTTTTCCCAAGGAACGTCTTCCGATACCTGGTACAATCGCTGGTACTTAGTCATCTGGACTATTGTAATTCACTCTATGCCGGCTGCAAAGAGCAAATACTCAAAAAAACTCCAAACAGCCCAGAACACGGCAGCCAGACTTATATTCGGCAAACCAACATACGAAAGCGCAACACCCCTTCGCGAAAAACTACACTGGCTCCCACTCAAAGAACGCATCACGTTCAAACTCTGTACCTTGGTCCATAAAATCATCCATGGTGACGCCCCAGCCTACATGTCCGACCTAATAGAACTACCACCCAGAAATGCAAAAAAATCCTCCCGCACATTCCTCAATCTTCATCCTCCCAAATGTAAAGGCTTGAAATACAAATCAGTGCATTCATCAACCTTTTCCTATACAAGCACACAGCTCTGGAATTCACTGCCACGTAACCTGAAATCGGTCTACGAAATGATCAGTTTCCGCAAACTCCTGAAAACTTATCTCTTCGACAAAATATATCACAAAGAACAATACGCGTAACTCTACTTTCTTTAAGTTACCCAGGAATGTTCTTTAATGTCTTCTGCTTTCACATTATCATGCACCTAATGTCTATGGCTTTAACACTATCATGTATTTTACCATCATGTAACCAAAACTTCTGCTAAAACAAATGTATACTCTTTTCTATTTCTAATATTATGTATTTCACCATCATGTACCCAAAACTCGCTGTAAAACCAAATGTACATTCTTTTCTATTTCCAGTATCCACGATGAATTGTAAGCCATATTGAGCCTGCAAAAAGGTGGGATAATGTGGGATACAAATGCAATAATAATAATAATACTCAGCTAGCAATTTCTCGTCCCTTAGCAAAGAGATGTTTAAAGTCCACCTAATATCTTTATCCACCTCATGGAAAGATGAAAGATGCAGCCAGGCTGGGGAGTGGTCCGAAATAGTGATAGACCCAATACCCGAGGTACAACCTCCCTGGGTCAATGATACATCTAGGAGCAGATGGTCAATACGAGAATAAGAGTCATGCAAATGGGAGTAAAACGTATAATCCCTCTCCCCAGTGTGTTGTAAAAGCCACACATCACATACGGCCAAAGATCTAGCTAATGCATCTAACACCTTAGAATTTTTAACGTCAATCCCCGAGGGAGCCCCCGATTTATCACAGTCTGGGTTAAACGTTGCGTTGAAATCACCTCCCAGCACTAACTTACCAAAAGGGTCAGCTTGCACTACTTTACCAAGCCTAACATCTCCCCCCAAACAACATCCATAATCCCTAACCCAACCCCCTTTCACCCACCCTCAAACAATCCCCACTCTCCCCACACAACTAGTCAAGGACCCACAAAGCCCTCTTACTAGGTAAACCAGAGAAAGAGACCCCTCCAAACCCGAAGAACCACCCGATACCCCCCCCCCGCACATCCCTGCTACTCTAGACATAAACTTCTCCCTTAAACATCATACATACCGCCCATCCGCTCACTCCCCTCCCCCTCCAAACCTCTCAAACAACTCCGTAACACAATCAAACATATAAAGTACTCCTCGAAAACTGGGCACACAGGTCCAAGAGTAGGACCCTAAAGACAGAGATATGGGTATCATTAATGAAACGCTGGCCCACAAATCAGTCCGATCCCTCAGGCAACTTTCGAGGGAGACTTAGACTTGGCGGTAACACGCTTCCGCTGTTGAAATTTAGCCCGAGCTGTAGGGCCCAGGTCCACCGGCGGATGTTCAGTAGTAGTCAGACCTCCGTGCAAAACCTTCCAGACCTCGGACAGGAGACGAAGCCTATGCATCCTCCCCCCTACTGTGAAGCAGAGGGCAAATGGAAATGACCAGCAATAGGGAATCTTGTTTTTGATGAGAATGTCCAAAGCTGGTTTCATCGCACGACATTAAGCCAATGTCAGTTGGGAAAGGTCCTGAAACACCTTTACCTGAGCCTCGTTATAGTCGATATGAGAAACCTGTCAGGCTCGCTGCATGACTTGTTCTTTAATAGCATAGGAAGAAAAACAGACCACAATATCACGCGGTTTATTATCAATTCTCTTTCCCAAGGCTCGGTGGGCTCTTTCAACAGCAATGTCCTCTGAACCAATTAATTTGCCACATAACAGCCTGACCACTAACACCACATCTTCTTTATCTCCCACCTCAGGGACCCCACGGAATCAGAGGTTGTTTCTTCTCCCCCGATTCTCCTGATCATCCACTTTTTATTGTAAATCATCAAAACACTCGAGAAGCTTTGAAATTTTTAAGTCCGCACCATTCAGCTGTTCCACATGCTCATCAGCTCGGGCCTCTAGATCCTCCACATGCCCCCCTAGCTTACGCAAGTCCACACATAAGACATCCATCCGATCGAGTATCTCCTCCTTAGAGGATTTAATCTCCTCTCGAGTCTCTGATAGGCACTTAGTTAGCTCCTTTGAAATACCTCGTTTAGCAGAGGTGCTGCCATGCTCTGTTGTGGACATCGCTGAGTCAGAGTCTGAGTGTTGAGCGCGATCCAATGGAAGCACATGGCGCCCCGAGGTCTTGCCGGCCTGCCGCACCGACTGACGCTTGCTCTCCCTCCGATTCGCCGACATTTCTCCCACACGCACCATAAACAAACAGCTCAATTGAAGCTGGCTCCTTCCCGTATTCAGAGCACCGACTTAAGTACGGAGGAAAGCTATTTTAAGCTAGTTGGAAGCAGGGATGTGACGGAGCTCCGAACTCAGGCAGCCATCTGAGCTTGTGACGTCACTTCCTCTCTTATGCCACTTTTTAGACATTTTTCTCTAATGAAAATGAGCTCCATAGTGGAATTAGAAAGTTACAGAGAAGGGTGACGAGAATGATAAAGGGGATGGGACAACTTCCTTATGAGGAGAGGCTAAAGCGGCTAGGGTTCTTCAGCTTGGAGAAAAGACAGTTGAGGGGAGATATGATAGAGATCTATAAAATAATGAGTGGAGTGGAACAGGTAGACATGAATCGCTTGTTTACTCTTTCCAAAAATACTAGGACCAGGGGGTACGCAATGAAGCTACAAAATAGTAAATTTAAAACGAATCGGAGAAAATATTTCTTCACTCAATGTGTAATTAAACTCTGGAATTCATTGCCAGAGAATGTAGTAAAAGCAGTTAGCTTAGCAGGGCTTAAAAAAGGTTTGGATGGCTTCCTAAAGGAAAAGTCCATAGACCATTATTAAAATGGATTTGGGGAGAATCCACTGATTATGTCTAGAATAAGCAGCATAAAATGTATTGTACTGTTTTGGAATCTTGCCAGGTTCTTGTGGTCTGGATTGGCCACTGTTGGAAACAGGATGCTGGGCTTGATGGACCTTCGGTCGGTTCCAGTATGGCAATACTTATATACTTATGTAGGTTTGGATGGCTTCCTAAAAGAAAAGTCCATAAGCCATTATTAAAATGACTTGGGGAAATTTTGCTGCTTATTTCTAGGATAAGCAGCATAAAATGTACTGTTTTGGGATCTTGACAGGTACTTGTGACCTGGATTGGCCACTATTGGAAACAGGATGTTAGGCTTGATGGACCTTTGGTCTGTCCCAGTATGGCAATACTTATGTATTTATGTACTTATGACCTCAATGTTATTCTCACCCAGCTGATGAAAGCTCCTTTAAGCCACTGGATTCCTGCCATCTGAAATTCTAGACTTGGAAGTTAATTTTCTTGCTGGCTGTTACAGCTCGTAGAGTCAGTGAGCTTCAGGCCTTAGTAGTGGATGGGCTTTACCCAAAATTTCATTACAACAGAGTAGTCCTCCGCATGCACCTCACGTTCCTGTCTAAGGTGATGTTGGGAGTTCCATCTGAACCAGTTGATTATCTGGCCAAAATTCTTCCCCAACCTCATGCCCATCCTGGCAAGAGCACCATTGGACTGCAAGCAAGCATTGGCCTATTGGCCTCATAGACAGTCCGCCCAGCTTTTTGTTTCTTTTAATCCCAACAAGATGGGGGTAATAAGAACATAAGAGTAGCCATACTGGGTCAGACCAATGATTCATCTATCCCAGGATCCTGTTTTCCAAACAGTGACCAAGCCAGGTCACAAGTACCTGGCAGAAACCCAAATCGTGGCAACATTCCATACTACAAATCCCAGGGCAAGCAATTGCTTCCCATGTCTGTCTCAATAACCAACTATGGGCTTTTCCTCCAGGAATTTGTCCAAACCATTTTTTAATGTTCATTATTTTTATTAAATTATATATATTATACAGCTCATAGAGCAATAATACAAGAAATTGGAAATACCTCATCATAAAATATTCAAAGTTATCCATAACTGAAATATCTTTACCACTTTCGTCCACTATACATTAGGTAAATTAGATCCAAGAAAGGAAAAGATTACTTAACATTGTATCTAAGAAGCAATACTAAATTAATGCCACCCAGGTAGCCTACTCCAAGCTATCTTACAATGTACATCTGTGTCTAGATAATAACATTAACCTTTAGACAGCAAAAAATCTTCTAACTGCTTGGGATTAAAGAATTGAAATTGTTTAGACTGAAATAATATACGGGCATATACAAGGAAATTTAAGTACAAAATTTGCACCTAATGCCAAAGTCCTTGGGCGCAAACCCAAAAAGGCTTTACGCCTTTTCTGTGTTTCTCTAGACAAATCTGGATAAATTCTTATTTTAGACCCCAAGAATAGAGAATCCAAATGACAAAAGGAAAGTCTTAGTACTGCATCTCGATCCATCTCCAAGGCAAAGGAAGCCACCACAGTAGTTCTCTGAGTAATTACCTCTGAGGATTCCAAGAAAGATTTGAGGTTCATAGCATCTCCTACTTGGGTTTGAGAAGTTCCAGGCAAAGTTTTTACATTAGTTTGTAAGTACTGCGCCCGAGTTATAGGAGGCAGTGAATCCCCAGCCATTCCTAGTATTTCAACCAAATATTTTTTAACCATCTCTATAGGTGTAATTAAAGGTGATCTAGGAAAATTCGTCAGCCTCAAATTAAGCCTCCTAGATTGATTTCTAAGTATTCCAAATGACGAAAGGTAAAGTTTATTTCTTTAATTGAGATTTGTCCCACAGATTCTAATTTCTGAATTTTCTTATCTAAAAGTTTCAATTCAGAGGATTGTTAAACAGTTACCTGTGCCTGGATAAAGGCTGCTTCAGACAATACCTTAATTTCACTAGTGTTTTTAGTTATCAGTACTTGTAAAGAAGATTGAATGTTAAATGTCAGGTCCCAGAGTGACTCTATTGTCACTACGGCTGGTTTTGCTATAGTCCCCGAAGGAAAAACAGGAAGGGGAGCATCAGTTGTTTCAAAGTACTCACTATCTGTGATAGCAATGTTTGTATTGCTAGTTGTTCTTCCAGCCTGGTGCTCCTAACCGTTTCTCCCAGCATGGGCAGGTTCCCTCCCTGCACACCCAGGTCCCCTACATTCGGAGCCTGAGCTGCCGGACTTGACTCTATGCTGCCCCTTCCTGGCTGAGGGGGAGCTGCATGTTGGACAGGGCTCAAGGAGACCCCGTCGACACTGCTGGCCAGCACTGACGCGCCGTCTCCGACTGCGGGAGAAGAGGCTTGCCTGGGTCCAGGCGCCAACCCGAACTGCTCCAAGGTCGTCTGGTGGTGGAGTTGGGTCCCAGTGGAGGTTGAGAGATTCTCCCGCACTTTCCCTCTACTTTTCCCCATTGTCTTTGGGAATCCGGAGCCTCTCCCAACAGTGCTTCAATCAGGTAACTGGGCGCGTCTGGTGCGATTAAACGCTATACCGCCATCTTGGATCCTTATCCAAACCTTTTTTTAAACCCATATGCACTAACCGCTGTTACCACATCCTCCAGCAAAGGGTTCCAGAGCTTAACTATTTGTTGAGTGAAAAAATATGTTATTTGTTTTAAAAGTATTCCATGTAACGAGCCTTTAGCTCACAATATTAGATCTAATCCGGGCATACAGGGAATGAAAGCTGGTAAGTGGGAATCAAAAATTGCCCTCTTTGCAGATGATGTTTTACTAACGTTAACCTCCCCCTTAACATCTATGCAGGCGGTATTTGCTGAGATAGAGAGCTATAGCCAAGTTTCGGGGTTTAAAATAAACTTCACAAAGACTGAGGCAATGGCGGTGGGGATGGAGGAGGTAGAATATCAAGCCTGTCAACAGCTTTATCCATTTAATTGGGCTACTCAGGGGATACGATATCTAGGAGTGACAATTACTCGTAGGTTAGAAGATATGAGTGCAGCTAATTATTTGCCACTAATAAAAGAACTTCGGGCAGATTTGGACAGATGGGATCCAATGCATTTATCATGGTTTGGAAGAATAGCAACGGTTAAGATGAATATTCTCCCCCGTTTACTTTATTTGTTTCAATCCATACCCCTGCCAATTGATGAGTGTATGTTACAGTCACTCCAAGTTAGACTTCAACAATTTATTTGGCAAGGTCGTAGGCCCCGGTTTCCCCGATCAGTATTATATGTGGCTCGGAAGGGAAGGGGAGGTTTAGGGGTACCACATTTGGGCCTATATCATAGAGCTGCCCAAGCGAAAGCTGCAATTGAATGGTTCCATGAGTCAGATCATAAACTTTGGAGTAGGATGGAGCAATTTATGATCCACAGCCCATTGAAGTTGGGACAGCTGCTGTGGCTAGCTCCTAGAAATAGACACCTCCCTAGGCCTCTTAACCCAATCATTCAATACACCTTTACATGTTGGGATAAATTAGAGAGAGTAAAGGGATTTCATGACTCGAGACTGACACCTATAGCATATAATGCCACGTTCCCTCCTGGCTGCTCCCTTTCCCCCTTTATCAAATGGCGGAAAAACAGACTGATATGGTGGAGGCAACTAATGAAGGAGGATCGTTTCATCACATTTGAGGAATTAGCAAATGAATATGATCTACCCCAACAAGACCGTTACGCATATAATCAGATTATTCATTTTCTCCAGACACCTGGTCGGAGGGGTAAATTAAGGGGACAAGTTACCTTTTTGGAGCAATTATGTGTAGAAACTGAAAAGACAAAGGGGCTGATTTCTAAACTATATGGCTATTTGAGGGACTCACTAGTGCCAAGTAGTAAACATCGAAGTAGATGGGAAAAAGAACTAGAAGTGACCTATACCCCGAAGCATGGCAACAGATGGAAAGGGCCTCGGTCTCTTGCTCTCGGGCGGTCAATATTTAAGAGAACTGTACAAAACTTTTATACCGCTGGTATTTGACCCTGGAGAGGCTGCACCATATGTTCCCGAATACCTCCAATTTATGCTGGAGGGGATGTGGGCAGAGGAGCACAATGGGACACATCTGGTGGTCTTGCAGAAAAATAACAGCTTTTTGGAAGTCGGTACGGGGGAGAGTGCAGGTCTGGGTGGAAAGACAAATCCCCTGGGACCCAGCAATTTATTTGTTTAATAAGCCTCTCACAGGACTAAGGGCCCCAGGTGCACAATTGGCAAAACAATGCATTAATGCAGCCAGGTGCTGATAGCAAGGATGTGGAAACATACGAGGTGTCCCTCCATGCAACAATGGTATCATTTGGTGTGGTATATAAGCAATATGGAAAAGTTAATGGCTATGGAACAAAAACCCCTAGCAAAGTGGGAGCAAATTTGGGCTCCAGTGATAAGATTCTTGGCATAGATATGGTGGTTAGATATTCCTCGGGGATGAGACATAGGGAGAAGAGGGGGGGGGTTGGTTTTGGGAAAGGGGGACACACATAAAAAGTTTAAATATTACAAGAAATGCTCTGCATGTATATGTTAGTGTTATTGCTAGACCTGAAGCACTCATGATGTTATATGGTAAGGGATTTGTATGATTTCTGTTTGTACTGACTTGAGTTGTAACAAGCACAATCCCTCAATAAAGAATTCTTGTTAAAAATTAAAAAAAAAAAAAGTATTCCATGTAACATCCTCAAGTGTACCTTTGGAACGAGTAAAAAATTGATTTATTTCTATTCGTTCTATACCACTCAGGATTTTGTAGACCTCAATCATATCTCCCCTCATCCGTCTCTTTTCTAAGCTGAAGAGCCCTAACCTCTTTAGTCTTTCCTCATACGAGAGAAGTTCCATACCCTTTATCATTTTGGTCACTCTTGTTTGAACTTTTTCTAATTCTGCTATATCTTTTTTGAGATAGTGACCAGAACTGATCACAATACTCAAAGTGCAGATGCACCATGGAGCGATACAATGGGTCACCATCGTGAAACGCACAATCTCTAATTGACTGATAGATTGCATTTCTTTCTTATACACAGGCTGGGCTGACCCTGGAGAATCATGACAAGGCTCACAATGTCAGAGCCATGGCTGCATCGGTAGCCCAGTTTTGGTCAGCCTTCATTGAAGAAATTTGCAAGGCTGCAATGTGGTCTTCGGTCCACACATTCATATTACACTACTGCCTTGAGCAGGAAACCTGACGTGACAGTCTGTTTGGACAGACAGTATTCCAAAATTTGTTTGGGGTGTAGAATCCAACTCCACCCCGTCCCAACATCTGTTCCATGCAGCACTCTCGCATAGTTGTATATTGTTTCAGGTTGATCTCTGTTATGTCTTCACTGTTGCGAGGCCCAATTTACTAATGGTGGTGGTTTTCGGTGAGCCTGGTAGCTAGGGATTCCTCATGTGTGAGAGAATACATAGGCCTGCTTGTCCTTTGAGAAAGTGAAGATACTTACCTGTAGAAGGTATCTCCGAGAACAGCAGACCCTATATTCTCAAACCCTCCCACCTCCCCTTGGAGTTGTCTCCTTTTTGCCTTTTTGTCACCTATGCTGTAGTATTTGTACTGTGGTAACTGTGCTCTTGTGGTGGGTGGGAAGGCACTCACAAATGTGCGGTGGAGCATGTCTCGTGCTCCACAGAGCTCTTTTCAGCTTTCATTAGCTCCAAACTGGGCAATGGGGGAATCACGTTACCCATGCGTGAGAATATAAGGCCTGCTGACCTTGGAGAATACCTGCTACAGGTAAGAATCTTCGCTTTTTTAAAAAATAGGGTAGAAGAAAAAATCCCCAGGTAGTTGCAAATGAAGTTACATGGTTATCAGTATCCTCAGACCTTGGTTGCAATTGATTGGAGACATAAAGGAGCAAATGGATAAAAGCTATAAATTTTAAAGATATAAAAATAAAGGTTTTGTGTAAAGCTATACATTTTAAACATATAGAAGTGAGGATTCATTGGAGAAGCATTTAGAAAGTTCATTCTTTATGTGAGATTTTTCTCATTTTGCAATGTAATGGAACACAAAGTACTCAGAATTTGACAAAAAATATTACGTGGAATGAAGAGGAACTCCTGGTACTGTTTTCAGGCTTACTTGATCAAACGTCTCTTTTTAAATGACTAAATTAAAAAAATATGTATATATTGAATGCCATTTCATCTTAAGTCCAAACTTCTCTCCTATTTTCTCTTGTCTGATTTGAGCAAAATGTATTACAGCTTAGGAGTTGGACAGAATGCACTGTTGAGTTTCTTCTATTTTGTGTTTATGAGGAGAATTGATTTTTATTTGATTAGAAGAGAAAGATGTGCGAGAGGTATTTCACTGGAGCTCTTTGGTAAATTAATTTATAGGAAAAAGGTGTTTCTCACAGAGTGAAGCACTGCCCTTTGGCAAAGAAATGTATATATTTATATCTCATTGTAGTCCACCTATTACCTAGGCAAATTACAATAAAAACATACACATTCCAAAACTATATCATTGGTGCCAGTCATAAATAAGACAGCTTACTGCCGAAAGCAAAAGGCTTGTGATTGCAAATACGATTTTAGCTGCTTCTTAAACCTGGAGGCACCCCAGCCAGTCAGGTTTTCAGTATATCCACAATGAATATTCATATAATATACTCAACAACTGTTACAATTGTATCCATCTTTATTACATCTTTAAATATCATAAAGATGGAATAAAGATGGATACAATTGTAACAGTTGTTGAGTATATTATATAAATTTGTTGCAACTATTTATTGAAACTAACCTAAGATAGCACAATGAATATTCATGAGATATATTTGCTTGCATTGAGCCAGTTTATGCAAATCTCTCTCATGAATATTCATTGTGAGTATCCTGAAAAACTGAATGGCTGCGGTGCTTCCAGGACCATGATTGGGAGCCACTGCCTTAAAGCATCCTTGAATAAATACAAATTTTCTGGCAACTCATTCGATAGCAGAGGATCTGCAATGGAAAAGGCTGATTCTTTTATATCAGTATAATGCAATCTTTCTAAAATGGTAAAGAAGACATTTATGTCCCCTCTGACAATACTGCCCTGAAAAGCCAGAGCACAGTAACTCAAATTTTTGTCAAAACTAAGCTAACTCATGAGATGTCCTGTAGTTACTGTGTATTTTGTAATATGGAAGCCATTTAACATTTGGATGCATTTTCAAGCCAGTAGCAAAAGCCCAAAAACACAGGAAAAGAGTGGATCCACTAAGTTTTTGGAAAGAAGTTTCACCTAAGTTGTATACAGATTCTCAAAATTATGTTAGAAATATGGGATAATATGATTCATAATATATTGGATGATTTAGGACTCATGAAGGAGAAGAAAGCTAGGAAAGAGATTATTTTTTGGTATAGTGTGTCAATTGCAAATACTAAACAGTTATGTAGACGTTTGGAGCAAACTTGAAGGAAAAAGGGTAATAATCAGTCTTATATGGCTTGGAGAAGGGAAATTAAGAATTATAAGAGTCAAATAGTTGAGGCAAAAAAGGTTTTCTTTAGCCAAGAAATAAGAAACTCTGGTAACTCCTCAAAGGCCCTTTTTAAAATTTTTGAAGGTCTAACAAATATAAACTCAGTACTTGCAACTCCTGAAGTGTTGCAGCCAAGTGCTGAGGATCTGGCACAATATTTTCAGGATAAGGTGAATAAAATTAGGGATTCTTTTGTGAAGGTTATTTTAGATAATTTGATAGGGATAGGTTCCATAGTATCAAAGAAATGATATTCCTGCAGATAGAATATAGGAAAAATTTGAGTAAGTTTCCTCTATTACAGTTTTGAAGACTCTTACTAGGTTTTCAAAAAAATTCTTTACCTGCTGTACACCACCTTGGGTGAATCTCTTCATATAGGCTGTTAATCCCAATAAATAAATAAAATCATCAATTTTGCAGTGGTTGACTGCTTTTGTTAATATGATGCTACAGTCTGGCTGCTATCCTGAAACTTTGTCTGAAATAATGTATGCTGATTTATGTAAAGTGGAAAATTATTGTCCATTTGCAAGCATACCATAGATGGCCAAGCTTTTGGAATTCCTGGTTAACGAACAGCTTTAGAAATTCTTAGAATTTTTTTACATACTTCATAGAACCCAGCATGTTTTTAGGTCTAAACATAGTACAGAAACACCACTTCTGGTCCTTAAAATTAGACAGTTTTTGAGTAGAGGTCGGCAGGCCATATTATTTCAGTTTGATATATCGGCAGCGTTTGATACTATAAATCATTCAATTCTTATTTTTCGGTTAAATGAGATGGGTGTTAGTATTGCGTTGGTTTGAATTGTTTTTGAAGCTTAGGTCTTAGGTGTTAAGGGTAAAGGTGGTAAATCTTCCAGATGGAGCCCTGGATGTGGGGTGTCTCACGTCTCACCACTTTCGCCTTATCTATTCAATGTATACAGTGGTGGAAATAAGTATTTGATCCCTTGCTGATTTTGTAAGTTTGCCCACTGACAAAGACATGAGCAGCCCATAATTGAAGGGTAGGTTATTGGTAACAGTGAGAGATAGCACATCACAAATTAAATCCGGAAAATCACATTGTGGAAAGTATATGAATTTATTTGCATTCTGCAGAGGGAAATAAGTATTTAATCCCTCTGGCAAACAAGACCTAATACTTGGTGGCAAAACCCTTGTTGGCAAGCACAGCGGTCAGACGTCTTCTGTAGTTGATGATGAGGTTTGCACACATGTCAGGAGGAATTTTGGTCCACTCCTCTTTGCAGATCATCTCTAAATCATTAAGAGTTCTGGGCTGTCGCTTGGCAACTCGCAGCTTCAGCTCCCTCCATAAGTTTTCAATGGGATTAAGGTCTGGTGACTGGCTAGGCCACTCCATGACCCTAATGTGCTTCTTCCTGAGCCACTCCTTTGTTGCCTTGGCTGTATGTTTTGGGTCATTGTCGTGCTGGAAGACCCAGCCACGACCCATTTTTAAGGCCCTGGCGGAGGGAAGGAGGTTGTCACTCAGAATTGTACGGTACATGGCCCCATCCATTCTCCCATTGATGCGGTGAAGTAGTCCTGTGCCCTTAGCAGAGAAACACCCCCAAAACATAACATTTCCACCTCCATGCTTGACAGTGGGGACGGTGTTCTTTGGGTCATAGGCAGCATTTCTCTTCCTCCAAACACGGCGAGTTGAGTTCATGCCAAAGAGCTCAATTTTTGTCTCATCTGACCACAGCACCTTCTCCCAATCACTCTCGGCATCATCCAGGTGTTCACTGGCAAACTTCAGACGGGCCGTCACATGTGCCTTCCGGAGCAGGGGGACCTTGCGGGCACTGCAGGATTGCAATCCGTTATGTCGTAATGTGTTACCAATGGTTTTCGTGGTGACAGTGGTCCCAGCTGCCTTGAGATCATTGACAAGTTCCCCCCTTGTAGTTGTAGGCTGATTTCTAACCTTCCTCATGATCAAGGATACCCCACGAGGTGAGATTTTGCGTGGAGCCCCAGATCTTTGTCGATTGACAGTCATTTTGTACTTCTTCCATTTCTTACTATGGCACCAACAGTTGTCTCCTTCTCGCCCAGCGTCTTACTGATGGTTTTGTAGCCCATTCCAGCCTTGTGCAGGTGTATGATCTTGTCCCTGACATCCTTAGACAGCTCCTTGCTCTTGGCCATTTTGTAGAGGTTAGAGTCTGACTGATTCACTGAGTCTGTGGACAGGTGTCTTTCATACAGGTGACCATTGCCGACAGCTGTCTGTCATGCAGGTAACGAGTTGATTTGGAGCATCTACCTGGTCTGTAGGGGCCAGATCTCTTACTGGTTGGTGGGGGATCAAATACTTATTTCCCTCTGCAGAATGCAAATAAATTCATATACTTTCCACAATGTGATTTTCCGGATTTAATTTGTGATGTGCTATCTCTCACTGTTACCAATAACCTACCCTTCAATTATGGGCTGCTCATGTCTTTGTCAGTGGGCAAACTTACAAAATCAGCAAGGGATCAAATACTTATTTCCACCACTGTATTTGAGTTATCTGGGCAGTTGTTTTTCTGGTACTGGGATTTCTGTTCTATCTTATGCAGATAATATTTTTCTTTTATGCCCAGTATAATTCCCAATCCCTTCCCCTTGGGAGGGGAAAACACTTCAGCCTTAGAGAAAATCTCTCTGGCTGGAATAAGAGAGACAATCGAACTTAGTTTAGGCACAAACAAGTAAAATCTTTATTGATATTTCTCTAAGTCAATAGAAAAAATAATTGGTCCCTCTGGAGCAGTTTTGGTCACCCAGTAAGCAAGATGCTCAGAGTGAAATTGCAAAATCTGTTCAGCTAGGCTTTCTCATTCGGCACTTATATACAGTTATAAGTTTTATTTCTTCTAAATCACATGATTTCTCTTATTCTAACTAATAAGTACATAAGTATTGCCATACTGGGACAGCATCCTGCTTCCAACAGTGGCCAATCCAAGTCACAGATACCTGGCAAGATCCCCAAAAAGTACAAAACATTTTATGCTGCTTATCTCAGAAATAAGCAGTGGATTTTCTCCAAGTCCACTGTTCATTTAAGGATATTTCCTGTTTTCTTTCATTATACATATATGGTTATATTCTGTTACTCTTTCTCATTGTACAAAAAAGGTTATTTCCTTTATTCTTACCATCCTCTCCTGCTCCTATTCATATGCACACTTTGTGCTCATTGGCTAATCCCTTCTCTAATGAGTGATCCCATCATACAACAACAGCAAACAAGTTGCATGAAACACCTGACTCCTTCTCTAAACACATATTTGTGGAGGAACCTTTCCTTCTTTGGAGGGTCCTCAGCCTCACTCACCATCAAAATTATATCAGTTTTTGTCTGAAATATATGGGCCGCATAGCTTCAGTTCCTCATGTGTTTCTCCTTGTCATGTGATTTACTAGAAGTGCATAACAATATTTGCTATTTACTGGGAAATAAAACTTATGTACTCATGACAGCTGATCTGAATGCTTGCAGGCGAAGCTTGCAGACCAAGCAGAGGAAGGAATATACATCTCCCTCTTGGAAGGCCAAGGGTCAAAGATCCTGTGGCCTTCCACCCAAGAAAGTGAGAGACTGGGTTCTTCAGAGAGCTTTGTACTAAGTGCCAGGGAATAAAGGAGCTGGATATAAAACGATATAAAAAATACGAAAGAAAAAAACATGGTGGCTAGGAGAGGTAGGTATTACACAGAAGTAGCGTTAAGCAGAGGAAGTGTTTTTCATGGGGAATGGAGGGACCATTGACAATTAGGACCTTGGTAACATATTTTTTGCAAAAAACTACAACACATGAGATACCACAACAGAATAAGAAAGCAATACAGACAAAACCCAGTATAGCAAAAATGAGACCTTTAAAGGTGGCACTCAAAGAAGACCAACAGAACAGGCCAGAAACCCAGGCTTCAGCTGAAAAGTCAACTGGGCTAGCTGCAGTTCACATACTATACTCTAACTTACAAAGTTCAGCAATTATTTTAGTTAAGTTACCCTCAGCAGAAAAATGGGAGGGGATATATGTACACCAGGTGGATTTAAAAAGGACACAAACCCCATCTTGACTGGCTAGGAGGTAGTCTAGGGCAATTTGATTCTGTAAAGTCATTTGAGTATTTGCAGCTAATTCCTCAGAAATGGCATTAAGACCATCAGTGGTTAAGTTAATACATTTTAACATATCATAACAAATTTTATGAATACACCTTGCATTTGCTGAAACCTGAAGCCCAGAAGTAAAGAAAGAAGCAGCACCAATTTCAGTGCTAGAAAATAAATGAAATTCATTGGGAACATCAGTTTCAGCAGAAGCAAAATAGCTAGACCGCTTGATCCACTTAGAGGTAAAAGAAAAATTTGTAAGAAGATAAATAGCGACAGGTAAAAACAGTTGGACAGGTGCACACACGCCAGAAGCATTGCGAGGAATATATGGGTATAAGTAAGTAGAACACTGCCAGAAAATATCCATGAAAGGAAAGATAGCACGAGAAGGATTAAAAGGAACAGTCCGGACACAGGACAAAACTGATCCCAAATGTTGACCTGTGCCAGAAAACGAAATACAGAGAGGGGCTGAAAGAAGAGGGTCGGCCACAAAAACAGGTGTAAGGGGTACAGAAGTGTTAGGCAGAGGTTAATTGATACGGCTAAGGAATCATTCTGTAGAGTTGGATTGAGAGAGATTAATTGGGGTATCAAACCAAGAGGAAATATGACGAGTTTTACATATAGAATAGTTTGAGGAAAGAAAACCAAAAGAAGTTCTAAATACCGTGGATATTAATTTAATTAGTACTACAACAGAACCATTGCATGCATAGCAAGAGGATACATTAAGGGACGCTCCAATGAAAGTCTGAGTAGAAGATGATGAAACAGGAGGCGATGGAGTAGCAAAGATGAAAGAAAGAATAATATCATAAGGATTAGGACCACAAGCACGTTCACAATTATACGTGGTCCATTGAGCGGCCTGCACTTGAAGATATTGGGGCATGTTCTGTCAGATACCAGCATGCAATAAACAATAAACTTCATGAACAGGAAGAGGTTCAGTAAGAACAAAAGAAAGAGAGGTAAGAGTAAAGAAGGAACGCACACACGCTACACAGGAGTAATTAACCTGCACAGCAAAGGACACAATATGGTACCAGGTATTAGACGACCAGGCAAATGCAGAGGCAGACATATTAAGGATAGCATTAAGTGTAATATGAGAAACAGAGGGATAGAAGGGGGCAGAAACTGAGCAAAAAAGACATGATAAGGGAAAAGAACCAAAAGGATAAAAGGCAAATAAAACATGCTGACAAATTCCAAAGTCCAAAATGAACTATGTCCCTGAAGAAAAAGCAGGTGAAGGGCGAAGGTCAGATAAGTGAGTCCATGCAGTATCTTCTTCGAATAAAGCTGCTGGTGGAGTAATGGTCACAATACGAAAGGGTCCGGTATGCACAGGAGCAGTCCAGATTTTGTGTGTAAAATTCTTGCGGTACACCAGGTCTCCAGACTGATATCGCTAGTTCACAGGGGAAATGACAGCAAGAGTAGTAGCTGATTGTTGGAGTGTTGTAATCTTTTGCGTAGAAACCTGTAAATTACGAACAAAAACAGAAATTTCATCAGGCTTACAAGGAGGTATAGGAAATTGAGACAGGGGAGAAAGTGTCAGTAAACGCTCAGTACATAGTTCAAATGGGGCTGCTGGAAGGGCAATCAGGCAGGATTGAGAACAAGAAGCAGTCGGTTGTCTAAGTTTAGAGTCCATTACACCATTTCACTAAGCCATTGGAAGTGGGAGAATACACAGAGATATCGCCAATCAAAATGTAGATCTGCAGAAAGGGGAGTCATAAGAGTGTTACAAAAGTGTGTCCCATTATCAGTAACAATACGCTGAGGTATACCAAAACGAGGAACAAGATCAGTTAACAGGAAGTGCGCCATCACCTCTGAAGACTCAGAGCGGTATGACTTAGCTTCGATCCACTGAGAAAAAGCGCATACTGCCACCAAGAGGTAACGATAACCAGAACAAGAAAACTGCATATCAGTAAAATTAGAATGCAATTCAAGAAAAGGGTCGGAAGGCTTAGGTATGTGGCTAGAAGGAATTATAGGTCCCCTATGGGGAACTGAAGTAGTACAAACAGCACAAGATTGAACAACAGAATGACAGCGTTGCTTAAGGTTTGGGGCCCATAGAAAAGTAGATAATAAGTCATACACCTGAGCAGAGCGATGGGAATAATAGTGGCATTCATGCAAAAGAAGTAATAAAGAGTCAGGTGGACAACAGGGAAGATCATTAGGACCAAACCAGCCTAAAGGTGCAAGTAGCTTCCAGAAGGCTCCACTGAGCCTTTTCTTCGGTAGAAGCAAAACGTTGTAGATCCTGTATAGAAGGAAAAGAGAACAAAGGGGAAGGCATCGAACAAGTAGAAACAAAAATAGTGGAGGAGGAAATCGAAGCATAAGAAACAATATCTTTAGCAGCAACTTCAGCCAAAGCATTGCCTTTGGCTATGCAAGTAGTAGGAGCAGTGCCAACAAATAGCAGTGGGCTGCCCAGAGTCAGAGCAAGTAATTAAAGATTCAAGGATCAAGGACCAAATATGAAAAGCTTGTATAGGGGAACCAGAAGAAGAAACAAAACCACGCTGGTTCCACTTCTGCAAATGCTCATGAATAGAAGAAACAACATAATGAGAATCAGAATTAACAGTGAGAGATTCATCGAGAGGAGCAGTCAACAAAGTAGCAGCCACGGCGGCAAGTTCCGCTTGCTGGACAGAATAGCCATGATATAGAAGATATTGATGACAAGCAAGCAACTGTTCAGTTTGAGTAAATTGAAGGAAAGCAAAACCAACAGTGGAATCCAACAAACAAGCATCAGTAAACCAAAAGGTCCAGTGGTGAGGGAGGGGTCAGAGGATAATATACGATTAAAAGGAAGGGGAAGGGTTGGATTCCACAAAGATGTGTGGGGCGTGAAGGAAAATCCAAACGGTCCAGAGGAAAAGAGAAAGGATCAGATTTACGGATGGGAACAAGGTTTACAGCAGAATTCAAAAGAGTTGCTACACAAGAACCTAAACAAGTGAAAGAACCAGAAAAATAAGCCACTGGGTTAAAGAAAGGGAGTTGAGCAGCAGCCGCAGCCCAACCACTGGCTCCATGATGCACATAAAGGTGTACAGGCTGAGACAGATCAACAAAAGGCAAAAAGGGAGAATCCACAAGAAGAGTTGAGAGATCAGTGATTATCTGTAGATCAGAGTCATAAGTACATAAGTAATGCCACACTGGGAAAAGACCAGCATCCTATCCACGACAGCGGCTAATCCAGGCCAAGGGCACCTGGCAAGCTTCCCAAACGTACAAACATTCTATACATGTTATTCCTGGAATTGTGGACTTTTCCCAAGTTCATTTAGTAGTGGTTTATGGACTTGTCCTTTAGGAAACCATCTAACCCCTTTTTAAACTCTGCTAAGCTAACCGCCTTCACCACGTTCTCCGGCAATGAATTCCAGAGTTTAATTATGCGTTGGGTGAAGAAACATTTTCTCCGATTTGTCTTAAATTTACTACACTGTAGTTTCATCGCATGCCCCCTAGTCCTAGTATTTTTGGAAAGCGTGAACAGACGCTTCACATCCACCTGTTCACTCATTATTTTATATACCTCTATCATGTCAGTAAGAGACAATAAAGCTGAACTAGGAGGAGATCCACATAAATGTCTGTGTAGAGGTAGAGTATATGTAGAAAAAGCAGGAATCCATAATCTACAAAAAATTAGAGTCCCAATAAGCCTCGCATCTGCCGAACAATAGTTGGATAGCTTAATTGAGACAGAGAGTCTCCTGAAATGAACAAGTTAAAGTTTTACCTTGCAATCCAATGTCAAAACGCAGAAAGGAAGCTTTATGTTGGCAAATTTAGGCCTTCTTAAGGTTGACCTTATAACCACAGTCCTGTAGCAACTTGCGAGTACAATACATACAGGAGTCGTCAGTTGGAGCAGAGAGAAGCAACTCATCAGCATAAGAGAGAAGAGTGACATCATCCAGCAATGAAGAAGTAAATGCCGCCAAATCAAGAGAAAGCCCTGGAAAACACAGAAGGACTGTCAGCATACTCTTGCAACAACGGTGTCCATTGATAAGTTTGGCCCTCATACTGAAATACTGTAAGAGGTCTAATCTGTGGATGTAAAGGGACACAAAAAAATGCATTAGATAAATCCAAGACAGTGTGAAAAGATCCCAGAGACGCAGATTGTAAAATAGTAGCAGGAGTTTCAACTTAGGAAACTCATTATCCACTAATTCATTAAGCCCTCGCAGATCGTTAACAATATGCCACTGAGCCTCCCCCTTAGGGACTGGATACAATGGGGTATTAAAAGAAGAATCACTTAATTCAATAATACCATATACCAATAGATTTTAGATTTCTGGATAAATACCTTCAAGAGTTGCCCTACTGAGAGGGTATTTGAGACTTCCTGGGTCCCATGCCCTCAAGTTTAGTCTTTAAAGTAATTGACGCAACTGATCTCATTTTTCCATATGTGTTATCGGGTGTGGCCCATATGGCATCATGATTAGGTAAAGGATAACTGTCAGGTTCTGTAGCGGCCACCCTTCTAGCCTCCTACAATAACAATTGAAAAACGGGAGATGCAGATTCAGGAAAAGGAGCAAAAGAAACTGAAAATTGAAAAACAGTTAAGAAGTCCCTACCAAGTAGATTAACGGGATAATGGGACGCATATAGAAGTTGGGCAACTGTGGCCTCACTTTCTCATTGTATAATGCAAGGCTCTGTAAGATTTATATTTTGATCAAGACCTGCAAAGCCTACAGTTGGTATAGAAACAGAAGACGGAGTCACGCCCTGGGGTAGACAGGTAACCACAGAGCAAGTGGCACCAGAATCAACAAGAAAAGGCATTTGCACCCCATTCACAGTAAGAGTAACAAAAGGCTCCTCCATACGTGCACAAACCTGCATCGCAGCAATAAGTGAGGATGCACCATTATTTTGAAAGGTGTGCAAATGCTCTTCTGGGTCCCAATATATAGGACCACCAGCCCTCCCTCTTGGAGGAGGGCGAGGTCAGAGAGCATTTTGTCTGTATTCAAAAGCATAATGCCCTCGCATACCACAATTCCAACATTCCGCTCCCCCTCTGATTTGGACTGTCCATTCCATGTTCATGACCCCCTGTATTCATGGGTGCCCTGGCAAAACCTCTCCATCTTCGTGGTCCTGACTGCCAGTTTATCTGTGCCCCCTGAAAACATATTCCTATTAAAGCCTTATACATAATCTCGCTTATCCTCTGAATTTTCACTCTGCTCCCAATCAGAATCTGGATCTGACATCCACTCTTTTACCTTCTTAGTAACTACCCTTTTCTTTTTCGACTTCTCACTGTCCTTTTTCTGCCCCTGTAGCTGGAGATTATGTAGCTTACTCTGCATTCGCGCAAGATTTTTTTCTGGCCTCTCTAACTCTGACTTATGCTGCTGACAAAAATGTACAATATGTGCATATGCCTCTGTCCAAGACTTGTCTTCAAAGGCTTCAATATTCTTGTTCCTTTTTTACAGGCTGTGGCAATGCCCTTTTAGTGATTGTAAGAATAACGGAAGCATTCCTGGTGCATCAAAAGGTTGCTCCGTCTGCCTCCACCACTCCTGAAAGTTTGTCAAAAATGTGTGTATGGACGCCATATTGGGGTCCCAGGTCTTGTGCATGAGGATAGAGAAATCTCTTTGTGTCGGAAACATAGCCCTCAATGCTTGCCACACCCGCTGCCTGTATGCACCAAAACCAACCCCATCATGGGAAGTTGTGGTAAGGGTAACAGAACTCAACCTTGCTCCCTTCAAAACTGCATCCACATCAACACCTGGTAATTTCAATAGTAATGCTTTAATATCCCCAATACTCAATTCATGTCCCATAGCATTTCGTTCAAATGCTGCAATCCACTGATACGCCCCCTTCTCAATAGGCATAAGTGAAGAAATCAGTGTAGTAAAATCCAGAAAAGTCCACAGCACATATTTCTTAGGTGGTCTACTCTGCCCAGGCTGCCGTTTACCAAATATCAGTGGAAAATGCTCATTAAGTCTCTTTTCAAACTTATCCCACGTGAGTAAACCTTCCTGCACATACTTCATGTCCCATGTAGGGTCTCCTACTCCCCCACGAATACATAGTTGTGCATTATTTATATGCACTATTTAGAAAGACCCCTCTCGAGGTTAGGGAGTAGAAATTTGGGATTTGCGAGAACTTTGAAATTAGGTTTCTCCTCTTTGAAAAATACTCATTTTAAAACTATTACCGAGAAATCTTTTCCTTTGCTGAGGCAAGACTATGGAACACGTTGCCAGCAGAGTTAAGACATATACCTTCTTCTTTTTCCTGATTGGAGGAGTAGCCTAGTGGTTAGTGCAGTGGACTTTGATCCTGGGGAACTGAGTTCAATTCCCACTGCAGCTCCTTGTGACTCTGGGCAAGTCACTTAACCCTCCATTGCCCCTGGTACAAAATAAGTACCTGAATATATGTAAACCGTAGTTGCAAAAACCTCAGAAAGGCGGTATATCAAGTCCCATTTCCCTTTAAGAGAGTCCTAAAGACTTATTTGTTTGATCAGTAGTTGGAACTCTGTTAGCTGCTATTTGCTTATTTTAAATTGATTTTTTTAATTGTTAATTTTTGAGATGTTACTTCTCTCTTTGTAGAGTTCTTCTTGATATGTAAACCGCTGTGAATCCTTTTTGGAAAACTGGCGGTATATAAGACTCCAATAGAATAGATATGTTAAGCCGGAACACAGTACTGTATTAGTTTTGGTCAAGAATTACATCACGTGGATTTATTCAAAGAGATCAGTTTTTTGGACTTCTCTCATATTTACATTCTCACCAGTTAGTGTGTTTTGGCTTTTCAGGGCAGAAGAGTGCCCAGGAAAGCTGACAGATTTTGCAATACCTGAGTCATATAAAGTGGCGATGTATCATTCAGAGCGCTATGAATGAGGATCAATTGATGACATGTCACTGAATTGAAGTCAGATTGTTTCATAGTTCTTGCAACTCAGTTTTCATTCATTTATTTACTTTTTTGGACTTGTTTTGCCTTTCTTTGAATTGCAAACAATTGCCCAAACATAAATAATTAGAAGAAGAGCACTATGGACAAAAGGCAGAGGAGGCAAGGGCACAAAGGGACTGTGGAATGAATACATACTGCCTTTTACTAAGGAGATGATAATAAAAGTTAACAAGGCCAGTGCACCTAATGGGGTGCATCCCAAAATGCTTCTTTTTTTTTTTTCAACTTATCCTTTGAATCAGAAGAAGCTCCAGGAGACTGGAGAAGAATAAATGTAATACCATTTAGAAGAGTAGAATCAACTAGGAGTGGTCAAGGTAATGAAAGCATTATTAAATGATAGAATAGTGCAGTGCTATAAAACCAGTGGATTGAAGGATCATAGACAAGTATGTTTTGCCAAGCAGACATGACGACTTTGATGAATTGACCAGATTAGAAGAGCAGTGAAGTGCAGCAGATGTGGCATATCTGGATTTCAGTTAATCCTTTGATACTTTTTTTGAAAAGATTGAGGAGCAAGAGGGAAGATTGATTAGTGGGGTGTCAAAAATATCTATGCTGATAGTTAACTACAACTGAATTTTTCACTCAGCAGCTCTTTGAAAATCTTCCTCAAAACTTTTGTGAAAGCAAATAATAGAATTAGCTCTCTGCAGGTCTTATTGTTCATGCACCATTTTGGAGGCCCTTCTTTGAATTACCTCAACATGTTAAATGTTCTATTGTAGGTGTGATACCTGCAACTGAGTCTTCAATTAATAAAACCTAATCCATAAACTTGTCCTTGTTTCTTAGGCTCCTGGTAATCTTCCCACTGTCTGTTATTTCCTTTGTATCTCTTGTGGGAATTTAGCGTTCTTCCACCCTAGTGGATTTTCTGTTATACCTGCAACTTATTCGTAATCTCAGTTGCAGTTGTCACATCTACAATAGGACATTGACCATGTCAAGGCAATTCAAAGAAGGCCCTCTAAAATGGTACATGAGCAGTAAACCATACATACAGAGTTTTGAAGGAACTAAACATGTTCTTTCTAAAATGAGGAATACAAAGAGAGATGTGGTACTGTATAAATATTCAGATAGCTAGTAGGCTGTCATGAATTACCAGAAGGAAGCATTTTTGCTTAGAAAGATTAAATCAAGGATAGGGGGTTGTCATTAGACACTGAAGGGAAAGAAGCTACAAAGAATGTATGTTTTTTTTTTAATGGGATGGTGTTGAACACCTGAATCAGGCTTCCAACAGAGATTATAGGAGCCAAAACAGTGACATAATTCAGGCATGCTTAGGACAAATACAGAGGAACCTTTGAGCCAAAGGCAGGGAGAAGACCTATTCAGCATGCTGGGCATGTACAAATGGATAGACTGAGTGGACCAAGTGTTCCTTTTCTTCTGACATATTCTTTTTCTATAATTTGAAGAGTAAATTGTTTTTTTTTAACTATACTAATTATGATGCTGTGATTGTATCATTTTTAAAGGAAGTAGAAACTCGAAACAAGGACTTAGAAGTTCAGCTTGCTGATTTGGAGCAACGTCTGAAGAAAAGTCAGAACGAACAAGAAGCTTTTCGCAATAACTTGAAGACGCTTTTAGAAATTCTTGATGGAAAAATTTTTGAACTAACTGAATTGCGAGATAATTTGGCCAAGTTACTAGAAAACAGCTAAAGAAAATAGATTTCAGTGCCAATCTTCTGAAAGATACACTGCCCTTTCATAGAACTATGTTGGGCTCTGCATCAAAGTTGCACAAAATTAGAAACATCCTCGTCAAGGAGGACCTCTTTGCAAATTTAAGTAGTGCATTTTAGAGTAAATTTTAGATCCAGTTTTGTAGCTTACTGACAAAAAATATGATGAAACTTGAATTACAAATTACCTCCTTATGTATTATTGGCCATAGTTAACTTGAAAGATTTTAACAGTAATTTGATGCAATCCTTTTCTGATTATCTGCAAAGTGAAGACATACGAGCAATGTTTGGGTCATAGCTCCTTTTTTGTGTTAAGAACACAAAATGTATTTTTATCCACTTTTTCATTAATTTAAAATATTTTATTGTGTTTTTTGTGAGAACTTAGTGAAGACAGCCCTGTGTCTTTTGTTGTAATTTTAACTCTTTTCTCAGGATATTTTGCACTGTCACGAAATGGCGCCATTACCAATTTATTCTTGCGTGAAAGAAAAACGCATCTTTAATTGATACATAGTTAATCTTATTGCTTGTATAGAGTTCTTCCTTTTTTATACTGGAAGATATTTCTGTATGAAGTTTATTCAGATGTTCTATAATATTGTCCAGTGTATGGTTTTTGTTTCCATATTAATTCCATTTATTTACACTAAGATACTGGCTCATTTTATTATAAATTTTGAAGCAAACCAATGAAGGCAGCTGAGTCTCTCAGAGAAATTGCTTGTTAATTTATGCTAAATTTGTTGTACACAGATACTAAAGCAACTCATTTATTATCTGGTTTTGTTAATTTAAATGTGTACAGGTATGTTTTGAAAAATAATAATGTTTTCTAAACATTACTGAATGATCAGTGCATCTCAGTGTATGTAGTAAAGGACAGTAGGAACTTGATTTATTGTATCTAGTATTAATACTATACCAATTTTGAAAAGAAATTACAATTGGCATTGAGTTTAACAAAACAAGGACTGTTTCTAATAGTTATGTGAACAAAACAAACTGAAGTTTAGATAAATTTATTCTGAATGGGTCTTACCTTTTGTCAAAACCACTCCAGGCAATATTCAGAACTGTTAACTTAAGTGTTTAAAAAATCAGTTGTGAATTCAATGGGTTATTATCCTAATGAACAAGGTTTTCAAGTTTTTTTGATGTAATTTTAACAGACTTTTGGCATTCATTTGTTTATATAATATATTTATTTTAAGAAAAATCTTTGAAAGGTAAGCCAAGTGTGATATGTGTGCTTACTGTGTGGTAATTTTGACAAGCGTATATATTTTTGCCAAAAAATGCTTGTATAGGTAAGGGTTTTTTTGTTTTGTTTTTTCTTAATCGAGGTTCAAGCTGGAGAGTCAGTCTCACTATATGCAGTTGATCTGTTTCATCCTATATTAATAGAAATATAAAACTCAATGATGGTTAGTCATACAAGAATTCCCTTTTACACATACTGATAGGATTCATCTGGCTTTGTGTGTGTGGCATGGATATCAAAGTTCTTGATGCTTCTGGGTGGCATAGGTAAAGTCAGCTGATGTCTGCTCAGAAGTCTGTCTTCTGTCTGGCCAACAGCAGCCTTTCCTTTTCCTCATAATAGGGTTGAATCTGGGTTCTCCTCAGGCTCATAAGGAGAGAAGACCACAGTGCTGAAAGTTAGAATGGCTATAGTCAGAGGCAAGAAAAATTAAACATTTGGCATGGGTGTCAAAGTTCTTGATGCTTCTATCATACTACGGGGAAGGGACAGAGCACTGATTCTGGCAGGAACCAAAATAATAAACACGTAATAAACAGTTGATTCTGACGAGCGGATCTTAATGTTCTATTTGGACAGTATGGAAGCAAAGCTAAAAGACCCCCTTTAATTTCCTGAGGAGTTGTTCATGAGGTACTTTGTTCAGAAGGAATGGATCCTCAGGAGCTTAACCGAGATTGGATAGCAGAGCCGGTAGTGGGAGGCGGGGCTGGAGGTTGGGAGGCGGGGATAGTGCTGGGCAGACTTATACAGTCTGTGCCTGAGCCGGTGGTGGGAGGCAGGACTGGAGGTTGGGAGGCAGGGATAGTGCTGGGCAGACTTACACGGTCTGTGCCAGAGCCGGTGGTTGGGAGGCGGGGCTGGTGGTTGGGAGGCGGGGATAGTGCTGGGCAGACTTATACGGTCTGTGCCAGAGCCGGTGGTGGGAGGTGGGACTGGAGGTTGGGAGGCGGGGATAGTGCTGGGCAGACTTATACGGTCTGTGCCAGAGCCGGTGGTTGAGAGGTGGGGCTGGTGGTTGGGAGGCGGGGATAGTGCTGGGCAGACTTATACGATCTGTGCCCTGAAGAGCACAGGTACAAATCAAAGTAGGGTATACACAAAAAGTAGCACACATGAGTTGTCTTGTTGGGCAGACTGGATGGACCGTGCAGGTCTTTTTTCTGCCGTCATCTACTATGTTACTATGTCAAATGCTTTCTGAAAATCCTTAGTCCTAACTCCCAGCCCTGGAAATCCACTAATAGGTCAGTTTTTCAAAATACTCCTAATGAGGCTGAATGAAAGAGAGTTGCATACATTGGAGGTAGTAGTCATGCAAATCTCACTCATGGATATTCATTACAGATATCCTGAAAACCTGACCTGTTGGCAGCTCTCAAAGACTGGGAGTTTAAAAAATAAATAAATAAAACACCACTTTACTTCCCCAGAATTGATCACTGCTGGTTTAGATGGACAACCAAATTGTGGTGTTTATATCATCAATCACAAACATGGGAATCCTTCACCTGTGCTGGAAAACATTAAGGATATTGGATATTATCATTACCAACCTCTTTCCCATCCAAGCTGCTTATCTTCCTGGCATTCAGAATTGATAACCAACAGGGTCAGCCGAGTTTTTTAGCCACATAAGTGCTTCTTTCACGTGCACGAGGGACAATCTGCACAGCTTGGGTGACCCCTCAAGTAGACTTTTGCTCTACCACCGAAATGGAAAAACTAGCTCCCCCCCCCCTTTTTTTTTTACACTCAAAATGCCCATCCTCTTATTGACTGCCAGCGGATGCCCTAGTGCTACCTCAATCTGGGATTATTTTTTATACTTATCCTCCCATTCCACTCAGAGAAAAGACTCTGCACAAGTTCCAACATAGATCTAGCACTTACTGGCCTCGTCAGAACTAGTATCCTCTGCTAAAAAAATTGTTACCTCTGTGTGTGTTCCAAATGTCACTGATCACTCAGAATGGGACTTCAGACACCTGCTCAGGACACCTTTAGTTGCTGGGGAAAAAAATTCACCAGACACCCATGCCTTCAAGTAGAAGAGGTATTCAGTTTGCTGTTTCATGAATGGACACGTCCATTTTATCTTCCTGATGTCATATTGTACTGTTGGTACCATCTCTATTGTCTAGGACATCAAACATCCCCCAACAGAATACATCTCAGTGTGAGACAGCAACATCATCCCCCCTGCTGGGCCTGCTGCTGCTGCCACTGACCTACATCATCCTGGGTTCAAAACTGCATGGGCCTTTAAGCACAGGCTTGTGCTCAAGTACTGCTATGCCTCACCTCTTCTAACAGAAAGTCTGTGTCAGGTGGGGGGAGGGAGGGAAATGGCAGCGCTTGAGCACAGGCCTATGCTTAAAGGATCCATGGAGTGCTTGGTTCCCTTGCAGCTTTGGGCCCTGGGAGGAAGTGTGATGGTGGTGGTAGGTATGGCAGAGGGAGGAGAAAGGGGTGAGTTGCTGGCCACCTGGGGACAGGATTAGGGAGAGGAAGGGGGAAATGCAGGACTACAGTGGGCAGGGGTTGAGTCATGCAATGACCACTGGTAAACCAACATGCTCCACCCTGGAATGGAGGGTGAACAACTTAAGGTTCACCTAGGGTGTCCGATACCCTTGGGCCAGCCCTGTGTTGCTATAATTTCTTGTTTCTTGAAGAAGCTTCTTCATGTCTGACCAGCATTAAAAACCTTTCTGTTTTATGGGATTTGATGTAGCCACCATTCTTCACTCAGACATGTTATCTGGGAGGTTCTCTTTCTAATAGCAGTTACCTGAGCTAGAAAAATAAGTGAAGTCTTAATTACTTATTGACCATATATTCAGTTTTATTATAACAATATAGTTCTTTGAACTCATCCCAAGTTTTGACCTAAAGTAGTAACACCTTTCCATGTTAATGAGGAAATAGTACTCTGTACATCTATTCAAAAACTTGGTTATGAATCCACACAAGAAGTCTCTCCATACTCTGAATCACAAGCAGGTTTTCACTTACTTCCTCAAAAGAACTAAATCCACCAGAACATCTATGAAGCTTTTTGTCTCCTTTGATCCCAATAGCAGTGGCGTAGCCACAGGTAGGCCTGGGTGGGCCGGGGCCCACCCACTAAGGGCTCAGGCCCATCCAACAGTAGCATATGGTAATGAAAATGCTGCTCTCCACAATACTGGCACCTTTGCATGCTCAGTTTTCAGTGCATGCCTGCTTCACTGGATTCTGTCTGCAAAGCAGCAACTTGGTCCTTACATCATACCTTTTATTTCTTTACTGTTTGCACTAGTGCATGATTAGAGTCAAGTTGTGTTTGTGTAACATTAGCAACTCTTGCATCGTCTTGACAATTGAGCTGCTCCTGATCAATTCTGAATGATGTTAGGAAGGCCAGGCTCATTTCCCTAGATCTCTTAACCATTCATTTCTTCTTCACAGATTGGGTGATCTTTGTATCCGCAGAACAGCACTCGCTTGGTTTCAGTCTTATCTTTCAACCCATTCTTTCCTAATACACTGCACCACTGGTTCATCATCACCTAAGCCACTTCTCTCTGTTGTCTCCCAAGGCTTTATCTTAGGTCCCATTCTTTTTAATATCTATCTTGCCCCACTTGCACTGTTGATTCAGTCACTGGGCTTTTCTGTTTTCATCTATGCTGATGCTATTCAGATTCTGACACCCCTAGACTCTTACTTTTCTCACAGTATATCTTCCATTTCATCACATTTGGATAAAACTGCTGACTAGTTAGCAGCAAACCAGAAGAAACCCAACCCGTCTAAATCCAAAGCTGTGGTGCTTTTCCCACACCCTTCTGATTTACCTATTCAGATGTCATGGCACCAATTCTCCTCTTAAAGATTCAGTGAAGATCCTTGGTATCACTATAGATAATATGCTCACTTTTCATAAACAAGTTTCAAACATGATTAGTAGAAGTTTCTATACCCTATGACAGATTTGCTTTCTCTGGCAGCTGTTAACTCTCCCTTCCCTTAGCGTACTTATCCCTGCTCTTATAATCACCAAGCTTGATTATTTTAATTCTTTATACTCTGGCCTTCCACTCAAGCAGATTAGGAGAATGCAATTTATGCAAAATACAACAATTAAGCTTTTATTTGCTAAAAAATTATATGACTATGCCACCCTGTTCTTTTTGGTAGAATAAGTGGCTCCCAGTGACCTATCATCTTCCTTTAAGTATCTAACATTGTTAATCAAGTTTTTCATTTAGATCTACCATCCTTTCTAGCAAATCCCTTAATTCCCTGCACACCACTTCATTCATGTAATCAGGGTCTTCTAGTTGTACTTTCTCACTGTCAAATTTGGCTAGACCACATTAGAAACACTTCAGTGTTGCTGGTTCTAAGCTTTGGAGTGAGCTTCCCTTGGCTATCAGAGCTGAGCCATCCTTTCCAAAATGTTTAAGGGTGCCCTCAATACATTTGTATTCACTTTTCTATCAACTGACTAGGGTTTATCCTGCAGTCAGTATATGCAGCTCTGTACCCTCGTGTTTCCAATTCCTTTTTCCCCCCCCCTAGGAATCAATGCTGTAGTACTACTACTACTACTACTATTATTATTATTATTTGTAGCATTTATACCCCGCTCTTTCCCACTCGATAGCAGGCTCAGTGCGGCTTACAATAAATGGGAATAAGGTGTATCAGAGATAATATAAGATATGGATACATAATTTTACAGAGATACAAATTGTATAGAGAATGAGAAGATGAAGGAATATGGGGGCAGGATAAGGTATGGTTAATGCTAGTGGTTTGGTTTAGAGATGTGGTTTAGGTAATTAGATTTAGTTGGGTCGTTCGATTAGGCTCGTTTGAAGAGGTATGTTTTCAGCACCTTTCGGAAGGGTAGAAGTTCGTTGGTTGTTCTAATGAGTCTTGGTATGGCATTCCAGAGTTGACTTCCCTGTCTGTCATTTTGTTTTAATTTTGTCCTTTTTATGTGGTTGTCTTTGTTTTTCCTACCTCTCAGATTTGATTACCTTTTTGTAAACCACTTAGACATTTCTTTTACACTGATTTGCAGTATATCAAATACACTTGAATTTGACAGCTTATAGAAGGTGAGCATTCCTTAGCTTCCACCATTGTGCCCACCCACTCCTTGATGTAGAAAGTATTGTTGGTTACCTATAAGTGTTTTCTGTAGACAACAAGATAGATTTAGGTACACAGCCCCTTCCATCTCTGTGTTGTATTACTTTTCAAGCTATGGGATTAACTGCCTTGTACAGGAAGGGCTGTGCTTACTCAAAACTTTAGGTGGGAAAGCTGTTCTGTCTGGGCAATGTATAATAATGTCATCCAGTTATGTCCGATAACATCTGTTAAGGTAAGCATAGGAAGTGGAATGGGATGGGCCATGGCCTGATCAACACTTTGCCCAACATACCATCAGCAATTAGAGATTAGGAAAGGGCTGAAGACTGATTTGTTTAGCCCCTCCACATAAGGTGTTTCACAGCGCCTGAATGTAACAAGGCACTCTCTCTCTATAAATACAAATTTCCTTGTAAAAGGTGTCATACCCTTATACTTTTTTTTACATTGTGCTATCTAAAAAATGTGATAAGTGTTTGTTTCACCGATCTACACAACATCATCTGTACTTTCAACATGACAGAACAATTATGATGTATTTAAAAAGTAGTTGAGTAAGAAACCATATAGTCTTTATTTTGTCTTCCCTCTCCTTGATGCGATACTTGGTAGAAGCCCCTTTTGCAGCAGTAACATTCATGAACCATTTATGAGAAGTGTCTACCAACATTGCATAGCAGGATGATGCAGTTTTTGTACATTCTTTGTAGAATATCTCAAGCTCTTTCAAATGGGTTGAGGATCTTGGTGGGCAGGGCCGGTCTTAGCAAGTGCGGGGCCCTGTGCAGACCAATTTGGTGGGGCCCCATCCTAGCCCCGCCCCCACCCTAGCTCCACCCCATTGAAAAGATTATGGAGCTGACAGCGGGCTCAGCTGGAGGGGGGGTGGTGGGCACCGGTGGCGGGAGCAGAGCGATCATGATGATGCGGTCCGGAGCGAGTGCGGGATCATGATAATGCGGTCTGAGCAAGCAGGGCTCGGAGAGGCAGAGTTGAGGTGCACCGCACGGGGCCCTATGCGGCCGCCTTGGTCGCCTCTGCCTAAGACCGGCCCTGTTGGTGGGGGAGGGCAGGTAGCCTGCTTTTGTTTGGAACCTTACAACAGTGGGCCCTGAAGTTGAGTGTTTAGACATCACTCCTACACCATGATCATGACCATAATCCCCACCTCCAGTTCTATGCTTTCTGCCTTTGTAGCAGCCATAGCTCTGGCCAGGAAGTAGAAATTCTAACCTGGGAATTGAACCAGGGCCCTTCTGCATTGTAGTGTGCAGCACTTACAATTTGAGGGCCATTAGGAATTGATACTGTTAGCTTCCAGGGCAAAAGAAGTTATAATCATTGCTCAGTGGTGACATGTAGTGGTCATATTCAAGGTCTATTATGACATGGCTTTAGAGGAAGTCCTTGTGTATGGCCTGTGGCTAAAGGACTGTTACTGGGTTGAAATTCCATTTAGAAAAGGGAAAAGGACGGTGATAGGAGTGTACTACCGTCCGCCTCACCAGGATGAGCAGGTAGACGCAGAAATGATAAAAGAAATCAGAGACTCAAACAAAATGGGCAATGTGATAATAATGGGTGACTTCAATTATCCAAATATAGACTGGGTAAATGTAACATCGGGACACGCTAGAGAGGTACAGTTCTTTGATGAAATCAAGGACAGCTTTATGGAGCAGCTGGTGCAGGAGCCGACGAGAGAAGGAAAAATTCTAGACTTGATCATTAGTGGAGCGCATGATCTGGTGAGGGACGTTATGGTACTGGGGCCACTTGATAACAGTGATCATAATATGATCAGTTTTAATATCAACCTTGAAATAACTATACACAGGAAGTCAAATACGTTAGCGTTTAACTTTAAAAAAGGAGACTATGATAAAATGAGAAGAATGGTGGAAATAAATTTAGGGGGGCAACTGAGAGGGTAAAAACCGTACAACAGGCATGGACGTTGTTCAAAAATACCATCCTGGAGGCCCAGGCCAAACATATTCCACTAATTAGAAAAGAAAGACAGAACTCCAAAAGACAGCCAGCCTGGTTGAAAAGTGAGGAGAAAGAAGCTATTAGGGCTAAAAGAAATGCCTTCAGAAAATGGAAGAAGGAACCGTCTGAAAATAACAAGAAGCAGCATGAGTGTCAAAGCAAATGCAAGGCGCAGATAAAGAAGGCCAAGAGAGATTACGAAAAAAGATAGCATTAGAGGCAAAAAACATAGTAAAAAATTTTTGCGGTATATTAAAAGCAGGAAGCCGGCAAAAGAATCAGTTGGGCCGCTGGATGGCCGAGGGGTAAAAGGGGAGATCAAGGAAGACAAAGACGTAGCGGAGAGATTGAATGAATTCTTTGCTTTGGTCTTCACCAAGGAAGATTTGGGTGGGATACCGGTGTCAGAAATGATATTTCAAGCGGACGAGTCAGAGAAACTTACTGACTTCACGGTAAACCTGGAGGAGCAGGTTTACCGTGCTCCTCCAGGGGCAGTTCAGCAAACTGAAGAGTAGCAAATCTTCTGGACCGGATTGTATTCATCCTAGAGTACTGATAGAACTGAAAAATGAGCTTGCGGAGCTACTGCTAGTGATATGCAATTTATCCTTAAAATTGAGCGTGGTACCGGAAGATTGGAGGGTGGCCAATGTAACGCCGATTTTTAAAAAAGGTTCCAGGGGAGATCCGGGAAATTATAGACCGGTGAGTCTGATGTCTGTGCCGGGGAAAATGGTAGAGGCTATTATTAAAAACAAAATTACAGAGCACATCCAAGGACATGGATTACTGAGACCGAGTCAGCACGGCTTTTGTGTGGGGAAATCTTGCCTGACCAATTTACTTCAATTCTTTGAAGGAGTAAACAAACATGTGGACAAAGGGGAGCCGGTTGATATTGTATATCTGGATTTTCAAAAGGCGTTTGACAAGATACCTCATGAAAGGCTACAGAGGAAATTGGAGGGTCATGGGATAGGAGGAAAAGTCCTATTGTGGATTAAAAACTGGTTGAAGGATAGGAAACAGAGAGTGGGGTTAAATGGGCAGTATTCACAATGGAGAAGGGTAGTTAGTGGGGTTCCTCAGGGGGTCTGTGCTAGTACCGCTGCTTTTTAATATATTTATAAATGATTTAGAGATGGGAGTAACTAGTGAGGTAATTAAATTTGCTGATGACACAAAGTTATTCAAAGTCGTTAACTTGCGACAGGATTGTGAAAAATTACAGAAGGACCTTACGAGGCTGGGAGACTGGGCGGATAGATGGCAGATGACATTTAATGTGAGCAAGTGCAAGGTGATGTATGTGGGAAAAAAGAACCCGAATTATAGCTACGTCATGCAAGGTTCCACGTTAGGAGTTACAGACCAAGAAAGGGATCTGGGTGTCGTCGTCAATAATACACTGAAACCTTCTGCTCAGTGTGCTGCTGCGGCTAGGAAAGCGAATAGAATGTTGGGTATTAGGAAAGGTATGGAAAACAGGTGTGAGGATGTTATAATGCCATTATATCGCTCCATGGTGCGACCGCACCTTGAGTATTGTGTTCAATTCTGGTCGCCACATCTCAAGAAAGATATAGTGGAATTGGAAAAGGTGCAGCGAAGGGCGACTAAAATGATAGCGGGGATGGGACGACTTCCCTATGAAGAAAGACTAAGGAGGCTAGGGCTTTTCAGCTTGGAGAAGAGACGGCTGAGGGGAGACATGATAGAGGTATATAAAATAATGAGTGGAGTGGAACAGGTGGATGTGAAACGTCTGTTCACGCTTTCCAAAAATACTAGGACTAGGGGGCATGCAATGAAACTACAGTGTAGTAAATTTAAAACAAATTGGAGAAAATGTTTCTTCACCCAAAGCGTAATTAAACTCTGGCATTCGTTGCCGGAGAACGTGGTGACGGCGGTTAGACAGTTTTCTAAAGGACAAGTCCATAAACCGCTACTAAATGGACTTGGGAAAAATCCACAATTCCAGGAATAACATGTATAGAATGTTTGTACGTTTGGGAAGCTTGCCAGGTGCCCTTGGCCTGGATTGGCCGCTGTCGTGGACAGGATGCTGGGCTCGATGGACCCTTGGTCTTTTCCCAATGTGGCATTACTTATGTATTGCAATGACCAGACTAGGTACAGTGGAAGACATGAGAAAAGATCTAGAGGTAGACTGGGCATGAATGACAAGGACAGAATAGGGTTGATGAGGGGGATGAGAAGAAGAGGTAAATGAGACTGGATAGGGTATGAATACAGAGGGTGAAAATAGGGAATTAGAAGGTGGCTGAAAGATGAGAATGATTAAAACCCTTTAGTGGCCAATGTTCCCGTAATAAGCCGTATGGGAAGAGATTGATGGGAACATTGGACACTAAAGGGTTAAACAGAAGGACTAGAGAAGTAAGAATATGAAGTAGAAAGACAGGGTTGGAGTGGGAGGGAAGAGAAATAAAATCTAGCTAAAAGTAGATAAAAAGGCAGATAGACATGGAAGAAAAAAGATGAAACAGAAGGATCAATGTCAGAGAGATGAAGGGGAAAAGACAGGGAATGAAGAAACAGAATTGGGAATGAATTCCTGGAGGGAAAAAATACCTAAGCAAAAACAAACAGGAAGTGCTAAAGACAGACTAGGTCTAACCACTTTTGGAAAAATAAAATAAGACAAAGGTACAAAATATTTATTTTCAAATACTTAGAGAATGAAAAATGTCCGCATTGAAAATGTGCTTTCTTCAGTCTGTTATCAGAGTTTGGAGTTTATTGGAGTTTCCATTTAATTTTTTGCTAATTTGTAGTTTCATTCTTTACTAGAGAGGTGTGGTAGCCGTGTTAGTCCACTAGGATTCTTTACTAGGAGATGGTCTGCATTTTCCATGTAGAACTGAGGTATAGGATTCTGTTAACATATAGGTTGTATACAGGAAGCTGTAGCAGTCCAGCTTGTCCCTCTTTTCTCAAATGGAGGTGTACCTCTGACTAAGAGGTAGGGCAGGTGAATTTTGAGCTCTTGCAGTGGGGCTTGGTAAGGCAAGCTTCTGCTTATTCATTTGAAGGGTTTTATGTTAACTTCACAGACTATCTGGTAGTAGAGAGAGGAGGAGGAGGAGAGCAGGAAAGCATAGACAGCAGAGTGGGTCAGACACAGGGACCACAGCCCAAGGGACTGACCAAAATTTCCGTTTTAGATTTGGTCTGAAACCAGACCAAAATTCATTTTTGGCCACTTTTCAGCCACACCAAAAAATATTGTTGCCTTTGTTGTTTTTTGGCTAAACCTGCTGATTCTTTATAGTGGTAGTTGAACCCCCCCCCCCCCCTTCCTCGACTGGAGGTAGCCTCCCTCTGACCAGGAGCAGCCCCCTTTCTTCCACCTATCCACAGCCCCCAGGCCTACTTTATAATCCCAGGTGGTCAAGATATATAGTCGGAGCACAAATGATCTCCATTTGCTCCTGCCCATGCTGGCTTGCAAAAGGTAGCAGCAGTCATTTTGTGATTGTAAGGTAGGGGTCATAGCAGCCATTTTGAGAGCAGAGCTGGGCCTACATTGCAGTTGCAAACTGGCTGCCGCGAGTGGTCAGCAGTGTTATTGATAGTGGAACCAGCATGGGCAGGAGTGAATGGAGATTGCTCCTGCCCTAACTTAACCTCTAGTCCACCAGGTAGGCCTGGGGGGGGGGGAGGGAGAGGCAGAGTTTTGATTTTGTTTATGGCCAAAACAAGTCAATGATTTTTGGACATAATTTAAGATTCGGCTGAATTTGTTAAAAAGGTTTCTGCCACAGTTTCAGTTTTGATCAAAAATAAATAGATGGGGGAAAAAGCTATTTCAGTTGGCCTCTACATAGCTGTTACCAAGTTTTACCCCAGCACATCATCTGAGGATAGGCAGGAGCAGAGCTTGTTTGTTTGGCCCTTCCAAGTTAAAAAATGTTCTGCTGGCCCTGAGGGCCAGGAAGGGGGAGGAGGAAAAAAGAGAGGAGGGGAATAGAGAGGATATGCCAGAGGGTGAGATAGTGAATGCCAGAAAGAATGGAGGGGAAAGAGTGTGCCAGGAAGGGGGAGAGATGGAGTGTGTGCAGGGCAAGGGGAAGGTGTGGGGAGTGAGAAGAAAAGAGATAAAGGAGGGAGAGGAAATGGGGAAAGCAAGAGGGAGGGGGAGGAAGGGGGAAAGGAAAGAAATGAGTGGGAAAGCCAAAAGTAGAGAAAAGGAAGGAAGAAGAGAGGGTGGAGGGAATTGTGGAAAAGTGGGAAGTAAGAATATGTGTGGGGATGTGATTTGGAGGAGGAAAGAAAGATAAGTGGAAGAAAGGAAAAGCTGAAAACAAAAGAAATGAACCTACCTAAAGAAAGATGATGAGGATGAGAAAATCTAAAAATGCTGAGAGAAAAATGGGTAACAAAAGAGAAAGCCAAGGGGACAGGAAATGTAGAAAAAGGAAACATGAAATAACATATTTTTAGGCATTGTATTTCTTTACTGTTGTCATCCTGCTGCAGCTACAACTGAGCAGGTGCTAAGGTTGAGGCGGGCGATGGCAGAGAGAATGATGAGTGATAAAGATTGTTTATTTGTGTGGAAAAGAGTGTCCATGTTGGGAAGCATGAGAAAAAGTTAATCAATCTCAGTGTCTTTGCTGCCCCCATTTCAAATTTCCCTCCTTCTTTAGGCTCCAGGTTCCATGACTCACCACCATCTGTTGTCCACCATAAAAACTCTTTGCCTGCCTGCTCACCCTCCTGGTCTTCATTTGAACTTCAGTCCTTGCTCTCTCTTTCCAAAACCCTTTCGGGTATGAAGAACACATACTGTCCGCTTGATCCTTCCTTGTGGCTGAAAACCACCAACCTTAATTTATTACTTAAAATTCTCTCTTGTCAACAATAGTCTTTCATCCGGTCAGGTCTTGCTTTTGTGAAAATCAGCTATAGTCAATCGTATTGTCAAGAAACGGTCTCTGGATCCCCAGGTTCTAGCACATTATTGCCCTGTGTCTAACTTATGCTTCCTCTCCAAAATCCTAGAAAAGATAGTTTATAAACAAGCTTGCTCTTTTTCGAGATGTTTCTTGCTCTTCATCCAAAACAATCAGGTTTCCGATCCTATTTCAGTACGGATTACAATTTTGCTACATGACATCCATTGCCATCTGGATAAACATAATGTTGTGGTCACCATCTCACTTCACCTTCCTGCAGCATTTGACCTTATCGACCACTCCCTACCTTTAGCTCACCTCATCTCTTTGGGTCTGACTGGTTCTGTTCTTTCCTGGTTTTCCTCCTTCCTAACAAATTATTCATATAAGTTTAGTACTCCCTCTCCAACATCGCTTCCTCGCCCGTTAGACTGTGGGGTCCCGCAAGGCTCTATTTTATCCCTCTCCTTTTCAATCTCTTTCTTAGCCCTTTAGCCACTGTCATTCAATCCACTGGTATCTCTTTCCACTTTATGCTGATGTCATTCTTTTAATCTATCCCACAAATCCTTATTCACCATCTGTTACCTCTCTTCAGGATTGTCTGACTAATATCACAGTGGCTGCTTGATCATAGCTTAGTTCTCAATAAAGAGTACACCGTAGCATGTTGGTTTGCCGGTGGCTTTTCCGCTCCCAAGATCCCTCTCAAATCTCTTTGGCAGTACTATTTATCCCGTGGACTCTTTTTGCTATTTGGGGGTCATTCTTGACTCCCAACTTTCCTTTGTCCCACAGATTTCCCATCTATGTAAAACTGGCTTTTATATCCTATGTCAAGTTCATTCGGTCAAAAGCTATTTTGATCACAACTCCTTCCACTCACTAATCCTTTCGTTGCTTGTTACTAGTTTGGATTATTGTAATATAATATATATGGGTTGCCTTCAATTTCAATTTAAGAAATTACAGTCCCTTTAAAGTAAAGCCATCAGATTACTCTGCCATGCTTGCAAATTTGACCGTCTCCCCTTTATTTGTTATGTATGTATTCACACTTGTATCCCACAATTATCTAAAAACAAGTTTTGGTTCAAAGTGGCTTACATTTAACAGTTGTTAGAGATTACACTGATTCAATTACATTTACAAGGTTGTATGATGCTGTGTTTTACAGTTGTAGGCAAAATAACTATTAGTGCGTATGGAATAGTCATTGGGTTTCTTGAGAAGACATGTCTTCTCAAGAAACCCAATGACTATTCCATATGCACTAATTTCTTAAATGAAAAGATGAGTTACAGTTAGAGGTTGTGTTGTATATTGTTGTTCCAGAATGATTAGTGCATATTTTACTCATAGAATTTCCTGAAGAGATAGGTCTTTTCTGAACTAGAGGTAGTTCATGATGCTTCTTATGACTATGGGAATTGTTCCACCATTTTGAGCCCAGGTAGCTAAATCCCGTCATGTAGATAGACCTGTATATTACGTTTTTGCAGTTGGGCAGGTGAAGTAGTACTAGGTAACCGCTGGTTCCTGGGTTTCCATTTCTTGGTGATAGTTTAATCATGTCTAGCATGTACTCCAGTGACATGCCAAACAGTATTTTGAAGATGATTGTGCTGGTTTTGAAAAATATTCTGGCCTTGATCGAGAGCCAATGTAGCATTATGAGTAGTGAGGTTGCTCTATTATATTTTGACTTTTTGAATATCAATCTTGCTGCTGTGTTTTGGATGGTCTGCAACGATTGTTGTAGGTTTTCTTTTAAGCCTACATAGAGGGGCATAATCGAAAGGGGCCCCCAAGTTTTCCTGAGGATGTCCCCACAGGACGTCCCGGCGAAGGGGCGGGGAAACCCATATTATGGAAACAAGAAGGGCGTCCATCTTTCGTTTCGATAATACGGTCGGGGACGCCCAAATCTTGGCATTTAGGTCGTCCCTAAAGATGGTCATCCTCAGACTTGGCCGTTTCTGATTTTTGGCGATAATGGAAACTAAGGACGCCCATCTCAGAAACGACCAAATGCAAGCCCTTTGGTCATGGGAGGAGCCAGCATTCATAGTGCACTGGTCCCCCTGACATGCCAGGACACCAACTGGGCACCCTAGGGGGCACTGCAGTGGACTTCAGAAAAAGCTCCCAGGTACATACAGTGGGGGAAATAAGTATTTGATCCCTTGCTGATTTTGTAAGTTTGCCCACTGACAAAGACATGAGCAGCCCATAATTGAAGGGTAGGTTATTGGTAACAGTGAGAGATAGCACATCACAAATTAAATCCGGAAAATCACATTGTGGAAAGTATATGAATTTATTTGCATTCTGCAGAGGGAAATAAGTATTTGATCCCCCACCAACCAGTAAGAGATCTGGCCCCTACAGACCAGGTAGATGCTCCAAATCAACTCGTTACCTGCATGACAGACAGCTGTCGGCAATGGTCACCTGTATGAAAGACACCTGTCCACAGACTCAGTGAATCAGTCAGACTCTAACCTCTACAAAATGGCCAAGAGCAAGGAGCTGTCTAAGGATGTCAGGGACAAGATCATACACCTGCACAAGGCTGGAATGGGCTACAAAACCATCAGTAAGACGCTGGGCGAGAAGGAGACAGCTGTTGGTGCCATAGTAAGAAAATGGAAGAAGTACAAAATGACTGTCAATCGACAAAGATCTGGGGCTCCACGCAAAATCTCACCTCGTGGGGTATCCTTGATCATGAGGAAGGTTAGAAATCAGCCTACAACTACAAGGGGGGAACTTGTCAATGATCTCAAGGCAGCTGGGACCACTGTCACCACGAAAACCATTGGTAACACATTACGACATAACGGATTGCAATCCTGCAGTGCCCGCAAGGTCCCCCTGCTCCGGAAGGCACATGTGACGGCCCGTCTGAAGTTTGCCAGTGAACACCTGGATGATGCCGAGAGTGATTGGGAGAAGGTGCTGTGGTCAGATGAGACAAAAATTGAGCTCTTTGGCATGAACTCAACTCGCCGTGTTTGGAGGAAGAGAAATGCTGCCTATGACCCAAAGAACACCGTCCCCACTGTCAAGCATGGAGGTGGAAATGTTATGTTTTGGGGGTGTTTCTCTGCTAAGGGCACAGGACTACTTCACCGCATCAATGGGAGAATGGATGGGGCCATGTACCGTACAATTCTGAGTGACAACCTCCTTCCCTCCGCCAGGGCCTTAAAAATGGGTCGTGGCTGGGTCTTCCAGCACGACAATGACCCAAAACATACAGCCAAGGCAACAAAGGAGTGGCTCAGGAAGAAGCACATTAGGGTCATGGAGTGGCCTAGCCAGTCACCAGACCTTAATCCCATTGAAAACTTATGGAGGGAGCTGAAGCTTCGAGTTGCCAAGCGACAGCCCAGAACTCTTAATGATTTAGAGATGATCTGCAAAGAGGAGTGGACCAAAATTCCTCCTGACATGTGTGCAAACCTCATCATCAACTACAGAAGACGTCTGACCGCTGTGCTTGCCAACAAGGGTTTTGCCACCAAGTATTAGGTCTTGTTTGCCAGAGGGATTAAATACTTATTTCCCTCTGCAGAATGCAAATAAATTCATATACTTTCCACAATGTGATTTTCCGGATTTAATTTGTGATGTGCTATCTCTCACTGTTACCAATAACCTACCCTTCAATTATGGGCTGCTCATGTCTTTGTCAGTGGGCAAACTTACAAAATCAGCAAGGGATCAAATACTTATTTCCCCCACTGTAGCTCCCTTACCTTGTGTGCTGAGCCCCCCCAAACCCACTCCCCACAACTGTACACCACTACCATAGCCCTTATGGGTGAAGGGGGGCACCTAGATGTGGGTACAGTGGGTATCTGGTGGGTTTTGAAGGGCTCACATTTACCACCACAAGTGTAACAGGTGGGGGGATAGGCCTGGGTCTGCCTGCCTAAAGTGCACTGCACCCACTAAAACTGCTCCAGGGACCTGCATACTTCTGTCATGGAGCTGGGTATGATATTTGAGGCTGGCAAAAAATATTTTTTAAAAATCTTTTGAGGGTGGGAGGGGGTTAGTGACCACTGGGGGAGTAAGGGGAGGTCATCCCTGATTCCCTCCGGTGGTCATCTGGTCAGTTCAAGCACCTTTTTGTGCCTTGGTCGTAAGAAAAAAAAATGACCAGGTAAAGTCGTCCAAGTGTTTGTCATGGACGCCCTTTTTTTTCCATTATGGGTCGAGGACGCCCATGTGTTAGGCACGCCCAAGTCCCGCCTTCGCTACACCTCCGACATGCCCCCGTGAACTTTGGTCGTCCCCGCAATGGAAAGCAGTTGGGGACGCCCAAAATCGGCTTTCCATTATACCGATTTGGGCGACCCTATGAGAAGGATGCCCATCTTGCGATTTATGTCGAAAGATGGGCATCCTTCTCTTTCAAAAATAAGCCTGATATGCTGCATTACAGTAGTCTAGGTGGGACAATATCAGCGTCTGTTCTATAAGACGGAATGACTGTCTGGAGAAATAGTCTCTGATTCTTCTCAGTTTCCATAGTGTTTTGAAGCTTTTTGATGTGATTGCAGCAACTTCTTCCAGGGTCATATGCTTGTTGAGAATGATTCCTAGTATTTTTATTTGTGTTTCAATTGTATAAGATTGTTGATCTATTATGAGGTTTTGGTAAGTAGTGGGATTGTGCTGGCTGGATAAAACCAGAAGTTTGGTTTTGTCTCGGTTCAGTTTAAGCTTGACAGTTGTGGCCCAATTTTCCATGAGGTTGTCCTTTTTGGCCTTATTCAGTATCTCTGTGATGTTTTGAAAGGTATGTAGATGGTGACATTGTCTGCATATGTGAATGGGTTTAAACCCATTTTTTTCCAGTTTCTTGCCAAGTGGAGCCATCAAGACATTGAATAATATTGGTGATATCGGGGAACCCTTAGGGGACTCCATATTCAGGGATCCAGGAGGCTGAAAATTCATTGGACATCTTGACAAGTAGGATCTAGTTCTTAGAAAACCTTTGAACCATGCTGCTAACTGCTCCAGTTATTCCTATGTTGCCGAACAGGGTCATTAGTATTTTGAGATCTACTAGATCGAAGGCGCTTAACATATCGAATTGTAATAGTAGTATTGACTGGCCTTGGCTTATTATTCTTCTGAATTTTGTGATCAGGGTGGTTATGACTGTTTCAGTGCTGTAGCATAGTCTGAAGCCTGATTGAGAGCTGTGTAGGACTGAGTAGTGAATTAGTTATTCCATTTATTGTTGTGCTACTGGTCCCTCCATTGTTTTTGTCAACAGTAGTATTGATGCCACTGGTCTGTAATTAGTGAGTTCACTTATCTTTCTGGTGGCGTCTTTAGGGACTGGAGTGAATATGATGTTGCCCTTATCAGAAGGGAAATGGCCTTTTGAGAACATGTATTCTATGGTTCATCAAATGTGTAACTGAACACAGTCTGGTGGGTTTTCCATCATGTAGTTTGGGCAGCTGTCTAGTAGGCAATTGGTATGTGCATATTTGTCAGTAGTGCTTTAACTGAGCTAGTTGTTGGTATCTTAAAGAAGGACCAGATTCTGTCTGCCTTGATGTGGTCCTCATTGTTTTCACATTCATGTAGGAAATCTATGAGTGTTTGTGTTACAGCTAGGTTTGATCTTATTTTTATGATTTTTTCTTCAAAATATTGTGCAAGCTCATCTGCTGTTGGTGGCTTTTCATTTGATGTTAGCAGAGCTTGTGTGTTGGGTACGTTTTTCATTAGTTCATATATTTTTTTCATGATTATCTCTTCTGGGCGCACGTATGTGCTATAATATTCTGCTTTGGCTCTTTTTATGGTTTGTTTGTACTTGCATAGGGCTTTCCTCCATGTGGTTTTGTTCGTCTGATTTGTTTTTGGACCATTTTCTTTCCAGTTTCCTGCACAGTTTTTTCATCTCTAATAGTTCCTCATTGAACCCAGGGGTGTGGTTGTCGTTTCCTCTTAGTTTTCACTTTGAGTGGTGCTATTTCGTTTAGTGTGTTTCCACTTAGTTCATCCCAGTTCCTCACGAAGTGAATGTTAATGGGTATTATGTTTGTTTGGTCGTTCATCGCTGTTGACCAGAAGCTGTGGTTGTCCACTTTTCCTCTGGTTAGGGCAGTGTGTGGTGTCCTCGTTTCTCTGTTTTTGCCATTCGCTTTTCATTGAAGGTAAGTTTGTTATGGTCTGACCATGGCACCTTTGCCCAGTTATGATTCTCTATTATTTGGTTGTTATTCTCTAAGAGTCTGTAAGCTAGTATGTCTAATTGGTGACCTTTTACATGAGATGAGGTGGCTGGTGCCATTTTGAAGTTCCATTGGTTCGGGCAGTTTGTTAGAAGCCTGGCGTTGGCATCATGTTGCTTGTCTAGGTATAGATTGATATCACCTAGTAGAAGGGCATTTGAGAAGTTTGTGCATATGTTTGATATGAAGTCGTCTTGGGTGTTGGACCATCTTCCAGGCGAACGGTAGAAAAGTATACCACATAATTGATCAGTTAATGTTGAGTCTGTGATTTTGCATGTCATGATTTCAATCGCAGAGGATATATGTTCAGCTATGATTTCTACTGTAAAGAAGGATTTGTATATTAATTTGACCCTGCAGTACTGGATCGTCTCGCATTTGCAGCCACGTTTCTGTTATGAATAGTACACCTAATTGCTCGGTTTCAATTCAGTCTGTAATTATGGTTGAATTGTTAACCACTGATTTTGCATTTATGTAACTTCTAGGAATGGGTACATGTGTATCAATGTTGTTGTTGGTTTGCTTAACAGTCTATGTCTGTGCATTCTATCTTTTTTGATGTTGTGACCACTGCGATTGTTATTTGTGCTTATCTTTTTGGCATTGGTTAGGGTGGTTTTCTCTAGTTTGTTTTGGTTTTTATACTTTGGTCTTTCCAGTTGGTGAGGGGAGCATCATCTTGCTGTAATAAGTATGGGGATTTTGTTCCATTCGTTGATTGAGGTGGCTTGTAACCCTGTTATCCATAATATTATCATGCAGTAGGAAAACCATGATCTAATATTGGCCATAATGGGATATGTTGTAGGACTTGTGGTAGAGTGGTGGTAATTAGAGGTTAATTGCCAGAGCCACCGTGGTCTACCCATGTCTTCCTAATCCTTGGTTCGTCCAGTTGGATTGCACTAGGCATTGTGCTTTTTTCTTCACCGCCCCTTTCACTGGAATTTCATGTCCCTTTCTATCTGGGCTGAATTCTCTCTTAAGAAATTTAAAGTTGCCCTGAAGACCTGGCTTTTCCCTCCACCCAGGTTTTGATTTTTCCTTTATTTCCTATCACCTTGTCCGTTTTCATCATCCCAGCCCCCTTCCCTTGTATTGTGAAACCTTTGTGTATTCTTTAGTCTGAATTACTTTCCTATCCAGAATTGTAGTTCCTCTCTTTATTATGACTTTGTGTTAATTTTAGCTCTGTGGTCTGCCAGTTCGTTAATGGCGGTATAGTAAATCTCAGTATATAAATAAAATGTCAATCTAAGGGGAGGGGGAGAAAATTTGCTCTCCACCATTAAGAGGCAAACCACTTATGGGGCCAGTGCTCCCTACCACCTGCACCTTCATCGCTGCTGTTGCCAGCAATTCTTTGGGTGGTGGGACCTGAATTTCTCTCCAACCTTACAAATTGCAGCCCCTGTGTTTGTGGCCATGCATGTATTGTTAAACAAAGTGTATGGACAGGCGGATAAATCCTTAACTATATACACTAACTTGTGAAACTCACCTAAAGAGCAGTCCCTGGACAGCAGGATTCTCCCTATCACAACTGAGACATCTTAAAAACAGTGCTTGCTAGCTGTTCCTTTCCTTCCCTATGTCAAAAAATGTCATTTATTGTTTTAATTTTAAGGAGGGCCAGATTGCCTTTCTAACTTTAAATGAAAGAAAAAGCAACCAGGAGGCTGCCTACAAAATAATGACGCACTGGAAGTCCAACATCATTTGTAGAATCCACCTTTCATCCCTTCAGAAATCCCAATGTAAACAAGAGGAGGGCAGGATTTTTCTTCCTCCTGTTATCAGCTGAATATCAAATGGCTGCATTTGGCATTCATTTATTCATTGTAGTGTCTGTGAATGGACCAATCCCTGTTCAGAACTGAGTTCTGGCACTCTGTATCCAGCCCAAGTAAGAGGAGTTAAAACCCTCATAGGCTGTGAGAATGCATTGGGTAGCTAAATGGGGACCAGAAAATGACTACTACTACTACTATTTAGCATTTCTATAGCGCTACAAGGCGTACGCAGCACTGCACAAACATAGAAGAAAGACAGTCCCTGCTCAAAGAGCTTACAATCTAATAGACAAAAAAAAAATAAAGTAAGCAAAATGACTGCCCTTGGGTTTCTTGTAACCCAAGTAAGGGAGTGTTAGGGGCAGCACTGGCTACCACTCTTTAAAAAAAAAAAAAATCTTTGAAGGGAATCAGGAGAAGGGGCTGGGTTGCAGGGCACCAGTCATTTTTTTGTTAAGCACATGGTGGAGGAGGGGAGAGAGCTAGTGTTTATTCTTTTTTTATTGAGCCATCTGGAGAGTTGCATAGTTAACCTTAGCCCTAGGTCCAATGCAGGAGTATTGGGCATCCTAGGAAAAACTCCAGCCTTATGCTCCACCCTCAATTTAAGTCCTTCCTTGTCAATTCCCCCCACCAAGATTTTGATAATTAAACTGTACAATCATGATCAAGTGAGACTGATGCAGCAGGTATATAGCGGAACCATAATGGGCCGGAGCGAAAGAAGATTGCTACTGCTCTGACTACACCTCTAGACACCAGGGATTATAAGGTAAGATGGGGGAGCCTATGGATAGGGGGGGGGGATGATGAGAAATGGGCACTAGAGAATGACACGGGGACAGAGCTTTCGGGGACAGATCCCACAGGAATGGTCTGGGAACGGGGACAGATCCCATGGGAATGGGGACAGATCCCATGGGAATGGGATGGGTACGGGGACAAACATTGTCCCCATGTCATTTTCTACTTTGAAGCCTGTTAATGAACTGGACTGTTATTTAAGTTTGAGTGATGCAGACAATATTTTGATTTTTGGGAAGAACAAGCAAACATGCTGGCCACAACTAGCAAAATTTGCATGGGGGATCCTGCTGCCAGCACATCTTTCTATATAAAACGCACCTCCAACGTTCTAATGAAGCCTCAGAAATTTCCAACATTCTAAATTTCCAACATTCTAAATTGAAGTTGTGTAGATCACATAAGTGTCTACCCCGCCCTCGCATCACCACGTGATGACGTCGAAGGCGGGGCAATGACACACAATCGCATCACTCACCCGCCCCGCCCTCGCGTCAATCCGTCGGGTAAACAAACAAAAAAAAAGAGGAACTTCACTCAGCTTGAGGGAGGCGGCGCCGAGTTTTTTTTTGTTTGCGGGTCGGGACGTGTAGCTCCGCCCTCACGTCAACACGCGATTACGTCGATGGCGGGGCGGTACAAACAGTGTCGCACATACACAACTTGGATGGAGATCCCCAAGCCCCCCTTGGTAAGCGATGACGGCAGGGCGGTACAGAGAGCGTCACACATACAGAACTTGCACCGAGATCCCGGAGCCACCCTCAGTAACCGACATCAACACACAAAACCTAACCTCACAGCAACAGGGTCAACTCAGGCTGGGAGGGTATGCTGGCATGGAGGAGGAGCACATTAGGGAAGGAAGACAGAACCGCTTAACAGAGGGAAAAGCAGGTGGGGAGGGGCTTCTCACACCAGAGAGGTGGGGGTGGGGGCCCTGTGAGAGGGGAGGGGCTCACACTCAGTAGAGATGGGGAAGGGACAGAGGGGGGAGGGGAAGGCAGGAGAGGGGGAAAGAGGGACAAAACGGAGGGGGGCCAACAAAAGGCAAAAGTAGGATTGTGGGGGGGAGGGGAAAACCAGACTCTCACTCTGTCAAACACACTAGCTCTCGGAAAACTGTGTCTCTCTCACTCACTGTGTCCAACATACGCACTCGCACACACTCATTCTGAAACATACACACTCACAGATACACAAGCACTCAATCTCTCTCTCACAATCACACAGTCACTCTCTCTCACACACACACTCACTCTAACATACACACTACGAGGAAAACCTGGCTAGCGCCCGTTTCATTTGTTTCCGAAACGGGCCTGTTTTTACTAGTCCTATATAATAAAACGCACCTCCAACATTCTGAAGCTGAGGCATTCCAGCTCTCTGTATCCATCTCCTGAATTGACATCACGTACTTCCGGGTTCGTCACAAGCAGAAGTGACCAACCACACGAGGTTTCTCGGCTTCAGAATGTTGGAGGTGCATTCTATTAAATAGGATTGGTCAAGGGAGCGGTGACGTCACGCTGAGCGATGGCTGTGTGAGAGAACAGCTCCACACGCCAGTAACGAAGATCAATAATATATAACTACAGGTGGCGAAATCGGAGCACACGATCGGTCTTAGTGAGCATTAGAGGAGCTGCGGAGCACGGGGATGGCAGGCAAAGAGGCGTCTGGACCCCGCAAATCTTTAAAAGACTTTTCTTACCGGCCACTGCAGATGGCGGACAAGATGGCGCCCGCGGAAGAAAGCGGGAAAGCAGACAAGGCCCGACGCGATAGATCTCCAGTAGATATTGCGGTGGAGGGGGAACTCTCTGCAAAAGACTTCTGGGCACTGCTGGAGGTGATCCGAGCGGATATTAAAGGGGTCCGCGAAGATTTCGCGACCCTAGCAGCTGAGCTCCGGGGCGAGGTCTCCGAGATGGGACACCGCGTAGAGGAGCTGGATGAACAAATGGAGAGCCAGCAGGAAGCCCTGAGCTCCGTCGAACTGACGCTGGAAGCGCAACAGGCCATGTGCAGGTCCCTGAGTGAGAAGGTGGAAGACCTAGAAAATCGAGGGAGGAGAGCTAATTTACGATTCAGAGGCATACCGGAGCAAGCTGAATACGTGAACTGCGAACAGACCATACAGCAAATTGCGAGTATGCTGCTATCAGAAGAGGGGCAAGAAATGACGCCCTCCATGATCAAAATAGACAGAGCGCATAGAATGCTGGCACGCACGAAAGCTAATGTGCCCCGGGACATTATTGCATGCTTCACGGAATATAAAACAAAGGAAGCTATCCTCCGTAAGGCACGGAAATTGGAAGTGGTGCAGTGGGAATCCTTCCCTATTGAAATATATCAAGACCTTGCCCCTGCCACTTTAAAACGACGGGCGGAACTGCGGAACTATACCAGATACTTGCGAGATAAAGGAATACCTTACAGATGGCAGCACCCTTTTGCTTTGACATATAACCAAGATGGAAAATGGCACAGGGTTACTACTGCGGAGGAAGCTCGGGCTAAATGGCCAGAAGTAGAGGCACCCCGGAGGCCCCCGGAGGAACAGACCAGAGTGGAAGGGGATGCACGCCCGATAAGACAACGCTGGACGCGAGTGGCGAGAGGCAAGGGACGCCTCACTAGACAACAATCTGAGAAGCAGCTGACATCAGCACGATTTAATATAACTTGACTGCTGTATTATGAACATTGAGGCTCAAGGTTTGGTTGCTGTGATGTGTGTGCTCACGAGTTGATATGTATGGGGAAAGTAAGGGAGATAAGAATGTAGTTATAAACAAGGACATGGGACACTGGGATATCTGCTGGCGAATGGGTAGTCACCGTTCTCACAATTTAGGAGGTGGGATACAGTTTTCCCATCGGTTAAAGAAGGAGAGGGGAAGGGAGGAGGGAGGGGGATGGGTTTCGGGGTTCTCTCAGGAAACTGATATCACTACACACTGTTTAGATAAGTTGCAACAGATCAGGAGGAAGGCTGATAGACTTATAGATAAGGCCCCACCATGACTGGGTTTACATGCTTATCATTCAATGTACGAGGTCTCAACTCTCCTCTAAAACGTAGGAGGCTTTTTCGAGAGGCACAAAGGGTGAAGGCAGAAGTGCTCTTTATACAGGAAACACACCTGTTACCCCGACACGAACATCTGCTACAGCACTCTAGATACCCTCACCAATTCCTGGCATCTAATAGGCAACCAGCAAAAACAGCGGGTGTGGGGATACTATTTAAACAAGGGCACCAATGGGAAATACAAATGGTCAAGAGAGATGTGGGGGGCAGGTTTGTGATTGTGGTGGGGAGCCTCGGGGGTCATACCTACACCTTGGTCAACATTTATGCCCCGAACCACGCGCAAGGAGCCTTTTTTGAGACACTGAGCGCTCAGCTGTCACGCAGCGTGCAAGGGGAGCTTTTGCTGGGAGGGGACTTTAATTTGACGATGGACCCCTCTTTAGACAACTCTAGTGGGACAGCGAATTATGCACAATCAGATCGGGATAACTTGCTTCAGTTCTTAAATCAATGGGGCCTGGTGGATATGTGGAGGGTGTTACATGGGGGAGAGAGGGACTATACATGCTTCTCGGCTCCCCATGATTCCTATTCAAGAATAGATATGTGGATGGGGAGCACGGGTGTGACTATGCAAGTGGAATCTTCAGAAATACATACAAGAACATGGTCGGATCACGCCCCTCTCTCTATAACACTCCGGGGATTCCCAGTAAAAGATAGACAGGTGAGGTGGCAGCTCCCCGATAGAGTATTAGACGATCCAAAAACTGTTCAGAAAATCGCAGGAGAGATCAGGGAGTTTTTGCAATTTAATGATATTCCGGGCATAGCACCAGAGATTTTATGGGAAAGCCTGAAGGTAGTGATTAGGGGGTCCTTGATCTCTATACAAGCCTTTATTCAGAAAGACCATAAGGAAAAAGAAACAATCCTGAGACAAACAATATATCGGTTAGACCCATTGGCCAAACAGAATCAGGCCTCCCCGAGCCAGCAAGAGGAACTGCACAGAGCTAGGGTGCAATTGCTGGACTTGGACCTCAAAGTTATTAAAGAGCAGATGCAGAAGACACAACAGGAATTCTATGAATTCAATAACAAAGCTAGTAAATTACTAGCATATAAATTAAGACAGTTAAGGCAAAGGAATGTCATTAGTAGAGTGAGAACAGAGGATGGGCGGCTTTGGGATCAACCGGCAGAGATTAAGAGACTCTTTGTGGAATACTATCAGAGACTCTATAGCCCAGAGGAGGGGATGGAGGAGGAGGCCATTCGGGCCTATCTGAGTAACATAGATATGCCAACTCTTAGGGGGAATGATTATGAGATGCTATCTGCCCCCATAGAGCTAGAAGAGGTGACATCAGCAATCAAGGGTCTGCCTAGTGGTAAAGCTCCAGGAGCAGATGGGTATAATAACCGATTCTATAAATGTTTTAACTCGTTATTGGCACCAATTCTACTTAGAGTATTTAATACTATACAGGCTGACACCGGGCTCCCAAGATCTTGGCGCCTAGCTGAGGTGGTTTTATTATTAAAGCCACATAAAGACCCACAAAGTTGTGGCTCATATAGGCCTATTTCCCTGCTGGGGACTGACTATAAAATATTGACCACCATCTTGGCTGCCCGACTGCAGAAAGTACTCCCATATCTGGTTCACGAGGACCAAGCCGGGTTCATAGCAAATAGACAGACCTTCGACAATACCAGGCGAGCACAATATCTATTGGATAGAATTAAACAATTGGGACATCCGGCAGTGTTTGTGTCACTGGATGCCGAGAAGGCGTTTGATAGAGTGCTGTGGCCCTTCCTGTTTGAACTGCTACGGAAGGTTGGAATTGGCGGGCAATACTTAAGCTGGGTCACGGCGCTCTACCAACGGCCGATGAGTCGGCTGCGAATTAATGACACGACAACAGAGCCTTTTGAATTGTTTAGAGGTACAAGACAGGGATGTGCCCTCTCCCCATTACTGTTCGCACTAGCCATGGAACCACTAGCAATCTTGATCCGAGCAGATGTTACAGTACAAGGCATTAGAATTGGGAGGCATGAAACCAAACTACTGCTTTATGCAGATGATATACTGCTGACACTGTCGCAACCTGAGATATCGTTGCAAGCTGTAATGCAGATAATTCAGGGATACGGTCAGGTGGCGGGTCTCAAAATTAATATGCAGAAGTCTGAGATCATGCCCATACAGTGCCCGAATGAGCTACAGGAACAGCTACAAACCTCCTTCCATCTTCTCTGGTCGCCCCAGTATATTAGATACTTGGGGGTTAATTTAACGCCAGACACTGGGGACCTATTTCGAGAGAACTTTTTACCTAAACTACGCGAACTTTTGCAAGAATTGGACAGATGGGGAGGGTTACACATGTCATGGATGGGTAGAATAGCAGCGGTTAAGATGACACTACTCCCCAAACTCCTGTATCTGTTTATGGCAGTGCCAGTTCATATACCATACACATTTTTTCACACTCTTCATAAGAAAGTGTTCGCCTTTATTTGGCGTAGAAGACCTCCTCGAGTGGCTCGTAGTGTCCTCTTTCAACTACGGAAAGATGGGGGTATGGGAGTGCCCAACTTTAGCCTATATTATAGAGCTGCCCTATTTCAGATGCTATCCACAGTACAGAGAGGCCCGAATAAGCGGTGGACCTACGATGCGCAATGGGGCTTAAAAGGGGTGCCAATATGGGCAGTAGCGTGGCTCCCCTTACCGCTCATACGAGACCTTATGTCGGAAATACGGGGTCCGATGGGGGTGATCCTGGGGGAATGGGTTAGATGTAGAGCGGCATGGTTCCCTGGGCGTAAATATCATGTGATGACCCCTATCATTTTTGCAACCGACTTCACTCCAGGTCGGATAGATGGGGTATATAGACATTGGTCTGCAGCCTCGTTGCGCTTATTGGGCCAAATATGGGAAGATGGGAAATGTCATTCATTTCACACACTCCAGGAAGAATTTGGGTTAGGGGACAAAGATTACTTCTCGTACATGCAGATTAGAGACTTTATACAGAGAAAAGCGAGAGAGGACTTATCCCTTGCAGACACAGAGCTTGAGTTAGCCATCAGATCAGGGGAAGGTAAAGGGGGGATATCCCGCATTTACAGAGCTCTGTTACATAAGACCCAACCACTGGGCAAATACATTAAGAAGTGGGAGACGACACTGGGTGCCACATATGATCCACAGGTCTGGAAAAGAATATTTAAACGTTTATTGGCATTTTCAGTAGCTACTCCTTTACTGGAAAATGGGTATAAGATGTTGTATCAATGGTATATGACCCCGAGCCGACTTTTCCGCATTTTTAAAAATGGATCGGCACTCTGCTGGCGTAGGTGCGGGGCAGAGGGTACATTCTGGCATATCTGGTGGGATTGCCCAATGATACAGCAGTTCTGGCAGGACTTACAGTCCAGACTGCAGAGCGGGATGGGGCTGGTGATAAAGTTGGAGGCTGACATATGTCTGTTAAATTTAGTTGCAAAAGAGAGTAAAGGCTCCTGCTCAGCACTTTTACGATATATTGTTACAGCAGCCAGGACTTTAATTGCAAAGTACTGGAAACAACAGACACTACCCACTGTGGACCAAGTGCTCACTAAGGTGGACTATTGCTGTATGATGGATAAATTGACTGCCATGCGAAGAGGAGGAATGATGAGATTTCTTAAAACCTGGTCCACTTATGTAGAGTGGCGAGGGCTTACAGAATGAGGAGTATATTTGGTGATCTTGGTGGCAAAACAATGTGTAACCTTTTGATGATGTGTTCCTGAGAGGGGGGGGGAGGGGGGAGTTCAGGGGGGTTTAATGTTTTTTTTTTTTTTTTTTTTTTATTTGTACTGGTACTGCATAATGTATGGCATACACTGTCAATACGCGTTAATGTATGCTCTGAAAATTGTTAACTTTAATAAAAAGATAAGTAAAAAAAAAAAAAAAAAAAAAAAAAAAAAGAGGTATTTAGTCCAAGAAAAAGGTATTACCTTATTTTCTGGTTTTTTTAGGTTTTTTTTGTTGTTGTTGTTTTTAATATTTATTAACATCTAAGGTGAACTATCATGGCTATATTACATCATCCTAAATTAAAAATAAAATAATTTTTTTCTAAAAAAAAAAAAAAAAAAAAAAAAAAATAAATAGGATTGGTCAGTTCCTTGAAGCACAGCCAGAGCTCAGCGTCCTGCACAGTAACGCTCAGACACCAGAGAGAGAGGGGGGGGGGAGGTATCTCTGTCACACACACACACACACACACTCTCTCTCACAGTCAATGTCTCTCACTCTCACACACTCTGTCTCACACTGTATGACATTCACTATGTGTCACACAGTCACTCACACACTCTCTTGGTCTCATACACTCAGTCTCACAGAGAGTCTGTGTCTCACACACACTCTCTCGCACACACTGTATCTGTGTGAAACACTCTCTTTCTCACACTGTGTCTCACATACGCACTTGCACACACTCTCATTCTCTCACACACACTCTCTCGCAGACACACTCGCACCCAGACTCACTCTCTCACATACACACACTCGCACATTCACTCTCTCTCTCACACACAGTCACTCTCACATACACTCTCTCAAACATACACACTCTGAGGAAAACCTTGCTAGCGCCCATTTCATTTGTGTCAGAAACGGGCCTTTTTTACTAGTCTTCTAAGAAGACATCTTCTATTGCAGGAAAGATTGTGGAAGACAAGAGAGCTAGATGGAATCTGTTGATGACTTCTTACTCATCCACAGATTTAAAAATCATAACAGTGCTTCATAGGGCATATTTCTCCCCTCTAGGGCATCCAGAACGGGTTGTATTTTGTACCCCAGGGCATTTTAACTGGGTGGATTAGGATTCCTTGGGATAGTAGAAATCAGTTATTGTTGGGGTTGGAAGGATAGAAGGTGGTGGTGAGGAGGGTTATTATAGCTGCTCGCTGTTGTTTTTTATTTGTAATATACAGTGGGGGAAATAAGTATTTGATCCCTTGCTGATTTTGTAAGTTTGCCCACTGACAAAGACATGAGCAGCCCATAATTGAAGGGTAGGTTATTGGTAACAGTGAGAGATAGCACATCACAAATTAAATCCGGAAAATCACATTGTGGAAAGTATATGAATTTATTTGCATTCTGCAGAGGGAAATAAGTATTTGATCCCCCACCAACCAGTAAGAGGTCTGGCCCCTACAGACCAGGTAGATGCTCCAAATCAACTCGTTACCTGCATGACAGACAGCTGTCGGCAATGGTCACCTGTATGAAAGACACCTGTCCACAGACTCAGTGAATCAGTCAGACTCTAACCTCTACAAAATGGCCAAGAGCAAGGAGCTGTCTAAGGATGTCAGGGACAAGATCATACACCTGCACAAGGCTGGAATGGGCTACAAAACCATCAGTAAGACGCTGGGCGAGAAGGAGACAACTGTTGGTGCCATAGTAAGAAAATGGAAGAAGTACAAAATGACTGTCAATCGACAAAGATCTGGGGCTCCACGCAAAATCTCACCTCGTGGGGTATCCTTGATCATGAGGAAGGTTAGAAATCAGCCTACAACTACAAGGGGGGAACTTGTCAATGATCTCAAGGCAGCTGGGACCACTGTCACCACGAAAACCATTGGTAACACATTACGACATAACGGATTGCAATCCTGCAGTGCCCGCAAGGTCCCCCTGCTCCGGAAAGCACATGTGACGGCCCGTCTGAAGTTTGCCAGTGAACACCTGGATGATGCCGAGAGTGATTGGGAGAAGGTGCTGTGGTCAGATGAGACAAAAATTGAGCTCTTTGGCATGAACTCAACTCGCCGTGTTTGGAGGAAGAGAAATGCTGCCTATGACCCAAAGAACACCGTCCCCACTGTCAAGCATGGAGGTGGAAATGTTATGTTTTGGGGGTGTTTCTCTGCTAAGGGCACAGGACTACTTCACCGCATCAATGGGAGAATGGATGGGGCCATGTACCGTACAATTCTGAGTGACAACCTCCTTCCCTCCGCCAGGGCCTTAAAAATGGGTCGTGGCTGGGTCTTCCAGCACGACAATGACCCAAAACATACAGCCAAGGCAACAAAGGAGTGGCTCAGGAAGAAGCACATTAGGGTCATGGAGTGGCCTAGCCAGTCACCAGACCTTAATCCCATTGAAAACTTATGGAGGGAGCTGAAGCTGCGAGTTGCCAAGCGACAGCCCAGAACTCTTAATGATTTAGAGATGATCTGCAAAGAGGAGTGGACCAAAATTCCTCCTGACATGTGTGCAAACCTCATCATCAACTACAGAAGACGTCTGACCGCTGTGCTTGCCAACAAGGGTTTTGCCACCAAGTATTAGGTCTTGTTTGCCAGAGGGATCAAATACTTATTTCCCTCTGCAGAATGCAAATAAATTCATATACTTTCCACAATGTGATTTTCCGGATTTAATTTGTGATGTGCTATCTCTCACTGTTACCAATAACCTACCCTTCAATTATGGGCTGCTCATGTCTTTGTCAGTGGGCAAACTTACAAAATCAGCAAGGGATCAAATACTTATTTCCCCCACTGTATACACAATAGTTGCACAGCATATTGTTCCTTTTTATACTTTAATACAAAGATTTACATATAAAATCATAATTGTTCGAGACTTCTGCAGATGAGGACAGAGCCCATGGGGATGGAGACAGAACCTGCGGGGACAGGGCAGGGACGGAGATGAAGACAGAACCTGCAGGGATGGGGTGGGGATGGAGACAAACTTTGTCCCTGTGTCATTCTCTATTGGGCACCACAACATGGCCAGCTTCTATAAAAAGCATAATTGAGCATCATACTTTTAAAAATAAGTTCTAAATTTTGTTTTGTAGGTAAAACTACACACTGATGGTTCTTTGAGGACATGTGGCTACCATAGAACATAAGTGTTGCCATACTGGGACAGACCAAAGTTTCATCAAGTCCAGTTTCCTGTTTCTAACAGTGGCCAATCCAGGTTACAAGTACCTGGGAAGATCCCAAAACAGTAAAATAGGTTTTATGCTGCTTATCCTAGAAATGAGCAGTGGATTTTCCTCTTTACATCTTAATAATGGCTTTTGGACTTTTAGGAAATTATCCAAACCTTTTTTTGAACCCTGCTAAGCTAACTGCTTTTACCACATTCTCTGGCAACGAATTCCAGAGTTTAATTACACGTTGAGTGTATTGCTCTGACTGCAGTAGTTTTTTTGCTGCCACACTAGGCAATTGCCTAAAGCTTAGGCCTGCTATTTGACTGACCAGTGTCAAATACCAGCAACAACCAGGACTGATATAACTGTGCTGAGGGAACATACACAACATTGCCTTTTTTTAATCTTGCTAAATTTTGTGTTGGTGTTTGTTTAGCTAGAAAAAAGCAGCAAGGTATGGCTGGGTATTCGCCAAAGTTAGCCATGCAAAATATTTCTGAAGATGGATATGCTTCTATAATTTTTTATATATTGACCTTGCAGGAAGTTTTTATGTATGTGTTTCATGTTACAGATCTTAGGGCCAAATCATTGTGCTTCCCTTTTGCCATTGTTTGAGGAAGAGCCTTTCTTAGAACTATCACCTGCATTTGGTCACTCACTTTCCTCTGACATTTTTCCTTTTTTTTTTCCAGGGATTTTTTTGTATTGTTTCAATAAGCATTTTTTTAAAACTTTTATATGTATTACATTTTTATTTTAACACCATTTCAAATATATGTAAAAAAAGAAATTAGGTGACTCGCACATCAGCAAAGAGCTATATACTCAAGAACAAAACATAAAAGGGAGCAAGTTATCATCTTAACCCAACTACTACAGGAAATCAGGTTTGGAATTTCCCCAAGATACAAGGAAAAAAAAGGAATGATCAGTATAATGAGGTCATATTCATTGAGACACGTGAGTATTTTTGAAAGGACATCCAAATCAGAATAGAGACGTCCAGCTCATACGTCCAAAATGGACATCCATCTCACATGCTTTTCCAACAGGAAATTCAAAAAGTTGTCCCATTTGAAAATATGTGAGATGGACTTCCATGTGCTGAGGACATCCAGCATGAACAGCCATTTTACAAACTACGGTAAAAAAGCAGGGACAAGGACATATGTCTGGCAGCATTCTTACAAGAACCGACACACAGCTATCCCTGAAGGGCAGAGGGGCAGTCTGGTGGTTATTGCAGTGGACTTTAAACCAAGGGACCCAGGTTCAAATCCCACTTTAACTCTTTTTTTGTAATCATGAGCCCTCCAGGAACAAAAAAAAATAGCTACTGTCCCTGAATGTACACTACAATAACCTTTAAGTGGCTTATATATTTAGGTACAGTAGGCATTTTTCTGTTCCTGGAGAGTTAACAGTCCATTGCACTAACCACTATGCTACTCCATGCTGCTCTGTTGAGCATGCCCATAATACCTAAAGCTGTCACAGACCCTGGCATTCCTTTCCATTTTCACTTTCAGAGGAGAGGGAGGGGCACAGCACCACTTGGGGATTAAGGGGGTATCATGCTTTTAATTCCTCCACTGGCCAGCTGTGCAATGAGAGCATCTTTTTGTACTTTAGACATGATTGAAAACAGGTCTAAGTAAGGACGTCCTTCTTTTTAGACATTTTTCCCCGTTCATTTTTCACTGTTGGACATCCTGATTTTTGGGCCCTCCCTAGTCCCATTCAAAACACACAAGACGCCCCCTTGCTATTTGAACGTACTGCAGTGTTGGACATCCCTTTTCTGCCTTTGCAAAAATCAGGATTTGGACATTTCAAGCACATAGACATCCATTTGGGCATTTTGAGACATCCATATGCTTCAAAAATAAATGCTATAGTAACATAGTAGATGATGGCAGACAAAGATCTGTCAGTCCATCCAGTCTGCCCAATAAGATAAACTTATGGTATATGGTATGATCCAGTATAAGATATGCATACTTGATCCATCCTTGCCATTTTCAGGGCACAAACCATAGAAATCCTAGTCTTATTAACCACTACTAAACCTTATTTCCTGACTACTGGGGTTGCCATCAAAGCCCTCTCCAGTTCAGCCAGATCTGTCTAGCCATAACTGGGGAATTAGGGAGCAGACCGAAGAAGTGTGCCCAGCCTTCGATTTGTTCACCAACTGCTTGAGTTGCCTTTGAAGCCCCACTATAGTTCATCTAGATTTGTCTAGGGGCACAGACCATAGAAGTCTGGCCTTATTTCCAAATTAGTGGAGTTGCCTTCTAAGCACTACTAACTTTGTTTTGCTTCCATTCTCTTTCCATATAGGAATCCTTTGTGTTTATGCCACAGATCTGAATTCCGTTAACAGTTTTCATTACCACCTACCACGGGAGGGCATCTACCACCCTCTCTGTGAAAAAGTACTTCCTAATGTTACTCCTAAGTCAAACCTCCTCCAGTTCATGTCCTCTAGTTCTACCACTTTCCCATCTCAGGAAAAGGTTTTTATATTAATACCTTTCAAATATTTGAATGTCTATCATATCACCTCTATCCTTTTCCTCTGGGGCAGTGGTTCTCAACCTTTTTTCAGTCAGGACACACCTGGAAGATGATACTAAAGCCAGAAAAGAAGACAACAGAAATGTGTGGGTATTGATATAAGTGAAGGGGGATGAATACTGCAAAAAACTAACCTGTGCCAACAAACGTTATTCCACAGAAAAAGATATGTAAGTTCTTACTGGCCATTTCCCCATTTATTTTGGTGACTTGTGTTTTTCATTTAATGCCTTGGTATATCAGTGGGGTGCTCCATTCTTTTGATATTCAGAGCAATAAGTAATGAATATAAAGTACCGCAATGAATTTGTATGAAACACTGCAAGAATTAATACTGTTTCTTTCCTGGCTCTCTGGGTTCCTTTGTATAGTGATTTTTGGAGTCTTCCATTTATTTCTTTGGTATCTTTTTTTTTTTTTTGGTACTTTAATTCTTGACAAATAAAATTTGTCTTTTTATGGATATTTTAGTACTGACGGCTTGTGCCATATCTTTTACTGTGGAACAATGTTTATTGTTTACACATGTTAGGTTTTTTGCAGTATTCATCCCCTTTCATTTATATCAATACCCACATATTTCTCTTGCCTTCTTTTTGGCGTTAATATCAGTTAGTTACTCACTTCTATACACTTTTTTTTACTTGCACTTTCACTTATTTTTACAGTTTTATATCTTACTGGATTCTTCAACAACCTAGTTTCCACTTTGCACACAGCCAAGCCACAAGATATTACCGTAACTGTTCTGACCCAGGAGACAGAGATAAACACCTCAAAATCCTGACTGAATCCTTCAAACAAAAAGGTTACAACCCCAAAATAATCTCCAAGAATGTTGCCAATTCAGAGTTACCGCCCAGCTACCATATGGCCCGTGTGGTAATTTCAATACTTATGTGTGTACACTAGGCATGCCAGAACATATATTTTAGTTTCTGGCACATGGTGAAAATTGGGTGGTAACTCCGACTTGATGCACGTAGGCGATTACCACACGGTTAACGTGAGAGACCTTACCGCTAATTCAAAGGCTGGCGGTAAGGTCTCAGACCCAAAACGGAAGCACGGCAATTTTATTTTGCCGCATGTCCATTTTCATCAAAAGTTTTTAAAAGGCATTTCTCCGAAGACAAGCAGGCTCCATATTCTTACGTGTGGGTCGTCGTCCATAACGGCCCAGGAGACCGGAGCTTTTCTTTAGAAAAAACTAGAAGTTTGTAGAATGTTCTGTTGAACATTTTATATTAATACCTTTCAAATATTTGAATGTCTATCATATCACCTCTATCCTTTTCCTCTATCCTTTTCCTCTGGTTTACTAAACCAGTTCTTTTTTATCTGCGCTGTGAGGGAGTTGGGTCTATCGCTGCTCCTCGTTTTTGCTGGTCCAGAACGCTTTTTTCGCGTTTATCGCGACCTTCTTGTTTTTTTCTTCTTCTTAGTTTAAAATATATATATTTTTTTAAAGTCTTTTTTCCCTTTTTTCTTTAGTTTTTCCTCAAATTTTTCAAGTTTCCTTTCTTTTTCGTTGCGGCTGCCTTTAGGCCACTTGGCCATGTCTTTTTCCCCTTTTTTTTGTGCCTTTTTAATTAGGCACAATTGAGCCTTTTAATTTTGCGGATGCTATTTTCCCGCCCATGTCATCAAAGACTCCCAGCAGCTTCAAACGCTGTAGTCGCTGCAACCGGACCATCTCGAGTACCGACCCTCACGCGTGGTGCCTCCAGTGTCTTGGTCCTGATCATCTTCCAGCTGCTTGTAAGCTGTGTAAGTTAATGAAGAGAAGGACCCAGGTGGCTCGAGAGGCTCAGCGTGAGAGACTTTTTGCTGATCGGTCCTTCGACGTCGGCATCTACATCGGTACCGAGGTCGGTGGCTTCGGCGTCTATGTCGAGGGAAGCAACACCAAGAGTCCAGGTAATGGCTGCTAAGAGACCACTTCGAGCTGGGAACAGCGAGGCATTGAGTGGGTCTCCACCCGTCTCGAGGCCTACTGCTGTGCAGGCCCCCTGGGACCAACCTGAGTCGGACCCGGCCCCGAGGAGGCGTGAGGATTCCACATCTGCCTCATCGGTGCCAAGGAGTGTCAACGGGCGTTGAGCGAAGGCGAAGAAGCACCGTCATCGATCGATCTTCCAAACACGGTACTGAGAGCTCCGGGGAGCCGAGGGAGTCGGCACCCGAGAAGCGTCGGCGCCAGGAGGACCGCTCACCCTCCATTCAGGAGGTGCCGATGTGTCGGTCGTCCAGCAGCCTGGTACTGGCTCTCGAACCCCCTCAGATTCTGGCATTGGCTCCTGTACCGGCCCCACAATCTTTTCCGATGGCAGCTCTCGATGAGCGTATCCGGGACCTTCTTCTAGAACTTCTGGAAGGATTGCTTCATCAGTCTGGCTCGGTGTCTGAGGTGCTTGCGCCTCCCGTGCTGACTGCTGAGACAGTACCGGAGCCGGTTGCCACCGGGGTCGACTCCCCTTCGACGTCGGTGGAGGAAGCTTCGCCGGAGTCCAGGCAGGGGTCGACTTCTCGGCATCCCCCACGAGGACATCAGTCCTTGAAGTCGAGACAGGCTCGGGTTCGGGCTGCTTTGAGAGAGCTTCTGTCCAATACCGAAGAGGAGCGCTCATGGGGAGAAGAGGAAGACCCGAGGTATTTTTCGGAGGAAGAGTCCTGTGGGCTTCCCTCTGATCCTACTCCACCCATTGAAGTAAGAAAGTCTCCACCTGAGAGTCTTACTTTTTCATCCTTTGTACGGGAAATGTCTAAGGACATTCCATTCCCTATGGAGGTTGTGGATGAGCCCAGGGCTGAGATGCTCGAGGTCCTGGATTATCCTTCTCCACCTGCAGAGGTTGCAACGGCCCCCCTGCACAATACACTCAGGGAAGTGATGATGCGGAATTGGTCTTGCCCGCTCTCTAACTCAATGGTTTCACAAGAAGTCCGAGTCCCAGTACAGAGTCCATGGAGAGCCTGTAATGGTGAAGGCCCAACTTCCTCACGATTCCATGGTGGTGGACTCTGCTCTCAGAAGAGCCAAGAGCACTAGAGACTATGCCTCGGCACCCCCAGGCAGAGAATCTGGGACCTTGGATTCTTTTGGGAGGCGTACATATCAGGCTGGAATGCTCGCCGCCAAGATCCAAACATACCAGCTGTACAAGAGCATTCACTTACGGAACTCGGTGAGGCAACTGTCTAGTTTAGTTGAAGCACTTCTTCTGGAGCTTGCTGAACCTTTTCACCAGGTGGTCAGGCAGTAGAAGGCGTGTCACAAATTCCTGGCCAGGGGGGCTTACGACACTTTTGATGCGGCATCCCGAGTAGCTGCTCAAGGTATAGTGATGTGCAGACTCTCATGGCTGCGTGTCTCTGACCTGGATATGAAGACCCAGCAGCGAATGGCGGATGTTCCTTGCCAGGAGGATAATCTCTTTGGAGAGAAAGTAGAGGATATGGTTGAACAGATGAAAAAGCATCATGATGCCATGGATTCTCTCTTCCGCTGGACGTCTTCTGCTACTGCCTCCTCATCCAGGAGGTTTTTTGGAGGGAGGAGGATTGCTCTTTATTCCTATAATAGGCGTCGGTACACTCCTACCTCTCGGCAGCCGGTTCAGGCTCAGCCCCAACATACGCGTTCTCATCAATGCCGTGCGCCAAAGGCCCCCCAGCAAAAGCAAGGGACGGGCTTTTGACTGGCTCCAGGGCAGCATAGCCACAGTAAAAGTGTCTGTACCGGGCGACTTGCCTGTCGGGGGGAGGTTGATATTTTTTCACCAAAGGTGGCCTCTTATAACCTCCGATAAGTGGGTTGTTCAAATAGTCCGGTTAGGATACACACTCAATCTGGCATACAAGCCTCCAAATTGCCCACTGGGAGCTCAATCCTTCAGCTCCCAGCACAAGCAGGTCCTTGCAGAGGAACTCTCCGCCCTTCTAAAGGCTAATGCAGTCGAACCCATTCCACCAGGGGAAGAAGGACTGGGATTCTATTCCAGGTACTTCCTTGTGCAAAATAAAACAGGGGGGATGCGTCCCATCCTAGACCTAAGGGCCCTGAACAAATTCCTAGTCTGAGAAAAGTTCAGGATGGTTTCCCTAGGCACCCTTCTTCCCATGATTCAGGAAAACGATTGGCTATGCTCTCTGGACTTAAAAGATGCCTATACTCACATCTTGGTGCTCCCAACTCACAGGAAGTACCTTCAATTTTGACTGGGAACTCAGCACTTTCAGTACTGTGTACCCTTTGGCCTAGCATCTGCGACCAGGGTCTTTACAAAGTGCTTGGCAGTTGTCGCAGCATCGCTACGCAGACTGGGAGTGCATGTCTTCCCTTATCACAACGATTGGTTGGTAAAGAACACTTCGGAGGCAGGGGCTCTACGATCCATGCAGATGACTATTCAATTGCTGGAGCTACTGGGGTTTGTTCCAGTGCAAAAATTGTAGTTCATTGGAGCTCTGTTGGACACATGGACGTCTCGAGCTTATCTCCCCCAGGCAAGGGCAGACAATCTCCTGGCCCTAGTGTCCTCTTCGAGCATCTCAACAGATCACAGCTGTGCAGATGTTGAGACTTTTAGGGCACATGGCTTCCACAGTTCAGGTAACTCCCATGGCACGTCTACACATGAGATCAGCTCAATGGACCCTAGCTTCCCAGTGGTATCAAGCTGCGGGGGATCTAGAGAATGTGGTCCAGCTGTCCACCGACTTTCGGAATTTCCTTCAGTGGTGGACAAGTCAATCCAATCTGACCTTGGGATGTCCATTCCAAATTCCTCATCCGCAAAAAGTGCTGACGACAGATGCATCCCTCCTGGGGTGGGGAGCTCATGTAGATGGACTTCACACTCAGGGAGCTTGGTCCTTTCAGGAGAAGGATTTTCAGATCAACTTCCTGGAATTACGAGCGATCTGGAACGCTCTCAAGGCTTTCAGAGATCGGCTGTCGAATCAAATTATTCTAATCCAGACAGACAATCAGGTGCTATGTATTACACCACTATACAAATATTGGCAAGAAAGAATATAATGAGAGTTCTCTGTAAGAAGGAAAGACTTCAGAAACTCTGTATTCACTATAAAGGAAACGTGAATTACAGACTGTCATAGATCTCATGCATACTCGATATTAGAGACCATGATACAGGTTCCTCATCAGTCGAAAACCTCCACTAACTTAATCAAAACTGTGGTTATAGTATTGTGCTTTGTTATGCATCAAATAAACAAGGTAATAACACCTATCTGGGCTATAGCGTTGTCTGGAGGGTATAGTAGTGTACCTCAGGGGCAAGTATCAGCAATTGGATAAAATATGTATTACACCAACAAGCAGGGGGGCACTGGATCTCGCCCTCTGTGTCAGGAAGCCGTCAGGATGTGGCTGTGGGCTCACCATCACGGTATGTTTCTCCAGGCCACGTATCTGGCAGGTGTAAACAACAGTTTGGCTGACAGACTGAGCAAAATCATGCAACCTCACGAGTGGTCACTCAACATGGATGTTGTCCGCAAGATCTTCCGAGTGTGGGGCACCCCGTCGGTGGATCTTTTTGCCACTCAATTCAATCGCAAAGTCCCTCAGTTCTGTTCCAGACTTCAGGCCCACGACAGACTAGCATCAGATGCCTTTCTCCTGCATTGGGGGACAGGCCTTTTGTATGTGTATCAATCCATACCTCTAGTAGGGAAAACTCTGCTGAAACTCAGGCAAGACTGCGGAACCATGATTCTGATTGCACCTTTTTGGCTTTGTCAGATCTGGTTCCCGCTTCTTCTGGAGTTGTCCTCCAAAGAACCGTGGAGATTGGACTGTTTTCCGACCCTCATCACTCAGAACGTGGGGTCGCTTCTACATCCCAACCTCCAGTCTCTGGCTCTCACAGCCTGGATGTTGAGAACATAGAAGTTGCCTCTTTAGGTCTTTCCAAGGGTGTCTCCCAAGTCTTGCTTGCTTCCTGGAAAGATTCCACAAAAAAGTGTTATTCTTTTAAATGGAGGAGGTTTGCCGTCTGGTGTGACAGCAAGGCCCTAGATCCCTTTTCTTCTCCTACACGGACCCTGCTTGAATACCTTCTACACTTATCAGAGTTTGGTCTTAAGACTAACTCCGTAAGAGTTCACCTTAGTGCAATTAGTGCTTCCCATCAACGTGTAGAAGGTCAGCCTATCTCTGGACAGCCTTTAGTTGTTCACTTCATGAGAGGTTTGCTATTGTCAAAGCCCCCGGTCAAACCTCCGCCAGTGTCGTGGGATCTCAACGTCATTCTTACCCAGCTGATGAAAGCTCTTTTGAGCCACTGAATTCCTGCCATCTGAAGTACATGACCTGGAAGGTCATTTTCTTGGTGGCTGTTACTTCAGCTCGTAGAGTCAGTGAGCTCCAAGCCTTGGTAGTCCATGCACCTTATATTAAATTTCATCATAACAGAGTAGTCCTCCGTACTCATCCTAAGTTCTTGCCGAAGGTGGTGTCTGAGTTCCATCTGAACCAGTCAATTGTCTTGCCAACATTTTTTCCCCGTCCACATACCCGCCCTGGTGAGGACAAGTTGCACACCTTGGACTATAAGAGAGCATTGGCCTTTTACGTGGAGCGGATAAAGCCCTACCAGCAGTCCGCCCAGCTGTTTGTTTCTTTTAATCCCAACAGGATGGGAGTTGCCATCGGAAAATGCACCATCTCCATTTGGATAGCAGATTGCATTTCCTTCACGTACGCCCAAGCTGGTCTGACTTTAGAGGGCCATGTCAAGGCTCATAATGTTAGAGCCATGACTGCGTCAGTGGCTCACTTAAAGTCAGCCTCCATTGAAGAGATTTGCAAGGCTGCAACGTGGTCATCAGTCCACACATTCACATCTCACTACTGCCTCCAGCAGGATACCCGACGCGACAGTCGGTTTGGGCAGTCGGTGCTGCAGAATCTGTTCGGGGTTTAGAATCCAACTCCACCCTCCTAGGCCCATTTCTGTTCTGTTCCAGGCTACACTCTCACCTAGTTCCATTTATTTTCAGGTCAATCTCTGTTACATCCTCGCAGTTGTGAAGCCCAGTTGACCAGTGTTCATTGTTTTAAGTGAGCCTGGGGACTAGGGATACCCCACACGTAAGAATATGGAGCCTGCTTGCCTTCATAGAAAATGAAGATACATACCTGTAGCAGGTATTCCCATTGGAGTTGTCTTCATTTACCTTCTTTGCTTTTTATTTAACTGGTTTAGTCAGGCTCGCGCATGCGCGACGGAGCATTCTACAAACCTAGCTTTTTCTAAAGAAAAGTTCCGGTCTCCTGGGCCGTCGCGGACGAAGACCCACATGTAAGAATATTGAGCCTGCTGTCCTTGGAGAATACCTGCTACAGGTATGTATCTTCAGTTTTTTGCAGGCACGCTGAAAAATGGATCTGTGTGTGCCCAAAACCTGCAACTACACTACCACAGGCCATTTTTCAGCACACCTTAGTAAAAGGACCCCCTATTGAAGTACAGGAAAAAGAAAGCCACAGAGAGAACCCCCCCTTGTAGTGACATACAACCCAGAGCTAGAAAAATTGAGAAGAATCATAAAAGATCTACAGCCACTACTCCAGGAGGACAAACTACTGAAAAAGATATTCCCATCCCCACCAGTGCTGGCCTTCTGACAGCCACCCAACTTAAAACACAAACCTAGTGAAAAGCAAGCTCCCGATAGTAACTCAAAAAGAAGAGAATGGCACACATCCATGCAATATGTCCAGCTGCAAACTCTGCCAACACAGTTTACAGGATCCCACAGTCATTCACAAAGGAAATATATTCAACATAAAGGCATCCTTCACATGCTCATCTTCCAATGTGGTATATATCATTCAATGTAAAAAGTGTGAAGAACGGTGCTATATTGGAGAAACAAGCCAGATGCTAAAGGTGAGATTTACATAGACATCATATGAAAAATGCCAGTGCCAACCAGGATGTCACCTCTGTGGGATAGCACTTGACAAAACCAGAACACTGTATCAGTGATTTTATGGTGAGAATATTAAAAAGGAACCTTTAAGACAATCCAGGAACACAAGACCTTTGAAGTCAAAATGATTACATATTTTGACACCCATCAGGACTCAACAAAGATCTGGGTTTTCTAGTCTATTATAAGCCATAAAATTCTACTGCTTTGTCACGCTCTTATCTACCATGTATCTCTCCCTGTCTCTCATCCACCCAGCTCCCCCCATTTCTCACCTTACCCGCCCCACCCTCTTCCTGTGAGTCTGCCATTGAAATGCTTTGTTTCACTTATATACTATTAATTATCAACATTTGCTTATTTCTGATCTTGAAGAAGAAGGGTTACCTTAGAAAGCTAACCAAAAAATGTATTAAGTTAGTCCAATAAAAAATGGTGACATCTTATTTTCTTTTCTCTATTGTGTTTTATTTCTATTTATTATCTTTAAAAGTGGATTAACACAGCTACCACATCACTCTACTTTGCATGTGATATCAAAGAAATATGAGAGTTTTGTCTGTTTAATATTTTTAAAACATCTGTTTTAATTTGTGTATATCTCTCCATATGGTACACCTTCTTTGCATGTAATATTAAAATATTATATATGTTTTTTTTAAATATGTTTTGTACCACATTTGCATCGTGTATCCAGATACTCTGACTACTGAAGCAGGCATATTACTGCCAAAACACGGGACCGTGTCCATTGTGTCTGGTTCTTTATAATATTTTTATTCTTTCATCTCTATAATAAATATTTTTATTCTTTGTATTGACTATCTTACATCTCTTCCCTATTTCTTTGGACTGCATTGATCCTTCGTAGGGACCCTTCCTTGATTTGTCAGGTATTTGAGTAATAGCAACATAAATCTTTCCATTACCAGGCACATTGTAAAATAATATAAAACCTGAAAAAAATCCTAACTCAATATATATGTAACAAAACTAATTAGTACTAATTAGAGCACTAAATCCTATAATTCAAAGATGAACCCTACCAAAGAATAGGCAGCACTACAAATATTACATGGGGCCCTAGAACACCTATATATCTACTACTGTTAAAACAGAATAAGTGGGACTGCTGTAGATTTCAACACAGAAACTACATGCAAACAGAATACAGCACCTCAATCAAACATAAAATATATACAGACCCTCACCAAATACAGAACTAGAGATCATAAATTAGAAATAGAAATATAAAGAGAAAACTTGAACTGGGAACACCGAGAAGTCAAACTCAATAAAACAAATGCATTTCCTCTTGTGCTGAATAAAATACAAAGACAAGCTAACATTCCACCTAATAAATTCAAAATAAAACACTTTGTCTTTTTTTTTTTTTTTTTTTGCTACCTTGGTTGTCTGGGCATTTTATTTTTCAAGAATGTTGGTCACAGTTTCTTTTTTCTGCTCTTTTTCAATATGGTGCTGTCCATTTGTACTTTTCCACTTTCCTCCTATTCCCTCATTACATCCATATCTGACATATCTATCTCTCTCTTTCTTCTGTCTGCCCACTTAGATTTTAACTTTTCACTCTTCAGTCCTCTCTCTACATTTCAACATTCCATCACCGCCTCTGACTCCCTGCTTTCCTGTCTCACTTCTACCCTGACTTCCTATTCCCTTCTCTTTCATTACTACACTTCTACCCTCTGTACTCACCATTCTCTTCATACTCATTTCCTTGACAACCCCCATAGTCTTTCCCATATGACTTTACCATGCCAGTATCTACCCTCCCTCTCCCTTCTTACACCCTTGTAGCCCAGCATCTTCTCTCTACACCCACATTTGCAATCCAACATCTCCCTGTCCCTCCACCTATCTCTCTTCTCTAAACCCCTATGGTCAAGCATCTCCCTGTTCCCTCCCTCCCTCTCCTCTATACCCCTGTGATCTAGCAATTCCCTGCCACCTTTCCCCTCCACCTCTATGGTTCAGCAATTCCCTGTCCCCCTCTCTTCTCTTTATTAGAATTTATTTACTGCCTTTTTGAAGGAATTCACTCAAGGCGGTGTACAGTAAGAATAGATCAAACATGAGCAATAGACAATAACAGGGAAAGGGGACTTGATATACTGCCTTTCTGAGGTTTTTGCAACTACATTCCAGGTGGTTTACATATATTCAGGTAATTATTTTGTACCAGGGGCAATGGAGGGTTGAGTGACTTGCCCAGAGTCACAAGGAGCTGCAGTGGGAATCAAACTCAGTTCCCCAGGATTAAAGTCCACTGCACTAACCACTAGGCTACTCTTCCACCAGCAGTAAAAATATTCAAAAACAATACAAAGTATGGCATGGTATACTATTTACAATGTCAACACAATACGTAATAGAACATTATAACTGATAGTGAAAGGTAAAGCAAAGATGTAACACATAAGATAGGTAAGAAAGTAGGAAGAGTTAGAAAGTAAGGTGATTGATTTAAAGAAAGTTGCACATGAGGTCAGAGAAATGGTTAAATTGGAGTGGAGGAGTGGCCTAGTGGTTAGGGTGGTGGACTTTGGTCCTGGGGAACTGAGGAACTGAATTTGATTCCCACTTCAGGCACAGGCAGCTCCTTGTGACTCTGGGCAAGTCACTTAACCCTCCATTGCCCCATGTAAGCCGCATTGAGCCTGCCATGAGTGGGAAAACGTGGGGTACAAATGTAACAAAAATAAATATTGTCTCAGCTAGGGTAGGAGTGGATAAACATGTCCTGCTGCAGTATATGCAGCCTGAGTCACTCCTTGTGTATGTGAGTGATACTGAGTTAGTTACTTCTTCCATTAAAGGCTTGGTTGAAGAGCCAAGCTTTCACCTGCTCCTGAAGTAGAGATAATCTTGTGTTACGCGTGCAGCCTTCCAGGCAGCGCATGCCAGAGTGTGGGGGCTACTCAGGAGAAGGCTTGCTTGCAGGTATCGCATCACATCATATCATGTAATGTCTTTTGGAGAGAGTGTGGTTAGTGAAAATCCTTGGGAGGATCTTAGTGTCCTTGGCGGTGTGTGGAGCATCATCCTATTTTTCAGGTACTTGGGGCCATTTCCTTTCATGGCCTTGAAGATCAGACATAGAGTTTTAAATTTAGCCCTGTATTGTACTGGTAGCCAATAAAGTTTTTGCAAAAATGGTGTGATATGGTCACATCGCTTGCAACCGTCTGAGTCTTGCTGCTACATTCTGAATCAACTGGAGCTGGTGCAGGCCCTTTGTAGTCAGCAATTCTCTGTCACCTCTCCCTTTCCCCTCCACCCATATGGTGCAGCAATTCCCTTTCCCCTCCCCCCTTGAGTCCAGCACCTATTTGCCCATCCTGCCTCTCAAGTCCAGCATATCTGTCTCTCTCTCTGTCCCCCCATTGAGTCCTGCAATTTTTCCTCAGACCCAGATCCTTCAACTCTCTCTCCTTTGCTGGCAGCAAAAGTGATAGCAGTAACATTCCTTGGCCAACCCTGAGCCTTTCCTCTGCCAGGTCCCACCCACATATAAACAAAAGTTGCATTAGAGGAGTGGGATCTGGATGAGGAAATGCTCCAGGTTGGCCTAGGCAGCGTGTTACTGCTGCTGCTAGCAAAGATTTGAAAGATCTGGGGGTGAGAGGAAGGGGGGCTGAAAGAGGACAAAGGAAAGTGCTGGACTTACTGGGATGGGGGTGGGAAACAGATGAGAGACAGATTCAAGCAAAGTTTCCAAACACAAAATGAAAACCAGTGATGGCACGCAACTGGAACTTCTGTTCTTTTTGTGCTGCCCCATGACACACTAGTTGAGAACCACTGCTCTAGGGTATATATTAAAGTTGTGTTTTCTTATGTCGCAAATGACATACTATTTTTGCCGCTTTTCTTTGAACTGCTTCCAAAACTGAACACAATATTCCAACTGGGGCCTCATCAACGACTTGTAAAGGGGCATGAACACCTCCTTTCTTCTGTTGCTTATACCTCTCTCTATGCAGCCTAGCATTCATCTGGCTGTGGCCACCACCTTGTTATATTGTTTGCAACCTTGAGATCCACAGAAACTGTCGCCCTGAGGTCTCTCCTGAAACGTGCTTATCAATCTCTGACCTATTTTGTACATCTCCTTTGGATTTCTGCACCCCATGTGCATCACTCTGCACTTTTTCACATTAAATTTTAACTGCAAGACCTTAGACCATTCCTTTAATTTTTGGAGATCTCTTCTCATGTTTTCTGTTCCCTCCCGAGTGTCCATTCTGTTGACAACCTTTCTGTCATCCATTAAAAAAAGCAAACTTTCCCTTCTATCTCTTTGGCAATGTCGCTAACAAATATATTAAATAGAATTGGCCCCAGTACTGATCCCTGAGGCACTCCACTACCTTCCTTTCCTTCAAGTGGATTCCATTTACCACCACACTTTGTCATCAACCAGTTTCTAATCCAGTTCACCATTTTGGGTCCTAAATTCATCCTGCTTAGCTTATTCATGAATCTCCTGTGATAAACCATATCAAAGGCATTGCTGAAATCAATCAGATTCATTTGAAAGGATTTTCCTTTGATAAAACCATATTGCCTTGGAAATTGCAACCTGTTGGATTTTAGAAAGGTCATTATTCTTTTCCTTCAGCAGCACCTCCATTATTTTGTTTACCACAGACATGAGGCTTACCGGCCTGTAGTTTCCCCACTTCTTCCCTGTCCCTTCTTTTGTGAAGAAGTACCAGAGTTCCATTGTTCCCTTTAAGCTGAGCAAGTGTTCTCCATCTACAGTGCTGCCATGGAGGAGTGTTTCACTATAACATTTTCAATAGTGAAGAACAGGCAAGCTCTGCAGGACTCCAGGGAACCTGCCTGTCCCTAGCCACCCCCCCCTCCACCCCCCACTGCCAGCAGTTGGAGGACTCCCACTGAGCTTAGAAGGAACAGTGGATACAACCTAAGTGTATGGAGAAGACACCACTTCAGTACTAACAGAATTCCTTTCATAGTAACATAGTAAGTTGATAGCAGATAAGGACCTGAACGGTCCATCCATTCTGCCTAACTGTCACATTCATTATCAGTTCAAGTTTAAATCAGCAATAAAAATGATATAAACCTGATCATGGTCTTTCTTTGGTGTTTCTGGGACATAGACCATAGAAGTCTTTCTAGCTCTGTCCTTATGTTCCACCTACTGGAGTTGCTGTCAAAGCCCACTCCAGCCTATGCATCTTTCTTCTAAATAAAAAAAAAAAATCTGCAGCTGCTCTGGGTCAGAAAATAAGAAATTGTTTCCATTATAACTAATGTGACATCTAAAGGAAAAAAAGAAGCCTTGAAACTCAGTTGTGTAGCTTTGGAAAAATCAAAACAAATAGTAAATCATCTGACTATAAAATCTGTTTTCTTAAAGTGTAACTACAGTCTCAATATCCACATGCTGTCAGCTTTGAAGATGAAGGGCACAAACAGCGTAGCTTGATCAGTTATTACTGGCCTTCCACTCTCCTCCATTCTCCTTTCCTAAAGAAGCAGTGTAGTAGGCACAAGAAAAGGAGGTATAGTCTTTAATAGAAATTCCTTCATCATACGAACAGGAGTGATTATAGCAAATCTTGAAAAGTTCAACAACCAGAGGTTAAACGTCTGGTTTTGGTTTACTAATGTCTTCACCCTATGGTGTACAACTCTCTTTATTTTTAATAAGAGCAGCATTGTAATACTTCAGGTCCACCATTTGTTGTTCCAATATGGTTAGCTGCTCTTCTTGCTATCCTAGAGGTGTACTTTCAAAGCACTTAGACTTACAAAGTTACATGGAGGGGCATTTTTGATAGTGTGAAAAGTGGACTTTTATGCTAAATGTACCAAATCCAAATAGGAAATATACCCATTTTCAAAAATACCGTTTCAAACAAGGTTTTTGTGCTTTGTGCATTTACCTTTTTAAGCCATTTTTGAAAAAAAAACACAAAATCAAGCCATTGGGCTGTAGGAAGGGCCAGCATTTTTAGCAGACTAGGGGGGCACTGCTGTGGACTTCATATAAATGTTCCCAGGTACTCATCTTGTCTCCTGAGCCCTCTGAAACCCACCCAAAACCCTCTATCCCAACTGTACACCACTACAATAGCTCTTATGGGTGAAGGGGGCACCTATATGTGAGTTTCTGGTGAGTTTGAAGGGCTCACAGTTTCCACCATAAGTGTAACAGGTAGGGGGAGGTATAGGCCTGGGTCCACCTGTCTACAGTGTAGAGAATGACATAGGGATACATTTTGTCCCCATGGGTTCTGTCTCTGTCCCCACCCCATCCCCATCCCCGTGGGCTCTGTCCTCATCTGCAGAAGCCTCAAACACTTATGATTTTATATTTCAATCTTTTTATTAAAGTAAAAAAGGAACACCATGCTGTGCAGCTGCTGTTTATAAATCGCAAATAGAAAACAATAATAACAAGCAACTATAATAACCCTCTCCCTACCACCACCACCACCACCCTTCCAACCCCAACAATAGCTGACTTCTACTACCCCAAGAAACCCTGTTAAAATGCCCAGGGGTACAAAATGCAACATGTTCTGTGTGCCCTAGTGGGGGAGAAATATGCCCTATGAAGCACTGCTATGATTTTTTAATCTGTGGATGATCAAGTGATCAACAGTCTCAGGATTCAGTCTAGCTCTCCAGTCTTCCACAATTCCTCCTGCAATAGAAGGTGTCTTCGTAGAAGATGTGCTAGAAGCAGGAGTGTACAGTATCCTCCATGCAAATTTTGCTAGTTGTTGACAGCATGTTTGCTTGTTTCTCCAAAAAATCAAAATATCATCGTCTGCATCACTCAAACATTAACAACAGTACAGTTCATTAACAGGCTTCAAAGTAGAAAATGACAGGGGGACAAAGTTTGTCCCCGTCTCCACAAGTTCTGTCCGCACCCCCATGGGCTCTGTCCACATCCCCTTGCCTTCAGGCTCTGTCACCGTCCCCATCCCCATGTCATTCTCTACTACAGTGCACTGCAACCACCACTACACTACTCCGGGGACCTGCATGTTGCTCTAATGGACCTGGCTATAACATCTGAGGCTGTCTTAGAGACTGGTGAGTACTATTTTTATGCACATTTTTGGGGGTGTGAGGGAGTCAGTGACAAATGGGAGAGTAAGACGGGGTCATTCCTGAATCCCTCTGGTGGTCATCTGGTCTTTTAGGGCACCTTTTTGTGTCTTATTTGTTAAAAAAAAAACAGGTCTAGACCAAAATGAAGTTTTCATCCTAGACATTTTGGTTTTGCTCCATTATGGCTGTAAAACGTTCAAGTGTTAGGCACACCCTAATTCCACCTTCAAAACACCCCTGACCTGCCCCCTTGTGAGTTAGATACACTGCAGAGGAAATGCAGATGAAATGCATAGATAAATGTCTGAAAAAAATGTTTCGAAAATACAGATTTGGATGTTCTGAGAAAAAAATCCATCCAAATGGTGCTTTATAACACTTTTTGGATGTTTTTCTCTTTTGAAAATAAGCCCCACAGTAACCTATGGAACTTTGTAAGTCCAAGTGCTTTGAAAAAGAGGCCCCTAATGTCTCAGCCTGCATCTTTCCCTGGACTTGCAGTAAACTAAATCTTTTCATAATGATGCAGGGATTATTACTCCACATATGCAATAGCCTTCACCACTTCCACCATGGACATAACTAGTCTTTCAGAAAGCCCACAGCTAGCTGAAGCCCCCTGCTGATTCTTTCATTCACTCCTTCTGCAGTGCTGGGTGGTAGCATCTGAACCAGGCCACTCCACAGCCCTGCTGCCAAACCCTGCAAGTCTTCTCGAATAGGGGAGAATTCACTGCCAATGGTGCCCTGGTACCAGAAGTAGCATTCAAAATGCCTTCTGTCTCTTACACAGTTCCAGTATTGTTTGCTTCCATCTCACATCCAGACTACAGGAAGTCTTGCACTGTTCAGAGCAGAACAAGAACTCAACAGTCCTCATTCAGAGCAAGACTTCCAAAGCTAAGCAGCCCTTCCCTGAGACTTTCCTCATTTGCAGAAACCACAAAAGTGTCCAGCATTTGCTGTGTAGTGGCCAATAGAAACTTGGACTCTGCCAGGTAAGTCCTTAGCTTCCCTAGCATTTGCCCGTCAGGACAGGATACAAACACCACACATAGGACTCTGGAAACCTTCATAGCTCTCCACACTGTGTCAAGACCATGCTGCCATCTTTGCCCTCCTTCCACATAGTTAAGCATTCATTGTAGCTTTCTAGTTAATTTTTATGCTTCCATAACATTTTTATATTACCCATCTTTCAGCCTCTGAGAACTTGCTGGATTCGGCGATAATCTCATATGTACATCATGCACCTATTGAGGTAAATTAAAGAAACAAAACTGTAAGACATGTTAAAGAAAATTGTATATGTAAATAAGGTGGAGGAAATTGAGAGAGTACCCCTGGTTATGAGATTTATTCTATCACCAGAACTCTCGTCCATGCTCTCATTACCTCTCGCCTTGATTACTGCAACTTACTCCTCACCGGCCTCCCACTCAGCCATCTATCCCCCCTTCAATCCGTTCAGAACGCTGCCGCATGTCTTATATTCTGCCAGAACCGATATACTCATATCACCCCTCTCCTCAAATCACTTCATTGGCTTCCGATCAGATATCGCATACAATTCAAGCTCCTCCTCCTTACCTACGAATGCACTCAGTCTGCGGCTCCTCACTACCTCTCCACCCTCATCTCCCCCTATGTTCCCGCCCGTAACCTCCACTCACAGGACAAAGCCCTTCTCTCAGTATCCTTCTCCACCACTGCCAACTCCAGGCTCCGCTCATTCTGCCTTGCCTCACCCTATGCCTGGAACAATCTTCCTTTACCCATACGTCATGCCCCCTCCCTACCCATCTTCAAATCTCTGCTTAAAACTCACCTCTTCAATGCTGCCTTCGGCGCCTAACCGCTTGAGAAATATAGAATGCCCCAATCTATCCACCCTATCACATTAACTGTTCACTCATCCTCTAGATTGTACACTTGTCTTTAGATTGTTCTCTTGTCTTTTAGATTGTAAGCTCTTTGAGCAGGGACTGTCCTTCTATGTTTAAATTGTACAGCGCTGCGTAACCCTAGTAGCGCTTTAGAAATGTTAGTAGTTAGTTAGTTAGTTAGTATTTCATATTGAGCTGCAGTTTAGACCTTCTCCCCCCATTCCTACTTCAATATTTGTATTGATAAGAGAGATCCAAATTCATTTATCTTAGAATTTTATTCAGCTCAATAAAGCATTGGCATAGGCTTCTGTCCATCTTAGTATTCAATCTGTAAATACAGGGGAATATTGCTTTATATGAGAGTACAATAATATATAACTATATCCCAAATGCACTCCAATTATAAATATACAAACTTTTTAATATCCCAACACATAAACATCCACATACATTTTTAAATCACACAAATTTTGCAGGGTTCACATGTACCCATAACATTAGCATATCCAACCTTGTTATACCCACTCAATGAACATGGCCCACAGTCAATCCACACAATGTGTTCAGTTGTTAGCTGTACCAAGCAGGTCTCATAATTGTCCAAAAGATCAATCAAAAGCGGGACCCTTACCCGCTATAACCAGCAAGAAATTCTCACCTGCAGTAATGTCCAAACCTGCAAAAACACTTGTGCTCAGTTTTTTTCGTTGACTCAGATATTATTTGTCAATTATACCATCCAAATCGTATAAGTCGCTGGTCACTTCAGCTGGTACTGGAACTCCACAAAACCAACAACCCGTGCTAATGAGCAAGGATTTATTCACTGCTGTTCCTCAATGCGAGACCACATTTCGGATATTCCTTCATCAGGAGGAACTATTTCTCCACACCTAAAAATGAATGAAAGCATGTCCATACTCAACTAATTGTTATTTCAGCTTTAGTCTCAATATACTTTACTTATAATACAACTTATGGCTGCTTACCTTAGAGCTGCAGCTACACAGCTATCGGAGCAGTTAACTTATGTGCAGCAACTGCTCTCTGATGTTTCTTGGTGCTTCAGGGAGCTTGAAGTCCATGTGTCTGAACTGGAGGACTCAACACACACTTACCAGCAGGACTTCGCTGCGTTATCTCTCCAGGTCACAGAGCAAGCTTCCAGGATTAATTAATTGGAAAACTGATCTAGGACGGATAACCTTGATTTGTGGGCTTTCCCAAATCGCTACCAGAAGCTCGGCTGTTGGATATCCTGGAGGAAGTTCCCCCCCCCCCATACCTCATGGAGGGCCTTACCACTTAGAACATGTCCATTGACTGGGCAGTCATCTTGACAGATGTCACGTCTGTGGCCGTGACCACCCTCATTCTTACCCTGTTTCTGGGAGTCAGTGGCTGTGCTGGCTTCTGCTTGTCTCTGTGTCTGTCTCTGTCTTAGTTTCTCTCTGGCTCTGTGTGCTGATTGCCTTACTGGACCTCACCTGTGTGGGCTATGCCTCTTCTAAGATGGCTGCCGCCTCCTCTATGCCAGTATCCAAGATGGCTCCTGCTTGTTCTTCCTGTGGGCTCACTTCCTCTGGGTGTCAAGCCTCTGTTTGGAGGCAAGGAACTTCCTGCTTCTGTCCTGCTGGTGGTGACTCATCAGTGAGTTCCTTTATAAGGAAGGCCTGTGCTTGCAGTCAGTGCCTTCGCATGGTGTCATTGTCTAGTGTCATGCTCAGAGGCCTACAGGTTAGTCAGTGTGTTGCTGCGCTGCTTCTAAGCCTGTCTTCTGTGTGGGCTTCTTGCTCTTCTGATTAGTACCTGTGGGCTGCTTGCCCTTCTGTGTGGGCTGGTGCCCTTCTGTTCCCAGTACCTGTGGGCTGCTTGCCCTTCTGCGTGGGCTGCTGGCCCTTCTGCCTTTTGGCTGTGTTTGGAGCCTGCTGTTCAGCCCTGGTTTCCCCATCTGTGTTTGCAGCCTGCCCTGCTCCCTGCTTGTATATTCTGTGTGCACATCCTGAACATTGTATATCCTGTGTGCACATCCTGGTCCCTGCTTGTTCGTCCTGAGTCCTGGTTTTGGCTAGCTAGTGTTATCTGGCTTTCCGCTCTGCCTAGCTGCCATCTTCCCTGTGTGCACATCCTGAACCTTGTATATCCTGTGTGCACATCCTGGTCCCTGCTTGTTCGTCCTGAGTCCTGGTTTTGGCTAGCTAGTGTTATCCGGCTTTCCGCTCTGCCTAGCTGCCATCTTCCCTGTGTGCACATCCTGAACCTTGTATATCCTGTGTGCACATCCTGGTCCTTGCTTGTTCGTCCTGAGTCCTGGTTTTGGCTAGCTAGTGTTATCCGGCTTTCCGCTCTGCCTAGCTACCTTCTGTCCCATGTGTCTACCTTATACCTTGCTTGTATATCCGGTGTGCTTATCTGGATCCCTGCTTTTGTCTCCTGATTCCTGTATCTGTCTAGCTAGCGTGTATCTTCTGTGGGATTTTCCTGTTACCTGCCCCGACCTAGCTAGTGGGTTTGCCCTGTGGGTATTCCCTGTCTCCCCTTTTTCCCTGCTTGCATGTCTGCCCTAGTCCCCGCTCCTGATAAGCTTCTGTCTGTCTAGTCTGTCCAGTGTGTCTGGCTTAGTGGCTGCGTGCAGCGCTTAGTGCAGTCTAGTATAGTTTGATCCCTCGTGTTTCCTAGACCCAGGGTCGGGTCTTCTGGATTCCAGTTCCACCTTGTCCTGCAAGTCCTGCCGGCCGCCTGCACACTGGAGCTCAACTCCAGCGGAACAGTGGCTAAGTGCAGGTGAAGAGGTTCCTGTTACTACTACTACTATTTAGCATTTCTATAGCGCTACAAGGCGTACGCAGTGCTGCACAAACATAGAAGAAAGACAGTCCCTGCTCAAAGAGCTTACAATCTAATAGACAAAAAAAATAAATAAAGTAAGCAAATCAAATCAGTTAATGTGAACGGGAAGGAAGAGAGGAGGGTAGGTGGAGGCGAGTGGTTACGAGTCAAAAGCAATGTTAAAGAGGTGGGCTTTCAGTCTAGATTTAAAGGTGGCCAAGGATGGGGCAAGACGTAGGGACTCAGGAAGTTTATTCCAGGCGTAGGGTGCAGCGAGACAGAAGGCGCGAAGTCTGGCGTTGGCAGTAGTGGAGAAGGGAACAGATAAGAAGGATTTATCCATGGAGCGGAGTGCACGGGAAGGGGTGTAGGGATGGACGAGTGTGGAGAGATACTGGGGAGCAGCAGAGTGAGTACATTTATAGGTTAGTAGAAGAAGTTTGAACAGGATGAGAAAACGGATATGGAGCCAGTGAAGGGTCTTGAGGAGAGGGGTAGTATGAGTAAAGCGACCCTGGCGGAAGACGAGACGGGCAGCAGAGTTTTGAACCGACTGGAGAGGGGAGAGATGACTAAGTGGGAGGCCAGCAAGAAGCAGATTGTAGTAGTCTAAACGAGAGGTGACAAGGGTGTGGATGAGGGTTTTGGTAGAGTGCTCGGAAAGAAAGGGGCAGATTTTACGGATGTTGTAAAGAAAGAAACGACAGGTCTTGGCAATCTGCTGGATATGAGCAGAGAAGGAGAGAGAAGAGTCAAAGATGACCCCAAGGTTTCGAGCTGAGGAGACAGGGAGAATGAGAGAGCCATCAACAGAAATAGAAAACGGGGGGAGCGGGGAGGTGGGTTTGGGGGGGAAAATGAGAAGCTCGGTTTTGGTCATATTTAATTTCAGGTGGCGTTGAGACATCCAGGCAGCAATGTCAGACAAGCATGCTGAAACTTTGGTAGAAAGGTAGATTTGGGAGTCATCAGCATAGAGTTGGTAGGAAAAGCCATGGGATGAGATTAATGAACCAAGGGAAGAAGTGTAGATAGAAAAGAGGAGGGGACCAAGAACAGAACCCTGAGGTACGCCGATAGGCAGAGGGATAGAAGTAGAAGAGGATCCACCAGAGTGAACACTAAAGGTGCGGAGGGAGAGGTAGGAAGAGAACCAGGAAAGGACAGAGCCATGGAATCCAAGTGAGGACAGGGTATCAAGAAGTATGCTGTGATCAACAGTGTCAAAAGCAGCGGAAAGATCAAGAAGAATGAGGATGGAATATTGACCTCTGGATTTAGCCAGTAATAGGTCATTGGAGACTTTAGTAAGCGCAGTTTCGGTTGAGTGGAGAGGGCGAAAACCAGATTGTAGTGGGTCAAGAATAGCATGTGAGGAGAGAAACTCAAGGCAGCGGCGGTGAACAGCACGCTCAAGTAATTTGGAGAGAAAAGGAAGGAGGGAGATGGGTCGGTAATTAGAGGGACAAGTAGGGTCGAGTGAAGGCTTCTTAAGGAGAGGTGTGACCACAGCATGTTTAAAGGCAGCAGGGACAGTCGCAGTGGAAAGTGAGAGGTTGAGAATGTGACAGATAACTGTTAGTTCCAGTTGCCTGCTTCCAATCCAGAGGTCTGGTCCGGCCTTTCCGTGTGTTCCGCTCCAGGGTTGTCTCGCCTGCCTCTGCCGCTCCTCGGCAGGGGTCCAAGGACTCGCTATTCCCAGTTCCGCCTCGAGGACCTGACAGCATGCCAAGGCCCTCGAGAACGCGACAACAGAGTGGTGCGGCCTCAGCTAATTATTTCCAAATCTCATAGTTATGCTCTAAAGGCAACTCTGCTCCGTCTATATAAACAGAAGCGAGACAAGACTAAATATGAAGAACATTTAATTCGCATTTTCAGGATTATTCTTCCACATTGACTGAGTGTCGTAAGGCATTCACTCCGGTGTGGGCATCTCGTGCAGAAAAAAAAAGCCACTTTATGCTGGTATATCCCGCTCAATTGAAGGTGTTTACAAGTGGCTGGAAACTATTTACCGTGGTGCAGGAGGCACAGAACTAGTTAAACACTTCTGGACAGTCCGAGGGATAGCTCAAAGGCCTTATTTGGAATGCAAGTTTGAAATTTTTAATGTTTGCAGGGGCGCACTTCCTACTTACGACACCATCCTACTTAATGCTGTTCTGACACAGATGCGGCTGAGTTACGTAAATAGTCATACATATGCACCTTGCCTTCTGTTATTTCTTGTTAATGGTAATGCATATTATATGGTAAGATTGGATTTGGGCTGTGGCAGTTCATAAGGGAGTTCTGGGGATGCCCTCCTGCAAAATAACGTGATCCACTTTCACCTCTCTGCCTGGTGTAGCTGAAGGCTGCAAGCATGGGTTGAAGCCCAAGGGCGTCATCCAAGATGGAGGCGGGAATGAGTGGGTGGGAGGGAGAGGATTTGGGGGATGAGGTTGGAATCAGGTACAGCGGAAGGAATTGTTTTCTGGAACCGGGGGGGGGGGGGGGGGGGAGGTGTGTTCACTACAAGCCAGTTTGGGGTTCTGTTCTTCACACTTCTTCACCCCCCCCCTCAGCCCCGTCCAACTTTAACCACTACCTCCAGGCTATCGACCCTCCCACCTTATCCTATAATATTTCTAATCTCCTCCCCTCCATCATGTCCTCCGAGTCTGTCGACAAGGCTGTCTCCGCCTACAATGCCACTCTCTCCTCTGCTCTGGACACCCTCGCACCTTCCACCTCCCGTCCCACAAAGCGTACTAATCCCCAGCCCTGGCTGACCCCTTGCATCCGTCATCTTCGCTCCTCCACCCGATCTGCGGAGCGCCTCTGGAGGAAATCCGCACCCATTCAGATTTCCTTCACTACAAATTCATGTTATCCTCCTTCCACTCCTCCCTTTTCCTTGCCAAACAGGACTACTACACCCAATTGACCAATTCTCTCAGCTCCAACCCCCGTCGTCTCTTCTCCACCCTTAACTCCCTGCTCAAAGTGCCCTCCGCTCCCACCCCACCCTCACTCTCTCCTCAATCACTGGCTGATTACTTCCGCGACAAGGTGCAAAAGATCAACCTTGAGTTCACTACCAAGCCGTCTCTTCTTCACCCTGCAACCCTCTCCCTCACCCAACCAACACAGGCCTCTTTCTCCTCCTTTCCTGTCATCACCGAGGAGGAAACCGCTCGCCTTCTTTCCTCATCAAAATCCACCACCTGCTCTTCTGATCCCATCCCCAACAACTTACTTAACATCATCTCTCATACTGTCATCCCCTCCATCTGTCATATCCTCAACCTCTCTCTCTCCACTGCAACTGTCCCTGACACCTTCAAGCACGCCGTAGTCACACCTCTCCTCAAAAAACCATCACTTGACCCTACCTGTCCCTCCAATTACCGCCCTATCTCCCTCCTACTCTTCCTCTCCAAAATACTTGAGCATGCCGTTCACAGTCACTGCCTTGATTTTCTCTCCTCTCATACCATCCTCGATCCACTTCAATCCGGTTTCCACCCTCTTCACTCGACAGAAACAGCACACTCTAAAGGCTGTAATGACCTGTTCCTTGCCAAATCCAGAGGCCACTACTCCATCCTCATCCTCCTTGATCTATCCGCCGCTTTTGACACTGTGAATCATGACTTACTTCTTGCCACACTGTCCTCATTTGGGTTCCAGGGCTCTGTCCTCTCCTGGTTCTCCTCCTATCTCTCCCACCGCACCTTCAGAGTTCACTCTCATGGATCTTCCTCCACCCCTATCCCCCTATCTGTTGGTGTTCCCCAGGGATCGGTCCTTGGACCCCTTCTCTTCTCAACCTACACCTCTTCCCTGGGCGCCCTGATCTCATCTCATGGTTTCCAGTATCATCTCTGTGCTGATGATACCCAGCTATATCTGTCCACACCAGACATCACCGCAGAGACCCAGGCAAAGGTATCAGCCTGCATATCCGACATTGCTTCCTGGATATCCAACCGCCACCTGAAACTGAACATGTCCAAGACCAAGCCCAACGTCTTTCCACCAAAACCCACATCTCCTCTTCCTCCACTTTCTATCTCAGTTGATAACACCCTCATCCTCCCCGTCTCATCTGCCCGTAACCTCTGAGTCATCTTTGACTCCTCCCTCTCCTTCTCTGCGCATATCCAGCAGACTGCCAAGACCTGCCGCTTCTTCCTCTTTAACATCAGCAAAATTCACCCTTTCCTCTCTGAACACACCACCCGAACTCTCGTCCATGCTCTCATCACCTCTCGCCTTGACTACTGCAACTTACTCCTCACTGGCCTCCCACATAGCCATCTATCCCCCCTTCAATCTGGTCAGAACTCTGCGGCACATCTCATATTCCGCCAAAACCGATTTACTCATATCACCCCTCTCCTCAGGTCACTTCACTGGCTTCCAATCAGATACCGCATTCAATTCAAGCTTCTCCTTCTTACCTACAAATGCATTCAGTCTGCTGCCCCTCACTACCTCTCCTCCCTCATCTCCCCCTATGTTCCCGCCCGTAACCTCCGTTCACAGGACAAATCCCTCCTCTCTGTACCCTTCTCCAACACAGCCAACTCCAGGCTCCGCTCATTCTGCCTCGCCTCACCCTATGCTTGGAACAACCTTCCTGAGCCCTTACGCCAAGCCCCCTCCCTGCCCATCTTCAAGTCTTTGCTTAAAACCCACCTCTTCAATGCTGCATTCGGCACCTAACTCTTACCGTTCACTAAATCCTGACTGCCCCAATTTGACCGCCCCTATCGGACTGTCCATTCACTTGTCTCTTAGATTGTAAGCTCCTTGAGCAGGGACCGTCCCTCTATGTTAAATTGTACAGCGCTGCGTAACCCTAGTAGCGCTTTAGAAATGTTAAGTAGTAGTAGTAGTTATTACTATGTCTGTGCAACTGTGGGTGTTACGATGGAGGCTCAAGGGTTGACATGAGGGCTGGACATCCTGACCTATTGCAGGATTTGGGGGTTGACCTTGTGCCATGTCTCTGTCCCATGGTAGCTGTCTAGTACAAATTGTTGAGTTCTTACTTGGAACTTTGGTGGAATTACATCTCTGATAACATGAACCAAAATACTGATCACATTAAGGCACCAAGGGACAGATATTGCATACCTTCAGGAGACATGCCTTTCAGATCCTGAGCATGAGAAGCTTCGACAAAGCTGGTGGAGGAGGTCTATTATGCTCCTTCTGGGCGCAGAAGCGGTGATGTAGCAGTACTTATTTAAAAAAAAAAACATTAGCATGAACAACAGGGGTAGTCTTCCAGGATCCTCAGGGTCACTAACTTCTACTAAAACTTTGGTTGCAGGGGAGGGAAATATATCTTGTGGTTATCTATGACCCTACTCCATACAAGGCTTCCTTTTCTCCCTCTCTGCTGCAATGTATGCTTCCATATTCTTGGAAACATCTATTAGTGGTAGCAGATATGAATCTTCTTACGGATCCTACTTTGGCAACATAATTCTCCTAAGCCTGGATGGCAGGTGTTAGTATCCTTTTGCACTTCACTTAACTTAGTGGATTTGTGGAGATTGCTACACCCAACTGACTTTCATTATAGTCATAGATCTTGGGCACATGATTCTTTATCCCGTTTAGAATATACATTTGTTTCTTCCACCCTTTCCCCCTCTGTAACAGAAGCTATGCAGGGGGCTGAGATGGTGTGAGATCACTCAGTGGTCTGGATAGACTTAGAGACACCAGCTCAGTATTATGCGGTATCAGGTTGGAGGTGTTATGATTGTGGTCAGAACCCCTCTCAAACTTACCTTTTACCTGGGGGTCAGCTTCTTAGCTGGCTTCTGTTTCTTTTGTCTGTCCTTTCTGAGCTAGCTCTCTCTATGCTGGCAGCTTCCAGCAGCATGACTCTAATTGTTTCACTTTACTACAGCTGTGTGTGTGGACTGAGTTAGCTCTACCTCTCTTTGGGTGTACTGGCTTCAAGTGCTTCACGGTGCTGCATTGGTGTGGGTTGGGCCTCTCTGGGTTTCATTGTGCTGTCTGCCTGGGTCTAGGGAGTGTGACATCATCAGGGAGGGCCTTGATAAGGAAGTGGTGTTCTTCCCTTCAGGGCCTTTGCAACGTTTGCTTTAGGTAGGGTGGTGCAGTGTGCACTTCTGACTTTGTGTCTAGTTTCCCTGCTTGCTTTTGCTAAAGGTCCAGATTAGTGTTAGTGCAGTGTGCACTGGTGACTGTGTGTTTAGCTTTCCTCCTTTTCCCTTGTGGTTCCCCTGCTTTTCCCTCTTGGTGCTTTGGAAGCACTGCTGTGCGTAGGGCTTTGGAAGCTCTGTTGCTGATAGAAGTACTTCAGGGTTTGGTGTTGTTAGGAACACTGCAGATTTTGCTGTTAGAAGTACTTCTGGTGTTTGTACTGTTGGGAGCATTGCTGTCTTTGCTGTTTGTGTTTGGTGCTTTGGAAGCACTTTTGGCTTACATGTTTAGCTTCCCTGTTTTTTCCCTTTTGGCTCCCCTGTCTTCCCTTTTAGTGCTAGGAACTCTTCTGGTTGTTTGGTGTGTGGGGGCACCTTAGTTAGTTTAGAGTTGTAGAGCACTGCTGGTAGCTTGGTGCTTAGTAGCACCTGTGTTAGCTTTGTGTTTAGGTTCCCTGCTCTGTTAGTTTAGGGCTTAGGAAGTCCCTTTGTTGTGCAGGGCTTAGGAGCTCCCCTGGTAGGTTAGGGCTTAGGTCTGTTAGTTTTCTGTTAGGAGCACATCTGTTAGTTCTGTACCTAGGAGCACTTCAGTTCAAGCTTGTTCTAGTCCTGGTCCCCGTGTCTTCCGGGTTCCAGTAAGTCCTGCCAGCCACTCGAACCCAAGGGCTCAACCCTTGGGGGGCAGTGGCTAAGTGCAGGTGAAGCTGTACGGACCAGTCCAGTGTGCTCCAGTCCGGTGTGTTCCCATCCAGTGTTCCAGTCCTGTGTCCTCCAGTCCGGGGTGTTCCAGTCCGGTGTGTTCCTGTCCAGTGTTCCAGTCCTGTGTCCTCCAGTCCAGGGGATTCCAGTCTATGTGTTCCAGCTCACTGGGTGGTGCCTGCAGTCCCTGCCGGTGCCAGTGTGCTTCCCCAGTGTTGGTTGGTGGGTTTTGCCTGCTGCTGTCGCTCCTTGGCAGCAGCCCAAGGGCTCATGTTTGCTCCAGAGCCCAGCCCCGCGGGCTCTGAACCTGAGAACCTGACAGGAGGTTTCCGGTGTATCTTGCCCACAATACAGATTTTCATACTTTCTTGATGCCATGTTGGGAGGACTTTTTATCTCTCAATGTGATTCATCCTGATCAACCAGAACATTTTTGGAGTACTGCGAAAGCAGTATCACATGGTCACATCATAGCATGTTCAGTGGCTTAACGCAAGAAGATTGCCACGAGTATCTGCAATCTTGAGTCCTAGCTTCAATGGGCTAAACAAGACTATATGCGAGTGCCTTCAGCCTATAACAAAGATCGTTGTTTCTGCGCAAACAGCTTTTAATACTCATTCATGAGCAAACTTACAGGAGCTTGATTTATCAGAAGTATCATTTTCAAACTTATGGCAATAAAGCTGGTAAACTGCTGGCTTGCCTGATTAAAATATGGGGCATGTGGATGATTTCTTCTTTGCATGATCCCAGGGGACAGGTAGTGATTTGTCACGATCAGATTATCTGGATTATTGGAGACTCTTTTCAAGCACTGTAGGCAGAGCAGCCTCCAGGAGATCCTGAGATTTCAAAGGCATTTCTTTCTGCCGCAGGTCTTCCCAGATTGCTGGAGGAAGCAGTGCAGGCACTGAATGACCAACTACAAGCCAAGGAGTTGCAATTGGCCATAAAGCAGTTGAGGCCCTGCTTTTATGGGGAGTTTTATAAGATCCTGCAACTACAGTTAGTAGGTCCTTTGTTGGCTTATTATCAATCAGTCAGAGATAATGTAACACCGATTTTTAAAAAAGGTTAATTGTGCTCCTATATAGCTAAGTTTTTTAACAGGCTGCAATGCGTCCTATTGAGCCTAGCAGTATTGCAGAAAGTATGCCTGTACCAAAGGCTAATGTTGTTGCCTTATCTCTAGACATTCCAGTAAATAATGACAACTTTGGGTATCCAAGCTGAAAGTACAATGTGGCTCTCCAAAGCAATTTACTCAAAATGAAACAAATATTGGTGAGTATATAGAGTCCATCGTTCTCTTTCAATCAAGAAATTTTAATTACTGATGCAAGAGACAAGAGAAGCACAGATGACCTGAAAAATCAGCAGACAAGATGCAATGTCCAAATTCTTTGGGTGCCCAAGCCTGAGAAAAAGAGAGGAATAACTAGTCCAGATAGTTCAAGATCTTTATGCTTATTATATTCTCTGGTCTTAAATCAAGGGTTTGGATTCATAGGGCACATGGTAACCTCAGGAATCCTGAGAACAAGCTGAGTACACCTAGACCAAGAATTCTCTAATCTTCATAACTTCAAGGATCTGCAAACCCTATTGCACTAAGAGAGAAATAAAGGATCTGTAACATTCCAAGGGCATACTTTTCAGAAATATCTGGACTTGTCATTGTACACATTAGAAAAAATGAAAAGTCTCCAAACCCAGCTGCTTAAAAGCAAAGGCAGGCAAAATGAGGCAGTTTGCATGCTGAGTTGGTGTGCCTATAGAAACTGCATAAACAGAGAAGTCAAAGAATTTCAGAAATATGTGAAGGGAACTTAATACCTTGAATATTGTGAGATTAACACATACCATGCAATATGTGAAGAGGCATTTTTATGAACACTTGGACAAGACAAATATACTCCTCTTGTGCCAACTGAAAAGGTACATAAGTACATAAGTAATGCCATACTGGGAAAAGACCAAGGGTCCATCGAGCCCAGCATCCTGTCCACGACAGCGGCCAACCCAGGCCAAGGGCACCTGGCAAGCTTCCCAAACGTACAAACATTCTATACATGTTATTCCTGGAATTGTGGTAAAGAATTTGTAAAAGAATTGAGACTGAAGGATGAGTAAGGTGCTGATCTCTTAAGGTAGAAACTGGCTACTTGCTTCATTAGATATTAGAAGCAGCTTTATACCTCCCATTTACTGCTACCCCATCTGACTTAGAAAATTGGGTACTGACCAGAAATCTTCCAAAATTGGATCCAGTGCTAAGTGAACATATTGAGAAGCCCTTCACTTTGGATAAGGTTTGGAAAGCTGTATTATGAATTTCCAAAAATAAGCCTTACTCCCCTGTAGGACTTTGGGTAGGAATACAGTTTTTGCTGATCTGTCTTTGCTTTTTTACATGAATTATGATAAGTTGCTGCAGTAGCTAATACATGCCCCTCTTTCAGGTTTTACCACAGGTGTTAGTCTGCTTTGTTTTGGCAGGGCAAAAAGCTTAAAGTTTCCTTTTGGATATTGTCATTGCCCAGAACAATGGTTGAACTGTGGCTTCCACAATTCCAGGTTTAGTTTAGTCTAGACAGTGAGCTTCCACCATGAGTTAGGCTTCAAGCTCACTGATCAGGCTGTTGCTGATTTTGGCTGAAATGGCTTGGCCTCTTCAGCTTGGAGAAAAGATGGCTGAAGGGAGATATGATAGAGGTATATAAAATAATGATTGGAGTGGAACAGGTAGATGTGAATCGCTTGTTTATTCTTTCCAAAAATACTAGGACCAGGGGGCAAGCAATGACGCTACAAAGTAGTAAGTTTAAAACAATTTGGAGAAAATATTTCTTCACTCGATGTGTAATTAAACTGGAATTCATTGCCAGAGAATGTGGTAAAAGCAGTTAGCTTAGCAGGGCTTAAAAAAGGTTTGGATGGCTTCCTAAAAGAAAGGTCCATAAGTCACTATTAAAATGGACTTAGAAAATCCACTGCTCATCTCTGAGATAAGCAACATAATATATATTTTTGTATTATTTATTTGTTACATTTGTATCCCACATTTTCCCACCTATTTGCAGGCTCAATATGGCTTACATAGTGCCGGAGAAGTGTTTACAGGCTCCGGGTAAACAAATACAAGGAGATGTTGTGGTAGGATAGGTTCATGTGGTAGGACCACATAAAAGATTCGTTCAGCGGAAGCATTGTGTGGTGTCCATTTCGGTCTTTGGTGGTGTTGTCTCGCAGTGGTCTGTCAATTATGTTGGATCAGTAGGATATGCCTTTTTAAATAAGTGAGTTTTTAGTGTTTTTCTGAAGTGTAAGTGGTCGTACGTAGTTTTCAGTGCTTTTGGCAGTGCATTCCATAGTTGTGCGCTGATGTAAGAAAAACTGGATGCGTAGGTTGATTTATATGAGACCAATGCGTCTTGGGTAGTGTAGATTTAGGTACGAACGTGTTGATTTGGAGGTATTTCTGATTGGTAGGTCGATTAAGTCTGTCATGTATCCCGGTGCATCGCTGTAGATAATTTTGTGAACCATAGTACAGATTTTGAAGGCAATGCATTCTTTGATTGGAAGCCAATGAAGGTTTTCGTGGAGGGGTTTTGCGCTTTCAAATCGCGTTTTTCCGAAGATGAGTCTTGCTGCCGTATTTTGCACAGTCTGAAGTTTCTTTAAGGTTTGTTCTTTGCATCCTGCATAGATTCCATTGCAATAGTCTAGGTGGCTTAATACCATTGATTGTACCAGGTTGCGAAAGATTGCCCTTGGGAGAATTGTTTCACGTGTTTGAGTTTCCACATTGAGTAGAACATTTTCTTTGTTGTTGATTTTGCTTGGCTCTCTAGTGTAAGGTTGCGGTCCATTGTGACACTGAGGATTTTCAGGCTGAGACAGGGAGGGTGTGATCTGGGGTATTGATGGTTGTGGGGTTGTGCAGGTTGTGTTGGGATGAGAGGATGAGACAATGTGTTTTTTCTTTGTTGAGTTTTAGTTTGAATGCATTTGCCCACGATTCCATGGTGTTCAGGCTGTGCTTAAATTCGTTAGTTAGTTAGTTCTGTAAAGGATGTATATGGTGACATCGTCTTCATAGATGAAAGGGTTAAGGCCTTGGTTGGACAAGGTCTTGGCTAGTGGAGTCATCATTAGGTTGAAAAGGATCGGCGATAGCGGTGAGCCTTGTGGTACTCCGCAATCTGCTTTCCATGGTGATGATATGTTTGCTTTTGATTTTACTTGGTATGTTCTTGTGGTTAGGAAACCCTTGATCCAGTTGAGTATGTTGCCACCAATTCTGAATTCCTCGAGTAGTCTTATTAAGATATTATGGTTTACCATGTGAATGTGCTAGACATGTCAAATTGGAGGAGGAGGATGTTGTTTCCTCTTACTATTTCCTGCTGAATTTGGCTATTAGAGCAAGTAGTACTGTTTCTGTGCTGTGTAGAGGGCGGAAACCTGAGACTCGTGTAATATTGATAATTTGTTTATGTATTCTGTAAGTTGTTTGGCTACCATGCTTTCCGTCAGTTTGACTGACAACGGGATGGATGCTACTGGTTGGTAGCTGGTGATTTCGCTTGCTTTTTTTCTTGGTCTCTTTTGGTATCGGAGTGAGTAGAATGTTGCCTTTTTCTTTTGGGAAGAAACCTTGCTGAAGCATGTAGTTTAGGTGGGATGTGAGATCTGTTATGAAGCAGTTAGTGGCGGCTTTCAGTACATAATTGGGGCAGGTATCTAATTTACAGTGAGTGTTGGTGAACCTACTGAGCACCCGTGCTACTGTGTCATTGGTAAGGAGGGCGAAGTTAAGCCATATGCGGTTGGCAGGGTATTCTCCATTGGTTGGGTCCAACTCTTTAAGAAAGTTTTCGATGTCAGTGTTGACTTTAGTTAGTGTGCTGCGTAGGTTTACAATTTTTTCATTGAAATACTTTGCAAGGTTGTCGGCAGATGGGATGTCTGAGTTTGGAGCAGTAACCAGGTTGGTATCTAAGAGTTTGTTCAAGAGTTGATATATTTTCTTTGGGTCATTGTAGTCTGTCCCTACTTTATTTATTTATTTATTTATTTGTTGCATTTGTATCCCACATTATCCCACCTTTTTGCAGGCTCAGTGTGGCTTACATTATACCATAATGGCGATCGCCATTTCTGGAATGAGAAATACAAAGTAGTGTTACATTAAAGTTCATAAATGTTAAAGTAAATTATAAAGTAGATTGGATAAACAGTTCATTACAGGCATAAGAGATAAGGGGGTAATGCGTTAATGTTCGTTGGTGACAAATTGATTGATGCAATCAGGTGTAGAGAATACGGTTTCATCTGGTTCTAATAGAGTTTTGATGTTAGGTCATTTATGATGGCTCAGTGTGATATGTCTTCTCAAACAGGTTGGTCTTTAGTAACTTCCGGAAGGCTGTTAAGTCGTGCATTGTTTTTAAGGCCCTTGGTAGTGCATTCCACAGTTGCGAGCTGATGTAGAAGCTAGATGCATATATTGATTTATATATAAGTCCTTTGCAACTAGGGTAGTGTAGGTTCAAGAATGTGCGTGCTGATCTTTTATGTTTCAACATTTTTATTGACCAACCAATACAGAAATAAAAGTTTGCACACATGAATCTACAAAGGCAATTGTCGTCTGTGATCATTATCATAATCCAACATTATTTCCCCCCCCCCTTTTCACCCTCCTCCCCTCTTCTTTCCAGTGATACCATCCAATTGTTTACCCCTTCACCCCTCTCTCCCCGATCTCCCTCCTGGCTTGTATTCTGATAGCCCGGAGAGATCCCTCCCCCCCCCCCCCCCCCCCCCCCCCCCCCGCTGTCTTTTGACTACAAAATTTATGTGTGATCAGGATTATCCTTAACCTTCAGGGTGTCGCATTATGCCAATTAAGTAGTAAACTACGTCCTCTAGGGCTTAATGCCTCCAGATAAGGCCCCCATATCTGTTTAAAATGTGCATATCTCTTCGGGGAGCCCCTAGCCTCCCGTGCTTCCCATGTTGCTAAAAGGTGTACCTGATTTCTCCAGTGCCAGTAAGCCGGCGACTCCGGAGCCATCCAATACTGCAGAACAGTCTTCCGCGCCACCAGGCTAAGCTTACGGCAAAAGGTGCGTGCCCCCGCTGAGTGTGTCCTGAAGGCCCTTTCCGTATCCAATACGAAGTGATCCCAAGTTCCCGTTACTGATGATCCTAGTATCTGGGACAAGAATCTCTCAACCTATGTCCAGAAAGCCCTTACCCCTGGACATGCCCAAAATGCATGGAACAATGTATGTGGGGTTTGACTACATTTAATGCAACTCGCTCCTTGCGGGGAGCCTATATGTGACAACTGTTGCCCTGACATATATGCCCGCATGATTGTCAGATAGCCACACTCGCGTAGCCTTTCATCTGACGTAAGGGTTGCTATTCCCTTCAGCATGGTTCCCCCTTCCCAACCCACCAGGGGTCTCCCTGCCTCTTGTTCCCATCTACCTTTTATAACCTCATAATTCTTTGCCGGAGGTCCCCGACGGATCAATGCTTTATGAAGTGCCGACACTGACAGGCCTGTTGCTTCTGTTTCTTGAAAAAAATCCTTCACTCTTTGCCCCAAACCCTGTCTCAGCATAGGTTGATCTAAAGCAGATACATAGTGTTTAATTTGGACATACGCGAACTTATTCCCCCAAGAAACTCCTACTCGTCTCTGCAATTCTTCATAACCTATTAGTTCTCCATCTCTCCCCAGGAGGTGTTCCAGTTTCCTAATACCCTCTCTTTCCCATTTTAGAAATACTGGATTCTCTTTGCCTGCCTGGAAGGTTGGATTCCCCATTATTGCCAGTTGGTCAGACACCGTATAGCTCCCCCCTAACTTTCTCGCCAACCCTTTCCATACCTCCCTCATTGATGTGAGTATCACACAGCCTCTTAGTTGTCGCGGAAGTTGTTTCTGGGTCATATGCAACAAAGAGAGGAAATCATATGGGGCAAAATACTCCCTTTCCATATCAGTCGGAGTATATATGTTGGTCTTACAAACCCAGTCCCCCAGATGACGTAGCAAACAAGCTTGGTTATACACATATAGGTCGGGGATTCCCAGGCCCCCCTGATTCCAATTCCCTAGCAAGTAGGAAAACCTTATCTTTGGCTTCTTTGCTGCCCAACAGAAATTGCTGAAAATTCCATATAGCCTCTTCAAATCTTTCCGGGTCAGACTAAGCGGCAATGTCCGCAGCACATAGAGCCACTTGGGAAATATCATCATCTGCACTAAATTTATCCGTCCTCTCAATGATAATGGAAGATTTCCCCATTTTTCCAAATGATTCTTGGTTTCTCTTATCAAATCCTTAACATTAAGATCATATAACTGCTCCAATTCCAATGTCAATCTGATGCCCAGATATCTAAATGAACCGTCTGCCCAAACTAGCGGAAATGTTCCCCCCCATATCTGTCTCACCTCCTCTGAGGAGGCCAACGCCTCTGACTTAGCTAAATTTATACGTAAGCCCGCAAATTCGCCATATTCCCGTATGATTTCCATTAAGGCTATAAATGATTCCCTCGGATCAGTCAACAACACCAGCAGATCATCTGCGAACGCTGCAATTTTAAAATCCCTATCTCCCACCCGCACGCCTTTCACTGAAACATTATCCGCCATGTCTCTAATAAAAGGATCCAGGGTTAAGACGAATAGCAAGGGCGATAGTGGGCATCCCTGCCTTGTTCCTTGAAGTATAGGAAAACATTCTGATTCTAAACCATTTACCGTGCGTGCTGATCTTTTTGTGTTCCTGGTTGGTAAGTCTTTGATTTTAGCTTTACTGTGATCCAGTCTCTGGGACTCCTGGTTTTGTGCCCACTTTTAAGTCTATGAGGTCCGACATATATTTATTTATTTATTAAATTTTCAAATTTTACAAGCATAATACTTGAAACGGAAAAAAACCAGATTAAATAGTAGCAGGTAATAACAAATAATATTGAATTACAATATATATAGGAAAATCTTTTGCCCTCTTGTATTAGACCACCATACAGAGAAGACTAATCCATATATCTCAGGAGACAATTTTAAACAAAGAAATATGTAAAAGCAATTGCTTAACACTAAATCCACTTAAATTTTTTTCTTTTTTATAAACCCTTGGTCAAGTTGCTTTTCCCAACTAGGTTCGTAATACTTGTTTCTGTTCGATAAATTGCTTTAAATGTTCAGGCTTAAAGAAAAGATATTTTATCCCCATATATTTAACATTGCATTTGCAAGGATAGTTTAAATTAAACGTTGCACCCAAAGCTACTGTAGCAATTCTTAAAGCTAAAAATTCCTTCCTCCTAAGTTGGGTCTGTTTAGTCACGTCTGGGAATACCCAGATATTCCCTCCATAGAATGGTACTTGTAAGCTCTTTAACGCCATTTTTCTGACTGCTTCTAAGTCCTGATGGAAAATAAATGATACTAAAAGTGTTTGTCTTTCCATTATAGCTGTTGATAAGGAAGTATCTAATAATTCTGATACATTCAAATCTCCTTGTGGTTGTACAATCTGTTGTTCTTCCTCTTTATTCTTTTTCGTTGGTAAATAATATATCTTGTTCAAGGGTGGTATATTTTCAGGCAAAAATTTTAAATTTTCAACCAAATATCTTTTAAAGATTTCTTGAGGGGAGTAAACTGGTGTTCTTGGAAAATTTAACAACCGGAGATTCAATCTACGATTATAATTTTCAAAAGTTTCCAGTCTATTGTGTATCAGAGTGTTATCTTTAATACGTTTCAGTGAAATTTCTCTCAGTTTTATATTTTCCTCCATTATAGAATTTACTTTCTCATTTATCTCTACTTTCATCTTTGCAAATGCTTCAGTCAATTCTTGTACATTTCTCAATAAAGTTTCTACTTTACCCGTGGAAGTTTTCACAGCTTGGTCCACACTCTGGAGCGTTTCCCAAATAGCTTCCAGAGTAACCTTCGCCGGAGAAGCCTTAGTTGTTCCTGTTCTCGACGCCATTACAGCAGTTACAACCTCAGTTGGAATTGAGGTGTCAGCTGATAACCCAGCGGTAGAGCCCCGACTCGGCGCTCCTAACTCCGACTTGCAGGTCAGGAAAGCTTCTTCCCCGCTGGATACAGCTGGTTGCGGAGGTGGGGGTCTAGCCGGAGGGGACAACGACGTGTCCTGCCCCTGAATCTCGGCGTCTCCTTGTGCCGTCGAGTCAACGGGGTCTCCAGTCACTATGGAAGTGGATTGCCTCGTTATGAAACCCTCAAGAGTTTGCTGGATCGGCGTTGATGTTAGTGTCAGCGGGGCTCCGACTTTAACGGCTCCCTTCCTCTTATGCGGCATATCAACCAAGGAAATAAAAGCAGAGACAAAGTTTTTCGCTACTATAGCAAGAAAAAAAGAGGATATCTCCAGCAGTCTGAGGTGAGTCATTCACGAGGGATCGTTCGTGCCGTCATCTTGATCAGCCCTCTCTCTCGAGGTCCGACATATATGTCGGAGCTTCGCCATGAACCAAGGTACAGATTTTGAACGCAATTTGTTCTTTCAGTGGGAGCCAGTGTAGTTTTTCTCTTAGGGGTTTGGCGCTTTCGTATTTCGCTTTTCCAAATATGAGTCTGGCTGCAGTATTTTGGGCAGTTTGAAGTTTCTTAATGATTTGTTCTTTGCATCCAGCGTAAATGGCATTACAGTAATCCAAGCACCATTGATTGTACCAGGATGTGGAATATTTCCCTTGGGAAGAAAGGTTTAACTCTTTTGAGTTTCCACATTGCATGGAACATTTTCTTTGTTGTATTTTTCGCATGACTTTCGAGTGAGAGATTTCGGTCAATTGTAACTCCCAGTAGTTTCAGGCTATCCGAGAGAGGAAGGCTATAATCTGGGGTGTTTATAGTGTTTTGTTTGATCGTGTTATATTGTGATGAGAGGATAAGACATTGCGTTTTTTCTGCATTGAGTTTTAGTTGGAATGCATCCGCCCAAGAGTTCATTATTTGGAGGCTATGTTTGAATTCATTAGTGATTTCTGTTAGATCATGTTTGAATGGGATGTAGATCGTAACATCGTCTGCATAGATGTATGGATTGAGGCCTTGGTTGGATAGTGATTTGGTCAGTGGTGTCATCATTAGGTTGAAAAGTGTTGGTGATAACGGTGATCCCTGGGGTACTCCACATTCAGGCTTCGTTTTATAGTATGATCTTTTAGTCTGTCTTATTGCATATTTGTACTTTCTTTGTGCTTGTTTCCATGTGTTGAGTGTTCATCTTTTGTTTTATTCCATGCTTATTCGAGTTTCCTGGATTATGTTTTTAGTTTTTTCAGGTCATCGTTGAACCATGGTATCAAGCTGCGCTTGCATGAGATTCTTGTTCTTAAGGGTGCTATTTCATCTAGTACGCTTTTACATCTTTTCTCCCAATCCAGAAGGTAGTATATGAATTCTGTTTGTGCTGTCCATTCCTTGTTGTATAATAATTGCCAGAATTGTTTTGCATCCACAAGACCTCTTGTTGTGTATGATGTGTGTTCTTGAATTTGGTATGCTCCCTTTTTCCGCCAGTGTAGGGATAGGTTTAGTTTGTAATGATCGGTCCAGGGTGATTCTGACCATTTAATATCAGTTATTAATAAGTTTTGGTCTGTTGAGAGTTTGTGAGATATGAGATCAAGTGTGTGCCCTTTGACGTGGGTTGCTTGCGTTCATGGCCAATTGAGATCCCATAGTTGAAGGAATTCTTTACAATCTCGTACGTTATTTAAGGTTGGGTCTTCTAGGTGTAGGTTAATATCTCCTACTACTAGTACATTGGTGTTGGTTGCACATGTGTTGGAGATGAAGTCCATGAAGATCGCGTGGCCTTCACTCCAGTTACCTGAAGGTCTTTAGAACAAGATACAATTTAGGTAATCTCGTAATGTTTTGTTGTGGATTCTGATTGAGGCAATTTCAAGTTGAGGTGTCATGGACTCAGCAGTGGTTTCAGTTGTAAAGTGGGATCGGTAGATTAATGTTATGCGCCTCTTTTTTTCTTTCCTGGTCCAGTGTGTGATTTTGTATCCTGGAGGGCACAGGTCTAAGTTTATGGGGTCTTTTTGGTCATGGATCCAGGTTTAATTAATGAAGAGGAAATCAAGGTTTTCTGCCGTGATCCAGTCTGTTATCATTTCTGTGTGGTTTACTACGGATCTGGCATTGATGTAGCCCACTTGGATTATTTGGTTTGAGTCTTTGGCATTCGGTGTTGTGTGGACTTTTATTAGTTGTTGTTTCTTTGTTGGGGTAGGTTTGTTTGGACCCTTCTTTGCATTCTGTGTTGCTTGTCCACATGTTGGTGTTCTTCTTTTATCTTATTGTCTATTTGATGAGGTGTGGTGTATCTGGTGAGTCTTTGCTGATTGCACAGTATGCGAATGGTGTTACTGTTTGCAAGAGGGGTGGTTGCTGTAAAGTGGATTAATGATAAGGAGTAGATTATTGGGAGTAGTTTGGTTTCTTATTCACTGAAGGCTAGTAGTGAGCTGTTTCTGATGATTGGTTGCATGGGTGTCATTTGTGTTTTTTGGTGCGAGTCTGGTGTTCAGGTATTTTGTGTTATTTCGTCTTGATTTGCCAGCTGGGTTTAGTGCTGGACTTACATAGGCATGCTTAAGTAGGCACACTATACTCACGATCAGCAGTTCATTGATTGTGTTCCCAGCTCAGGGACTCTGGCTGCTCTCGGGGTGGAAGCAGGCTGCTCCCCCTGTGTCCATAGTGGGTGGCGTGGTCCCGTGGAGACTGTCCGTGTGCCACCCTGGTCCTCACGTTTCACCACGAGGCTGCCGTCGGGCTGCTCCCCTCGACTGCCCTATTGTACTGTTTTGAGATCTTGCCAGGTACTTGTGACCTGGATTGGCCACTATTGGAAACAGGATACTGAGCTTGATGGACCTTCAGTCTGTCCCAGTATGGCAACACTTATGTACTTAATTCATGTTATAGCATCTTTGGTAAATATAAGAGAGCCCAACCTTTATGACACTAGTTTTTAGGAGTGGCAGAAGACCCCTAAGCTTACGCACCTCTCTGTACCTTCCCTGTACACTCCTTTCTTTGCCAAGGCTTTTATCAGGGATATGGGTAGAATTGTGTGGCAGGTCTGTAATAAGAAGTTATGAGGTAACAGTTTTGCTTCAGTATTTGATGGAGGTATTTTTGTGACTAAAACAGGGCTTGATTTTGTAAGTTCCTTTGAAGGTGGATAAAATGGAGTTAAACATTTGGTGTTGCACCTTTCTTTGTTGCTAGCTGAGCTCTTGTATTCCCATCCTCACGGTAACTGAAAAGGTTATTGTGTGAGCAAGATAAAGAATTTTAGGTGAAAGTGTGGAATACTTTTAAAGCCTCTACATCCTTGAACAATCCTGATGAGTGTTTATATTTAATAAATGGGATCCCAGGCTTTTTGCTGTTGGAAATGCTAGGGGTTAGGTGGGACCTTGGAATATACATAATGGTTTTCTGTTCTTATCTAAGACTACTGGTCTGATATGTAGTGAGTAATTAAATAAATAATAGAAATGTGAGTTACTTTTTTCACTTAGCTCTTTGTTTTAAGCTGAGTAGTATCCTGAAGGGATTTGCTTGCCTCATCCAGTGCACTTTATAATTTAATATTTTTGTATTGATTCAAAGTAAATACATGTGGCATCACCAAATTTATAACACAAGTTGAATACTTATTTGTATTATGTCACATATGTATTGCCTACACTACATTTTAACTTTATATGAACCCCACCCCCCGCCTGCTTTCCTGGGTGCTAGCAATATTTCTATGATCACATAAGTCCTTTCAGAAGTTTGGTGCTTGTCATCCCAGTTATTGTATTCCAAAAAGGTTCCTATAGAATTGTTGACCTATTATATTGGTAATGCCCTTTATCATGAATCTCTCCATGGTCAGATTAATCATGTTTATGCCACTGATATAGTGAGGTCTGGTGTTATCCAATTAGTTAATATCATTTTCTTGGACCAATGGCATGTGCCAGACAGTGGGTGAGCACAAAATGTTTTCTGCCCTTCCCTACCCCCACCTCAAAATATAAATACTTTAGCTAATGAGGATCTCCAAGCTCTGTCAGCTGAAAACTTCCTCTGAAGGTGACCAGAACTTCTTTTTACCAAGCTTGGCAGGCAGGCAGGCAGGCAGGCAGCAGCAACATCCCTGAGACACTGATGCAGGTACCCCATGCATGTTTAGTTGCTCAAGCATGCTGCCGCTGACTGCAGAGCTTGGTAGAAGGAAGTTTTGGCTGCCCTCAGCTGGCAATGTTTGCGGATCCCCACCAGCTACAGCAAGCATCAGGGCTGGTGTTAAGACATGCTAGGGCCCAGGTCAGAAAATAAAGGAGGGAGGCCCACTCGATCCGATCCGATCCACCCTCCTCCCTACCTCCCCTTTGATCCCCCCACCTGCCATTCCTATGACACCAAATACAGAACAAGGGATCAGAAATTAGAAATAAAAATATGTAAACAAATAATGAACTGGGAACCCCAAGAAGTTAAACTTGGCATGTACTTCAATGCTGGAAAAATAAAAAAAGAAATGCATTTCCTTTCTATTGAACACAATACCAAAAGACACCTGCTATGCACATTTCCCACAGCTAACATATTCCATTTAAAACATTAAAAATAAAATGCTTTTTTCTACCTTGTTGTCCGACATTTTATTTTTCTATTATGTTGGTTCCAGTTTCTCTTTTCTACTTTCTGGTCTGTCTTCTGCTAATTCTCCTTCAAGCTGCTGCTGTCCATTTGTCATGTTCCGTTCCCTCACTACACTTGCCTCTGACATATTGATCATTCCTTTTGAGCTCTTTTCTTTTCTGCCTCTGTCCACTCAAATTTAAACCTTCTCCTTTTTACTTATCAGCTCCCTATCAAATTTCCATCTCCTCCTCTCACCCACTAGCTCTCCCATTCCGCATCTCATTCCTTCCTCAGCCTTCCAATCCCTTTCATCTTTAATCTACTCCTCCTTACTATATTTTTCTCTCCTGTGATCACCATCCTCCTCTCATTTCTTTTGCCACCCCCTCCTGGCCTCTCCCATATGGATCCCCATTCCCAGTGTCTTCCTCCCTCCACCCTTCTAGCTCAGCACCTGCTCTTTCGCCCCTCCCCACCCACATAGCCTATTGCCCTGTCCCTTCTCTCTTTCCTCCTGATCTCTTCCCCCCCCCCCCCCCCCGTGATCCAGCATTCCTTCCTCCCTCCCTCTTCTTCCCGTGGGTCTAGCATCTCTCCCTTCTCCCCTGGATCCATCTCCCCTTTCCCCTCCCCAACTCCTATGCATCTCTCCCTCCCTTCCCTCCACTACCATGCCCAATATTTTTCCCTATCCCCACACCCTGGCCAAAATTTCTCCCTCTCCTCCTGCCTGCAGTGTCTCTCCCTCCCTCCACCCCATGCCCATTTCATCATCATTAGGATCTCTCTCATATTCAAAACTGATTGTCTCCCCTGTATGAAACCCACATACCTGTTCCTTCTTCACCAGCGTCGGCAAGTGGGTTGATATTTGGGTGGCCGGAATTCTTGATAATTTTTTTCATCTACATTTATAAGAATTAGGTCTGTCTTTTGTCTTCCCCGGTTTGGGAATCAAAATGATAAGAGCTTCATTGGGAAGGAAATAGAGCAGAGCAAGATGGCGTCTGGCGGTCTGTGAGTGTATGGACCTTTTCCTGACATTTTCCAGCAACCCACTTATGTGAAAAGAGGAAAACGGTAGGTAGAGGGCATGTACCTGGTTCTCGGCCTCCTCATGTTTCTGGTCTGATGGACTGTCACCTCCAGCCTAGGGCACTGGCATTAGAGACTGGATCTTTGCTGCTTGTGGCAGTGTGGGAACCTTTGGCACTGGCTACATTGGCCCTGGCTACATCACTGAGGATCCAGGCCAATGTAGCAAGCAACATCCTCCACTGAACCCAGCCCTGGAAAGATCTGCGGGCAGTGCACTGGAAAGGGCCTCAGTGTTGACTGTACTGGGAGCGGACCCGGCCTTAGATACCCAACGAGGAGGCAGGCAGGCCTCCAGAGGGTAAAACAATTCTCACCTTCAGGTGGAAGGTCGGGGAGTTCCTGATGGGCAGGTTCCGGAGTCGAGGATCCACTGTGCCTGCTTTTTCCTTCACTCTGCAGTGTCCTGGTGAAATATCTTTGATATCAATTTGGAATGCTATCAAGGAGCTAGGTAAACTTTTGGCCTCAGTTTTCTCACCAGGTTCACAGAATTGGATTTTCTCTGACAAATTAGAGCTCCATCAATGATTAGATTTGGTAAAAGTGGATATTAAAAAAAAACAGGCTCCCAAATGGATTTGTTTTTTCATAGAATTCCATTTTAAAGATAACTTGCTCTTGCATAATACAACTGAAAATAGTGTGGGAAGAAAAAATGTATGATTTACTAATTTTCCCAAAGCCTCTAGGAATGTTAAGGAAATATTTTGTTGAAGGCTTGAGACTTCCAAAAGTGGACCGGCCAGCTGTTACAAAGGTATTTTATATTCTAGAGAAGCCAAAGCCCTGCCCGTCTTCAAGTCTTTGCTTAAAGCCCACCTCTTCAATGCTGCGTTCGGCACCTAACCCTTACCGTTCAGTGAATCCAGACTGCCCCTATCGGACCGACCGTTCACTTGTCTATTAGATTGTAAGCTCTTTGAGCAGGGACTGTCTCTCTTTGTTAAATTGTACAGCGCTGCGTAACCCTAGTAGCGCTCTAGAAATGTTAAGTAGTAGTAGTAGTAGTATCAGCTCTATCTCCAGATTCTTTAAATCCTGTTTTGGATACTGAGGCTGTGGGATTAACTACTTCCACTGAACAGCAAGTTACTCCCTTGACTTTAGGCTTTGAGAATGATAGGGAAAAGTTTTGAGACTTTTTCAGCAGACACATTCTGTTCTGTGGCCTGAAAGTCTGAGTATTTCCTGATGTGGCCTGTGCCACCCAGAAAAAAAGGCAACAATTTCTTATTTTATGTCCTAGAATGTTGCAAATCGAGGTTACTTTTTTGTTGAAGTATCCCTGTAAATGCCTTGTTAAATATTCTGGTAATAGATATGTTTTCTTTGAGTCATCTTAGCTATGTTTTTGGCTGACAAAGTTTCTGTACTTACTTTTACTCCAAGTCAGATCATCGCTTCTTCCTCGGCTTTCAGATAAAGTGTACTGTAGACATGTTCGTTCATGTAAGTATAGGCTACGCTCTAGTTTGGACTAGAGAGCTGCACAGCTTCCGTCCCGCGGGATTCCCGCAGGGACGGAGGCAGTTCCTGCGGGGTTCCCGCGGGGATGGAAGCCGTTCTGCGGGGTTCCCGCGGGGACGGAGTCAGTTCCTGCGGGGTTCCCGCGGGGATGGAACCAGTTCTGTGGGTTTCCCGTGGAATTGTAAGCTCCACCTGCACCAGCCTCTCATCTACCGAATACCAATTTCTTTGAGTGCTGTCTCCTCCTCCTCCTCCTTGCTTTAACAGCATAAATGTGGAAAGTCTTCCATTAAGGAGGTGGTAGAGTCACAAATGATGACGGAATTCAAAAAGGCATGGGATGAACACAGAGGATCTCTAATTAGAAAATGGAAGTTATAAAAAACCTAACCTTAAATGGCTGCATGTGTGTGGATGTGTCAAGTGACGCTTAGATGGCGACTCTGGCTGTGATGAACTAGGGCTGATACCTGGCAGACTTGTATGGTCTGTGTCTCATACATGGCAATCTGGTGTAGGATGGGCTGGAAAGGGCTTAGACAGCAACTTCAGTGGCTGGAACATGAGGACAGTGCTGGACAGACTTTTATGGTCTGTGTCCCACAAATGAGAACATGAATAGGCTGGAGTGGGCTTCGATGGCAACTCCAGCAGTTGGAACATAAGGATGGGGCCAGATAGACTTCTGTGGTCTTTGTTCCAGAAACACGAAAGAAAGACCATAATCAAGTATATAATATCACACTCGTTGATTTAATGATGAATTGATCATGAGTGTGACTATTGGCAGAGTGGATGGACCGTTCAGGTCTATTTGCTGTCACTTACTATGTTACTATTAATCCTCTTTGCTACCAGGCTGGTGCACAGACCTCAGCTCTGACACAGGCACGAGAATCAGATGTCACCTGACCTACTGGCACGTGCATGTGGCGACCTCTCAGCACAGAGTGCAAGTGAATTGGAGACAAGTCTTACATGTGCGCACCAGAGTGTTCCAACTTCCGTTCCTTCCTTGCCTACAGTGCTGTGGCTCAAATCCAGAGAGAGACTGAGGGAGCTGACTGGAACTTTCTTTTATGTACTATTAAATTCTTACGGGGATGGGTTAAATTCTTGCGGGGACGGGTGGGGACGGGTTGGGATGGTTTAAATTTTTGCGGGGATGGGTGGGGATGGGTAAGATTCCGGTGGGGACGGGTAAGATTCCAGTGGGGACGGGCGGGGATGGGTAAGATTTCTGTCCCCGTGCAACTCTCTAGTTTGGACTTTCCTTTAGGATTATTTCCTGTGATATTATATTGCTCCTGGAATTATGATTGATCTGCCCCCCCCCCCCTTATTTTGTGGTCTTTGTTGTGAGGTAATGGAAATTTTATCTTTTGGAGGTGTTTAGTTATTTTTACATTTAATTTCAACCACTGTATCTCATTTTCTTAAGCAAGTGAAATTCTTGTGATTTTTTTTAATTTATGCAATTTAAATACAAAGATTCATTGCACTCTTAGGATACTGCTGCCTCAAAAATATTTGATTAGGGGGCCACGAAACTGATGTTGCATTCATTTATAACATTCACATACATACCCATCAGGGCCAGGTGCTGTATAATTTTTGAGCCCCTTAATAACTACTTGTACTTCTTTACCTTGCAACAGCTTAATTAGTACTGCTACCACTTCTAGGGAAAAAGTTGGAGGTGTTGATTTTGTAAAGAAGCTTCTATACAAGATCGAAGTGCATTTGTTTCTGCCTTGTACATGTCTTGATAATAAATCAACAGATGTTAGTAATTTCCTGGGCTTTGTTCTTTATAGCTCCCATAGAGGCCCATTCCATTTTTTAAAAACTATTGTGCCAACATTTTTCCTGGCTTGTTGCCATATCTATAAAATCAATATTTTCAATAAAGCAACATTATCTGTGTGCTCCAGGAGTGGGTACTGATGTACTCTTCTTTGGTTCTGGGGCTTGTTATATTAATATTATATTAATATACTCCTATATGGCTGTTTTTAACTCCCTTTCCAACTATTAGTCTCCTAGATATGTAGTTATCTCAAGCACTGGTATATGCTATTATGACTCCCCTTAACACCACTTTCACAGTATGCCAAAATAGTAGTGGGTCATTTAAATGTATGGCATTATGAGTACAAAACTTTCCATTTTGTGAAAAGATATTTCTGAAATTCAGAGTCCTGCACCAAGTAGGCCAGAATCTCCAATTTGGCAATGGGCAGTAAAAGAAATCAGAATCTAATCTGAGCCAGATTATCACATGATCTGAAACTTCTGTTGGTTTAGGGAAAAGGGAAGCAAAGACCAAAATGTAATCTATTCTAGACCATGTACCCTCAAACAAGTGTTATAGTCAGAGTTGAGAGGAGGTGCCATGGGCTATCAAATTTAAGGCACTCATAAAGAGCTTCATACACCACAGTCCCCCTCCAGATCTGTGTATTCATTCTGCAGATCTTTCATAGTACTAGGCTGAAGATTCCCACAACCCTTAGGGGGATAGCCAGGTAACCAATGCAAATCCTCACTAGTGTATTATAGAAGTTGGCAATGATAATGGGCTCATAGAGCACTAAGAGCAATAGACCCCTACCCCACAATGTAAGATGTAGCAATAAGTAGTGCCCCTTAGTGTCCTTCATAAGTAACTTGGTTTTACATGTAATGATTTCCTTATTAATACTGCTACCTCACCTCTATGCTGGCTGAGGAGGTATAAAAGATATTGCCCACCCAATCTTGCTGAAGTTTTTAATATTCTAAGTCACAGAGTCTTGCTTCCTGTAAGCAAGCTATATCTGCTCAGTGCCTCTGCACCGCATTTAAGATCTTGTTGCATTTTATGTGATGCCCGAGACATTCCACAATAAAATGTTTGGATTCTCAAGTGTTATGACTAGTACAAAAACTTGCATCATGGAATGTCGCAGGCATCAAGTCTCCCATAAAACATACCAAGATCTAAACCTCATCTAACATATTTTGTAACATCCAGACTTCACCATCCTCCAAGTCAACATGGCATGTTAACATCAATATAATAATAGTGATGAGTTTTTATACTATATAACACATCTAGCAAGACTATACAGCCCAATATCATCATACTACATTGCAGCACCCAAATATCTCCCTCACCCCTTTTTCCCCTTCCCAACCTCCCACAAACTGCTCAGGAATGTTATCTCCTCTAATGCCAACGTGGACCGGTGAGCTGCGAGCTGCAGGGGACCCCCACATCATCCCCCACTAAATTTCTGCGTGTACAAACTTAAACCATGGTTTCATTATACAAAATAAAAATAGTGACGCTTAATCTTATAACCCACTAGTATAAACTTTACACAAATCTTACAACCCAAGTGAGTCAGCTAAGGAACCTCTCAGGACCATTAATCAGTGCTGTAGTACTAAAAGCTTAACATCTGTTAAAGGTCATTCAGGAGGGGTATTACCTCTCAGGTAGCTTCTTCCTCTGGAGTTACAAGCGATTTATGAAATCTTGCACTTTATTACAGGAGTCATATGTCTGACAGCGGCCCCCATAGTATATCTTTAGAACTGCTGGACAAGGAAAAATGAAGTGCAGTCATCTCTGCACCAATGTGTTGCGTAAGGGGTAGAATTCCTGTGTTTTTCCATTAGTACAAAGGAGTAGTCCTGAAATAGCTGGACTGGCTGTCATTCATAGGTAAGTGCTTCTCTCTTGCTTTTATATTGTTTTAACACTCAACCTTGTGTTTTGTAGTTATGAAATTTCACAATTACTAGCTTTCGGTGTATGTCTCTTTCTTTTTTCCTTCCTATATGGTGTGCATGTTCCAAGTGCACATGGCCGAGGCTTTCCTGCATTGGTAGTTCCTTATCAAACCACTGTTTCAGTCTAGTCAAAAGGTTAAAGTCCAGCATTGTCTCCGGGATAGCAAGAATACAGAAATTCCTCCTCCTAGAATGATTTTCCAAATCCTCAAGTTTTTCTGCTTGTATACGGACTTGGTTTTGTAGGGCCTCAAGGTCTGTACACAATTGTCCACAGTAGATACACGCTATTCCAGTTCACTGGAGCACACATTCGGCTCAGAGCAGGTGTTCTAATTTTGTGATTTGACCGGAAATTTTATTCAGTCTGGGCTCTAATGCCTTTACTGGTGCCGTTACCTCTGTCACCAGCATCTCAGGTAGTATTGAAGACATTCGACATTCCAGGAAGCCCATCTGCCAACTTGTCCACGCTGACCTTGCTCCTTTCTGCTGCTTTTTGAGGCCATAATCTCTCTAGATTTTGTCCATATAACAGGGCACTGTAACTGATAGAATTGCAAATCTCAGGTTGTCAGTGTAGATGGCCAGGGAATGAGGCAGGGGCCCCCAGAGTAAGTCAAGAATGCATTCTGCCTTGTTCACAGCATCATGTCATTCCTTCTCCGGTGCATTAGCTGCAAAATACACTCTAGCTGGAACTTGGAAAAGGGGTTTGCTCCCTAACCCAGTTGGCGAGGTGAATTAAAACCTGGGAACTGTACCTGATGAAAAAGTTAAACATTTGAACTGCATGATAAAAGTGTTTTGAATGAATATTGGTGGATGGACAGCTCAGCAGGGTTTAACCAGGCAGAAGCCTGTTGCCCAGTTAAACCCTTTTGAATATCAAGCTCTATATTTTTTAAACCTTTGTGTCTTTCGTTGTATTATAGTGCCCTACATTTGTTTTTAATTTTGATGACAGCAGCACAAATACGTATCCTGAAGCATATACTTCACGGCAGCTCAGCAGGAACTGGCTGCGCTGCATAGGCTAATGTTTCATTCTGCATCTCTTTGGTACTGGATCACAGCTGTAAACAAATGTCAACAGTGTTTAGTTTACCATACTAACAAATTCTAAAGACTAAAGATTTAGGTTTATATAAATATTTTTATTAAAAAACACAAAAGAAAACTTGTAAGCAGCAAAATTGTGAGTATGTTATATTGCATGTGCAAGAGAAAGGTGATTAAAGAACTCAGAACATAAGGATTGCCATACTGAGTCAGACCAAAGATCCATCTAGCCCAGCATCCTGTTTCCAACAGTACACAATCTAGGTTACAAGTACCTGACAGGATCCCTGTGCACATTAAGTCATGATAGTAAACAACATGAACTCAAATACAAAATTACAATGCAGAAAATTTGTGCTAACAAAAAGTCAGAAAAAGGCAAATAGTCAAAAACAATGTTTAATATTTCATAGCATTGAAATAAATGCTTGCTTAGTTAAAAAAAGTATACTTTGTTGTTTAATAAATACTTTAGAATATTAACATAATAGGGCACTGTAAACTTGCAGTGGTCATTTACAATACCATGTGCCTTTAAATGCTTCCTTAAATATAACTGTGTCCATCATTTTAAAGCCAAGCACAATGTGCTTAGTATTCCTGTTTCTATTCTTATAATATTGCACAAAGCGAGTGAAGAGTCAATCATTGCTTCATTAGACAATTTGTCATCTATATAAAACAGACAAAAATATATATTGGTATCTTTATTTCTTGAATAACTGTATGGGCAGTGCAAAAAACCAATACAACTCAAAAGATTATGTCTATATTGACAATACCCATCCATCCCAAAAACTGCAAACAAGCATATGCCATCACAGGCAGCAAGAAAATGGATGTCTTTTTTTTTTTTTTACAGTATTTTAAAGAATGTATCCATGGCTGCATTTTATACAGCACATGAGTGATTAAATTACAAGTGTCAGTCAATGGACCATTTAATCAATGCACCATACTCTTCCAATTTATCACTACTGCTTTTACAATAACCCTGGTTTTGTACATTCTGATTTCTTAAGCTTATGAAGAATGTCCATTCTGTTGCTTGCTAGCACTAATTAGCAAAAACAATAGTGACAATGTATAAACATGGAAGTTTAAATAACATACAGTATGCCCAGTAAGTCACATAATCCTTATTTTACATTACTCTAAGTTCAGTGCAGCATTTTTAAATACAGGTGACAATCACAAATTAAAAGTCCTGCTTCTGTCTGTCCAATATAGCAAACCCCCCATTAAAAATTATGTAAGTGAATGATGGCCCATTAAGCCAATCTGGGCTAAAACATTAAACCCATTTAAAGCCCAGTATGTCAATCATCGGTCTCTCAAAATTCAAGTCCAAATTAAGTCCAAACTCTGTCAAAATATTATTAGATTTGAAGTTTTTGATGGACTGATGATTGAAATATTGAGCTTTAAGTGGGTTTGATGTTTTAGCCTACATCAGCTCATTAGTATTTCTGAAAGTCCATCATTCACTTACATAGGAGTTTTTGCTAAATCCTATCTGTCCAATGGCATATTAAATGATGTTTCTTCTTCGGGTTTTATCATCATAACAAAGACAACAGTTTAAGAGAAAAACATTCCTTTACCAATGATGCAGGTAAGGTACAAATGCACAGTTCTACAAGTTTAAATCATAGGTGCAGTGATGTAGTGTAGAAAAAATCACACATAAAAGTATATGCTGCTAATAAAACTAACACCTATGCTAAAAATAATAACAAAATCTTTCTTTATGCAAATGCAATATGCAACAGAATATAGGCTTATGATAAAAGTTATTCTGAAATATATTTTGGGACATTATAATAGACATGTTAATGAAAAGTTTTGCTCATTCCTGGTTAAACTACTATTGCTGTGAATGATTACTTTTTGTTATTTTTCACGTAAATGGACTTGCTGTGTGGATAAGCTAGCTAGCACATCAAAGTGCCATCTCACAACACGTGTATAATGTACATCACTACTCTATTTTTCAAGATGCTTTGTAAAACTACAAAATTAAGACTGCTACTTCTATAATGCTATGAGGACTTCTGCATTCCTTACTATCATCCTCATCTCTACTGAAAACTTAATCTGTGAAGCACTCTTGTTTTAAGCAAAGACGAAGGAAACACTGAATCAGTGCTTCATACTGGGGTAGGGCATTCCATTGACATGCCCCCTGGAATGTGAATGATCTTTTCAGAACGGATTTTAGTCTAATATTTTTTTGTGGAGGGGTAATTCAGTGTGTGAGTCTGGAAGTAACAGAGGTTATCAGTGGCCTGAGGAAGTTCTAATAAGTCAATCAGCCCTTCGGAACCAGAGAGGGACTTGAAAATCATACATATCATCTTGAAACTAATTCTTTTTGTGATAGGTAACCAATGTAGTTCCTTCAGAGTGTGTGGTGGTGGTGGTGGGGGGTGACACCATCAAACTGACCCAAGCCGGAGATCAGTCTGGCGGCTGTGTTCTGCGGATGGGTTATCTCCTCAGCACTGTCTGCCACTTCTCCCCAGTCTTGGCTAAATGGCTCAGGTTTCAGTGTAAAGGGTGCCTCAAAGGTATACTCTTAATATCACTGGCTAGCCAGAGGAAACTGTTAATATACTTGCAGAGTACCTTTGCCTTCTCCAGGCATCTCAGCGTATTTTGCTATGCATCCATCCAGATCCAATCAGCCCCATCAGTCAGAGGATCCAAACCTATATCTCCTATGAGCTACAGGACATGCTTGACATGTGCAATGTTTATTTTTCTCAAGCAACTGTACCATTTAAATATATTTATTCCTGGTTGAGGCTGGTGTAAGCCCATATTAGACTGCTGCTATCACTGCAGTGTTTCTCTTGTGATTCTACAATTGGTGAAAAACAGCACAGCTAGCTGAAACAAACTTTCTTTTGCTATGTAAGATCCCCCAAACTGTATAACAGCCTTCCTCTATTTTTAAACATTAGCTACATTTTCCCATGCAGAAGCATATTTTAAAAGGCCAAGTTCATTTTTCCACTAGAGGGTGTATCAATTACTTTTAAAAACATTTTGACAAATCTTTATATTTATATATATGCCTACATAAAGCAGCATACTACCTGTTATCCTATTCTGAGCTTAGTTTTACTTCCATTCACAGCTTTAATCCATTACTTTTAATGTTGAACTTCACACATTTCTTCTGTCTTTAGTTGCATACAACTCCTTTATTCAAACATACAGCATATATTTTCGAGACTATGGATACCTAGAACTGTAGAGATATTAAAAGTATTGACATGCTGCAAGGCAATCAGGATTCATCCATACAGAATACTTTTTAGCACTACTATATAGTCATTGGTCGTTGCACAAGTTAATGCATATATTTCACTCACAACTTCTTTTACAGCACATATAGATTATCAGATGCTAGATGTGGTGGCTATGCTCCCTAAAGCTACCCCTCCAGTATGTTACATAATCCTTAGAATAGAGTTCTACAAGATAGGTAGGAAAGTGAATGAGTTTTTAAAAAAATGTTTGTTTATTGACACACTTGATATACCACCTTCTCTAATATAGGTCAAAGAGGTTTACAAAATAGGCTAAATACAAAGTCAGAGGAAAAGAACTCCATTTGGGATAAGCTTGTTTTTCCTCCTCAGAAAGACCCTTCCCCCCCCCCCCCCCCCAAAAAAAAAGGGTGATTCAAAAGTGAGATCAATGGGGTAATATAGTGTTGAGAGAGAAGTACAGGGTGAATATTTGAAGTGATGTGTCTTCCTTGTTATATGCTTTGAAGTAACAGGTATTTGCTCTTTCCCTGGCTGTCAACACTGAGGATCTCTAAATGGCAAGATGGAAACCAAGCACTGAATGCTTTAGCTCACAACAGTGTAAAGCATTAGTTCTTAAGCCTGTCCTGGGGAACCACTAGCCAGTTACCCTAACAGGATATCCCTAATGCATATGTATCGTTACTACCAATACAAGGGTTAGAAATCTTTTTAACTAGTCACTTAGTATATCAACCAACACGTGACCTGTCAATAAATTAGAACTTTTACTCTGTTCATTATATTGTATACATAATATAAACTTAATAATGTTAACTATTTATTTTACATCAAGATTGAAGCAGATATAATCTCAGACGGAGTTCATCACAAAAATATCAACTCATTTTATCAACTGAACACTGGTTACTAATAACACATATATAACTTGAGAAATCCTACTTAAGTCCTCAATATTTCTTGGTTTCTTCACTCCAATGATGCTGAAGCACAAAATCGATCTAGTTATTCCATTCCAAACACCTGCTATCCAGCTGACATGATCGATTCAATAAACAGTTTTATCTCATATCCACTATTAATAGTTCAGTGATCCAATGAAGATAATGCAGCACCAATTTCAAGTACATTGATGTAGACGTCTCAAGTGGAGCTTCATCTGAAGTAGAGGTGAAGTGAAGATTGGTTTTGTCAGCCATACTTGAAATTGGTGCTGAATTATCTTCATTGGATCACTGGACTATTAACAGTGGATATGAGATAAAACTGTTTATTGGACATACAATATGACTGGATTGAATCGATCATGTCAGCTGGATAGCAGATGTTGTTTGGAATGGAATAACAAGATCGATTTTGTGCTTCAGCATCATTGGAGTGAAGAAACCAAGAAATATCGAGGACTTACGTAGGATTTCTCAAGTTATATATGTGTTATTAGTAACCAGTGTTCAGTTGATAAAATGAGTTGATATTTTTGTGATGAACTCCATCTGAGATTACATCTGCTTCAATCTTGATGAAAAATAGAGTTAAAATTATTAAGTTTATATTGTGTTATGTATACAATATAATGAACAGAATAAAAGTTCTAATTTATTGAAAGGTCACATGTGTTGTTGGTTAATGCATATGCATGAGACAGATTTGCATGTGTCACCTCCATTATATGCAAATCTCTCATGCATATTCATTAGGGATATCATGAAAACCTGACTAGCTGGTGGTCCTCCAGAACAGGCTTGAGAACCACTGCTGTAAATGACTCTGTACTTCTTTCTAGAAAGGCACGGGAGGATAATCTGCATGGAGTGACAATTAAAACCCTAACCACCTTACCGGGCAGACTGGATAGGCCATTTCAACCTTCATCTCCCATCATCTGCGGTGTAACTGTTACAATAGTAGTTATTGGTCTATCAGAGTAGTGGAGTGCATGTTCAGCTTCCTGAAAATCCATTATCACTTTAGGAACTGCACCACAGGTTCTCTATTGCCCAGTCTTTCCAACATGTGTCACAATCTTTACAAAAAAAATTAGTATCACAAGACATTGCCCTAATTTCTGTACAATATTTTTTTAATTTTCCAAACAATAGTGTCTTTTAAATAGTAAAATAGGTTATCACAAAAAGACCAAATTAGCCAATCTGCCTAGCAGATTTTTAAACTTAGGGTAGATAAGCATATACATCCTCAACCCTTTTTCCATTATCACTTTACTAATTCTCATCATTTCTATAGTGCTGCTAGACATATGTAAACTCCATGTCTGTCCTAAGTATGCCCAGAATCTGTTGAGTACTGGCCTATACTACCCTCCAACTTAAGGCACTGTCATTTTCCTTTATGAGACCAACAAACCCAATATCTAGGTTCTCAACTGTGATTAATTACCACATTTTCTAATCTACACAGCTCCCAAAACTACTGTCCAAACATCCAGATTCCTTGTGCTGGAATGATTTTTTTTTTTTTTTTTTAACTGTGGTCACTTCATGCAAGTTACCCTCAATGCTTGGAAGCCCTATTTTGTGTAATAAATTAAATATTTATATTTGCATTCATGGTGCTTCATTGATTTCCTTTGAAGTTGAACACATCTAAATGAGACAGTGTGGTAATTAGAGTGCGGACAAGAGATTTTAACTTTGTGCCATTAGTTTACATTGACATTATGGTTTCTCCATCCAATGGCTGATGTCGGTGATCTCAAGAGAGTTAAAACATTTCCTAAAACGGATAAAGATCATACACACTGTAATAACTCAACAAGGTACATGTTTCAAAGCAGTGACCAACTTAGAAACCTGCATAGAGGTGGTTTGCTTTCAATCTTCAAAATTTGGATGAACGGAATTGTGTGTGTGGACCATCTTATTAATGCTCCCAATTTTAGCAGATCACTTCTATTAGTTCTCAGAATGGAATTTTAATTAACCTTGCCTGATAGGAAACCCCCGATTATAGTCAAAGATTTATATTTCTGAATCTTTTCTAGTTTCATAATTTTGCAGTTATAAGAAAACCTTGGCTAAAGTGTTTGTCTTTTTAAATTGTAAAGGTAAAACACTGTGTTTGGATTTTAACAACAGGGAAAAAAAAACCCAAAACAAAATTGATGCCATAAATGCAATCATGGAAAGTTTGGACTGAAGAAGTAAAGCATTGCCATTCTACATTACAAGCGTTGTGCAGAATTCCCCAGCAGCATAACTCACAACTTAAGATCTTTTTCCTCCAAAGAATTTGGAGCACAGACCATGAGGCAATCACACTGGTACTGGCTGAAATGTACTGAATGAGACTGAAGGCAGTGGCATCAATCCTTTAAGGGTTGGAAAGGTGACTCCACCTCACAGAACTTAAAGAACAACAGTGACTCGGCCTGTATAGACTGGGATGGAGGAGAAAGAGGCAGGGCTACAGCAAGACATTTTAACCTGTTCCTACAGCAAAGTACTATAACCCCTGTAATTCTGAAGGGAAAAAGACTGTTGTATGCATCTAAGCACAGCAGCTAGCTTACAATACAGCAGCAGCAATTCTTATAATTCTCAATTTTCAGACGAGTGAAAATGGTTCTGAGCGTGCAATACTATATACCACATTTCAGAAAAAAGCAAAGCATGTCAAACTTGAAGCATTCTTAAAACTGCAACACTGTTTTCTGAATGAACAATGCAACATAAACATAACACCAAGCAGCCTTGGATTTGGCTCAAGATTATTCATAACCCTGCCTTGATTATCCTCATGCTATAAACCCAATTGTCTGCATTTGTTGCACATTCAGCTGCAAAAATTAGCTTCATCTTTGACTTCCTATTAGTCAAGCACTCACAGATATAATGCAACATGCACTATTCTTCTAGGTGTGATGATACAGATGGAAGTAATTCAGTCCAGTATAATGTTTAGGAGGGTAACTAACATTCTATTTTCTGAAGACTCTCCAGGGCCTATCTACGTTTTTCTTTCAAAAGTAAAACCTATATAAAAAATTTACTTTTTCAACTAATAACATATATCAAAAACAAATCCTGAACTTTCATGCAATACTCCTTTCTTCCATTAAAAAAGTAAAAAATATTGCTCACAGCAATAAAGCAAGTAGTCATAAAAATCTTAAGCGAAAAATAAAGCAAAAGCAAACCATAAAAAGCACTGCTCTTTGTAACACATCTTACATAAAGCCTATATTTTACCTTACAGTACAGAGTGGCTAAATCTTATATTTCAAGAGTTTTGAAAAATCTACACAAACCCATACAAATCAAGGGCCCCGTTTACTAAGCTTCGCCATAGGAGCGCTAAAAATTAGCGTGTGCTAACACTAGATACACCCATAGGAATATAGGGTGTCTCTAGCATTAGCATGCGCTAAAAACGCTAGCACACCTTAATAAACAGGGCCCCAAGCCTTTAGGTGTTTAAAAAAAAAAAAAAAAAGATGCTAATATATGCCCTGTTGAATGTACCCATTTAAAGTTCACTCATTCCTAAACTCTTCCATTTTGGCTCTACTTCTGAACTATATATTAAAAAAAAAAAAGAAGATTCCACAACCAGAAAATTGTTGAGCAGACTGGCTGAACCATAAAGGTCTTTATCTGCTGTAAGATACTATGCTACTTTGAAATCCAATCAATAATTTGGTGCTGTAGACATAATTCTGTAAGTTAAAATACATTACACACTTTTTTGTTGCACTTTTCATTTCATATTTTCTGGTTGAGCAACTAAATGCTGGTCTATATGATCCACTAGCAAGCTCTTCACTGTGAGACAAACTATTGCCATAGATAAATACATACTTAGGAAATCAATTTTCAATTATCATACTGTATTTCTCTTTGGATGTGTTCCTTCATATCTCAAAGGTCTTTTGAGATCCATTTATATAAGTATTTTCCAAACACATTGTCTGATATTGCTATTGTATAACAAGTTGATGCATATGGAAGATGCCATATTCCATTTCTGTTTTTTTGTTCAAGCCCAAGTTTTCAGTGCACCAAAGGGAATAGTTTATAGTTATGATGATGATTATACTCACAGTAATTCTATCAGTACTGCGATTTCCCCTTTTTAACTGGCCTTGTATACTTAGTTATACATAAAAGTGCTTAAGAGACTAAGAAAAATACCTTGAAGATTTCTTCCTTCATTATGCATATGAAAAACAGATGCCTAATTAAATGTTTTATTCAACTGTGAAGAGCTGGGATGAATGAAAATGATGATACTGGTCTTCAGCTTACAGTCTGAACTTTGTTTTACATACTGATGTATCCTTCTAATTTCTTGATCAAAACCAGCCTCATTCAGACTCTGGGTTCAGTGGTGAAAAATGATTGTTAGTGGCTTTTCTTGAATGAAGAAGCATGACCTTTAACTTTGGGACCATCATCTTCAGTCCATGATGGTGAATGATCACCTGATTAAAAAAGAAAATACATAAGCAGCTGGGAGAAAGAGAGAACCCTATCTAAACAACTGCCAAAACCAGGGATGGTATGGGGTATTGGGTACCCTAGGTGACCCTTCAGCCTCATGACTCGCTAATCTCCCTCTCAATTAACTTTCAGGCCCCCTAGCCTGCTGACACTCCCCCAGAATTTTGATAATTAAACTCATCATGAACAGCCCACAACAATCTTATAAGAATGCACATCACAGGGTAAATATTAAACTGGCAGCAGTCAACAATTGTTTGGTTGTCGTTAGCATTATGCTCAGATTTTCAATGTAGCGCCATGTTTGGGCTCCAGCATCCAATATCTGGGTTTATGCGGCCGGCTGTCCCTTACCGGTTAAATGCGATATTCGGTACTAAACTACCTGAGTTTTATACAGTCCGTTTTCTGCAGTTAACCTAAATGCTGAATATCGGCACTTAACCACATAAGTGCTGACTCCACTCCCAGACTGCAAAAAATTAGCCAGCTATGGGGTTAGTGGTTAATGCTGATATTCAATGACACTAACCGGTTAAATGTCGCTGAATATCAGCGGATGGCCCTGCATAAGCATTTTAACTGGCCAGCGATCCTCTTGTCTTTAAATACTAAACTTTAACTTGTGTTTTTCAAAAGTCATTTATAACAACATAAGCATTACCATACTGGGACAGACCAAAGATCCATGAAGCCCAGTATTCTGTTTCCAACAGTGGACACAATCCAGGCCACAAGTACCTGCAAGATCCCAAAAGAGTACAACATATTTTATGCTGCTTATCCTAGAAATAAGCAGTACATTTTCCAAAGGCTATCTTAATAAAGGCTTATGGACTTTTTTTTTTTTTTTAGGAAATTGTTCAAACCATTTTCTACACCCTGCTAACTGCTTTTACCACATTTTCTGGGAACAAATTCCAAAGTTTAATTACACGCTGAGTGAAAAATGTTTTCTCTGGTGTATTTTAAATTTACTACTTAGTCTACCCATTCCACTCCACTCAGTATTTATAGACCTCTATCATATCACCCTTCAGCTGTCTCTTCTCCAAGCTGAAGAGTCCTAACCGCTTTAGCCTTTCCTCATAAGGAAGTTGTCCCATCCTCTTTATCATTTTCATCACCCTTCTCTGTACCTTTTCTAATTCTGCTATACTTTTTTTGAGATGCGGTGACCAGAATTGCACACAGTATTTGATGTGCGGTCGCACCATGGAGGATACAAAGGCATTATAATCTCATTTTTGTTTTCCATTCCTATCCCAATAATTCCTAATGTTCTATTTGCTTTCTTAGCCGCCACTGCACACTGAGCAGAGGGTTTCAACATATCAACAATGACACCTAGATCTTTTTCCTGGTTAGTGACTCCTATTGTGGAACCTTGCATCACGTAGCTATTAGTTTATAATTTTCAAGGGTGATGATGCGGAGGAACTGAAAGAAATCTCGGTGAACCTGGAAGACAAACTGAGTCAAATCGACAAGTTAAAGGGTAGTAAATCACCTGGATCAAATAGCATACATCCAAGCGTATTCAAAGAACTCAAACATGAAATTGCTGCTCTGCTGTTATTAGTAATATGTAACCTGTCATTAAAAGCATCTGTAGTACCTGAAGATTGGAGGGTGGCCAATGTAATGTGGATATTTAAAAAGGGTTCCAGGGGTGATCCGGGATCTTACAAACCAGTAAGCCTGATGTCAATACTGGGTAAAACAGTGGAAACTATTTTAAAGAATAAATTACAGAACACATAAATAAACATGGTTTAATGGGACAGAGTCAGCATGGGTTCAGCCAAAGGAAGTCTTGCTTCACCAATTTGCTTCATTTGTTTGAAGGCATGAATAAACATTTGGATAAAGGTGAGCTGGTTGAGGTAGTATATCCAGATTTTCAGAAAGCTTTTGACAAAGCTCCTCACGAGAGACTCCTGAGAAAATTAAAGTCAAGGGATAGGAGCAAACACTCTGGTGTGCATTAGGAATTGGTTACGGAACAGAAAACAGAGGGTAAAGTTAAATGATAATTTCTCTCCATGGTGAATAGTGGCGCGCCACAGGTATCACTACTGGGACCAGTGTCACTTAACATATTTATAAATGATCTGGAAATTGGAACAAGTTGAGGTGATTAAATTTGCAGAAGACACAAAACTATTCAAGGTTGTTAAAACACATGCAGACTGTGAAAAACTGCAGGAAGACCTTAGGAAATTGGAAAGTTAGGCATCCAAATGGCAGATGAAATTTCATGTGGACAAACGCAAAGTGATATACATTGGAAAGAATAGTCCAAACCATAGTTACCTGATGCTATGGTCCACCTTAGGGGTCAGCACCCAAGAAAATAATCTAGGTGACATTGTAAATAATACGCTGAAATCTTCTGCTGAGCGTGTGGCAGTGGCCAAAAAAGCAAACAAGATGCTAGGAGTTATTCGGAAAGGGATGGTAAACAAGACTGAAAATACTATAATACCTCTGTATTGCTCCATGGTGCGACCTCACCTTGAGTACTGCATTCAGTTCTGGTCACCGTATCTCAAAAAATATATAGCGGAATTAAAAAAGGCTCAAAGAAGAAAGACCAAAATGATAAAGGGGATGGAACTCCTCTCATATGAGGAAAGGCTAGAGAGGCTAGGGTTCAGCTTGGAGATGAATGAGGGGAGATATGATTGAGGTCTACAAAATCTTGAGTAGTGTAGAATGAGTAGAAGTGAATCGATTTTTTTACTTGTTCCAAAAGCACAAAGACTAGGGGACACTCAAGGCAGTTACATGGAAATACTTTTAAAACAAATAGGAGAAATGCAGTGGAACTCTTTGCTGGAGGATGTAGTAACAACGGTCAGCGTAACAGGTATCAGGGTTTTAAAAAGGTTTGGACAAGTTCTTAGTCTGCTATAGAGACAGACATGGGGAAACTACTGTTTACCCTGGGATCAGTAGCATGGTACTTGTGACCTGGCTTGGCCACTGTTGGAAACAGGATACTGGGCTAGATGGATCATTGGTCTGAGCCAGTATGGCTATTCTTATGTTCTTATAGTTTGGATTCCTCTTTCCCACATGTATCACTTTGCTCTTCCTCACATTAAACATCATCTACTATTTGGTTGCCTGGTCTACTTAATTTTTCACAATCTTCTTGTGATTTTAACAACTTTGCATCATCAGCAAATTTAATTACCTTCCTAGTTATTCCTGTCTCTAGATCATTTATAAATATGTTAAAAAGTAGTGGTCCCAGCACAGGCCCCCAGGGAACCCCACTATCTACTTTTCTCCACTGAGATTACTGACCATTTAATCCTACTCTCTGTATTCTTTACCTGGGTAAATGGGCTATTTGAAAATTGTTCTCCTTCCTGCAGGGTAAAAGTACAAGCTGATTGTTCTTTTAGTTTCTGTGGATGTCAGGGTCTATTAATTTGCTTTGACTGCAGCTGCTCTTTGTTGCCCTCAAGAAGCTGTCAAGACGTTAAGCTCTGGAACTTGCTGAAGGAGGGTGTGGTAACAGAAGTTAGCATTATCTGGGTTTAAAAAAAGGTGTGGACAAGTTCCTAGAGGAAAAGTTAATTGGGATTCTTCAGGTACTTGTGACCTGGATTGACCATTGTTGGAAGCAGGACACTAGACTAGATGGACCATTGGTCTGACCCAGTATGGCTACCATGTTAGATAGTCTTGCCCAATGTTTAGGGAAAGGGAAATGGGACTTGATATACCGCCTTTCTGTAGTATTTTGCAACTACATTCAAAGCGGTTTACATATATTTAGGTACTTATTTTGTACCAGGGGCAATGGAGGGTTAAGTGACTTGCCCAGAGTCACAAGGAGCTGCAGTGGGAATTGAACTCAATTCCCCAGGATCAAAGTCCACTGCACTAACCACTAGGCTACTCCTCCACCCTGGCCAGAGCTGAAGGCTAGACCCACCCAATCTGCATATTTTCCCTACTTACTTTTTCTCAGATTTTTCTCTTGCTTTCACGCATGATCCTAAATTGTCTCATACTTTCTTAAATTCAAATACTATTTTTGCTGCTACTCTCTTTTTTCTTAGGAGTCTCATTTTTTTCTCTGGACTTCTGTTCATTTTACCCTCCCAATATGTCTCCTGCTTTCTGTATTTTGTCCTCCCATTCCATCTGTGTTTTCTCACTTTGAATTACCTTTTTTCTAACACGTCACCATTTCTCTCCCTTCTTTCCATCTATTTTCCCTGATGAAGGGTATGCAACCTTCAAAAACTAACTAGATATTTATTAGTTCAATAATAAAGATATCATCTTTTCCTTACTTAGAAAATCATAAGAATAGAATTTCAAGCAATTCTTGAAAGGGTGAAAAAATGGCTATATATCAGCCAAAATTGTTGTCTGAAAAGAAAAATTATAATTGGGAGAATTACTTGGCTATGCCTCTTCACCTAAAAACCATAAAGTCATAGCTAACATGGCAACACAAAATTGGAACTGTCCAAAACAGTCTAGGGAACTTGAAGGTTATCCATCACAAAAACCCACAACTTTTTTACATTATAGAAAGTATTCTGGAGCAAAAACAATAATAATAATAAAAACCAAACATCCCCTCCTCCCCAAAATACCTACTTGTTGAGGCCATCAGATGAGGTTCCAAAAAATCAATTCATTGTATTGCATTTTCAATTTTGAAAAAACTCCGTATTCGAATTAAGAGCTTACAGCATCAATAAAATTTACCCTCCTAGTTTTCTTTGCACATAAATCATTACCATAACGCCAAAACATTCATTATATGGAAAATATAAATATTAGGTAAATTTAGAAAACTGACAGCTGATTTTGAAAGCTGTCATGGCACATGGCACATACATCATTTGTGAGATCTAAAAATATTGTGGAATTTAAACCAGTCCACATCAATGTGACAACACTGCACGTAACCATTTTGGTAATCAGAGAGTTATAGCTTTCTAACTTTCCTGTTCTGTAACCCAGTTACTTCACCTTGTAATTCCTACACTTGAAATGAAATTTACATTTGCTTCATAGGAATTCACCAAGGTTCAACTTAAGAAAAAATATTTTGTTTTATGCTTCATAATATCTTAGCAAGTGGCAAGTCAAGGTTTGCATACTATGCATTTTAGTACTGAACAGAGGTAAAACATGTTAAAAAAAAAACTACACTTAATTGCCTACATAATTCTGTGAACTAGTGAACCCTTCCACATTATAGATTCACATTTACTTTAAGAAAACTAGAGAAGGCCAGATCTCAAGGGTCAGGATGCAGTGCCTAGGTATCCATATAAAAATCCTCCATCTGCTGGAGCTAGTTGAGATTGTACATGCTGCAGAGTTGGAATTGCTAGGTGCAGGGAGGAAAAGCAGATGCCAGGCACCCAATAACACTGAAAAGACAGTTTTGCAGGAGACAATCTTCCAGTACTGGGAGTGAAAAGGTCTAGTGGCAATGTCTGGAGAAGGGCAAAATGCAGCAGAGACTGCTAAAGGATAAGAAAAAGATTTTTTTAAAGATAAAATTCAAGAAGTCGTAATAAAACTAATATATACTGAACTAAAATTCTGATGGAATCCTGGTATGACAAAGCAGAGCTGGAATTGGGAGTGGGACAAAAGGAGTAGCTTGTCTAGAGCATCAGCAGCAGGCTATGCACAGAACTCTGTCCCCACAACTAGTGGTCCATGTTGAAATCTCAGACAACTGAGAACTGTCTTCCGTTCCCTATTCCAGTTCCTCCTCCTTCCAGGGGGTGAACTTGAGAAGAGCTAACCTAGCTCCTTCCTCCTGACATTCAGGGCCAGAAGATAGGTAAACATGCAAGAAAAGTCATACTACTCCCTAATCCACCATAATCTCTACTTCTTTCCCCTTCTTTCCAATCTACAGGAAACAGGAAGGTGGCAGGGTGGAGATGAAGTTGGCATGGACAGAAGAAGAAAGTGTTAGGGTTTGCATAATGGATTTCTGATTTGTGATCACTTGGGTCTGTGTTCCGTATGTGTGAGCAAAGTGAGGTATTTTGTTTGTGTTGTATTTTCTGTGAAGGGATCCTTAACAGTTAAGTTGGTTCTGTTTTTCCAATGAGAGGTGTACTGGTGTTTTATGGTATGCTAGAATATTTTCAGTGCTGTTTTTTTATACAGGACTATTGCTGTTTGTGTAGTACAGATTTCTTTTAGTTACAAAAAAAATTGTATCTACTTCTTTCATGTTTTTTGCAACCTAATTCCAAAAATCATCTGAAAAAAGTTTGTAAATCCTCTAAGATGGTTTGTATTTTAGCACAGTTTATACTTAAAATAAATGTTAGTCTGAACCCTGATGAGACAGAAAAATAGCTCAACTGAATAAACAACAGAGAAAAAAGACAAGTTTTGATTATGTTGTCAATAAGGTTCAGCAGTGAAAAGTAGGTAAACCTTTCATTGAAGGAATCTTTTACTAAGCTGCAGTAGCATTGTTACTGCGCGCTGATTAGCATGTGCTAAACGCTAGAGACGCCCATATATTCTTATGGGCGTCTCTAGCGATTAGCGTGTGCTAAAAACGCTACTGCAGCTTAGTAAAAGACCCCCCTGAGTAACTACTGGCAACTCCTTGAGCAGCAATCAGGTGAAATATTTTCTGCAATTGTCGATTAGTCTTTCACCTTACTTTTGAGAAAAGAAACTGTGGTCAACTCTTCCACACCAGAACCGTTTCATCTCTCTGATATTTGTTAGATTCGTTGGATAAAGAGCTCACTTCAGTCAAGCTATAATACTTCAATAGGGCTTACGTTTAGACTTTGACACATGAAAAATTAAATATTAAGCAGTGGGGCCACAATTCAGATTCTAAATGTATAACTGGTTGTTCAAATTTACATGTATTTTCAGCAGCAGTTATATTTATATTTATAACTGCTGCTTTGAAAATATAAATATAATTTTGAACAGCTAGTCATACATTTAGAAGACATTCTTGACCTTCACTCCAAGGTGTTTAGATGTTCTGCGGTAGATTTCCTTTACCAAAGGAAAATCGTGTCAAACAAATCTGATTGATTTCTTTGACTGGGTGACCAGAGAATTAGCTCAAGGTCGATTTGGCTTTCAGCAAAGCCTTTGACACGATTCCTTATAGGATGCTCATGAACAATTGAACAGACTGAAGTTAGGATCCAAAGTGGTGAACTGGATTAGAACTGGCTGAACGACAGATGGCAGAGGGTGGTAATGAATGGAATTAACTCAGAGGAAAGAAAGGTGAGTAGCGGAGTGCCTCAAGGATCATTATTGGGGCCAATTCTATTCAATATATTTGTGAATGACATTGCAGATTTTTGTATCCATCTCTGAAGCAAAACCAAGAAAGTGGTCTAGCCAATTCCAAACTTAAATAAAAGGGGAAATAATTTACAGTACATCCTATATAATAATTCTCATCTCCAACGTTCTAATGTGCCTGGGACCGTGGCTCCCTCGGAGGTGGTCTGCTAGGCAGTTTAGAATGCACTGACGTCAGTGATGTCACTGACAGCTGATTCCGAGGCAAGGGGAGGAGTAGGGAACAGCTGTCAGTGCCCCCCCCCTCTGCGCAACACCCAAGCCCCTCCGCCCCGGCGCAGCACCCAAGCCCCTACCCCCCCCTCTCGATGCATCACCCAAGACCCTCCCCCCGGCGCATCACCAAAGCCCCTACCCCTCCCCCTCGGGCACATCAACTCCCTTGCCACCCGCAGCCGCCAATACTAACGCTGTCCGGCCACTGCTACTTCTCCTATGAGCAGCAGCGGCCGGTACAAAAAGAAAAAAGCCAAAAAAAAGATTTTTAACCTGAAACGCGGCTCCGTAGACAGCCATCTGGCATTGGCTGTCGTCACTGCAGCCGCTCCTCCTCTCCCCTCCACATCACTGCCCCTGCAGGAAGACCCCGGAGGAGTGCAGCGACGTCAGAGGGGAGAGGAGGAGCGGCTGCAGAGATGACAGCCAATGCCAGATGGCTGTCTACGGAGCCGCGTTTCAGGTTAAAATCTTTTTTTGGCTTTTTTCTTTTTGTACCGGCCGCTGCTGCTCAACAGGAGACGCAGCAGCAGCCAGACAGCGTTAGTATTGGCGGCTGCGGGTGGGTTGTTGTGCCCGAGGGGGGAGTAGGGGCTTGGGTGATGCACTGGGGGGGGGTAGGGGTTTGGGTGATGTGCCGAGGGGGGAGGGGAGGGTCACTGGACATGGGTGGCTGGAGGGGGGCAGGGAGAGGGGAGGGTCGCTGGACATGGGTGGCTGCAGGGGGAGAGGAGGGTCGCTGGACATGGATGGCTGTAGGGGGGCAGGGAGAGGGGAGGGTCGCTGGACATGGGTGGCTGCAGGGGGAGAGGAGGGTCGCTGGACATGGATGGCTGTAGGGGGGGGGCAGGGAAGCGGGAGGGGGGGAGGGGGTCCTGAGACCAGATGGGTGGCTGCAGGGGTGGGCAGGGGAGACAGAAGGGACGCTGCGGGGGGGCAGGGGGAGAGGAGGGTCGCTGGAAATGTGTGGCTGCGGGGGGAGCAGGGGAGAGAGGAGGGCCACTGCCCATGCATGGCTGCAGGGGCAGAGGAGGGTTGGTGGGGAGGGGGTCCTGAGACCAGATGGGTGGCTGCAGGGGGGGGGGGGCAGGAGAGACAGGAAGGACACTGCAGGGGAGGATTACCTTGCTAGCGCCCGTTTCATTGCCTACCAAAACGGGCCTTTTATACTAGTAGTAAATAATGGCAGATAAAGACCTGAATGGTCCATCCAGTCTGCCCAACAGTCACACTCATCATTTATTTTTTATTTTATTTATAGCATTTGTATCCCACATTATCCCACCTTTTTGCAGGCTCAATGTGGCTTACAATTCATCGTGGATGCTGAACATAGAAAAGAATATACATTTGGTTTTACAACAGGTATTGGTGCATGGTGGAGAGATACATGGTAATGGAAGTAGAAAAGAATAGACATTTGTGTTAGCAGAGGTTTTGTGTGTATGATGGTGAGATACTTGATAGTGTTAAAGTTATGTGCATTAGGTACATGATAGTGAGAGCAAAAGGCATTAGAGAACGTTCCTGGATCTCTTAAAGAATGTAGAGTTACAGTGGTGGAAATAAGTATTTGATCCCTTGCTGATTTTGTAAGTTTGCCCACTGACAAAGACATGAGCAGCCATAATTGAAGGGTAGGTTATTGGTAACAGTGAGAGATAGCACATCACAAATTAAATCCGGAAAATCACATTGTGGAAAGTATATGAATTTATTTGCATTCTGCAGAGGGAAATAAGTATTTGATCCCCCACCAACCAGTAAGAGATCTGGCCCCTACAGACCAGGTAGATGCTCCAAATCAACTCGTTACCTGCATGACAGACAGCTGTCGGCAATGGTCACCTGTATGAAAGACACCTGTCCACAGACTCAGTGAATCAGTCAGACTCTAACCTCTACAAAATGGCCAAGAGCAAGGAGCTGTCTAAGGATGTCAGGGACAAGATCATACACCTGCACAAGGCTGCAATGGGCTACAAAACCATCAGTAAGACGCTGGGCGAGAAGGAGACAACTGTTGGTGCCATAGTAAGAAAATGGAAGAAGTACAAAATGACTGTCAATCGACAAAGATCTGGGGCTCCACGCAAAATCTCACCTCGTGGGGTATCCTTGATCATGAGGAAGGTTAGAAATCAGCCTACAACTACAAGGGGGGAACTTGTCAATGATCTCAAGGCAGCTGGGACCACTGTCACCACGAAAACCATTGGTAACACATTACGACATAACGGATTGCAATCCTGCAGTGCCCGCAAGGTCCCCCTGCTCCGGAAGGCACATGTGACGGCCCGTCTGAAGTTTGCCAGTGAACACCTGGATGATGCCGAGAGTGATTGGGAGAAGGTGCTGTGGTCAGATGAGACAAAAATTGAGCTCTTTGGCATGAACTCAACTCGCCGTGTTTGGAGGAAGAGAAATGCTGCCTATGACCCAAAGAACACCGTCCCCACTGTCAAGCATGGAGGTGGAAATGTTATGTTTTGGGGGTGTTTCTCTGCTAAGGGCACAGGACTACTTCACCGCATCAATGGGAGAATGGATGGGGCCATGTACCGTACAATTCTGAGTGACAACCTCCTTCCCTCCGCCAGGGCCTTAAAAATGGGTCGTGGCTGGGTCTTCCAGCACGACAATGACCCAAAACATACAGCCAAGGCAACAAAGGAGTGGCTCAGGAAGAAGCACATTAGGGTCATGGAGTGGCCTAGCCAGTCACCAGACCTTAATCCCATTGAAAACTTATGGAGGGAGCTGAAGCTGCGAGTTGCCAAGCGACAGCCCAGAACTCTTAATGATTTAGAGATGATCTGCAAAGAGGAGTGGACCAAAATTCCTCCTGACATGTGTGCAAACCTCATCATCAACTACAGAAGACGTCTGACCGCTGTGCTTGCCAACAAGGGTTTTGCCACCAAGTATTAGGTCTTGTTTGCCAGAGGGATTAAATACTTATTTCCCTCTGCAGAATGCAAATAAATTCATATACTTTCCACAATGTGATTTTCCGGATTTAATTTGTGATGTGCTATCTCTCACTGTTACCAATAACCTACCCTTCAATTATGGGCTGCTCATGTCTTTGTCAGTGGGCAAACTTACAAAATCAGCAAGGGATCAAATACTTATTTCCACCACTGTACGTGTGTTGTCCATTGTGATATATTTTGTCGAAGAGATAAGTTTTCAGGAGTTTGCGGAAATTGGTCATTTCATAGACCCTTTTTAGATTTCGTGGCAGTGTGTTCCAGAGCTGTGTGCTTGTATAAGAGAAGGGTGATGCATGCATTGATTTGTATTTCACGTCTTTACAATTGGGGTGGTGAAGGTTGAGGAATGTGCGGGAGGACTTTTTTGCATTTCTGGGTGGTAGTTCTATTAGGTCTGACATGAAGGCTGGGGCGTCACCATGGATGATTTTATGGACCAAGGTACAGAGTTTGAACGTGATACGTTCCTTGAGTGGGAGCCAGTGTAGTTTTTCGCGAAGGGGTGTTGCACTTTCGTATTTTGGTTTGCCGAATATAAGTCTGGCTGTCGTGTTCTGGGCTGTCTGGAGTTTTTTTGAGTATTTGCTCTTTGCAGCCGGCATAGAGTGAGTTGCAATAGTCCAGATGACTAAGTACCAATGGATTGTACCAGGTAGCGTAAGACACTCCTTGGGAAAAATGGTCTCTTTTTAGTTTCCACATTGAATGGAACATCTTTTTAGTTACGTTTTTTGCATGGTTCTCAAGTATTAGATGTCGATCAATGGTGACTCCAAGGATTTTCAGGGTGTCTGAAAATCAACAATCAACAATGAATGTGATATAAAATATTTGATCATTATCTCAGTACGGATAAATATTCTAAATTTAAGGAAACAATCCATTTACAAGAGCATAAGAAGAATGTTACACAGTCTTTTCACCTGTTTCTACAATAATCCACTTTTCCCTGTTCCACTAAAAGGTACCAATGATCAGAGACCATCAAGATGTGAGACTAACTGAACAGTACAGGAAGGAAATCAAAGCTATTTTACTTCCATATGTGGACCTGAACTATGAACAGAATTTTTCCATTTCTGAAACAGATCTTCACAACACATTCTTTTACTGGCCCTATTTATGACATACATTGGAGCACCTTCTTCACTGCTTTTACAATAAAAATTGTAGCCTTAATTTTGAAGAATGTACTACTGCTAATTTCAAACTAAACTGCCTTAGGTTTCTGTAGATGTAGAAGTGCAAGTTACACTGCTTAATATGATAGAAGTCAAATTTTCAGGAAGTCAGCTACAATAAGGTAGCCAGTAAACTCAATTTCAATAAAGCATTGAGGATTTTTGCAAGTTGGGATAATTTCTACAAAATACCAGTTAAAGTAGTATATCCAATGGTGTATTTGCTTCTTTATTATTTAGTAAAGACTTTACACAACCTTGTAAGAATGCAACTGCTATCCTTGTCAGTTAACTACAGTTTTTAAGGAGTCTGGGAACAGTCCTGGTGAGTAACAGAAGTTAGAATATTTCAAACAAATCTTAAGCTTTTTGAGAGTGTGTTAAACTCTGTTTCCCAAGTGACACTATGGAAGTCTACATCCTTATCAGGCATGAGATGGTATCAATGTCAAGCATATCGGAATTTGTGCAGACAATACAACAGCTACAAAACAAGGTAAGCTTTTATCCTTTATGAGACCGCTGATTGCACTACATTGGCCACTATGCATTGTTTCCATGTGATTCCCAAGTGTATGACTTGGTTACTCTTTTTAGTTTTGTAAATCGATTGAACTTTATAGTATTAGCAGTATAGAAATACAATACAATGTAATGTAATTTTAGAACTAAAAACAAAGTGGCCAACACTGTAGGAGTACCGTTACTATTTAAACAACAGTTGAGAGATTGCACAGTACAATATATACTACTAATTCGTATTCACTTATCCATATATCCCAGGAATATTCTACAATCAAACTTTTTGCAGAATATCTTCAATTATCAGCAAACATACCCTTATAATTTAGTCACTCAACTTGAATAGAATGAAGGGCTTAACCTGCCATGTAGAAATACTGGATCCAATATTAAAAATATTAATGCTCCTAACTTGAGAGTTATGCTCCTAAATTAGCCTCTCTGAAAATGTACTTGGGCTGAGTACCTAAATTTATACTCAAAATTAAGTGGGTGGTGACAGTGGTGGATTTAGGGAAGGGAAACAAAATTTAGACACTTAGCACAGATTTTCAGCACTAGGCTCATAAATTGGGTTAATAAATTTAGATAAATTAAGATGAATTTTCAGGTAAATATTTTCACTCCTAAGTCTGGCTGAAAATTGAACACATAGGCACATAAATTTAGGCCCTCAACTTTTACTGAATATCAGGTCCATTGATTTTTGAATGCCCTGCCAATAAACAGTCTGCTTTACTTTATTTAAAACTTCCATCCACACCTAAAGTAGACAACCAGTACTATGAACTTAGCTCTCTGGTGGCTCCAATGCCTGTGAGTTAAAAGAAAATAATTTAAATATATTAAGTGCTATATAGGTATTTTAAATTTTGACATGATATATTTTTGCTAAATTTCTTATTTTTGGTTTAATCTACAAAATATAAATTTATATTCGTTCTTAAATTTCTGGGTATTTTTAAACAAATCTGTATTTTCCACTATTAATCATTTTTTTTAATTCTTCATACTGTTATAAAATCAAAATTTCTCAACTTATTTTGTCATTTTGATATGGGTTATTTACATGTATGTTGATGCACTTAAAAGTAATTATAACACCAAAGAGTCTGAAAGTCTACAAATCATAAACTTGAAAGGTGGCAGTCCTCTCCTAATAAATGTTAGCAAGGATAGGGAAAAGAAATAGTAAAAGAGAAATATATTGTAGAAGCATTACGGGTCAGTTTTCCCACTCTGTGCAAGGCAGATTCTCATCTTCATCCTCAGACTCAGGAGAAGCTTCTTTGATTCGCCGAAGTGCTTCATGGATGCTGCGTGTCAGGGGGTCAGTGTCGGGTAGGAGAGTGAATGATTCCCTCAGAACCTCCTTCTGCACCTTTTTCAGTTTTACTCCTTTCCTTATTTGGGCCAGGATGTTATTGCTATCATCTTCATCTGGAAATGGAGGCAGAGTTCGCTGTTCAACCTTTCTCAAGTGAAAACTACCACGCTTCAAGGAAGCTAACACTTCGTCCATAGGCGAACTCACTGTGGGATGTAAAAACAAACAAACCCAAAAACAAATTAAAATTAAAGAAATAATCAAAAATTCTGAACTTACTTATTCCTTCCTCTTAATCTGCCCAAATTATGGCTGTACCTGTATCCCATAGCTTACAATACCAGTATTATTGCATACATTGAACACCACCACCTAAAATGCATCTAGCTCATACTAATAGCAATGTATAGAAATAAATAGTTCAGTACCCTAATCCAAACACATTAATAATTTTCTACACATAATGTAAATGTTTTGAATGTTATTTAAGTTAAAATTTCAGAGAAAACTGACCTAATGGTGCAAATAAATTATACAGAGATTGCAAGCATTCTACGGTGAAGTCATGATGAATTTGCCATTTCCATTATTAGCTCTGACATTTTTCAAAAACCTGCTGTGCAACTAAGATCATCAGATAACTTCACATGGTTATTTTGAGCTGGATAGTCAGCCAAAATTAATAGGGTAATTTTTAGCTCAATAAACAGGCTAATCAAACTTCAAATCTGAGCTATTAAATTTAGGTTTCCCACCATTAGATTGTAAGCTCCTTTGAGCAGGGACTGTCCTTCTTTGTTAAACTGTACAGCGCTGCATAACCCTAGTAGCGCTTTAGAAATGTTAAGTAGTAGTAGATCTAGCTGGAGTTGTGCAAGTAAATATTTATGGTCAGTGATGAAAATACAAGTTAAGGGCTCCTTTTACTAAACCATGGTAGTGATTCCCACAAGGCAAATGTGGCAAAGCACATAGGAACTGAATGGGCTTTGTCACATTTGCTGCACCGGGATCGCTACTGTGGCTTTGTAAAAGGAGCCCTATGTGCCTTAAGCAAAATCCTACTCAGAGAATGCTTTTGCCCCCATTCCTTTTTTTTGCCCTGCTAAATTTAAATGCCTTCCAATTTAAAGCATAAATTCAGCTCATAGGGCTGAGGAAGGAGGGATGGAATTTTTAGATGGTTAGATTTACCTTGCTCAACCCCAATTTTAACCAGGTACATCTTTAGAAAGGGTTCTTGGGTAAAAAGGAGTAATTAGGTCTTACCTGCCAATCTTCTTTCCTTTAGTCCTACCAGACCAGTCCAGAACCTGTGGGTTGTGCATGTCGACTAGTGGATGGTGATTTTTTTTTTTTTTTTGGGGGGGGGGGGGGGGAGGTACTATATGCTTTACTCAGTAAGGACACCATGCAGACTTAGATGCTCAATATTTCAAATGACAAAGCAGCTGATCATTGTTTTCTATTTCGTTTCACTTGTTGTACTACTAAAGCGAATGCTACATACCTGTAGAAGGTATTCTCCGAGGACAGCAGGCTGATTGTTCTCACTGATGGGTGACGTCCACGGCAGCCCCTCCAATCGGAATCTTCACTAGCAAAAACCTTTGCTAGCCCTCGCGCGCCGATGCGCACCGCGCATGCGCGGCCGTCTTCCTGCCCGAAACCGGCTCGTGCCGGCCAGTCTCATATGTAGCAAGACAAAGAGAAGGGAAGACACAACTCCAAAGGGGAGGCGGGCGGGTTTGTGAGAACAATCAGCCTGCTGTCCTCGGAGAATACCTTCTACAGGTATGTAGCATTCGCTTTCTCCGAGGACAAGCAGGCTGCTTGTTCTCACTGATGGGGTATCCCTAGCCCCCAGGCTCACTCAAAACAACAACCATGGTCAATTGGGCCTCGCAACGGCGAGGACATAACTGAGATTGACCTAAAAAATTTACCAACTAACTGACAGTGCAGCCTCGAACAGAACAAACAGGGCCCTCGGGGGGTGGAGTTGGATCCTAAAGCCCAAACAGGTTCTGAAGAACTGACTGCCCGAACCGACTGTCGCGTCGGGTATCCTGCTGCAGGCAGTAATGAGATGTGAATGTGTGGACAGATGACCACGTCACAGCTTTGCAAATCTCTTCAATAGTGGCTGACTTCAAGTGGGCTACCGACGCTGCCATGGCTCTAACATTATGAGCCGTGACATGACCCTCAAGAGCCAGCCCAGCCTGGGCGTAAGTGAAGGAAATGCAATCTGCTAGCCAATTGGATATGGTGCGTTTCCCTACAGCCACTCCCCTCCTATTGGGATCAAAAGAAACAAACAATTGGGCGGACTGTCTGTTGGGCTGTGTCCGCTCCAGGTAGAAGGCCAATGCTCTCTTGCAGTCCAATGTGTGCAGCTGACGTTCAGCAGGGCAGGAATGAGGACGGGGAAAGAATGTTGGCAAGACAATTGACTGGTTCAGATGGAACTCCGACACAACCTTTGGCAAGAACTTAGGGTCAGTGCGGAGGACTACTCTGTTATGATGAAATTTGGTGTAAGGGGCCTGGGCTACCAGGGCCTGAAGCTCACTGACTCTACGAGCTGAAGTAACTGCCACCAAGAAAATGACCTTCCAGGTCAAGTACTTCAGATGGCAGGAATTCAGTGGCTCAAAAGGAGGTTTCATCAGCTGGGTGTGAACGACATTGAGATCCCATGACACTGTAGGAGGCTTGACAGGGGGCTTTGACAAAAGCAAACCTCTCATGAAGCGAACAACTAAAGGCTGTCCTGAGATCAGCTTACCTTCCACACGGTAATGGTATGCACTGATTGCACTAAGGTGAACCCTTACAGAGTTGGTCTTGAGACCAGACTCAGACAAGTGCAGAAGGTATTCAAGCAGGGTCTGTGTAGGACAAGAGCGAGGATCTAGGGCCTTGCTGTCACACCAGACGGCAAACCTCCTCCACAGAAAGAAGTAACTCCTCTTAGTGGAATCTTTCCTGGAAGCAAGCAAGATGCGGGAGACACCCTCCGACAGACCCAAAGAGGCAAAGTCTACGCTCTCAACATCCAGGCCGTGAGAGCCAGGGACCGGAGGCTGGGATGCAGAAGTGCCCCTTCGTTCTGTGTGATGAGGGTCGGAAAACACTCCAATCGCCACGGTTCTTCGGAGGACAACTCCAGAAGAAGAGGGAACCAGATCTGCCGCGGCCAAAAGGGAGCAATCAGAATCATGGTGCCTCGGTCTTGCTTGAGTTTCAACAAAGTCTTCCCCACCAGAGGTATGGGAGGATAAGCATACAGCAGACCCTCCCCCCAGTCCAGGAGGAAGGCATCCGATGCCAGTCTGCCGTGGGCCTGAAGCCTGGAACAGAACTGAGGGACTTTGTGGTTGGCTCGAGATGCGAAGAGATCTACCAAGGGGGTGCCCCACACCTGGAAGATCTGCCGCACTACGCGGGAGTTGAGCGACCACTCGTGAGGTTGCATAATCCTGCTCAACCTGTCGGCCAGACTGTTGTTTACGCCTGCCAGATATGTGGCTTGGAGCACCATGCCGTGACGGCGAGCCCAGAGCCACATGCTGACGGCTTCCTGACACAGGGGGCGAGATCCGGTGCCCCCCTGCTTGTTGATGTAATACATGGCAACCTGGTTGTCTGTCTGAATTTGGATAATTTGGTGGGACAGCCGATCTCTGAAAGCCTTCAGAGCGTTCCAGATCGCTCGCAACTCCAGAAGATTGATCTGCAGATCGCGTTCCTGGAGGGACCAGCTTCCTTGGGTGTGAAGCCCATCGACATGAGCTCCCCATCCCAGGAGAGACGCATCCGTTGTCAGCACTTTTTGTGGCTGAGGAATTTGGAAAGGACGTCCCAGAGTCAAATTGGACCAAATCGTCCACCAATACAGGGATTTGAGAAAACTCGTGGACAGGTGGATCACGTCCTCTAGATCCCCAGCAGCCTGAAACCACTGGGAAGCTAGGGTCTATTGAGCAGATCTCATGTGAAGGCGGGCCATGGGAGTCACATGAACTGTGGAGGCCATGTGGCCCAGCAATCTCAACATCTGCCGAGCTGTGATCTGCTGGGACGCTCGCACCCACGAGACGAGGGACAACAAGTTGTTGGCTCTCGCCTCTGGAAGATAGGCGCGAGCTGTCCGAGAATCCAGCAGAGCTCCTATGAATTCGAGATTCTGCACTGGGAGAAGATGGGACTTTGGGTAATTTATCACAAACCCCAGTAGCTCCAGGAGGCGAATAGTCATCTGCATGGACTGCAGGGCTCCTGCCTCGGATGTGTTCTTCACCAGCCAATCGTCGAGATATGGGAACACATGCACCCCCAGCCTGCGAAGTGCCGCTGCTACTACAGCCAAGCACTTTGTGAACACCCTGGGCGCAGAGGCGAGCCCAAAGGGTAGCACACAGTACTGGAAGTGACGTGTGCCCAGCTGAAATCGCAGATACTGTCTGTGAGCTGGCAGTATCGGGATGTGTGTGTAGGCATCCTTCAAGTACAGAGAGCATAGCCAATCGTTTTCCTGAATCATGGGAAGAAGGGTGCCCAGGGAAAGCATCCTGAACTTTTCTTTGACCAGATATTTGTTCAGGGCCCTTAGGTCTAGGATGGGACGCATCCCCCTGTTTTCTTTTCCACAAGGAAGTACCTGGAATAGAATCCCAGCCCTTCTTGCCCGGATGGCACGGGCTCGACCGCATTGGCGCTGAGAAGGGCGGAGAGTTCCTCTGCAAGTACCTGCTTGTGTTGGAAGCTGTAAGACTGAGCTCCCGGTGGATAATTTGGAGGTTTTGAGGCCAAATTGAGGGTGTATCCTTGCCGGACTATTTGGAGAACCCACTGATCGGAGGTTATGAGAGGCCACCTTTGGTGAAAAGCTTTCAACCTCCCTCCGACTGGCAGGTCGCCCGGCACGGACACTTGGATGTCGGCTATGCTCTGCTGGAGCCAGTCAAAAGCTCGTCCCTTGCTTTTGCTGGGGAGCCGAGGGGCCTTGCTGAAGCGCACGCTGCTGACGAGAGCGAGTGCGCTGGGGCTTAGCCTGGGCCGCAGGCTGTCGAGAAGGAGGATTGTACCTACGCTTGCCAGAAGAGTAGGGAACAGTCTTCCTTCCCCCCAAAAATCTTCTACCTGTAGAGGTAGAGGCTGAAGGCTGCCGGCAGGAGAACTTGTCGAATGCGGTGTCCCGCTGGTGGAGCTGCTCTACCACCTGTTCGACTTTCTCTCCAAAAATATTATCCGCACGGCAAGGCGAGTCCGCAATCCGCTGCTGGATTCTATTCTCCAGGTCGGAGGCACGCAGCCATGAGAGTCTGCGCATCACCACACCTTGAGCAGCGGCCCTGGACGCAACATCAAAGGTGTCATACACCCCTCTGGCCAGGAATTTTCTGCACGCCTTCAGCTGCCTGACCACCTCCTGAAATGGCTTGGCTTGCTCAGGGGGAAGCGCATCCACCAAGTCCGCCAACTGCCGCACATTGTTCCGCATGTGTATGCTCGTGTAGAGCTGGTAAGACTGAATTTTGGCCACGAGCATAGAAGAATGGTAGGCCTTCCTCCCAAAGGAGTCCAAGGTTCTAGAGTCCTTGCCCGGGGGCGCCGAAGCATGCTCCCTAGAACTCTTGGCCTTCTTTAGGGCCAAATCCACAACTCCAGAGTCGTGAGGCAACTGAGTGCGCATCAGCTCTGGGTCCCCATGGATCCGGTACTGGGACTCGATCTTCTTGGGAATGTGGGGGTTAGTTAAAGGCTTGGTCCAGTTCGCCAGCAATGTCCTTTTTAGGACATGGTGCATGGGTACAGTGAACGCTTCCTTAGGTGGAGAAGGATAGTCCAGGAGCTCAAACATTTCAGCCCTGGGCTCGTCCTCCACAACCACCGGGAAGGGGATGGCCGTAGACATCTCCCGGACAAAGGAAGCGAAAGACAGACTCTCGGGAGGAGAAAGCTGTCTTTCAGGAGAGGGAGTGGGATCAGAAGGAAGACCCTCAGACTCCTCGTCAGAGAAATATCTGATGTCTCCTTCGTCTTCCCACGAGGCCTCACCCTCGGTGTCAGACACAAGTTCACGGACCTGTGTCTGCAACCTCGCCCGACTCGACTCTGTGGAGCCACGTCCACGATGGGGGCGTCGAGAGGTAGACTCCCTCGCCCGCATCGGCGAAGCTCCCTCCGCCGACGTAGTCGGGGAGCCTTCCTGGGAGGCGGCGGCGGCAGCCGGTACCGCACGCGGCACCGACGCCGGAGACCTCACCTCGGGCGATGGGCCAGCCGGCGCCACGCTCGACGGTACCGGTGGCGCAAGCGCCGCCGGTACCGGAGGGTTAGGGCGCAACAGCTCTCCCAGAATCTCTGGGAGAACGGCCCGGAGGCTCTCGTTCAGAGCGGCTGCAGAGAAAGGCATGGAGGTCGATGCAGGCGTCGACGTCAGAACCTGTTCCGGGCGTGGAGGCTGTTCCGGGCTGTCCAGAGTGGAGCGCATCGACACCTCCTAAACAGAGGGTGAGCGGTCCTCTCGGTGCCGATGCCTGCTGGGTGCCGACTCCCTCGGCGACCCAGAGCTCTCGGTACCGACGCGGGGAGGAGACCGGTGTCGATGCTTCTTCGACTTCTTCCGAAGCATGTCACCGGAGCTTCCCGGCACCGACGAGGAGGACGTAGAATCCAGCCGTCACTTCCTCGGGGCCGAGACCGAAGGAGGCCGGTCTCGGGGGGGCTGTACCGCAGGAGCCCTCAGGGTAGGGGGAGACCCACCCGAAGGCTCACCGCCACCAGCAGGGGAATGGACAGCCCTCACCTGCACTCCAGACGAAGCACCACCGTCCGACGACATCAGCAGACGAGGTCCCGGTACCACCGACGTCGATACAGTCGTCTGATGTCTCAGCGCCGATGCAGAGGGCCGATGCCTCGATGCACTGGCAGCCGAGGATGAAGGTCTGGACGCTGAAGACGTCGATGCACTCGATACCCCCGGTGCCGATGCCGACGAAGAGCCCGAGAACAAAATGTTCCACTGGGCTAACCTCGCTACCTGAGTCCGCTTTTGTAAAAGGGAACACAGACTACAGGCCTGAGGGCGGTGCCCAGCCCCCAGACACTGAAGACACGACGCGTGCCTGTCAGTGAGCGAGATTACCCGGGTGCACTGGGTGCACTTCTTGAAGCCGCTGGAAGGCTTCGATGTCATGGGCGGAAAAATCACGCCGGCGAGATCAAAAGTCGAAATGGCGAAATTTGGCACCAGAAAAATAGCGAGAAGGAAATTTCAACCGGGGCCTAAATAAAGCCTACCCCGACGACGAAAGAAAACTTACCGGGGCGAAAAAAACTCAAAGTACAGGAAGGGAAAAACCAAAAGAGGTCTTTCCGAAACAATTTTTAAAGTTTCTCACAGAAACGAGTCGAAAACGACGCGCGAGGTCGACTTTTCGGGGCACGAACGGCAAAACACAACCGTACCGAGCGCGGAGAAAAGAAGACTGGCTGGCACGAGCCGGTTTCAGGCGGGAAGACGGCCGCGCATGCGCGGTGCGCATCGGCGCACGAGGGCTAGCAAAGGTTTTTGCTAGTGAAGATTCCGATTGGAGGGGCTGCCGTGGACGTCACCCATCAGTGAGAACAAGCAGCCTGCTTGTCCTCGGAGAATACTCGTTATAACATACTACCAATAAAAAAGAGAAAAAAAAAACAACTTTGAAAAAAACTGTTAGAGAAAATGGAACGTTGAACCTGAAGACAATTTGTTGATAAGAGTGAGAAGAGCAATTGCAAAGTATACTAAAATACTTTAATAACTGGAAATATATTAGAGAGGGCCCCTGGACGTTTATTTGGGACTAAATGAAAGAAAATTAACAGGTAAGATCTAATTTTTTCTTTCCTTAGTGTCCTTACCAGACTAGTCCAGAACCTGTGGGATGTATCAAATCCGTTCCCAAGATGGCAGGACCCCAAAATCTCTGCCTGAATAATTTTAGGCCCAAACACAGTATCATTCTCCTACATGGAGCTGACAATGCTTTGTGAACAAGGAACAAGGAATGACTGTATCTCCAGTCTGCAGCTGTGAATTGGAACTATCACTTGCAACTCTGCCCACAAGGTCGAAAAAAAAAAAAAAAAAAAAAAAAATATATATATATATATATATATATATATATATATATATATATACATACACACACACACTACCTCAGTTAGTAGGGTAATGATAATTGGTTCACTTTACCTGAAACCTACAAAGAGAAAAATCAATCTGCCCAATTTTAGAAATTCATTGGTCACTTCAACATAATTCTAAAGTACACAACAGAAACGGATCAAAAGTAAAGATTTGATCCATATGAAATAAGAACATCATCTTTGAAGAAAGGACAATACTGTTTAACTGATGTTCCACCCAGTAACATAGTACATGTCAGCAGACAAAGACCTGCACAGCCCATTCAATGTGCCCAACAAGGTGACTAGAGTTGTATCTGGTACTTTGTGTAAGTTCCACTTCTTCATGATTAAACACTGGCATATTTAATATCTATCTCTCCCTGCCAATTTTGGGGCACAGACCATAGAAGTCTGCCTGGCACCAGTCCTACTTCCCAACTATTGGACTTGCCATCAAAGCCCACTCCAGTCTTGATCCTATGTCACTGTCGTTTACAGGACCCAGACTGCAGAAGTCTGCCTGGCCTCAGTCTTACTTCTCAACCTCTGGAGTGTTGTCAAAGCTCACTCCAGCTATGAGGTCTTTCAAGTTTTGTTTTAATTGGATTCCATTCTTTTTCTATATAGGGATTCTCTATGTTTATCCCACACATTCTTCAAATTTGTCACTGTTCATGTCTTCACAACCTCCCCCAGGAGGGCATGCCAGGCATCCATCACCTTTTGTGTGAAACAATATTTCCTGATATTGCTTCTAAGTCTACCACCCTGCAACCTCAACTCATGATCTCTAGTTCTATCATTTTAGTGTCTCAAAAATATTTTTCATATTAATATCTTTTAAGTATTTAAACATCTGTATCATATCCCCTTTATCTCTCCTTTCTTCTAGGGTATATATATTCAGGTCTTCAAGTCTCTTTTCATATGTCTTTTGGCTCAAGCCCCATATCATTATTTTTGCCTTCCTCTGAACCATTTCAAGGTTTTTTTTATGTCCATAGTGAGACAGGGCCTCTAAAATTGAACATAATAATCCAAATGGGGCCTGACAAATGGCTTGTACAGGAACATTAACACTTCCTTGCTTCTACTGGATATGCCTCTCTCTATGAAACACAGCATCCTTCTGGCTATTGCCATCGCCTTTCCTCTATAACCTGAAGAAAGGTATCTGCAAGTTTTATTTATTACATTTGTACCCCGCACTTTCCCGCTCATCGCAGGCTCAATGCGGCTTACATAGTAACAAAAGAATACAATCTGTAGTATCTGAATCAACAAAGGAGGTATGTAATAGGACAAATGAACAAGGAGTAAATGGAATAGAAGAGATGTGAGAGAAAGGATAGGGATAGGTAAGGAGGTGGGGCGATAAAGGAGAAGTTGAGAAGAGTATGGAGGGTAAGAAGGCTGGTAGGAGATATTTTTTGAGTCATTGTTAGTGAATGATTGAACCGGTAAATAGATGGATTGCTTACAATTATTTATGGTATGTCAGGTCATTCGGGTAAACCTGTTTGAATAGATGGGTTTTCAATAGTTTCCTAAAGGGAAGATATTCACTAATTGACCGAATGTACCTGGGCAGAGCATTCCAGAGTTGGGATCCCAGGTAGGGGTTTTGTACTTTAGTCCTTTGCAATTGGGAAGGTGCAAGTTAAGGTATGATTGTGAAGATGTTGACATGTTTCTGGTCGGAAGGTTTAATAGATATGTAACTTGGTTATACTCCATGGATGATCTTGTGGATTAATGTGATGGCCTTAAAGTTAACTCATTCTCTAACAGGGAGCCAATGAAGTTTCATACAGAGGGGTGTTGCACTTTTGAATCTAGGTTTCCCATAAATAAGTCTAGCTGTCGTATTCTGGGCAGTCTGAAGTTTTTTCATAATTTGGGCCTTACATCCAATGAAGATACTATTACAGTAATCAGCATGGGTGAGTACCATGGATTGTACCAAACTGTGGAAGGTGTTCAAGGGGAGATAAGGTTTCACACGTTTCAACATCCACATCCCATTGAACATTTTCTTCGTGATGGATGTTGCATGGTCTTCAAGGGATAAGTATTTATCCAATGTAACTCCGAGGACTTTCAGATTATTGGATATAGAAATTGTGACATCAGGAGTGGTGAGAGTGGTTGGATGGAATGTGGAATAGTGGGAAGAAAGGATTAGGCATTGAGTTTTATCTTTGTTCAATTTCAGTTTGAAAGCATTGGCCCAAGAAGTTAGGATTTTCATACCATTGGTTATTTTGTCGGAAATTTCTGCTAGGTTAGATTTGAGAAATTTCTGCTAGGTTAGATTTGAAGGGAATAAATATGGTAACGTCGTCAGCATAGATAAAAGGGTTGAGACCATGTTTGGAAAGGGATTTAGCCAGAGAAATCATCATAAGGTTGAACAGAATTGGGGATAGAGGAGAACCTTGAGGCACACCGCAATCTGATGACCAGGGAGATGATATTGCTGTAGATGACTTGACTCTATAAGATCTAGAGATAATAAAGCCTTCGATCCATTTTATAACATTGCCACCAATTCCCAACTTATCCAGAAGTCTAGTAAGTTAAAACCTGAAGCTCAAAATTCTCTAAGAAGAGACAGAAAAAACAAGAATAACTACATAAAGGGTGATATTCTTCCAAGACACTCCTTAAAGGGGGGGGGGGGGGGGGGGGGGAAGAACAAAGTCCTAGTACTTTTTAAGCAGGAGGACAGGAGAAACACACACCTTGAGAGAAACTTTCAGATGGCCTTGAAAGCATGATAAAATTGTAACTTGAACTTAATGACCAGAACATCACTGGCTATTATGTGTGGTGCTCTCCGGAACAATCCAGTATGCATCTGCCCAGCAGAAGGTCCCTTTTCGTAACACACCCAGCCCCATCAACCACTGCAGCTGCAATGATAAGCAAGCGACTAAAACACCACAGAGTGGCACTCACTACCCTACATATACCAGGGAATAGCCATCTCACAGGAACCCCATATGGCTGCCAATCTTAATCCAATCTTTTTTTTTTTTTAATTTATTTCTAATAAGACAAGATAGAACATAACCAGAACCCCCGGGCCAAGGTCTTCCAAACGCAGAGTTCAGAATAGTGACGCTGAATAAAAGAAAAGAAAATTATCAGGTAAGAGAATTTATCCTTTCTTAGCATCAGCTTACCCTGTTCTGAACCAGTAGGATGTACTGAAGCAGACCTAATGGGCGGGGGAAGAAAAAGCCCTCTGAATGACCACCCTGCTAAAGTCTGAACAGTACCTGGCCAGAACATCCAACCTATAAAGCTTAGCAAAGGAGCATAATAAGGACCATGTCACAGCCCTGCAAATGTCCTCAGGTGAAACAACCCAGGCCTTCATCCAGGATGCTGCCTTAGCCCCGGTCGAGTGGGCCTTCAGTCCCCTAAGGAAACGGACAACCCAAACCAATGTAGGCAGACTCAATAGATGCCTTAGTTCAACTCACAATAGAAGCCTTAGAGGCTGCCTAGCCCTTCTGAGGGTCATGAAAGAGCACAAAGAGGTGATCAGAGAGACAAAACTCATTCGTCTCCTTCAGGTACTAGAGAAGCGCTCTCCGGACATCCAGTTTGTGGAGCCTCTGGTCCGCAGAGGATGACCCTCCTCCCCCCCCCCAAAAAAGTGGGAGATTCACATGGAATGGAGATACCATCTTCAGCAGAAAGGATGGGACTCTACAGAAATGGGTTCTGGCATGATAGGGCCTGAAGTTCCGAGACCCTCCGAGCAAAAGTGATTGCCACCAGAAACACTGTTTTGAGCGTGAGGTCCTTGATGGAAGCCAAATGCAAGGGCATGAATGGAGCCCCTGATAATGCCTGGAGAACCAAACTGAGGTCTCATAGTATGATCAGATTTCATATCGGCTGTGGAGTAAGTACACACAGGAAATCCAATACATTAGCATTTAATTTTCAAAAAGGAGACTATGATAAAATGAGAAGAATGGTGAAAAAACAATGGAGCAGCTGCAAAAGTCACAAATTTATGTCAGGTGTGCATGCTGTTCAAAAATACCATCCTGGAAGCCCATGCCAGTTATATTCCAAGAAGGAAGGCCAGCATTATTAAAAAGTGAGGTGAAGGAAGCTATTAGAGCTAAAAGAAAATCCTTCAGAAAATGGAAGAAGGGGATCCGACTGAAAATAATAAGAAACAGCATAAGGAATGGCAAGCCAAATGTAAAAATGCTGATAAAGAAGGCGAAGAAGGATTTTGAAAAAAAGATTGCATTGGACGCAAAAACACATAGTAAAAAATTTTTTTAGGTATACTAAAAGCAAGAAACCAGCAAAAGAATCAGTTGGAATGCTAGATGACAGAGGGGCACTCAGGGAAAACAAAGCCATAGCAGAAAGATTAAATTATTTGCTTTGGTCTTCTCCGAGGAAGATTTGGGAGACATACCGGTCCAAGAAATGGCATTCAAAGCTGACAAGTCAGAGAAACTGAATGAAATCTCTAAAAATCTGGAAGATGTAATGGCGCAATCTCACAAACTGAAGAGTAGTAAATCGCCTGGACTGGATTCATCCCAGAGTACTAACAGAATTGAAAAATGAACTTGCAGAACTATTGTTATTAAAATGCCATTTATCTTTAAAATCATAAAATCAAGCATGGAACTGGAAGATTGGAGGGTGGCCAATCTAATGCCAATTTTTGAAAAAGGTTCCAGAGGTGATCCAGGAAATTATAGACCGGTAAGCCTAACATCAGTGCTGGGCAAAATAGCAGATACTATTATAAAGAACTATTATAAAGGCATTTGACAAAGTACCTCATAAAAGACTCCAGAGGAAATCAGAGAGTCATGGGATAGGTAGTGTTCAAACAAGCCTAGCCATCTATTCAAACAAGCCTACCCAAAAGACCCAGATTAATCTCATGAACCCATCTACCTTACATATACTGAAGAGAAAACAACATTGACCCAGAATCTATCTCCCACCTTACCCTCCTCTCTCTATCACCTGTCTCTACCTACCTACCCATCCATCCTTCTATACTTAATTTCCTACTTTACATAACAAAATTCTGTGTTACCTATTACAATGTAAGCCACATTGAGCCTGCTTTTAGTGGGAAAGTGTGGGATACAAATATAATAAATAAATAAATAAATATTGTGGATTAAAAACTGGTTAAAAGACAGAAAACAGAGAGTAGGGTGAAATGGTCAGTATTTTCAATGGAGAAGGGTAGATATTGGGGTTCTCCAGGGGTCTGTGCTGGGACTGCTGCTTTAAATAATCTAGAGATGGGAGTAACTAGTGAGGTAATTAAATTTGCTGACGACACAAAGTTATTCAAAGTTGTTAAATAGCAAGAGAATTGTGATACAAAGTGATGCATGTGGGAAAGAAGAACCCGAACTATAGTTATGTGATGCAAAGTTCCACAGTAGGAATCACCAACCAGGAAAGAGATCTAGGTGTTATTGTTGATGATATGTTGAAACCCTCTGCTTAGTGTGCAGCAGCGGTGGCTAAGAAAGCAAATAGAATATTAGGTATTATTAGGAAAGGAATGGAAAACAAAAATGAGAATGTTATAATGCCTTTGTATCACTACATGGTGCGAATACTGTGTGCAATTCTGGTCACCGCATCTCAAAAAAGACATAGCGGAATTAGAAAAAGTACAGAGAAAGGTGACGAAAATGAGAATGAGACATCTTCCCTATGAGGAAAGGCTAAAGTGGCTAGGGCTCTTCAGCTTGGAGAAAAGTCAGCTGAGGGGAGATATGATAGAGGACTAGAAAATAATGAGTTGAGTGGAACGGGTAGATGTGAATCACTTCTTTAATCTTTCCAAAAATACTAGGACTAGGAGGCAAGCAATAAAGCTACAAAGTAGTAAATTTAAAACAAATCGAAGAAAATATTTATTCACTCAACATGTAATTAAACTCTGGAATTCTTTGCCAGAGAATGTGGTAAAAGCAATTAGCTTAGCGGGTTTAAAAAAGGTTTGGATAGCTTCCTAAAAGAAAAGTCCATAAGCTATTAAAGATGGACTTGGGGGAAAATCCACCGCTTATCTCTAGGATAAGCATGTATTGTACTGTTTTGGGATCTACCAGGTACTTGGGATTGGCCACTGTTGGAAATAGGATGCTGGGCTTGATGGACCTTCGGTCTGTCCCACTATTGCAACACTTATGTACTTAAGGATGAAAGGGAGGGTTCAAGAGTGCTACTCCCTTCAAGAACCGAGCCACCTCCCTGGATTAGGAATTGGTTATTGGAGAGAAAACAGAGGGTAGGGTTAAATGGTCATTTCTCTCAATGGAGGAGAGTGAACAGTGGTGTGCAGCAGGGATCTGTACTGAGACCAGTACTATTTAACATATTTATAAATGATATGGAAATTGGAAAGATGAGTTAGGTGATCAAATTTGCAGATAATACAAAACTATTCAAGGTTGTTAAAACACGTGCGGACTGTGAAATATTGCAGGAAGACCTTAGGAAATTGTCCAAATGGCAGATGAAATTTAATGTGGACGAATGCAAGGTGATGCGCATTGGAAAGAATAATCCGAATCACAGTTACCTGATGCTAGGGTCCACCTTTGGGGTCAGCACTCAAGAAAAAGATCTGGGTGTTGTACATAATACGCTGAAATCTTATGCTCAGCTGAAAGAGCCTGCAGATGTGCTTCCGCCCAGCAGAAGAGGCTCAGCTCAATGCCTCCAGGGCCACTGCTTGACTCTGGGTCCCGCCCTGCCTGTTCACGTATGCTACCGTTTTTGTGTTGTTCAACATCACTCTGACCACTTTCCTTTTCAGGAGCAGTTGAAACTTCAGTAGAGCAAACCAGACCGGCCAGGTCTACAGGCAGTTGATGGATCAAGATGTCTCCTGGCTGGACCACATGCCCTGTGCTACTTGCCCCCAAGGCAGTGAGCTCCCAAGCCAAGGAAACTCACATCCATGGTAAACAGCACCCATTGAGGAAGATCCAGAGGGACCCTCCTCAAAAAGTTCACTGGACTGCCCCACCAGGCCACACTGAGCTTGGCCTTGGGTGTGAGCAGCAGCAGAAAAATGAAGTCCTGAAAGGCAGGAGCCCACTGCAGAAGATGCATGAGCCCTCGCCCAAGGCATCACCCTTTGGAGAAGATGCCACAGAGCCCAGGAGTTGCAAGAAGTCCCAGATTGTGAGCAACGGAGGAACGCACAACCAGAACTTCTGCACCTGCAGATTTTCCGCCTGCTCTTCCGGGAGAAACACTATTCCCCAAGTCATGTTGAAGCAAAGTCCCAGATATTACAGAACTTGAGACAGAAACAGATGACTCTTGGGATGATTCACGACCTAGCCCAGGGATTCCAGGAGGAAGATAGCCTGATCGGTGGCCTGACTGGCCTCCACTGCTGAGTCTGCCCAAATCAGCCAGTCATCCAGGTAAGGGGGAACCTAAAAACAACCTATGAACAAGCCAACTTCCGAAGTCTACTGAAGACCCATCTCTTCAACAAGGCATACAACAATGATCAATAAATATGAACTCCTGCACACAGATCCAGAACTGCCCTACAATATTTGCTTGCCAAACCACTATCATGTTTTTCTCTCTCTCGCTAATACTAATTGTACATTTTCTATATAATTCTTATAAATTTCTTAAATATTTCTTTTTTTTTTTAATGTTTGAATATTTTTATTAACCATCATCACAATACAGCAATGTAAACTTATCCATTTTTCCCCAAGTTTCCCCCCTCCCCCCTCCCAGCTCTATTACAACTGTCCTTATTGGGTTAATCGCTGAAATCGAGTCCACAGTTCAGAAAATGGGTTGTACCTTCCCATTCTTTTGTCCGTTAGCTGCTCCAGCTCCCCGACCAGGGAAAGTTTCAGAGTCCAGTCCAGCTCTGAGGGAGCCATCTGTTTCTTCCAGTGCATTGCAATGACACTCTTAGCCACTGTTAAACAAATCCTCTTAAGGCATCTTTGCCATTTAGTTCCTCTTCTGTTACCAAGACCCAGAAGACACCATTGCGGCGTATATTGGAACGGCTTATTCGTGCTTTCTGAAATTTTTGTCGTTACAGTTTTCCAAAATGGTTGTAGAGTTCGGCACGACCACCAAATATGCAAAAATAGTCCCCTCCTACCAAAGCCAGATAAGGATATTACTGAGTGTGCCTCGTATCGTCCCATCTCGATTCTTAATACAGACGTAAAAATCTTGGCCAAGGTGTTGGCAAACCGCTTGGGTGATATGTTGCCTAGCCTGGTGCACCCTGATCAAGTTGGTTTTGTAGCAAATAGACAGGCCTTGGACAACATCCGTAGAACGCTGGATCTACTCTTTGCAGCTCGGTCGAGGGCCTTGCCAGTGGTATTACTGGGGTTGGATGCGGAGAAGGCCTTCGATCGAGTTCACTGGGGATATCTGGATAAGGTTTTGAATAGAGTGGGAATTGGCCCCTATTTTAGAACTTGGATTCAAGCACTATACACCTCGCCACAGGCCTGTGTAAGAGTAAATGGCGGTAACTCGGGGATGTTTGGCCTGGGCCGTGGCACTCGCCAGGGATGTCCTCTGTCGCCTCTGTTGTTCGCTCTGGCGATGGAGCCCTTGGCGGTTGCTATTCGGGAGAACGTTGATATTACTGGAGTGCGGGTGAGGGCTAAGGAATACAAGATTGCTTTATTTGCGGACGACGTGCTCTTATTAACTAACCCGGTAATTTCCCTTCCAAATTTAATGAAAGAGATAGGGGCCTATTCTAGGATATCTGGATATAAACTCAACGCGAGTAAGTCTGTTGGGCTGGCTGTGGGGATATCGCTGGAGCGATTGGAGGCGTTGAGGGCCTCCTTTGCTTTTAAGTGGACAGACCGGGACATTAGATACTTGGGGGTACAGATTCCAGGGAACCTAGCAGATTTGTTTGCAGTAAACTACCCGGCTCTTCAGAAAGAGGTACTGAGGGATTTAGATAGGTGGAATGTGATGGATCTTTCCTGGTTAGGGCGAATAGCTGCACTTAAAATGAACATTTTGCCCCGCTTGCTGTACTTATTTCAGGTACTGCCGCTGCATGTCCCCAGGGCATTCATATCTAAGCTTCAGGATAGCCTGATCCGTTTTGTTTGGCATCAGAAACGACCACGTTTGCCAAGATCCTTCCTGTATAAAAGTAAGCGAGCTGGAGGTCTTGGAGTGCCTAATCTGTATTGGTACTATTGTGCTGCGCAGGCTAGATCGGCTGTGGAGTGGTTCCGAAGGGCAGATCATAAACTGTGGGTCCATCTTGAACAAGATTTAATCGGTTCACGTAGGCTGGGGCACTTGATGTGGCTTCCGGGTAAATATAGGGGACAAGTTGACCGGTTTCCGCCTATGATGCAGGCTACATTTTACTACTGGGACCGAATGTTCCGGGAGCGCCGGCCTCCAATATCTGGACTGGCCCCGATTGTTGACAATCCCCTGTTTGGTCCGGGAATGGGGAACACAGTTTTCCGTAAGTGGGCTGCCTCGGGAGTGGAAATGTTGGGTCAACTACATGTAGGAGAACAGTTAGTGCCCTTTGAGACATTGATGGCGGATTATCGGCTTCAAACTTGTGATAAATTTGCTTATGGGCAATTGATACATTTTCTGAAAGAGCCTGCTTATGTGGAGTGCCGGAGGCGAGAAGTTCATCCCTTAGAGGAAGTGTGTGTGGACTCTCGCAGTACACGTGGACTGATAACTTTCTTATACGGTTATTTGGGGACGCATCTAAAATCCTCCCACTTGCACCGTAGACGATGGGAACAGGAGTTGAATTTTACTTTACCTGATGCGGATTGGTTGCAATTGGAGAAGTGCATTTTGAAATCCTCTATAGCAGTGGCTGTTAAGGAGAACTCGCTTAAGGTATTCTATAGGTGGTATCTTACTCCGGTACGTTTGCATCACATGTTCCCTAGAGTAACTGCGAGTTGCTGGAGAAATTGTGGAGGAGTTGGGACGATGGGCCACATTTGGTGGTCCTGTCCTAAAGCTATAGCTTACTGGAAGGGAGTTCGATCTCGCCTTCAAACCTGGTTAGGCAGATCTGTGCAGTGGCATCCTTTAATTTTCTTGCTGGGGCAGAGACCCATGGGCTTAACGGGTAACCAATGGTTTATGATGAGAGGGTCCTTGCAGGCAGCTCGTTTAAACCTGGCAAGAAGTTGGAAATCTCCGCTAGTACCTTCATTGGTGGGTTGGATTACAAAGGTGCATTATGTATGTGAGATGGAGCGATTGACGGCAGTTAAAAAGAAAACCTTGCCTAAGTGGGAAAATGTGTGGAGACCGTTTTTGGATGCTTGTTCTGGATAATTAGTTGATTGAATTGCAAGGGTGGGAGGGGGGGAGGCAGGGGTGGAGGGGGGATCAAGGACTCAATAGGGTAGTAGAATAGGGGACTTATAACCTTATAAACTGTTAAATCCTGAAGTAAAATTGGATGATGGAATAGTGCTGTTATCTTTTGATATTGTAAGGTATTTTGCTATGTTTACTGCAGAATTGATATGGTGTGAAATGTTGTGCATTGTTCTTGGTTTGCTTTGTCTTAATGACACCTAATAAAGACTTCTATAAATTAAAAAAAAAAAAATAGTCCCCTCCTCATCTCCACACCTCCAACAAAGTGGGGATGCCGAGGAAAACATAGCATGTATTCGATGCGGGGTATAATACCACCGCGACAATATCTTAAAGGCATTTTCTTTTAACAACACACAGTTCAAAGCTTTTTTGACTTCTACTACTATAGCCTTCCACTCATTTACTGTAAACTCACGTTGCAGATTCTGTTCCCATTTTATCATATAAGCACATTTCTCAAAAGATCTGCCTCTAATAAATTTGTACAACATAGATATAATTCTTCTCATTTTCCCCAATGATCCCCACAAATTTTCAAGTTCCTCATATTCTTCCAGGTCTCTCCTCAACCACCCTTTTTGGCTCATATAATGCTTGACTTGTATATAAAAATAAGTATCTCCCGCACCTCTCCCACACTGTTCCCGGATCTCCTCTAACGGCTTTAGCTCCCCATCATCCAGGAGATCCCTGAAACAATCAACCCCTCCTCTTCCCACCACCCTGCAACCTGGTGTCCCATTCCTACTTGAAAAGCCGGTTCCCCACTTATACCTGCCAGTGTGGAAGTTTTCCTCTTCAGCCAGAACCTAGTTCTGAAAGAAGCCCACAAGGTTAACAGATGGTTCACAAATGGGTTTCTTTTCATTTGACCGTATATCCTCGGTTCCATTGAAGCCCATATAACCGACTTCAATTTATAACCCTGCACCATCTCTTGGTCTAAGCTAGCCACCACCAATGGAGCCTCCTGACTCCATGCCACTACGAACTTTACCTGTGCAGCCCAAAAATACCATTCCAAATTTGGCACCCCCCTTCCCCCCAGGTCTACCGACTTCCACATCAATTTCCTATGTATTCTCAGTGCTTTACCCCCCCCCCCCCCCCAATATAAATTTCATAATCTCTCCCTGAAGCTTATTTATTTCCCTTTTAGGTACCTGTATGGGCAAAGTCTGGAACAGGAACAAAATCCAGGGTAAGATATTCATTCATACTGTGGCTATTCTCCCCCACCAGGATAGCCATTTACCCTGCCATCCCGCCATGTCTCTATGTACTTATTGAAACAACAGCCCATAATTTAGTGGGTATAGCTGATTCAACTCAGAGGGTATCTGGACCCCTAAATATTTGATATTTCCCTTCTTTAGTCGAAATGAGAACCCCTGAAGCACTTCTACCATTCTACCATATGGGATAGACACCCCCAGGACTTCAGACTTGTCATAGTTTATCTTAAAACCTGAAATCCTACCAAATTGATTGAGCTCTTTCACCAAGTTTGGTAAAGTCGTCAGGGGACTCGTGACAAAAAACAGAATATCATCAGCAAATAATGCCAGCTTATGTTCCCTGCCCACTACTACGATCCCTTTTATGTCACCTATCTCCCTTATCCTCTGCGCCAGCGGTTCAATCAATATCGCAAATAACAAGGGAGATAGTGGGCAGCCTTGCCTCATACCTCTCCCTATCTTAAATGCATTGGAATACCCCCCGTTTACCTTGATCCGCGCCGAGGGTCCTTCATATAACCTTTGCAACCATCTCAAACAATTAGCCAGCATTCTCCCCGACTTATTGCCAAATTCAAAAAACTTGTGCTGGCGACGTTTCCTCAGGAACTCCACCCGTTCAACCTGTATTTGGTCCAAAGCCGCCCTCCATTTACGTATCTCCCACAACTCCTCTCCTAATCCCCCTTCCTGATGCCTACGCTCCCAATAGGCTAGCCGTTCCCTGGCCTCCAGTTCTTTAGCCTCCTGTTCCCGCTTTTTCAGGGCACCCCATTTAAGTGTCCCCGCACCACCGCCTTTAAGGCATCCCAGAGTGTTCCCTCCGATACCACCCCCATGTCATTCATACTACAGTAATCTTGAATTACCTTACGTATATCCTCACATACCTGTTTATCGCCCAAAATTCCCTCATTAAGCCTCCAAAATCTCTGTTTATCCTCCTCTCCCAACCCCTTCAAGTCAAGCTCCACTGGGGCATGGTCAGTGACTGAAATGGACCCCACATCTGCATCAATGACATGTTCCCATAAGACACGGCTACACCAAATCATATCTATTCGTGTATATGAGTTCTGAGAGTGAGAAAAAAAATGTATAGGCCTTCTGGGTCGGATGTTTAAGTCGCCAAACCTCTAGGAGATCTAATTTCGAGGCAAGTGCCCTCAAACTCCGAGCATGAGGCTTGTGTGCTGTAATGTGCCCCTTAAGAGTGGTCCATAGATGTATTCCATAAATTAAAATCTCCCCCCATAATCATCCCACCTCTTTGAAATTGAAGAAGCTCCTCCCTTATATGCTCAAAGAACTCTCCCTGCCCTGAATTAGGTGCATAGATATTCACAATTGTCATAGATTTCCCATATAAAAGCCCTCTGACCGCTAAACAGCGTCCCAATTCATCTCTATAAATGTCATCAGTTACAAATGGAATCCCTTTCCGAATATAAATGACTAGACCTCCCACCTTTCCCCCTCTTTTATCAAAGTGTGCAATACATTCACTGTAAGCCCTCTGTTGTAATAGATGTGCCTCTCGGCGTCTAATATGTGTCTCCTGCAGCAGGACTATATCCCATCTACTCCTCTGTAACTCCCGATACACCAAATTTCTTTTCCTCTGCGAATTTAACCCGTTCACATTCCAAGTTCCCAACCTCAACCCTTTCCCTCCCTGCACCCCCCTCCCTCCCCCTTGTTGCTGAGCGGTACCATTTGCCGCCAGCCTAGTACTGTAAGGAAATAACCCCTCGCCAATGCTGGCACCCCCTTCTCCCCCACTGTTTCCCCCCCCCCTCCCCCCAAATTCGTATTCCCTCTCCCTCCACTCCACCTTTCCCAAACTCATTACATTATAACAGTGTAATAGACATCCATTTCTTAACTCATAACAGAAGAAAACTATTGCAAACCCTGCCTGGCAACCCTCCAGGGCTACTCGACAGCCTATAACTGTGGTGAACTGAAACCAGTAGTCTCTCATACTTTCCTTCAGGGTACTCTGTCCATTTCTGGCATCTGGGAGCCAGGCCCTTTGCGAGAACTCGCCTTTTGCCACGACGATCCTCTCTTCGCGGTTGCTGCTTTTCCTGGTTTTCCTGTCTCTCCTTCAGGAGACAAATTTTTACAGCCTAGCTCCTTCAGCACTTTCCACGCTTCAGCCAACGAGGTCACCCGCTTCGTTTGGCCCTCTGCTGTAAGCTGCAAGCCAAACGGGAAAACCCATCTGTACCTGTAATTGGCCTGTTGAAGAAACTTGGTCAGGTCCCGAAACTCCCGTCTTCTTTGCAGCGTGCCCAGAGCCAAGTCTTGAAATACTAGCACTATTTGATTGTCCCAGGGAATTTCACCCATCAATCGTGCCTTACGCCAGACCTGATATTTGATCTTATAATCCTTAAAGCATGCCACTATGTCTCTGGGCTGCCTATCTCTTCGGGGTCCCAGGCTTCTGTGTACCCTATCAAACTGTATCTCAGTCCCATCTCCATGCCATTGCTTGTCTCCCTCAGAGGCCAAGATAAAAGCACAGATTGCTCTCACCACCTTAGTACAATCCATATTTTGGTCTGCTTCTGGGACTCCCTTGAATCTTAAATTATTTCTTCTGGACCTATTTTCTAAGTCCTCAAGATCCAGCTGCATTTTATCTTTCCCTGCACGCAGGGAACCAATCTCATTTTTCAGCTCCAAGATGTCTCCCTCCACGTGCTCCAGTGCTTCCTCAGCCTGCTCCACCCTACTGCCAATCTCTCTCACCTCGTTCTGGATGTCCACCACTGCATCCTTGATTGTTTTCCTCACTGCTGCCATTTCAGCTTTAAGCGCTTTAAACCAGCGCATTACCTCCTGCTTTGTGAGTTCATTTTCACTTTCTTGCTGCTCCATCAGCCCCTCCGTTTCAGAGCCCGAGTCCGCCATTTTGTCTCACGCCTTGCGCGGGGTGTGACTCGATGCTGCCACTCCATCCCGCTGATCGGCGCTATATTTAAATTTTTCTAGGCGCTTTCGGGTCGCCATCAATCTCCGGACTCTGACCGCCTAAATTCGCGATCGCGGTTTCAATGGGGGAAAATCGCTGCTTTCTCTGCTGCTCCGACGGAGCTCAAACATCAAGCATCCATCTCCGACGGTGACGTCACTTCCTCCTCAATATGATTGCTTGCTAATACACTACCATGTTTTATCATTATCGTGTTACCCAAAATCTTTCTGTTTATTACTAAATGTATACTTTATCATGCATTCTCACTATTCATGATGTATTGTAAGCCACATTGAGCCTGCAAAGAGGTGGGAAAATGTGGGATACAAATGCAACAAATAAATAAATTAAACACCCTGGCACTGAAAATGTGCGGCTGCTGTAGCTAGGCCAAAGGGCAAGGCCTGAAACAAAAAATGCTTGCCCAGCTAGAAGAAACCTTGCTACCGATAGTTGATAGGAAAGTTGACAGCAGTGGCGTAGCCAGAAGGCAATTTTTGGGTGGGCCAACAGGTTGGATGGGTGGGCACTCAGTTGCCAACTTTCTGAAAGAGAAAAACCCACCACCTGATGCACCCGTGCTCTGCCTCACCCCATGCTCCACCCCTACTTTGCTCCCAATAAATTCAATGAGGGTAGCAGTGCAGGCCACACTGAAGCTAGAGGGAAGTTCAAAAGACTGCACTCTTCAGTCCCCATTGAGCCATGGTCCCCCAACACATTTATGCTTCTCCTGTATCAGGGGTTGTCAATTCTTTTGTGACCACAAACCCATAATAGTGGCCAAATAAAATGTGAACCCCCCCCCCCCCCCCGGAGGTGCATAACAATGTACCATAGAGAGCCCACTCAAATTGTGACCCCAAATGTAGGTTTTGTGACCCCATTTGGTATCCCAACCCACAGTTTCGGAAGCTCTGTCTTATATGGTATTGAAGCCAAATACATTCTGCATCCACAGAACCCCCTGGCCCTTCCCCAACAGTGGATGCAGAGCAGGGCTAGGACACTTCCCCATAAAACTCACCAAATACATATTTGTCTCTTGTGTAATCTCAATAACAGACGTGTGAAGTAATTCAAGCTACTCAGAACCTAGATCAAATCTATCATTCCAGCAGTAGCTCCCAAAACAAGGATTCTACCTATGATATTTTAGGGCCCTAAATATTACAGTGATGCCCTAAAATATCAACATCTATTAGGAAAACTGAACAAGCCAAATTACTACAGAATGCTACATAGAAAATTCATACTAAAAGAATACCTTGGTCACACACACAGAACACAAATGCCAAATACAGAATAGGTGACCACAAATATAAGCATCAATTAAACCGAAATCCCAAGAAGCCAGCCTTTTCATGTAGTACAATACCAGAGAAATAGAAAGAGATGTATTTCCTCCTATACTGTGCAAAAAAGAAAGATGACACATGCTATGGATGGTGTTAGAGGAGTGCAACTAGGGCAACTGCCCTTGGCCTCCTGGCCAGAGAGAGCCCCAAGCCTGCCAGAACTCGAAGAAGGTGCAGCCTGATAATGTGCTTTGGGGTCCCTCCTAGATTTCTGCCCTGGGCCCCAGCCATATCTAATACCACATCTGGCAGGATGTACATTTCAAATCTGACATATTCTAATCACAAAATAGAAAATAAAAATATTTTTTCTACCTTTTGTTGTTTGGTCATTTTTTTTCTCCAAATAATGTTCATCCCAGGCTTTGGTTTCTGCTAACCACTGCCTTCTCTTAACTCTCTCGCTAGGGTCTTCTGTCCATTTGACATTTCTTCTCTCTTCATGCTCACCATCCATCTTTGTGCCACTATCTTTCCCCATCCAGCTTCTCTCTCCTCCCTCTTTCCCCCCGCCTGCCTGCATTTGGCTTGCCTGCCCTCCCTCCTTTTCTCACTTGTTCTGTGTGTTTAGTATTTGACTCCCTGTTCTTTCATCCCTTAGCTTCAGTACCTCTTTCCCTTCCCTTCTCCCAGGTTTAGCACCTCTCTTCCTTCCAGCCAATCAGCCGCCGCCTCCCATGAGTACAACACCTCTCTCCCTCCCCCCCAAGGGTCCAACACCTTTCTCCCTTCCCTCCAGACCCCCCCCCCCCACAAGTTCAGTACCACTTCTCTCCCTTCCCTCCAGCACCTCCCCAACAGCTCCAGCATCTCTTTCCTTCCAGCCCCTTCCCTCACAGCTCCTCTCTCCCTACAGCCCCCCCCCCCATATGTCCAGGACTCAGCCAGCCACTCCCACAGGGCAACACTTCTCTCCCTTCCCTCCAGACCCCCCCCCCCCACGTCCAATACCACTCTCCCTTCTCTCCAGCCTACCCCCATGGATCCAGCACTTCTCTCCCTTCCCTCCAGCCCCTCCCCAACAGCTTCTCTTTCCCTCCAACCCCTCCCCCCACAGCTCTAGCCCCTCTCTCCCTACAGCCCCCCCCCATATGTCCAACACCCAGCCAGCCACTCAGCCTGCCCCTCCCTTCCCGCCAGACACCACCCCCCCCCCCCCCGCCCGGAAGGTCATCTCTGTCTTTTTCCTCCCTTCTGCTGCTCCTTTCCCTGTGCTCTCACCTCGTTCCGCGAGTCCGGCACTTCAGTTTTTTTTCTCCCTGCTTCTGCCACGGTGCTTCTTAGTACTGGCGTGCACTGCGCAGCGATTCACAGACATGGGCCGGCTCCGAGGTTCCCTCTGCCACGTGCGTCCTGCCCTAACAGGAAGCTGCATCGGAGAGGGCGGGATGCGGAAGAGCGAACCCTGAAGCCGGCCTGTGTGTGTGTGAATCACTGCGCGGTGCACGCCAGTACTAAGAAGCACCGTGGCAGAAGCAGGGAGAAAAAAAACTGAAGTGCCAGACTCGCGGAATGAGGTGAGAGCACAGGGAAAGGAGCAGCAGAAGGGAGGAAAAAGACAGAGATGACCTTCCGGGCGGGGTGGGGGGGGGGAGTCTTCAGTTGGAAGCACTGCTGCACAAGAAAAAACAAAACGAACAATTGAAGGAATCGCCGTGGGAGCGGAGGGAAGGGAGCGAGTCAGTGGCATGCACCATTCCTGGGTGGGCCTTGGGCAAATGTGGGTGGGCCTGGGCCCACCCAGGCCCACCCTTGGCTACGCCTCTGGTTGACAGAGACTTAAAAAGTGTACCACTATATGATATATTGATATTGCATATTTATACGTGGAGGGGGGGTTTATGACCAATGATTATTGTAAGCTACCTTGTTTTTCAAGGTTTCTGCCTTGTGGTAAAGGTGTCCCTTCTTTTTTCTCACTGAGGTCTTTTTTCTCCACATTTGTTGGGTGATATGAAATCCCTGCGATACAGATAGTTTGGTACAATTTTCTTTCTATGTTGGTTTGTGAGCTCAATTACCCCAAAATTGACTGGATAAATGTTATGTCAGGAAGTGCTAGCGAGGTAAAATTTCTAGACATAATAAATGACTGCTTCTTGCAGTAACTGGTCCAAGAACTGACAAGAGGGGAAGCTACTTTTGATCTAGTCCTTAGTGGAATGCAGTGCATAGTATGAGAGGTTAATGGTGTTGGGTCTGCTGAGAAACTGTGATCATAACATGATTAAATTTGAGCTATTTGAAGTCATTAAGGAAATCTACTGTAGCAGCATTTCATTTTCGAAAAGACAACTATGATAAAATGAGGAAAATGGTAAAAAGAAGCTAAAAGGATAAGCTGCAAAGGTTAGGACTTTAAATCAGGCATGGACATTCTTAAAAAATACCATCATATTCTACATATTCCACGTATTAACAAAGGTGGAAAGAAGAGCAAACGACAACCAGCATGGTTAAAAGGTGAAGTGAAAGACTATTAGAACTAAAAGAACATCCTTCAAAGAATGGAAAAAGGATCTGAATGAAGAAAATAAGAAGCAACATAAGCACTGGCAAGCCAGATGCAAAGCATTGATAAAGAGGGCTAAAAGAGAATATGAAAGAAAAACTTGCTGTAGAGACAAAAACTCATAGTAATAACATTTTCAGGTACATCAGAAGCAGAAATCCTGTCAGGGAATCCATGGGACCATTAGATAACGAAGGAGCAACAAGGGTACTTAGGGAGGGCAAGGCCAAAACGGAGAGATTGAATGAATTTTTTACTTCAGTCTATATGGAACAAAATGCAAGGAATCTATCTATAGCAGAAATGGTTTTCAAGGGTGATGATGTAGAGAAACAGAAAGATATCTCAGTGAACCTGGAAGACATACCGAGCCAAATTGACAAGTTAAAGAGTGATAAATCACCACTCCAAGGTACTGAAAGAATTCAAATATGAACTTGATGATCTGCTGTTAGTGATCTGTAACCTACTGTTAAAATTGTCCATAGTACCTAAAGACTGGAGGGTGGCCAATCTAATGGCGATTTTTAAAAAGGGTTCCAAGGGTGATTCTGTAATTTCGTTTAACTTCAGTGCAGGGCAAAATACTTATTCAGCCCCTTACTTTCTGTCACTACAGCTGCCTCTTGCCCACAGTGCCTTCTTCATTAGCTTGATCCTACTCACAGACTCCCATCCTGAGCCCTTTGGTCAGTAGAACTGGGATCATCATTAGGAAGCCAATTGGATTGCCATTGCTGCTATTGACACTGGAAGTAGGTTCTTATGGTGCTATATGAAACAGCGCCAGAAAATACCACAACAACAGCGCTGAGGAATTACTTCCTCATGCTCAAAGCTAATAGTATGCAAATGATATGCACACTATTAGCTTCAAGCATGAGGAAGTAAATCGGGCAGATGGTGCCTGGCGCATGCGCTGAAGAGTCGCATGCGTCAAAGAGGAGGAAAAAGTGCCGACTGTGTCAAGAAAGGTTTTCTTCTCTGAAGACATTATGGAAAGGTAGGAGTTCTGGCCATGGCAGAAAGATTGACACCCACTTTAATTATTATGGGCTCATAATCAAACCCACCACAATGATGAAGCAAAAAAGAGATTTTCTGCTTGCCCAGAAGGAGGAAACGAGGATGAACACCCCCATCACGACAGCCAGGACGAGGGTGAACCTCTTCTCCTTGGCCTGGGCTGGCTTGCCAGGCTGCTTCATTGCTTGCTGGGTTACCCAATGGCATAAGGTTCAGGGTGCTCTTCTTTGAGCATCGTGCTGAATAGAAAATTGCCTAATTTAAATGAGAATAGCATGCTACTTCTGCCACGCTCACTGTCCCCCGTGCTGGAGCCCTTTGAGTGTTTGGCGCCAGCAAATGCGGACGCTAGTCTGGTGCTAAGGGCCTCTAGTGCCCACATTTGCTTCTGAGCATTATGGCCTCAGCAAGTCTGCGCTCACTGTCTCAAGATTCACAAAGTCCGATACCAGTCTAGGAGTTCAGGTACCACAAAACTCAAACTCAGTGACAGCCATGTGCTACCAACAGAGAAAAACAACTGCTTAGCAAAATTGTGGTTGCCAGGGTGAAATTTCAAGCTGCCATGGCAGTTTGTGATTTATTGGGCCTTGAATAATGGTACACGTATTTGATTTAAAGTTACTAGAGAGTCCCTACAGAGGGGTCTGTGCTGGATAGATGTTATTTAAGAAAAAAAAAAATAGATCTACAGATAAAAATCTGTAAGTAGTGGTTCTGTTGATCCTTTCTAAAGGCAAATGCTGAACACAGCTCAAAAGCTTATCAAGTCATTTATGCAGAAAAAACACAGTACTTTATGATTTTTGAACTGCAAAGACAGATACATACAAGAACCAAAACTTCATATTACCTCTCCTCCGTTGCAGGCCCTCTAATGCTCCGGTCTTCTTCAGTTTCTTCCTAGCACTAACAAGCTGACTGCTGTCAAACACATAAGATGATGGGGCACTGGCAGACTTTGGGACTCTGGGGTCCTTGTTCTCCTTTTTACCAGGGCTATCTATGATTTTTTCTAAAGAGTCAATGGATTCCTCTTTTGTAGGCAGAGGAGGTGGGGGTGGGGGTGGGGGTGGAGGAGGATATACTACAGTCACAGCATCTGGTTCAAGTCCATCACTGGAAAGAAGAGGAAGAGATGCTGTATGAGACAGTTCAGAGGTAATGCCTTTGGGAGGTAATGAAATTTCATCAAGTTTTTCTAAACTTCTGGACTCCTTAGCCTCCAGAGGCTGGAGAACGTCTCCAAAGTGATCTTCAGTCTTTTCCTGCTTCTCTATGGTTGCTGGGAGAGAATGTGGCTGATCTCCACAGGAGACTAAACCCGTTGAACTTTTCCTTCTTGCATGAGCCAATCGTAGCCTGGTTGATTTAAGAATCACCTGCCCAGGATGGCGCTAAAAATAAAACATTGAAAGCTGTTAAAATTATTCTGCAGCTAAATCTCACAATATGAGCAATACTATTTTGACACATTTTGATTTCTGTAACAAAAAAATTAAACACAATTTAAAAATGTTTATGAAAGAATGAGTGGTTAAATACCGGGGTAGGAGAAGCTAACAAATTTCTTCTTCTGGTTTCTTATTTCTTAATGTTTCATATTTATTTGTTATACTGCCAATCTTGAATTAAAAACTAAGCAATTTACAATTCAAAATCAGGGGAACAAAGAACAGACAAACCCACAATATTGAAGTATCAAACTGACAGGAGAGGAGATATAAGGGGTGGGGGGAGACACCATAAAAAACAGCAGCTCAAGTCATTGTTCATTTCAAACAAGCCAAGCCTGAAGAAAGCAAAGCTGAGTCACACCAGAGGAAAAGTCTGACATAGGTTTTCAGAGAGAGCTTAAATTTCTTGAAAAAGGACTGAAGTCGAATGATAAAGTGGTCAATATTCAGCCAGCGATAAACAGCAGGTTTTTTTTTTTGGCAGCAGCCAGCAGTATCCCCACATATTTAATGCCAGGCCAGGTCTGGACATCGGCACTGAATATCCAGTTAAGTGTGATATTCAGCACAACTGGATTAAGTTAAACTGGATAAAGATAAGACTGCATTTTATGTGGTCCTACTAATCCAGTTAAGTACTGAATATTGACACTTAAACAGATAAGTACCAACTCTGTCCCAGACTGCCCACAAAACAGCTGGTTTTGGCTTAGGCACTAATTGGGTACATTCAGCGGCACTATCCAGTTAAGTGGCGCTGAATATACCTGGTTAGCCTCGGAAAAGCAATTTAAATGACCAGGAGCCTCCCCTGGCCGTTTAAATTGCTTTGAATATCGACCTCAAAGTCCTTAGTATTCCTAATGGCATAGTCTTCCAATTGTACTGATTCATTTATAGTTGTGCTATTTTTTTTTTTTTTTTTACACGATTTGCTACAATACAGTTCAATTTATACTTCTATCCCACAGGTTCCCTAAAAAGAGTTTATTGAAACATACAATCTAAAAGATACTGGGCATCCCCAGGATATACAAAATAACAGGTTAAAGAGATACAACAGAAAAATTCAATTTAAATCAACATCTCTTAAAAGACTCAAAAAAATACATATTGAGTGCCTTTGAAAGGCATGTAACTAGGTATTTGCCCTATAAATGAAGGTAATAAATTCCACCAATATGGGGATTGGTAAGAAAATAGTGAATAGTGGAGTGCCTCGGACATCAGTACTGGGGCCAATTCTGTTTAATATATTTATGAGAGACATTGCTGAAGGGTTAGAAGTAAAAGTCTGTCTTTTTGTGGACAACACAAAGATAAAACATGAGAAGAGATCTCCAAAAATAAGAAGAATGGTCAAAGGTCTGCCAGTTAAAATCTAATGTGAAGAAGTGCAGAAATATGCACGGGGTACAGAAATACAAAGGAGATAGGTGGCGAGAGATTGATGAGCACAGCTCAGGAGACGGACTTTGGGGTGACGGTGTCTGAGGATCTCAAGGTGCTGAAAATGTGACAAGGCAGTGGCCATGGCCAGAAGGATGCTAGACTACATACAGAGAGGTATAATGAGAAGAAAGGAGGTGTTGATGCCCCTGTACAAGTCACTGGCGAGGCCCTACGTAGAATATTGTGTTTAGTTTTGGAGGTTGTACCTCACTAAGGACGTAAAAAGACTTGAAGCAGTTCAGAGAAAAGCGACAAAAATGGTATGGGGATTGCGTCACAAGACATATGAGATCAGACATGATGACTTGAAGATGTATACCCTGGAGGAAAGGAAAGACAGGCATTCAAATATTTGAAAGGTATTAATATACAAACAAAACTTTCAACAGTGAGGAAGGTGGCAGAACTAGAGGACATGAATTTAGGCCGCAGGGGGGGCCACCTCAGGAATAATGTCAGGAAGTACTTTTTCACGAAGAGGTTGGTAGATCCTTGGAATGCCCTTCCCTTGGGAGGTGGTGGAGATGAAAGCAGTTACCAAAAGAGGTCCAAAAAATTCCACAAAAGTCCAACGCAGAAAAGAAACAAGTGGAAAAACAACTTCAAGGGATCAATCCAAGACAAGAGATAAGATGCTCCAAAAAAAGTTTTTTGGAGCATCTTCTCTCTTGTCTTGGATTGATCCCTTGGAGATGAAAGCAGTAACAGAATTCAAAAATGTGTGGGATAAACACAAAGGAATCCTGTATGGCAGTGGTTCCCAAACCTGGTCCTGTACCCCAGCCAGTCAGGCTTCCAGGATATCCACAATGAATATTCAAGAGAGATTTGTATGCAGTGGTGGCAGTACATGCAAATCTCTCATGAATATTCACTGTGAATATCCTGAAGAATACTCACTATGAATACTGGAGGAATAAAGGAATGACCTCCCCTTACATGGTCACTGACTCCCTCCCATCCCCAAAGATGTACATTTCAACCTCTATGACAGCCTCAGACGTATAGCCAGTCCTATTAGTGCAGCAAGTAGGTTCCTAGAGTAGCATCGTGGCTGGTGCACTGAACTGTGGAGAAGGAGAATCAGGCCCATATCCCACTCTGTTACACTTGTGGTGGAATGTGTCAGCTCTTCAAAACTCACCACCACATATAGGTTACCCCTTCACCCATAAAGGCTATTGTAGTGGTGTACAGTTGGGGGCGGTGAGTTTTGGAGGGCTCACTATACAATATAAGGGAGCAATGGTGAGATATGTACCTGAGAACTTTTATATGAAGTCCACAGCAGTGTCCCCTGGGGTGCCCCACTGCTCTACATTGCAAGATGAATGGTAAAGAACTATAATGACCTGGTGTTTCCAAATCAGCAGTTTTGCTCTTTAATTATGCTACAATTATCTATTATTAGTTCCGTTCTTATTATCAGTATATATGCTATTCATGTTCCCCTTGGCACTGTAATATTGATTTTAACAAATGTTTAGTTCAAACACCACAAATTTTACATTTTAATCTACATCCTTTTCTTCTCTTTTGCTGGCTACAGATATTTGTAGAACATGCATTGAGCTACCACATGTGTTCTACCCAGCGAAAGTGACAAACTATGAAAAAAAAGTACATAAAACCTATAGTGCTACTAGTTATAAACTACCAACAAGCTAATGCATTCTGAGGCAAAAATGGAACAGCAGCAGGTGGCCATGACAACTCTGCTAGCAATTTGTAAGAGTTAACAGTGTACATTATACATATTTTTATACAACCAGCTTTTCTTAAAATATTGTGTCACCCAGCAACAGTATGCATTGTAAATTAAAGCAATTTTTGTTAGCTGAAATTATTTTTACTATGCTAAATGTTTATTTGAATTTACAAAGTCTACAGTATTGAATGCAGACAGAATTTGGGGGGGGAAATTCAATGGAAAACATTCCCTTATGTCCCATATCTTACCTGTTTAAATGTGCGGAGCCTGTCCAGTGTTTTCTGCCGTTCTTGACTAACCCAAGTACTCTTTTTTAATTCTTCATCTACCAGCTGCTCTCGTTTCTGATAAGACCACACAAACAAAAATAACATGTAGCATTAAAGAAGCATTTCCATAGTCAAACCAATCTCACATCACAATTAAAGGCAGATGTTGGAATGATTGTCAGAATAAAAAAAATCCCCTCTCTACATTTACTTCAAACAACACGGAGTGCAATTTTCAAAATCTTTTACTTGTGCTTATCAGCTGTCTGAAAACTGCCCTACTTCAACATGGCTAGAAAATCCATGCACTGGACAATGTATAGATTTTTAGCTCTTACCGAGAAGGAGAATTCCAGAGGGCATGTTTAGGACAAGTGATTAACATTTTCAAATCATTCTGTGTCTTTTTCCATAAATAATCTGTCTTCAGTATTCAACAGCAAATTTCAAAGCAAAAAGCACATGTATATTTTCCCTCCAAAAATGTGTATCTTAGAGGTAGGGAAAGACACCTTAAGGTTGACAGTGAGTAAAATCTCAGTTTGTAACATTGTTGGCCAACTCTAGCTGCCTTGTAGGGCAGACTGGATGGATCGTGCAGGCCCTTACTGTTACTATGAAAACTGATACAAAGGTCACAAAAGCAAGGATGGCCTTTGACTCAGTGGGTATTATTTTATAACTACTACTATAAATCACTGTTATTTTATAACAGGACACTTATATGAGAAGTCCAAAAAAGGCTACTATTTTATAAATGCAACATAGGATTCTACATACCTTTATAAAATAGGCTCCCAGAACCAAACCCAAATAGTGTGAAAAAGGCCACATACAAACTTACACCTCCTTTGAAAAAGGTATAAATGTGTGTATGCATGCTACATGTGTATTCATATTGTACAGAAAGAAATGCACAATACATTGTGACTCCATCTCTGTTCTGCCCAAATTACCGAGGAACACCTAGATTTTATGCATTTGTGCAGCTGCGCAATTTTATAAAAACCCTTTTCTGTGTGTAAAACAGTATTTACTAGTAAAAAAGGCCCGTTTCTGACACAAATGAAACGGGCGCTAGCAAGGTTTTCCTCGGAGTGTGTATGTTTGGGAGAGTGTATGTGAGAGTGACTGTTTGAGAGTCAGAGTGAAAGTGTGAGTCCAATCCATGCTCCTCTGTCACCTGGCCCCTCCATTCATCCCTATCCAGCATTTCCCCTCTCTGCCTGAGGCCTGCCCTGCAATCCATATCCATCCATGCCCATCTGTCCCCGTCAGACGCACGGAGTTAAACTTTCTAAGATGATTCAACAACCTACGGGAAGGGAAGGTAGTACAACAACAACGGCGGCGGCAGTTTTTGGCGTTCCAGCGGGGGGGGGGGGGGGATCGACAGGTTCACGGGAGGGGGGGGGTTTCGAGGGGGCCATAGCGCGAGGGGGGGGGTGACAGCTGATTCCGAGGCAGGTTTCCCTACTCCTCCCCTTGCCTTGCAATCAGCTGTTTTGACGTCAGTGACGTCAGTGCGTGTCTGCCTCACAGACCACCTCCAGCCAAGGAGCCACGGTCCCAAGCACAGAACGTTGGAGGTGAGAATTATTATATAGGATGTGTGTAAAAAAAAACTTGTAAAATTCTCCCCAGCAGAAAACTGCTACCCATAATATATTCTGAAAGTGATCTATCTCCCTTAAGCATGAGCATTATCCGGGATACATTTTTTTTTCTGGCTTATGACCGACTGAAAAGCAGGTTTTATAATCTGGTGAGCTATATTTTTATAATAAATATGTACTTTTAACATATTAAACTCTATAAATGGCTGTGCCTGTATTCAGACATAGCAAACCGCCTATGGTGCCGAACTCTGAAGGGTCCAACTACTCAAACAAAAAGAGAAGCGCGCATGTTCCTCTCTTTATTTTAGGGCAGTGGTTCTCAGTCCAGCCTTTAGGAAATACCCACCCAGTCACTCAGATCTCCAGAATAAGCACAATGAATAAGATGAGAACAATTTCATGCAGCTTCCACTGCATGTAAGTCTTTCTCATGCAGCAATATCCTGAAAATCAGACAACGGGTGTGTCCCAAGGACTAAGCTGAGAATTTCTGCTTTAGGGGCATGCACTTCAAAGGAGAACCACTGTGGCAATGTGGCCCTGTTCCACTCCTCTCTCCAGTTTTGCCTTGGGCACCAAAATGTTAAATTCAGCCCTGCAAATGAACCTATTTTTTTCTTCACAAGAAAAACATTTATTTATTAAGGTGTATTAACCACCTTTATGAAGAGATTCACCCAAGACGGTATACAGCAGGTACAGTTTAACATAAAACTTACAATGCTGTTTACAGCATAATAGCAAAATGACCAAGTATAAACATAAACACAATAAATGAGATAAACTTGAAAACAGCAAATTGAAACCAATAATAGGACTACCATGAAAACTACCACAAAACAGTATAAAAAATATTCAACTGCACTGAAATTCAAATATCAGAGATGAAGTAGAGGTAGTCTCGAGTTATATGTAGCCCCTCTGGGAGTAAATTCCAGAGTGTGGGGGCTACTCCTCAGAAGGCTTGCTGGCGGGTATCACACATATATGAGAAGGTGAAACATCTTGAAATTAGCACAATGCAGGATCCAAAACAGTACTTTTTTTTTTTTTTTTAACCAAAGGGAGATCAAGTCAGACATACATTAACACAGTAAATGATGGCAGATAAAGACCCACATGGTCCAACCAGTCTACTCAACAAGGTGGCCAGAGATGCACCTGCCACTCTGTGTGAGCCACAGCCAGGGCCGGTGCTAGGGTTTCTGGTGCCTTCCTGCAGCCTATTAGTTGGCGCCCCCTACCCATCCAGGGGTGGGGACACTATGGCTCCGCCCCTTTCAGTAGCCACACCCACTGTAGCCACACCCCTTTTACCAGCCATGGCACATATAAACAGGCATCACTGAAAATATTACACCTGTATAAGAGAAGAAAAATAACTTGTTTTGTTTTTCATTATAATTTCTGTAAGCTGTAACAGCTCCAGTATACCCAAAATGACACAAACCAAATTAGCATACAGACCAGGAATTAGGAGAACAGTCTTGCCAAATCTGAAACAATATGTTACTAAAATCTCAGAACCTAACAAACAGATCCCTATTCAGACAATTGGCCTTGCAGTCACACATGCAACACAGATATAGCCCTCTTCAAATTCTTCAAAAAGTATTTCTCTTCTTTTTTTTTTTTTTTTAAATCATTTATAATTTTTCATTTTACAAGGGTCACTTGCAAACAGTAATACAGAGATGACTGCACATTAATACAAGATAAGAAGAAAACAATCCCAACTAGATATATGGATTATATACAATCTTTCTCTTTCTTAGACCACAAAGTGAAGAAAAATAGGGAGAGTGAGATAAGACAAGGAGATCAATTAAACAGAAAAAAGAAAACATGGTATTAACCTGATTATCCCCAGATATTACTCATCTAATACATTATTCCACATTGATCATCTGGTGCTTCCTCAAGACCAAATACGGCGTATAGTCAATTCATTTTATTGAGAACATACTTATTGTCCAGATTTTAGTTAGAAATAATACATCTGATTACATTCTCTCTTTTAAAAACCAGAAATTATTGAACAATACATATACTTAAGTCTCTAATTCAAATCCCACTGATTAAAGCAATCCCAGTTTTCACAGGCTTCACTCCTTTCGAAGTAATAATTAAGGAAATATTTCTGAGGAAAACTTTAGGAGTCATACCTGGAACTCTGGGAAAAACAATAATCTCGACATTAATCATCCACCTTATCATTCAAAGTTTCTGGTCCATTATCATTTTCAGGATCATAACCACTTCTAGCTTATGTAGAACTTCATTTATTATATCAATTTTTCACTCTCAAAGGGTTCAGTCAAATTGTCCATGTAACTCCAATAAGATTATATCTGAAACAAAGTTATTTACTACCGCCGTCAGGTCCCGAAGCGCCTTCCAGATGGCATTCAATGTAACCTCCACAGAAGCCAAAAACTCCAAGGTGATTTCTCTTGAAGTGTTTAGGAGTGGTTCCGCCGATTCGGGTTCTGCTGTAAACGTCCTCCGTTTCAGCATATGCCTCGAACTCACTCCTCCACTCCTTTGGACATGGTGGTTGAATAATTCGGAAGCGATGAAGTTGTTTTTCCAAGTCCAAGAGCATCGACGCTCCTTCGCCGGCGCTAATCAAAGGACTCGCCAACTCTTTCATCTGTGGGCAGTTCGACGCGTAGCAGTCCCGCACTTGCTGCTCAGAGGACAAAACGCTGCCCATCAGCGGCTGACCGCCGGTTTTTCCCTTCCTCTCAGTTAAGGAAAGTGCAATTGCAGAGAGGGAATTTACATAAAGAAGACAATGAACTTCAGAGGGCAGTTGGGCCGCTGGGCATACGAACTTCAGGTCACCATCTTACCACTCTCCCAGTTTGGGACACTCTTTGTCTGGTTTCTCCTCAGAGGCCTGTCTGATATGGGTAACCCTTCAGCATAGCCCTCTGACATAGGCGGTCGGTGGCCCAACTGTTTGGGGAGGCTAAAGGGGGTGGGGTTATGGGTGGAGCCAGGGGCGGAGCTTATATCCACAATTGACAACACACAGAAAAAAAAATAAGTAAAAATAAAAGTCACAATTAATACCTTTTATTAAATTTAGATATTAGATATGTATCATATGTCAAAGAATAAAGTGGTTGCTCAAAGCATATACTAACCACAATGCTCAACTGTAAAACACTATGCACAAATTTGTGCAAAAACACACTCAGAACCTTACTGTACCATAACACTGGGCAGACCCTAATAAACCAATATACCACCCATATGGAAAATGCAGACCGTCAACAATATGAAACAAGGGATCATAATATCACAATTCTCATGTACAGCCACAAAACACCCTTTTAGGGTGGATAATGTTCACAATGAGCTCCTTTTATTAACGACCATATGTAGATCCTTCAAGAGGTAGTGTGTCATGATTTAGGCTCTACACCCTTTCTGATGTTTTGGTGCCACCTCAGTAAGGCCAACACACAATCTCTCCACTGCAAAACACTATACACAAACTTGTGCAAACACACACTCATAACCTTACCAAACCATAACAGCACTAATTCCAAGGACAGGAGGAGCACAACCTTATGCGTGGAAAGGCAGAACTGTAATTACACCAGTACACAACCTAGTGAAACAAAAAAACAAAACATAATGCTGGCAAATACTACACGCTAGCAGAATACTGCATCTTGATCACGCATGAAAAACACATGACACAACAGATATGAAGGCAAAACTGGAAATTTAACAAGTCAGACTCGGCATGTAGCAATACTAGAAAAATTGAAACTTACATGCAAAATATCACAGATGCACATTTCCAAAAGCTGATATTTCAATTAATAAATTCAGAATAAAATTCTTCTTTCTACCTTGTTGTCTGCGCATTTTATTTTTGTAGTCAGGCTGGTCCAGTGTCTATTTTCTGTTTTTCCTGTTTTTGCAGTATTCCCTGTCTGTTTGACATTTCTTCTGTCTTGTCCACCATTGATCTTCCATCTGTGTCCCTACTGGTCCCGTCCAACATCTCCATTCTGTGTGTCCCTGTCCCATCTGCCCTCTTAGTGTCTCTGTCCTCCCATTACATTCAGCATATTCCCCCTGTGTCTCTCTGTGTTGCTCTTTCCTGCATTTCATCCTGTTTGTCCCTCCCCACCCTACCCTACCTCATTGTGTCCAGCATTGCCCCTGTGTGTCCCTTTCCCTATGCTTTCTCCATGCCCTGCATCTCTTCGGTTTCCCTGACCTTCCTCTGTCTTTCCTTCCTCCTGCACTCCTACTCTGGGGCCTGAATGCCTTCCAGTATTGCTCTCTCTTGGTTCTCCAATATATCTCCCACTTTCTTCCATTCTGTCAATTCTCACCCCCCGCCCCCGCCATCTACCTTCTTATTCTCAGACGAGGAGAAGCGGAGCGGAGGGCTGCTTCCTGCCCTTGGCTGTTTCACACCAGCATCCTGCGCGAGAATAAAGAAAAGCTTGATCGCTGAGGGTAGCGACACTGCAGCGATTAAGGCAGGCTGCCTCGATCTTCCCAGTGATGCCTCCCGCCCGCGCGGAACAGGAAGTTGCATCAGAAGAGGGCGGGAGGCATCACTGGGAAGATCGAGGCAGCCTGCCTTAATCGCTGCTGCGCTGCAGTGTCGCTACTGACAGCGATCAGGGCAAATTAGCAGCACCATCGATTCGATCGGACGACCGACTACAGATGCCCGCACCTGAAGCCTACTACAGAGCCTGGAGATCGTGAGGGGGGACACACACACCGATCGCTGCAGTTAAGACCTGGTAGGCTGGGTTTTAGTTGCTGCAATGCTGCTGGACATTTGGAGCAAGAGACAGACGGGGAAGCTCACAGCTGGGCTGGGGAGGCTTAGCCTCCCCAAGCCTCTTATACGGGGCGCCTATGCCCTCTGAGTCATTGAAACACAGAAGCCCCTCCACCACTACAAGGTGGTGTCCCTTCGGAGGGGCAAAAAAAAAAAAGTATTTATTTACTTTCCTCCTTTCTTCTTCATTTCTTGCCCTACATCCGTAAGTAAAAGCTGGGTCCTCTGCAGATTTGACTGGAGGAGGATATAGTATGGATCCAGCGTCTACATATTTTCTCCATCCCTGTGCAGTTTTTCTTCTCTCTTTCTTTTCCCTCATCTCCATCAGTATGCATCTCCTTCCTCTCTCTTCCCTCCCCCTCCATCCATCCATATGTATCTCCTTCCTCTCTTCCTTCTCCTCAATGTCCAGCATTTTTCCTCTCCCCCCTCCATCCATATCCAGCATTTCTCCTCTCTCCCCTCCATTCATGTTCATCTCACTTCCTCTCTGGAGTCTTTCATGAGGTACTTTGTCAAATGCCTTATGAAAATCCAGATACACAATATCGACCGGCTCACCTTTATCCATATGCTTGTTCATCCCTTCAAAGAAATGTAGTACATTGGTGAGGCAAGATTTCCCTTCACTAAATCCATGTTGGCTTTGTCTCATTAATCGATGCTTTTGAATATGCTCTGTAATTTTGTTCTTTATAATAGTCTCTACCAATTTGCCCGGCACCGATGTCAGGATCACAGGTCTATAATTTCCCAGATCACCTCTAGAACCTCATGTAAGCCGCATTGAGCCTGCCATTGGTGGGAAAGCGCGGGGGTACAAATGTAACAAAAATAAATAAATAAAAATAAAACTGTTTTAAAAATTGGCGTCACATTGGCCATTCTTCAATCTTCCGGTACCATGCTTGATTTTAAACATAAATTACATATTACTAACAATAGTTCTGCAAGTTCATTTTTCAATTCTATCAGTACTCTGGGATGAATATCATCTGGGGTCCAGGAGATTTGCTACTCTTCAATTTGTCATAAGGAGAACATACACCTTATACCTTATGGAGCTTCAACGAGGACTCCAAGTTCTCCCCATCTGAAAAGGCTGGAAAATAAACCACCTGATTCACATGAAAAGGAAAAGTTACTTTTGGCACCCATTTATGAGAGGTAATTGACTAATGCAAGTTAGCGAACTGGAATGTGCTGTGCCATGCAATGCATGACATACACATGGCGTGCCCGTGCTTCACCCACTAGTATGCCCCTCTCAGTGTTATGGGTTAAATGACTTTGGAGCATACTTTATAGAATAGCACCTAGTACTTTTGTGCATAAATGGAAATTATTGGCACCTCTGATGTGTGTAAGTGCTAGTATTCTATAAACTACACCTAATAGCAGGCACAACGTTAAAGAATGAGGGGGACAGTGAATTGTGTTTAAACGCTGCTTGGACTTTCAGCTTACCTCCATGAAAAAATAAGTTGGCATGATTTTATGAAGTCATGCACATTGTACATAACTGTAAAACAATCACGGAACATAGCAACATTCACTTGTTCAACTACAGCAGGAATCTACTGAAAGACAGTTACTGCCATGATACTTTCTTACTGGTCTACATATTGCAAGAGCACTCTATTATAAGTCATACCCTTATAAGCAACAAATACTGTATTGGCAATCACTACAAAAGCTAAAACCTTTAGACAACGTATGTGCTGGAAAACCAATTTCCATAAAAATGGAAAGAAGACAAATAGTCCTATCACGCTTCCTTTTTTTTTTTAAGTTGTTTTTCTATCTCACTATCTATATTAAGCTTAGCCAATCTAGTGTTATCATCATCATCTAATGTGGGATGATCTAAATTTGTTAGGAAGAGAGTAACTAGAGTGGAGGATTCTGCTGTGTAAAAATGTAGCTATTATTTTCATGTTCTCATTTCATAAAAATTATTGAACTAAAAAAGTTGTTTTTAATTTTTAAAAAATCAGATAAAAACATGTTCCTAATTCATGGTTAAAGAAAAAACACAATTATTAAAAGACTTCTTTTTTTTAACAGAATGTAGAACTTACTAGTTGCACAGCATGATGTGTTCTGTATTCTTCATCACTCTGAAGGTGTTGCTGGATCTTTTCAGCATGCTTTGCAATACAGATTTCCTGCAGAAATACAAAACATTGCCAATAAAATGATGGCAGTACTTATGGCAACACTTCTGTTCTTATAATTTAGGACTAATTACATTAAAAGAAAAACAAATGAGGATCTATAGTCATGTAGCCTAACCGAGCAAAATGAAGAAACATCCAATAAAGACAGAGAGGCTGATCACAATACTTTTGTAGGTTGATATATCTACAGAAATTATGACATTCTGACAGAAACCTCTTTATTCAAAACCTTAAAAGCCAATAATAAAATCTTGTATTAGATTCTCCATTCTACTGGGAGCCAATGGAGTTTATTAATTTATTTATTTACAAGCCGTAAAGCCCGTTACAACGGGCAAAATTTCTGTTGTATGTAATGAAATAGTAAACGGGCAAGATTTTTTATTTGTGAAATGTAATTTAAAAGTTGATGAACGTAATGTCAGTTGATGTGTATAGTACAGGTTTATATACTATGTTCTTTGTGTAGACAGCATTAGATCCTTCAGAATTTGAACCTTGTTATTGACTTATGTGATTTCCCATATCACTTATTGTTCAAAGAGAGAGAGAGAGCGCGTCTGTCTGAGAGACAGAGAGCATCTGTCTGAGACAGAGCAAGAGAGAGTCTGCCTGAGAGAGAGAGAGAGAGAGAGAGCGTCTGTCTGAAAGAGAGAGAGAGGGTGTTTCTGAGAGAGAGAGAGAGCGTCTGTCTGAAAGAGAGAGAGAGGGTGTTTCTGAGAGAGAGAGAGTCTGTGTGTGTGTGTGTGTGAGAGAGAGAGAGAGAGAGCGTCTGTCACAGAGAGAGACAGTCTGTGTGAGAGAGAGAGAGCGAGATGGAGTCTGAGAGAGACAGTCTGTGAGAGTGAGAGAGAGAGAGAGAGAGGGAGTCTGAGAGAGACAGTCTGTGAGAGAGAGAGAGAGAGAGAGAGAGAGAAAGTCTTATAGCCAGTTGTTTGAGGCAGCAAAGCAGGGCTCGTTTTTGAGTTGTGTGTGTGTGTGAAAGAGAGAGGGCTGCTAGGAGTCCCTGTGACTGTGTGTGTGTGTGGGGGGGGGGGGGGGGGGGGGGGAGAGAGAGAATGAAAAAAAAAAAGGCAAAGAACTTCAGCTCCGGTGGGAAGGGGGAGGTGTTCTGCTCTAAGCGCCTGAAAAAAATTACAAAAACAAAGCCAGTGCCAGCCCCGTACAGCGGTGACAGGAAAGCAGCAGGCTGCACACATCTGCCAACTGCAACCTGGGAGAGGAGAGCTGTGCATCATAGTGTCATCTTTAGCAGATCCAAAGTCAGAGCGAGGCTTGCAACGCTTCCCCTTTCATCTCTGAACGATGTTGTCACTTGCAAACAGCCCCCCCACCCTTCTCTGGAAACGCATAGCGATGCTCCAAACTGCTTACGCACGCACTCTCAGACAGACCCAGAAAAGGATAGGAAGACGACACTGTAGGAGGAAGAGAAGTAGCTGGCAGAGGTACTGGGCGGAAGAGGTGTTGACCGGATGGAAATGGAGAATGGGCAGGGGGTTACAGACGGGATTAGATGACTCTGAAAGTGTAGAGAAAGCCTTTATTGTGTGGACAATGCTCCTACCGATGTTCTGTTACATTCCTTTGCGACTGCATCCATTTGGGAGAAAATCAGTTCACAAAGCCAATCCCACGCCTCACAGGCTGGATGGCACTTCCAAGTTTCCAGGGATGATAAGTATCCGCTGTCCAGCATGTGGATTGCTTTACAACAGTTTTGACTTCTCTCCAAGAAAGAAACACATGACCAAGAACAAATCGCACTGCACCTTTATTTCCTGCTTCAACTGTGTAGTTTATCAAACCTCCTTGGTTTATCCTCTCTGTAGAAGCAGCCCGAACCGACCCAGTGATGCAAACCCCAGACACCCAATCAGCGCTCCAGTCATTAGCAACTGCCCAATAGAGCGCAGGGGGCGGGATCCAGAGTGCGCCGAGCTTCCAGGAAGTAAAAGACTTTCTGCAGCAGTGGTAGCAAGAAGAGCAGTGGTGCTGGTCCTGCCTCTAACCACGCCGGGAGAGAGACCTGTGACGTGTTGTGCATGCGCAGAACAGCTGCGCTGTTCTGCATATGTGCAGCATGTCGGTCACTCTTCATTTATATAGTATAGGATTTATTTTCTGCATTTATATCCCACATTTTCCCACCTCTTTGCAGGCTCAATGTGGCTTACAAATACCGTAGTGGCGATTGCCATTTCCGGAATAAGAAATACAGAAGAACATTCCAATCTAGCAGTTATGCATGTGAATGTACACTCTGGGATAATTACACTCTACCCCTCCTCTTGCCAAGTCAGGGAATTGAACCTGATTGCCCACGATCTCTCCCATTGAATATGGTCAGGCCTCAGGGAGTTCAGGAGACAGAATTCTTTCCCATGCCCTTTGAAGTAAGGCTACTTCAATCCAAGAGAGAATTACCCTTTTTGTAACTATGAGAGGAAAACCAGGTAACACCTTATTTCTTTCTCTGCCTTGAACAATAAGATCAAACACTATATCTCCCTGACAGACAGATCTCTGGAGTCAACAGCAATAGTTCTATTACACATCTCTTTGAACATAAGAAAATCTATGTTATGACAAACACAGGGTCTGAGCTGACAGAGAGAGATGTAACACCTCTAAAGGAAAGCAGTTTTAACTCTTGTCTTTAGAATAAGAATGGCCTGGGCTGTCAGAGGCTTGAAACATATCACCTCTATATGAAAGTAATTAACTCTTGTCTCCTCTTCTTAGAATAAAAAATAAGAATAAAGGGATATACTAAGATAAATAGATCAAAGGTTCTGAGGAATATATTCTTATGCGAGAAAAGCTGTAAAGATGAATAAAAGAGATATAATATCCAAAACATTTGGACAAGAGACCAACTGCATCTTCAAAGGAAATGTAAATAGATGCTATGTATTCCTTTATTGACAGGAGATCCTGACTGACTGTAAGATGCTAATTAAGGGGGTGAGAGAAACCCTCCTCCTTCTTGTGCTTCTTTTGTATTGAAAGGGAAAAGAAATCCTATATAATATTTCTCTGCCAGATAGGAGGTTGGTCAGTGTGCAGCGCTCTTGGCCTCACGCTAAAGAACTGAGAGACTGCCCTGACCAATTTTCCATTGTAATTTCATTTCTGTATATGTACTCATTTCTGTCCTATTCTAGACTATATCTATATTTCTTATTATTTATCCTAAATCTTTGGATAAAGAAATAAACCAGTGTTACCCCGAGAAGCGCTTCTCTTGGTTTCTTCCTTTTTGTTTTTACTTGTTGTAGTGTAAATAGTCCTTAACCAGCTTTCCGGTTTCTAAAGGTAACAGTTGAGAGGATTTGTCTGCTGGCCTGATTGGACTCCGCGGGCAGCAAGAACAGGCGCAAACACTACCCATCTGTCCAATTCCTCTCTTCTCCTCTCCCCCTCTAATACTTCCATTGTTATTCCTTATTTTAATTCCACTCTTGAGTTTGACCCTTCTTATACACCTCCATTGCAGGTTATTAACCTGCCACATCTTAAGGGTGTTCCAAACCCCTGCATTTTCCATACTTTCCTATCCTTTCTGTCTCACTACCATTCTCCTCATCCTAGTCCATCACCAAGATATCCACACCTTGTGCCTTATCACAAACGCTCTCCTACTTTCCATACCTTTCACTATCCTCTTGTTGGTCATTATTGGATTTGTGACAATCTCCTTTACCTGACTTTACCTTCCACTTACTTTTTTTGTGTACTCTCTGCACTCAATTATTTTTCTGTTATTGTTCCTCTTAATACTTCCTTCTCCTTCCCCACTCGTTCTAAACATTCCCTCTCTGTCCCTTCTACTGTAGCCCCTGAACATGAAGCTATTCAAAAATCTTTGGACTATATTAATTCTATTCATCCCTTGACTAAAGTTAGACTTGATTCCCTCTCTGCTACTTCTTGGATTCCAATTTTTGTTACTCCTGCTTCCACTGCTGAATTAGGAAAAAAAGTTAGCGTTAGAAGCGAAAATACATAGTAAAAAATTTTTTTAGATACATTAAAAACAGGAAGCCGGCTAAAGAATCGGTTGGGCCGCTGGACGAAAATGGTGTTAAAGGGGTGATCAGGGATGACCAAGCCGCGGCGGAGAAATTAAATGAATTCTTTGCTTCGGTCTTCACCGAGGAGGATTTGGGAGGGACACCGGTGCCGGAAAACATATTTGAAGCGGGCGAGTCGGAGAACCTAAACGAATTCTCTGTAAACTTGGAGGATGTAATGGGTCAGTTCTGTAAACTGAAGAGTAGTAAATCGCCAGGACCTGATGGTATTCATCCCAGAGTATTAATAGAACTGAAAAATGAACTTGTAGAGCTACTGTTAGTAATATGCAATCTATCCCTAAAATCGAGTGTGGTACCGGAAGACTGGAGGGTAGCCAATGTTATGCCAATTTTTAAAAAGGGTTCCAGAGGAGATCCGGGAAATTATAGACCAGTGAGTCTGACGTCGGTACCAGGCAAAATGGTAGAGGCTATTATCAAGAATAAAATTACAGAGCATGTACAAAAACATGGGCTGATGAGACAAAGTCAGCAAGGATTTAGTAAAGGGAAGTCTTGCCTCACCAATCTATTGCACTTTTTTGAGGGGGGGAACAAACATGTGGACAATGGGGAGCCGGTGGATATTGTGTATCTGGATTTTCAAAAGGCGTTTGACAAAGTGCCTCATGAAAGACTCCAAAGGAAACTGGAGAGTCATGGGATCGGAGGTAGGGTATTACTATGGATTAAGAGCTGGTTGAAAGATAGGAAGCAAAGAGTAGGGTTGAATGGTCAGTATTCTCAGTGGAGAAGGGTAGTTAGTGGGGTCCCGCAGGGGTCTGTGTTGGGACCGCTGCTTTTTAACATATTTATAAATGACCTAGAGATGGGAGTAACTAGTGTGGTAATTAAATTCGTAGATGACACAAAATTATTCAGGATCGTCAAGTCGCAGGAGGAGTGTGAAAGATTACAGGAGGACCTCGCAAGACTGGGGGATTGGGCGTCCAAGTGGCAGATGAAGTTCAATGTTGCCAAGTGCAAAGTGACGCATGTGGGTAAGAGGAACCCGAATTACAGCTATGTCATGCAAGGTTCCGCGTTAGGGGTTATGGACCTAGAAATGGATTGGGAGTCATCGTTGATAAGACGTTAAAAATGTCTGCCCAGTGTGCTGCCGTGGCTAAGAAAGCACACAGAATGTTGAGTATTATTAGGAAAGGGATGGAAAACAAACAGGAGGATGTTATAATGCCGTTGTATCGCTCCATGGTGCGACCGCACTTTGAGTATTGTGTCCAATTCTGGTCGCCGCATCTCAAAAAAGATATAAAGGAATTAGAAAAGGTGCCGAGAAGGGCGACGAAAATGATAAAGGGGCTGGAACGACTTCCCTATGAGGAAAGGCTGAGAAGGTTAGGGCTCTTCAGTTTGGAGAAAAGGCGGCTGAGGGGTGATATGATAAAAGTCTACAAGATAAAGAGCGGAGTAGAGCGGACAGATGTGAAGCATTTGTTTACACTTTCAAACAACAACAAAACCAGGGGACACAAGATGAAGCTAGAATATGGTAGATTTAAAACAAATAGGAGAAAGCTTTTCTTTACTTAGCGTGTAGTTAGACTCCGGAACTCGTTGCCGGAGAATGTAGTGACAGCAGCTGGCCTTACGGAATTTAAAGGGGGTCTGGACAGATTCCTGAAACGTCCATTGAACATTATTAATTTTATTTATTTATTTATTTTTTTTTGGTGGGGGGGGGGGGGGGGGGGGGGTGCCAGGTTCTTGAAGCCTGGATTGGCCGCTGTTGGAGGCAGGATGCTGGGTTTGATGGACCCTTGGTCTTTTCCCAGTATGGCGGTGCTAATGTACTTTATGTTCGAGGTCTCCTTCTTGAACTCCTTGGCTTTCTAGCTTTTCTCCTTATTCTCTTTTGCTCTCTCCCCTGTTTTCTCTCTCTGTGTAAGAAATTGTTCTCTATACCTTTTACTACCAAAATTATGCTTAATGAAATTTCTGCCCCGAATTATTCTACTTCTCTGATTTTTGCTCCCTCTCGTCACTCCCACACCCTACCGCCTTTTCCTGCTGAAGAACCTACCATCTCCTAGCTTCTGGTTTTGTCTCCCTATTCCCTTTAACAGAAGCAAAGAGGGAAGATGTTCTACATCAGGTTTGCTGCACTACTTCCCATCCCCCATCTTTCTTTTCTGTATGTGGCTGTTGGTCTTTGCTGTCAGCCATATGCAGGAATGCAAAAATTTCTGGCTGATCACAAGCTCTGATAAGATCTTCATTACTATGGCAGCCCAGTGTTTTGTTACACACAACTTTTTTCAGATACGAGATGGTAAGGACAAAGGACCCAATGATATATTTGCAGGACATATACAAGCCCTATGATTGGTGTAGGGGAGGGGAGAGGTGACATCATTAGTACTATAAAAATGCCTGCAGACAAAGAGATCCTTAGAATGAGCCTTTTTGTAAGAGAGTTTTCCATTCTGATTCAGGGCGTTGTCCTGGCTAATTGGCTATTCTTCAGGAAATATATTATTTTGCTTTGTTTGTTTTGGGCAAGAACTATTTCTTTATAACAGATAACAATGTACTATTCTCTTTTCTCTTTACATTTTATTTCCCTTCAGGATCTATGATATTTCCGGTTAGTGGTTCCTTTCTCTCTCATTTTCTTTATTCTCTTTACAGCTGTTCTTTATATAATTAGTCTGATTACTTATGATTACCAAAGCTACTGCTATAAGATTCTGTAAGTTTGTTATTATTTTTCCACAACTTGCAACTGATATCTGTTGCTGTGTTGGTAAGTAATAAAATGCTTTTTTTCTCTAATTCCTGTCCAGTTTTTCTGTAATATGGTGTAATGTTTAGAGAATGGCATCCAAACGCAGCCTAGTACAACACTCAACCCATTTTTATGCCGATTTCACAACCCTCCTTAAGCTCATCTATGGACCTTAGGTTAAAATGCCCTAAATTATATTGATTTTAGCTCTTGCTCAGGCAACTTGTGTATTGTGGAGCTTAATGTGAACTTTCACAACCACTGTTGGAAGCTTCAGTGATGAGTGCACAGGAATGTTGCTGAGGCATCAAGGGAAGACCTTTGAGGAAACTGGCTGCTGCTGTTCACCAAGGGAGTGTGGTTCACAGACAAGCCAGGACGAAGGCTCTTGGAGCGGGCAGGAAAGAGTGGGGATCTTTCTTGTCGCGAAGAAGCCAGTTGACCACCAGGGTGCCTGAGGTATGTGCAGGGAGGGCACCCTGTGGCTTGGGGGAGGTAAAGCAAAGCTCGGTTCACCGTATGGTTCTGCGGGGAACCCAGCAGGAGCTGGATCCATCCCCGCAGGATCCCCATGGACTGGAGAGTATCCTCTTGGGATTCCCGCTATCCCCGATCCTGTGCAGCTCGCTAGTCAAAAGCAGCAATTTTTCCTGGGAATAAACTTTAAGACAGCTTTCCTATGTCAATCCCTCTCACTACAGCATTTCTCTTACAGTGCGGTAAAGGCACCATTCTTCTTTCTGCCTTCCTCCTACCTGAATATTTTTGATCATAGTGTCTGCGCCTACAATTGTTTCTTAGTATGTGCTTGAAAACACTGGCATCAGTTTAATACTGGGCAGTGCATGTTTCCAGTTCTTATAAGGTTGCTTTTCTCCAATAGTGCTGTACTAATACTGCATGTAAGCTGGATGCTGATTGATATTTAATAGGATAATATCCTGGGAACTCCCCTTGAAGCCAATGGAGCCAGAACTACCATACCCAGAATCCAGTAGGGGAGGGGGTGGAACCCAAACCCCGGGTCGGATTCCCCTTCCAGGAGCCGGCATCAGCAGCAGCAGTGAGGGGAATGGAGAGGCAGTAGTTACCAGAAGGGGGCGCATGAACCAGGGAAATCAGCTCCCCTTGCTTAAGAATACATAATTCCTGCCACCTGTGAGAAAGGGGGGGGGGGGGCGGCTTTTCTGGAGTCTTTGAAGAGAAAGGAGAGAGAGGAGAGGAAGGACATGGAATGGGAAGTGAGTGAGACAGATCTACCTGCTGTCACACCCGGTGGGGAGGAACTTATGGAGGTGGAGGAGTTCAGATAAGTGATTTTGGCATAAAGAAAAGAGCAGTGTGTGGGAGGCCACAGGGTTGTAATGTTGCTGTGCAGAGGGAGGAACACTGCTATGGCAGGGAACCTCAAGGACTGAGGTTCCTGGCTGGGAAGGAGACAGCATTGAGCTGTTACTGTAGAGGACTAAAGACTGATATAACTGGAGGTAAAAGTGTTTATTTTGGAAGAAAGAGGAGAAGCCTACCCATTGCTTACGGGCGGGCAGAGGACTCAAAGTACTGGGACTGCTTTCCCAGGTTGGAGACTGTGGATGGTGGTGTACCTAAACTTGCTCATGAACTGTGAATGTGGACTGCAATTACTACTACTACTATTTAGCATTTCTATAGCGCTACAAGGCATACGCAGCGCTGCACAAACATAGAAGAAAGACAGTCCCTGCTCAAAGAGCTTACAATCTAATAGACAAAAAATAAATAAAGTAAGCAAATCAAATCAATTAATGTGAACGGGAAGGAAGAGAGGAGGGTAGGTGGAGGCGAGTGGTTACAAGTGGTTACGAGTCAAAAGCAATGTTAAAGAGGTGGGTTTTCAGTCTAGATTTAAAGGTGGCCAAGGATGGGGCAAGACGTAGGGGCTCAGGAAGTTTATTCCAGGCGTAGGGTGCAGCGAGACAGAAGGCGCGAAGTCTGGAGTTGGCAGTAGTGGAGAAGGGAACAGATAAGAAGGATTTATCCATGGAGCGGAGTGCACGGGAAGGGGTGTAGGGAAGGACGAGTGTGGAGAGATACTGGGGAGCAGCAGAGTGAATACATTTATAGGTTAGTAGAAGAAGTTTGAACAGGATGCGAAAACGGATAGGGAGCCAGTGAAGGGTTTTGAGGAGAGGGGTAGTATGAGTAAAGCGACCCTGGCGGAAGATGAGACGGGCAGCAGAGTTTTGAACCGACTGGAGAGGGGAGAGGTGACTAAGTGGGAGGCCAGCAAGAAGCAGATTGCAGTAGTCTAAACGAGAGGTGACAAGGGTGTGGATGAGGGTTTTGGTAGAGTGCTGGAAAGAAAGGGGCGGATTTTACGGATGTTGTAAAGAAAGAAACGACAGGTCTTGGCGGTCTGCTGGATATGAGCAGAGAAGGAGAGAGAAGAGTCAAAGATGACCCCAAGGTTTCAAGCTGAGGAGACAGGGAGAATGAGAGAGCCATCAACAGAAATAGAAAACGGGAGGAGCGGGGAGGTGGGTTTGGGGGGGAAAATGAGAAGCTCGGTTTTGGTCATATTTAATTTCAGGTGGCATTGAGACATCCAGGCAGCAATGTCAGACAAGCACGCTGAAACTTTGGTTTGGATGCAAGGTGAGATATCAGGGGTAGAAAGGTAGATTTGGGAGTCATCAGCATAGAGATGGTAGTTTCCTCAATAGTAACTTCAGGAAAGGAGGAAAGGGAATGAGGGGAAGGAGAGAGAGGGGAACGGACTAGTGGAGGGAGAGCTGGTGAGGTAGAGAAAGCAAGGTTTATCTTTTGAACCTTGTTGTGAAAGAATTCAGCAAGGGTCTGAGGAGATAATGAAGGGGGAGTTGGGGGAGGGGGCACCTTGAGGAGAGAGTTCAATGTGGTGAAGAAAAGTTGAGGATTAGAGCCAAGAGAGTTGGTCAGTTGGATATAATAATCCTGTTTGGCACGTAAAAGAGCAGATTGGAAGGCGGTCAGCATGAACTTAAAGTGTAAGAAATCAGCAAGGGCCTGAGATTTCCGCCAGAGGCGTTCGGCGGAGCGGGTACAGGAACGTAGGTAGCGGATATTAGAAGTCAGCCAAGGTTGGGGTTTTGTACGCCTTACAGGGCGGGTCATCAAAGGTGCAAGAGTGTCTAAGGCAGAGGATAGAGTATTGTTGTAAGAAGAAACAGCCTCGTTGACAGACGTGGATGGTGCTACAGTAGAGAGGAGGTTTGAAACATGGGAGGATAGAGATGAAGGGTCAATATCGTGAAGATTCCTAGATAAATTAGATAGGATAGGACGGGACTGGGAGGGAGGAGATTTAAGTGTGAAAGTTATAAGATGGTGATCAGAGGAGGGATGATCAGAGGCAAGGAAACTAGAAGGTGAACAGTTGGAGGAGAAGATGAGATCAAGACAGTGACCATTTTGACGAGTGGGGGAGGTGGAGCATAGTTGGAGATTAAAGGACGACGTTAAAGCGAGTAACTTGGAAATATAAGAGTTGGAAGGATCATTAGCAGGAATATTAAAGTCACAAAGGATGAGAGAGGGGGAGGAAGGATCATGGAAGAAGGCAAGCCAGGCGTCAAAGTCACTGAGAAAGGATGAAAGGGACTTATCAGGGGGACGATAAATGACCGCTATTCGAAGAGGCAGAGGAGAGAAAAGGCGGATAGAGTGGACTTCAAAGGAGGAAAAACAGTGAGATTGAGGTGGAAGAAGGGGTTGAAATCTGGAGGAGGGAGAGAGAAGTAGTCCAACACCGCCCCCACGGCCAGCAGGGCGAGGAGTATGTGAAAATAGATAACCGCCATGGCACAGGGCTGCGACTGAAGCAGAGTCATCAGGGCAGAGCCAGGTTTCTGTTATGGCGAGCAGATGGAGGTGACGCGAGATAAAGAGGTCCTGGATATAGGAGAGTTTGTTACAGATAGAGCGGGCATTCCATAGGGCGCAAGAGAAGGGCAGAGAAGAGGAGGGGAGTAGAGGAATAGAGATGAGGTTAGAGAGGTCATGGTGAGATCTGTAGAGTTTGGATAATAGTTGGTGAGGAGGGCCAGGATTGGGATTGATGTCACCAGCTGAGAGTAAGAGAAGGAGTAAAAGAGAGCGGAGGAGAGTAGGAGAGGTGTGGTCACAAAGGCGTCGAAGGCGAGAGGTATTTAGGTGGAATGGGGAAGGCAAAATGGAGGGAAGAAAGAGACGGAGATTAAAAGCCAAGAGGGAGGAAGAGGGTAGGAGAGAAGGTGAGGTGATGAAGTCAATGGATGGGAATAAAAGGGATTTTTTTTTCCCCTCAACTGGCATTGTGGAGGTGTTTACTTGCTGTGGCTAAGAGTGGAGTGTTGACCCGGGAAGGTGACCCGGCCCTACTGAGGAAGGAGGGAATTTACAATATGGCTCTCAATTTCCCTTCTGGCACTCTCTTGACTGGACAGATTGAATGATATCCTAGGCACCATCCAGGATTCGTTGAGTTCATTCTACAGCTGATGTTGCTTGGAACTTTTTTTCCTTCCCATTGGTTGGAAACAATTGTCTGCCACAGAAAAACATCTCCTGCCCTTGTGGCTCCAGTCTCAAAATGGCTGCCGTGACCATAGGTGGCAGTCTTGTGGCAGACATTTTGGCAGCAGTGAGAACATGGAAAGGAGTGACTGGGGATTGCACTTGCCCTAACTACCCACTAGACAACCAGGGGATGGATGATAAGCTGAGTGTGTGTGTGTGTGTGGGGGGGGGGGAATAATAGGTGGCCTCATTCTATGCAAGCGTACGAGGAGGGAGTAGAAGGGAGGGAAGAGGGCTTCTATCTTTTGGGGGTGGTGAAGCTAGGGGGCCCAGCATAAATTTCAGATCCAGCTGAAAATGCAACAGCATTTTCAGGGAAAACTGAAACAAGGCCAGACACAAATTTCAGGCAGGATTCAGCGCCAAAGCCAAAACCGAAATTTGGTTGGTCTCTACAAGATATCGCCCTCTGGGCTATCTGCACCCCAACAGTGCTCCACTGAAGATAACAGAGGAACAAGCAAAGAACAGCTGCCAGATCCCTTTTTCCTGGGACTTGGGTGCTTAAGCTGGCTAGAAGTGCCCTCCAGTGGACCCTTGTCCTTAACAGAACTCAGATTGCGGAACCAAAAAACTACAACAGGGGACTGGAGACCCAAACGTGCTTGCCTGAGGTGATCAGAGAGGACTTGGCAGAGTTGTAAGAACAACCCTACAAAAACACTTCTTCAATTCTTTAAAAAAAAAAAAAAAAGGAGGGGGTCTGCAAATGGGGGAGGAAGGGGATTACCCCCACTAGTGAAGGCCCCAAAGGACCTGTGTCAGTCAGCTGCACTGAGTGAAGGAATGTGAATCAAGGCCTGGGGAAGTGAAGGGAGAGGGAATCCCCTCTGATCTTAATCAGGAGAAGGACTATGATCTAATTCCTGGGAGATAACACCAGCCAGGCACAATCACTGGGCTACAGGCCACAGACTGTCCCCAGGGAAGTTAAGCCTGTTAAAAAAAAAAAAAAAATCCTGCTGTGCCAGCACAACCAGCATCATCTGCTGGAGGCACAGAAATACTGACAGGTTCCTGATAGCAACACTCCATGTATCAGTGATACGTATTGTGTTATTTCTGACCTGGGGTTGAGAAAGGAGGGAATGGTTTAAATACAGCAATTCCCACACATTACTTCTTGACCTTTCTGCTGCTTTCAACACCGTTGACCACACATTACTCCTTGATACACTGTCCTCGCTTGGATTCCAGGGCCCTGTTCTTTCCTGGTTCTCTTCATACCTCTCACTCCGTACTTTCAGTGTTCACTCTGGTGCATCCTCTTCAACTTCCCTCCCGCTTTCAGTAGGTGTGCCTCAGGGTTCTGTCCTTGGACCACTCCTTTTCTCCATCTATACCTATTCCCTTGGTGCCTTGATCTCATCCCATGGTTTTCATTACCATCTTTACACTGATGACTCTCAGATCTACATCTCCACCCCTGAAATCTCAACCTTAATCCAAGACAAAATCTCTGCCCGCTTGTCTGACATTGCTGCCTGGATGTCTCAACGCCATCTCAAATTAAACATGGCTAAATCTGAACGTCTCATTTTTCCCCCTAAACCCTCCTCCCCTCTTCCCCCATTCTCTATCTCTGTTAATGGCTCTCATATCCTCCCTGTCTCCTCGGCTCGTAACTTTGGAGTCATCTTCGACTCTTCTCTCTCCTTCTCTGCTCATATTCAACAAATCACCAAAACCTGTCGCTTCTTTATCTTCAACATTAGCAAAATTTGCCCCTTCCTTTCTGAACACGCCACCAAAACCCTTATTCACACCCTTGTTACTTCTCGCTTGGACTATTGCAATTTACTTCTCACTGGTCTTCCGCTCAATCATCTTTCTCCTCTCCAATCTGTCCAGAATTCTGCAGCTCAACTTATTTTCCGCCAGAATCGCTATGCCCACACTAGCCCACTTCTCAAGTTGCTTCAATGGCTTCCTGTCCACTTCCATATTCAGTTCAAACTTCTCTTACTGACCTTTAAATGCATCCACTCTATGACCCCGTTACCTCTCCTCTCTCAGTTCTCCCTACATTCCTCCCCGTGAACTCAGCTCTCTGAGCAAGTCTCCTCCATCGCTAACTCCAGACTTCGTTTCTTTTATGTTGCTGCACCTTATGCCTGGAACCGTCTTCCTGAGCCCATACGACTAAGCTCCATCTCTACCTGTTTTTAAATCTATGCTGAAGGCTCACCTTTTCACTGCTGCATTTGGCTCCTAGCCGCTACTCATTTGCCCTCCTCCTCCCCTATTCCTCTATACCCTGTAATTCCCTTGCCCATAATGTCTTGTCTGTTTTACCTAGATTGTAAGCTCTTTGAGCAGGGACTGTCTCTCCATGTCAAATGTTCAGCACTGCGTGCGTTTGGTAGATCTATATAAATGCTATTAGTAGTAGTAGTAGAAACATGCGAAAATATATTTAACCGTTAGATGTCACTGATTTCAAAGGACTTAGTTTATAGTTTGGACACAGGGTGCCTCTGACCCACAGCAAAAGGCATTACTGTGTTTTTTTACCACTTCCTGGCAGTACAAACAACATCCAAAAGAAAACTACATGGTTATGTCACTAGTTGTCACTGTGCATAGCTACCATTAGGGTTCATTGTAGAATTTACAACAAAGAAATGAAATATACATTTGAATTACTAAGATACAACCAAGCAGGCATAGGGGTGCAGCTCTAGTAAGGAGAAGGTGGTTCTGCATAATGAGGAAGTCATATAGAGCCTTACTGAATTACTTTTAATTCCTGTGTGTGTGTGCTTTTCTATCTGTCTGTGTGTACGTGTGTGTCTCTGTGCCTGGGAGAATAGAGAAGAGGGGAGAGGTGGAAGAGACATATATAAGTGGCAGCATTCTGTAAGCTACATAGGTGAGAGCCCCACCCATGTCCTGTCCATCCTTCACTCATGTATACACCCTCCTTGCATTTACACGCTATGTAAGGTATCAGCACCCTTGTACAATACTGCTTAGTTGCCCTGTTATCACTTACGTGCCTCAGTGTACACTTACTCGCAAAAGTGACAGTATTTTGTACACTTACACACTAAAAGTGGCGTGTAAATCTGGGCACTCTATTATAGAATTGCCCTTCTTACATATAATGTCTTTCCAACATGCCATTGGGTCGAAAAGTAAAAAAAAAAAAAGACTGTGCACAGTACTATATTCCACTGCTAGGAGAAAAGGCCTATAATGCAGGAGACATTTCAATACAGGATCTGCATTATAGGAAATGCAATGTTTAAAGCCATCAAAATAAGTCAGAAGTGCTGTATCTTACAAGTATCACCTTTTTGTTTCTGAGGTAGGCTTTCTTGGCTGAAATGCGTCCACGCCTAGCTTCCAGCTGTCGGACTTTCTGCTCAAGTTTCTGCAGTTCTTCTCTTTGTAAGTGGATAGATGCAGCCATATCTTCAGTTGCAAGCATTGCCTCCATGCTTTCATAAGTATCATAGTACACTACTTCTTCTCGCTTCTCTGTTAGGTAACAGAAAAGAATGAGCCACTGCATACATCTGATGCATCATTTAAAGCATTCATCAGTAACCAGATTTTAATAAAGCCATTTTTAAAAATAATGTACATTATAATGATCATCATTCGTCATAATAACGGTATTTCACGATCATGTGCTTAGAACACAAAGTATCAAACTACATATTCAAACTGATTACATCACAGTTTTCCTCAGTAAAATTATAAAAATGTATAATAAACCCTCTGATTTTAACACTGGTTTCAATTGCTTTCTTTTGATAATAAGAGTCAGTCAGCTGACTGGATTGTATCAAAAGAGCTCAGAATTAGCAGAATAAGAGGATCTCACTGAATCATCTCATGTATATTCATTGTGGGTATTCTTAAAACCTGGCTTGCCTGTGGACCTTAAGGACTGAAATAGAGTAGCCCTGCTCTACTTTTTAACGACATGGCTATCCATCTAGATTCCTTGTTACCTTTACCTATGTTTCTACTTATTACTTTAGCTTTTCTAAACCTTGTATTTTTATTTTGTTCTATTTTTGTCCTCGCCTCCAAACTCTGACTTCCTCTCAGCTGTATCTTTTTTCCCTCTTAGTCTTTCTTTAAAGTTGAACAGATATTTATGAGTATTTCTTGCACCATATATAACTGTCAACATTCATTACTTTTTAGTGGTAGAGTCAACGTTTCACCTCCCTGGCTGCTCAAGGCATGATTATGAGGGATAAGATGTGTGCGGTTTTTATATAACCAGCCCAGCTGGTGCCTGATGTGTCGGATGTTTGGAACAGGTAGGCGCAATTTTTTCATTTGTAAGCCTATTGAGGCAGCCTGCCTACTTGGTGTCCGGAATATTATAATCAAACCGTGATGCCATTTAGTGAAAGAATCCTTCTCCTTCCCCCCTTTCTAACAGATGCAAGATATGAAGACTTCACTGACTTTCATGCATTCTCAAGCAACTTCACCTGCGTGAAACTACACAGCCGGTGCCTCCCTCCCCCTAGCCATGCAGGGCCCCCTCTTGTGCATATGTGCCTGCCTGCCTCCCTCCCTCCGGCCATGCAGGGCTCCCCTCCTTGTGCATATGTGTCGGGAGTGTTCTCCACTCCTTATGTCCCAATGCTCAACATTAACAGTGTGCATCAAATATGCATGCCATTAGCGTTGAGCATTGGGAGTTTTTTTACGGCGCTGTTGCAAATTTTGAGCATTGGGCCCTCAGGGATAGTTGAAATGGCACTGGATCTGATCCAATGCGTCCACATATGACCTCCATATAAGCTGGATTTATTGGTGATGGATTAGGTATGATCAGTATCATTTGTGATTATGTACGTTTATTAGTTTTCTACCTAGTTGTAAGCGTATTAAAATTTTTTTAATAAATAATACAGGGAAACACATTTCTTACTTGCTCATCTATTTTTTTCATTATCTTTTTCCTCCCATTTTTTACTTCTTTTGTTAAACTTTATGTACTTTCACCCTCGTTGCAGACTCTTTCCTGTCTGCTTTTTCCTTTCCCTCTCTTCTGCCTTCTATCCATCCTCACCCTTCCAGGTCTAGCACCGAGTGAGCAGCTTCTTTAGTCAACAGTAATAAACCCAATAGTGAAGAAGACAAGACGGTAGGGGGCTTTTCTGTCCCTACTGCTTTGAGTTCTTTTACCCTAGCTGCTTCTGCTGACAGAAAGATTGCCCTATGCACATCCCTAATAGGTAATATTGTACAGATCACAGCATAGCAAAATTTCATGAGACGTGATTTTCTGCTCTGGAGATGCAACTTTCTAAGGGCATTAATAAGATTATGGTAGCTTAGATAAGGTTATCAAAATGGTACATGGTCTATAACAAACCTTACACAAAAAGCCTTAACCTAAAATGTACTCTCCAGAAAAAGAAAATAAGAAGAAAAAGGGGAGATATGATAAACATTTCATTATCTGACTTCTAAAGGTTAGCATTTTCTAAGAACAGTCAGGGCAAGGCCAGATACCATGATGAAAAATTTAGGAGGAATGAATTACCAGATTTGCCCAATTATAGCGTGACCTTTAGGGCCTGATATTCAGCCTGTGGCAATCAGCATTTTGCTGACTGCCACTGGTGTTATTCATAGATATTCAACACTGGGCCACGTCCGGGCTCTGGCATTACATCTCTGGGTATACAGAACCAGGAAAACATAGCTGGTTAAGTGCAATATTCAGCACTTAATCTGTGATGGCAAACCATATAAAGACAGGACTGACTTTTATGCAGTCTTATTTGTGGTTACTGTGAAGAAACAGTGTGTTTTAAGCCTGTAAAATGTATTGGATATTTCCCTGTTTTAATTATGTCTGAAGTGTATTTCTCCTAGTTGGCCAGCAGATGGTGCACGTTTATGCTTAAAACTGTTATAGGGAACCGAGGGGGTCTTTTATTCCTATGGGCCTTGCTGCAGATAACTCGAGTTAAGTTTTAGTAAAAGACCCCCTGAGTGTTTTGTTTTGTTTTTTTTTAACACAAGCAGGAAGCAGCAGTATACATTTAAAACTTGTTGACTGGGCTCTAATTGGCCTGGAGTTTGAAATTACCCAGTAGTGCTGACTGTTGCTTCAGTCTTAGCCTGGAAGAAGAAAGAGACAGATCTTTTTGCTAAGGCTCTGTGAACAAATATATGTCCTGATCTTCCCAGGTACTGTTTAGACAGTATGCAAATGTTCTAGTTAGTTTTTTTAACGGATCCATTTTTTAGTTACTTGTTACTGATTGCCAATTGCACATTTTTGTCCACTGTTCCAAGTTCTGATAATAAACACATTTGTTTGTTCACTCTGCTTGTCTGGACTGATGATGAATCCTGGTGGTTTGTGTATTGGGTCTGTGAGTGCTTTTGTGTTTGGCCCCAGTAACCTAGAAATCATTGGAGATAATTTGAGCATGAGAGACTCACCTAGAGGTGGTTCTGACCCAGCTGGTGGGAGGAGGGCGTTAGTGTAGAGCACAAGCAGCAGGTGCAGGCGGACCTGAGCTGTGCTGGGGATAGACCCTCTTAAGTGGCAGCGGGGTAACCCCAAGCGGGTAGCTAGACATTTTGTGACAGTTACTTTGGCCAGCTGAGTGTTTACTCTCCCCCCCCCCCCCAAGAGTGCCCCCAAAATAGCCAGTTTCATGCTGGGCACTAATTGGACATTTTTGGTGGCACTAACTGGTTAAGTGCCCTGAATATAATTGGTTAGTCCTAAACAAGTGATTTAACCAGCCAGGAGCTGTTTTTGGTTGGTTAAATCATTGTGAATATCGACCCCTATATTTTCAGCCACTGTGAAAGAGGGAAAAAAAATCTGAAGGAACTCCATTATCTTTTTCAGAACAGTACAAAAGAAAATACAGCACATTAATTATGCAAATACATTACTACTTTACTGACAGTTGTAAAAGCCTGGAATTGCCTGTCAACAGTGATGACAGCAGCTAAAAAAACAGAATTTAAACACACACGGGATACGTACAGAGGCACTTGGCAAGGAACGGAGAAAGTGAAATTGTTTACCTGTAATTAGGGCCATCTAATAAAAATTCCATTGATTCACATAAATAGCATGGCAATACTTATGTACTTTATTCATGTTTATTCACCCCTTCAAAGAAACGTAGTAGACTGGTGATGCAAGATTTTCCTTCATTAAATCCATGCTGGCTTTGTCTCATTAATCTATGTTTATGTATATCTTCTGTAATTTTGCCCTTTATAATAATCTCTACCATTTTGCCCGGCACTGAAGTCAGGCTCACCGATCTATAAAATTTCTCGGATCACCTCTGGAACACTTTTTAAAATTGGTGTTACACTAGCCACCCTACAATGTTCTGGTACTATCCTGGATTTTTAAAGATAAAATATATATTATTAACAATAGTTCTGCAAGTGCATTTTTCAATTCTATCAATACTCTGGAATGTATACCATCCAGCCCAATCAATCTGCTAACTCTTCAGTTTATCAAACTGCATCATTTAAAGGTTTACAGAGATCTGTCTCAGTTTCAGTGACTCATCAGCTTTGAATATCATTTCTGGCACTGGTATCTCTCTCAAATCTTCTTCAATGAAGACTGAAACAAAGAATTCATAAAATCTCTTCAATCTTCCCTAAGTACCCCTTTGACCGCATTGGCCTGTAGAAAGGTGGGAATGTCCTCTACAAGTACCTGCTTGTGCCGAGAGCTTATGAATTATACTCTCAGTGGACAATTTGGTAATTTCTGACATCAATGAAGTGCATAACCAAGACAGACAATTTGAATAACCCACTGGTCAGAGGTTACAAGGCACATTGGTACCATGTCTATGCCCCGAAGGGCACCAGGGTACAGCCCTACCCTTGGACTCTGGGGAAGCTTCCTCCTTCGATGTTGAGAGTGGTACTACATGGATTGATGTCAACACCCACTGGGGTGCTGGCACTGAAGACCACTCCGCAGGCAAGGTAGGAGCCTCAGGAAGAAGCTGGGGCTGAGCCACAGCTGGCGCAAGTGCCCTCAATGCTCGAGTGGTTTGCAGCTGTAGCATCTGTGCCAGCTCCTCCCTGAGCATGGCTCGGTACCACTCATCGAAGGTAGGCATCAGCAAAGGCTGGGGAACTGGGACAGGGACAGCTTGCGAAGGAGTTGGTGTTGCACCAGAAATGGGAACCTGGTTGCCTGGAGACTGGCGCACTGGCACCTCCACGAAGGAAGAAGAGCGCTCCTCCATGTGCTTCTCCAGTATGCATCCTTGGTGTCAGATCCAATGCTGACCGGTCCTGGGGCTGATTATCAGCACCTGATGTCGAGGGAGAAGGAGATCTCCTCTATGCCAGTGCACTCCCAGTGCTAGTTGGGCAGCCATCGAGGTCAATGCTTCCGGTGCCAATGTTAATGGATCGGACTTCAAGGAGCCATTCAGCATGCAGAGACCTGACTTTCACCCTCTCCAACTTGAGAGGCATTCCAACAGCTGCCTGCATCTTTTCCATCAGGTCAGTTGAGCAAGAGAGAGAGCAACTTTCAGCAGCAGTCGCCACCCACTGACATCACTTGTGAGATCTTCAAATTAACGCTGACTCCTGGACCTTCATCCAGCATGTAGAGACCTGACTTCCGCAGTCTCCATTTTCAGAGGCTTTCCAACAGCTGCCTGCATCTTTTCCATCAGGTCAGCTGAACACGGAAGACAGCGATGTGCAGCGACAGCCACCAACCACTAATATCACTTATGAGATCTTCAAATTAACACCAACTCCTGAGGCATCACGCCTCCCTGGGCCCTGCCCTTGTGTGCCCCTTCATGCACTTTTAATGCACTCTTGCACAGTATTCTGGCCTATGTCAGAGCATTAGAACCACTCACATATCTCAACACAAATGTCCAAACCCTACCTGAAAATGGTTAGGTTGAATGTTTTATTTATTATGATTTATTTACCGCCATTTCAAGGTGGAGTACTGTAAGAATAGATCAAACATGAGCAATAGGCAATTACAGCAGTAAAAAATATTCAAACAATAAAAAGTATGGCATAATATACTATTTACAATGTCATCACAATACGTAATAACATTTTAATTAGTACATAAGTACATAAGTATTGCCATACTTGCAGGGCCAGTCTTAGCAAGTGCGGGGCCCTGTGCAGACCAATTTGGTGGGGCCCCATCCTAGCCCCACTCCCACCCCAGCTCCACCCCATTGATAAGATTATTCAATTTTTAGAATTTTTTTTTATTTATGAAATTTCAAATAAAGACAAATGAAGCTAAACTTGTACAGAAAAACTGATTGAAATAATAAGCACAATGCTATCATAAACTCCCCCTCCCCAGAAATTATTCAATTCAAGTCCACTACAATTAGTAGGTCCAATTCTCATACCCCCGGGGGAGTCAGAGGTGCGGGCACACAATCTCTCCACTGCAAAACACTATACACAAACTTGTGCAAAAACACACTCATAACCTTACCAAACCATAACAGCACTAATTCCAAGGACAGGACGAGCTACAACCTTATGCGTGGAAAGGCAGAACTGTAATTACACCAGGCTCTAAAACACCAATACACTACCTAGTGAAAAAAACAAAACAAAAAGGGCTGCAAATACTACACGCTAGCAGGATACTGCACCTTGATCACACATGGAAAACACATGACACAACAGATATGAAGGCAAAATACTGAACTGGAAAGTTACCTCAAGAAGTCAGACTCAGCATGCAGCAATACTAGAAAAATTGAAACTTACATGCAAAATATCACAGATGCACATTTCCAAAAGCTGACATATTCCAATTAATAAATTCTGAATAAAATACTTTTTTCTACCTTTGTTGTCTGATCATTTAGTTTTTCTATTCGCTTTGGTCCCAGTGTCTTCTGTTTTATGCAGTGTCTTCTTTCCATTTAATATTTTTTTCTCACCATGTCCACCATCCATCCTCCTGTGTCCTGTCTACCATCTGCAACGTCAGAGTGAGGTAAATTTAAATACCGCCGGAGTGCCGGGATGGAGCGGAGGCTGACTGAGGCGCACTGCGCGGGGCCCCCTTAAGCGTGAGGCCCTATGCGGCCGCCTCGGCCTAAGACCGGCCCTGCATACTGGGAAAGACCAAAGGTCCATCAAGCCCAGCATCCTGTTTCCAACAGTGGCCAATCCAGGTCACAAATACATTGCAAGAGCCCAAAAAAGTACAAAGCATTTTATACTGCTTATCCCAGAAATAGTGGGTTTTCCCAAGTCCATTTAGGAGTAGCCTAGTGGTAAGTGCAGCGGACTTTGATCCTGGGGAACTGTGTTCGATTCCCACTGCAGCTCCTTGTGGGCAAGTCACTTAACCCTCCATTGCCCCAGGTACAAAATATGTACCTGCACATATGTAAACCGCTTTGAATGTAGTTGCAAAATACCACAGAAAGGCAGTATATCAAGGTCCATTTCCCTAATAATGGTCTATGGACTTTTCCTTTAGGAAGCCGTCCAAACCTTTTTAAAACTCCGCTAAGCTAACCGCCCCTACCACATTCTCTGGCAACAAATTCCAGAGCCCAATTACACATTGAGCGAAGTAATATTTTCTGCGATTCATTTTAAATTTACTACATTGTAACTTCATCACATGCCCCCTAGTCCTAGTATTTTTGGAAAGCGTAAACAGACACTTCACATCTACCCATTCAACTCCACTCATTATTTTATAGACCTACTACTATTACTATTTAGCATTTCTATAGCGCTACAAGGCGTACACAAACATAGAAGAAAGACAGTCCCTGCTCAAAGAGCTTACAATCTAATAGACAAAAATAAAGTAAGCAAATCAAATCAATTAATGTGTACGGTAAGGAGGAGGGGAGGGTAGGTGGAGGCGAGTGGTTACAAGTGGTTACGAGTCAAAAGCAATGTTAAAGAGGTGGGCTTTCAGTCTAGATTTAAAGGTGGCCAAGAGACCTCTATTATATCTCCCCTCAGCTGCCTTTTCTCCAAGCTGAAGAGCCCTAGCCGTTTTAGCCTTTCCTCATAGGGAAGTCGTCCCATCCCCTTTATCATTTTCGTCACCCTTCTCTGCACCTTTTCTAATTCCACTATATCTTTCTTGAGATCCGGCGACCAGAATTGAACACAATATCTGAGGTGCGGTCGCACCATGGAGCTATACAAAAGCATTATAACATCCTCATTTTTCTTTTCCATTCCTAATAACAACCAACATTTATTTGCTTTCTTAGCCGCAGCAGCACACTGAGCAGAAGGTTTCAATGTATCATCAACAATTACACCTAGGTCTCTTTCTTGGTCCATGACTCCTAACGTGGAACCTTGTATGACATAGCTATAATTCGGGTTCCTCTTTCCCACATTAAACGTCATCTGCCATTTAGACACCCAGTCTCCCAGTAACGTAAGGTCCTCTTGTAATTTTTCACAATCCTCCCGCGATTTAACGACTTTGAATAACTTGTGTCATCAGCAAATTTAATTACCTCACTAATTACTCCCATCTCTAGGTCATTTATAAATATGTTAAAAAGCAGCGCCCCAGCACAAACCCCTGGGAAACCCCACTAACTACCCTTCTCCATTCAGAATACTGACCATTTAACCCTACTCTCTGTTTTCTATCTTTTAACCAGTTTTTAATCCACAATAGAACACTAACTCCTATCCCACGACTCTCCAATTTCCTCTGGAGTCTTTCATGAGGTACTTTGTCAAACGCCTTCTGAAAATCCAGATACACAATATCAACCGGCTCACCTTTATCCACATGTTTGTTCACCTCTTCAAAGAAATGTAGTAGATTGGTGAGGCAAGATTTCCCTTCACTAAATCCATGTTGACTATCAGGCTTATTTTCGAAAGAGAAGGGCGGCCATATTCTGACCCAAAGCAGGAGATGGCCACCCTTCTCCCGTGAGTGCCCAAATCGGTATAATCGAACGCCGATTTTAGGCGCCTCCAACTGCAGTCCGTTGCGGAGATGAACAAAGTTCCCGGGGGGGGGGGGGGTGTCAGAAGGGTAGCGAAGGCAGGACAGGGGCGTGCTTAAGAGATGGCCAACCTCTGCCGATAATCGAAAAAAGAAGGGCGGCTGTAGCGAAAATTTGGTCCGCTTTTTTTGGACCCTTCTTTTTCACGACCAAGTCCCAAAAAACTACTACTACTACTACTTATTACTACTTAACATTTCTAGAGCGCTACTAGGGTTACGCAGCGCTGTACAGTTTAACAAAGAAGGACTGTCCCTGCTCAAAGGAGCTTACAATCTAAAGAACGAAATGTCAAGTTGGGGCAGTCTAGATTTCCTGAATAGAGGTATAGTGGTTAGGTGCCAAAGGCGACACTGAAGAGGTGGGCTTTGCGCAAGGATTTGAAGATGGGCAGGGAGGGGGCCTGGCATATGGACTCAAGAAGGGTCGTCGACTTAGGTTCATCACCAGTTGATATTGTTTACGTACTTCTAGATAGCCATTTATAGAATTGTCGTGTAAGTTTGCAGCTGAAAATTCACCTACATTTAGATGACTTAGTTATATATATAGTATATATAGTTAGTGCCCGAACTGCCCAGATGACCACCGGAGGGAATTTGGGATGACCTCCCCTGACTCCCCCAGTGGTCACCAACCCCCTCCCACCAAAAAAAAAAAAACAACTTTAAAATCTTTTTTTTTTTGCCAGCCTGTATGCCAGCCTCAAATGTCATACCCAGCTCCATCACAGCAGTATGCAGGTCCGTGGAGCAATTTTTAGTGGGTGCAGTGCACTTCAGGCAGGTGGACCCAGGCCCAACCCCCCACCTGTTACACTTGTGGTGGTAAATGGGAGCCCTCCAAACCCCCCGCTCCCCAAATCGGTTTTTCGGGGTGGGGGTTTGGAGGGCTCCCATTTACCACATATAGGTGCCCCCCTTCACCCATAAGTGCTATGGTAATAGTGTAGAGTTGTGGGGAGTGGGTTTTGGAGAGGATTTGGGGGGGGCTCAGCACCCAAGGTAAGGGAGCTATGCACCTGGGAGGTATTTTAATGTTTTGTTTTTATTTTTAAAAGTGCCCCCTAGGGTGCCCGGTTGGTGTCTTGGCATGTGAGGGGTACCAGTGCACTACGAATCCTGGCCCCTCCCACAACCAAATGTCTTGGACGTGTTCGTTTTTGAGATGGCCGCCTTCAGTTTCCATTATCGCCGAAAACCGAGGCCGGCCATCTCAAATCCGCCCAAATCCTAGGCAATTGGCCGGCCCCAACCGTATTATCGAAAGAAAAGATGGCTGCCCATCTTTTTCGATAATACGGTTGGGACCGCCCCTTCTCGTAGCCATTCCCGGAGATGGGCGCCCTCGGAGATGGGCAGCCCCTTTCAATTATGCCCCTCCTTGTCTCATTAATCCATGCTTTTGAATATGCTCTATAATATTGTTCTTAATAATAGTCTCTACCATTTTGCCAGGCACAGACATCAGACTCACCGGTCTATAATTTCCCAGATCTCCTCTGGAACCTTTTCTAAAAATTGGTGTTACATTGGCCACCCTACAATCTTCCGGTACCACGCTCGATTTAAAGGATAAATTACATATTACTAACAATAGCTCCGCAAGCTCATTTTTCAGTTCTATCAGTACTCTGGGATGAATACCATCCGGTCCAGATTTGCTACTCTTCAGTTTGTCAAATTGCCCCATTACATCCTGTAGGTTTATAGAGATTTCATTCAGTTTCTCTGTCTCATCAGCTTCGAATACCATTTCTGGCACAGGTATCCCACCCAAATCTTCCTCGGTGAAGACCAAAGCAAAGAATTCATTTAATCTCTCCGCTATGGCTTTGTCTTTCCTGATCGCCCCTTTTACTCCTTGGTCATCTAGTGGTCCAACCGATTCTTTTGCCGGCTTCCTGCTTTTAATACACCTAAAAAAATTTTTACCATGTGTTTTTGCTTCCAACGCAATCTTTTTTTCAAAGTCCCTCTTAGCCTTCCTTATCACTGCTTTGCATTTGACTTGACATTCCTTATGCTGTTTCTTACTTATTTTCAGTCTGTTCCTTCTTCCATTTCTGAAGGATTTTCTTTTACCTCTAATAGCGTCCTTCACCTCACTTTTTAACCACGCCAGCTGTCGTTTGGTCTTCCATCCTCCAATACGCGGAATACATTTGGCCTGGGCTTCCAGGATGGTGTTTTTGAACAGCAGCCACGACTGATGTAAATTTTTTTTTCACCATTCTTCTCATTTTATCATAGTCTCCTTTTTTAAAGTTAAACACTAACGTATTATTTCCTATGTATACTTTTTTCAAAGCTAATATCAAATCCGATCATATTATGATCACTATTATCAAGCAGCCCCAGCACCATTACCTCTCACACCAGATCATGCGCTCCACTAAGGACTAGGTCTAGAATTTTTCCTTCTTTCGACGGCTCCTGTACCAGCTTGCTCCATAAAGCTGTCCTTGATTTCATCAAGGAATTTTACCTCCCTAGCGTGCCCCAATGTTACATTTACCCAGTCAATATTGGGGTAATTGAAATCAATACTGTTTTCAAAAATTCTACAATCTGCCAGTTTTAAGGGTGATAATAAATTTGTAAACATGAAAGTTGGTGGAGAAAAAAAGACCTCAGTGAAACCGGACACACCTCTGTTTAAAGGACACGCCTTAGATAGAGAGGGGACCTCCTTAATCATTAGTCTCAAAAAAAACTCCACATACACTTCTTTCATGCTTTGTATATCATAACACCCTTTCAAAACACTGTTGATGAAGGCAAAAAAATATTATCAGCCATAAGCCGTTACTTAGCTTCGATGGTGAAACCGACGTGATTTTCTTGATTCCGTGCAGTGTGTCTCAGTTTGTTCTTGCACTCATTCCCAATTCCCGACAGGGAAGCCCTGTTTCGCCAATAGAATCATCAGGGGAAAACAAAAAACAAATTTTCAACAGCACATCCAAGTCTCGACCCACGCCTTCATTGCAGTGAAGGCGTGGGTCGAGACTTGGATGTGCTGTTGAAAATTTGTTTTTTGTTTTCCCCTGATGCAGCCATTCTATTAGCGAAACAGGGCTTCCCTGTCGGGAATTGGGAACGAGTGCAGGAACGAACTGTGAGACACACTGCACGGAATCAAGAAAATCACGTCAGTTTCACCATCGAAGCTAAGTAACAGCTTATGGCTGATAATATTTTTTTGCCTTCATCAACAGTGTTTTGAAAGGGTGTTATGATATACAAAGCATGAAAATCACGTTGGTTTCACTATCCAAGCTAAGTAACACATCTCTTCAATAGAGCCTACAAAAGTCACCCTCAATGAAACAAATCATTCCTTAAACCACCCAAGTACACCAAAACATCTCTCACACGACCTTACCTAACACCTTCTACCTAAATTCCTCTCTCACCCCAGCTTATGATCGACTGTTTTCTTAAATCATGTAATGTCGTTCTCATTTCCATACTCTGTAAGCCACACTGAGCCTGCAAAAAGGTGGGAAAATGTGGGGTACAAATTAAATAAATAAATAAATAAAGGCTTATGGCCGATAATATTTTTTTGCCTTCACAGAGCCTTAGACTTCTGGGTGTTGAGCTGGACCCTCACCTGCACCTGGATCTGCAAGTGCGAGCAGTCACCAAGTGGATGTTCTATGCAATGTGGAGGCTGTGGCGTGTTAGGTTTTGTCTCACCAGAGAGCTCTTCCACACTCTCGTTCACTGGCTAGTTCTGTCTCACCTGGACTACTGCAGTGGGATTTATGCAGGCTGCCAGGAGCATCTACTGAGGAAATTCCAGACTGCCCAGAATACTGCTGCAAGACTCATCTTGGGCAAACCGCGCATGGTTCCTGCGCAGCCCCTATGTTTCAATCTACACTGGCTACCTGTGAGAGAAAAAAATCGCATTCAAGATCTGCACTCTGACACATAAAATAATCTACGGCTTAGCTCCGGAATACATGATTCCTCTAATAGATCTCCCACCTAGAAATGCCATCACAACAGCACACACCTTTCTACAACTACATTATCCATCTTGCAGGGGTGTTAAATACAAGCTTCTTTTTGCCTCTACTTTCCACTACTCCAGCCCGAAGACTTGGAACGCTCTTCCCCTGTACCTAAAATCGCAAGCTGACCACCTTCTTTTCAAGAAGCTGCTGAAAACGTACCTTTTTGAACAAGTGTATTCCATTAGTAATTCTGCTGTTTAGCCATCCTAATTGCTGCTAACGTTTTATCCTTATTCTACTGCTAAACCCATGTGTTGTACCTTTTAACTTTTGTAATTCATGGAAGCCACATTGTGTCTGCATTTGCGGGAAAATGTGGGGTAGAAATGAACCGTAAATAAATAATAAATAAATAATTAAAGGCCTGGTTGAAGAGCCAAGCTTTCACCTGCTTCCTGAAGTAGAGACAGTCTTGTGTTAAGCGGAGCCTTTCAGGAAGTGCTTTCCAGAGTGTGGGGGCTACTCTGAAGAAGACTTGCTTGCAGGTATCACATTGCATAATGTCTTTTGGAGAGGGTGGCAGTGTGTAGAGGATCATCCTATTCTTCAGGTACTCAGGGGCCATTTCCTTTCAGGGCCTTGAAGATCAGAGAGAGTTTTAAATTTAGCCCTGTATTGTACTGGTAGCCAGTGAAGTTTTTGTAAAAATGGTGTGATGTGATCACATCGCTTGCAACCTTCTATGAGTCTTGCTGCTGCATTCTGAATCAACTGGAGCTGGTACAGGTCCTCTGTAGTCAGACCATTATATAGTGTATTGCAGTAATCCAGTCTTGATGTTATCGTGGCATGCACAACTGGGATAACATTTACCTTCTTGATGTAAGGAGAGAGGCAGCGTAGCTGTCACAAATAGTAGAAGCAGCTCTTGAAGGTTGTTTGGATTGGGGAATCAGAGTAAGTGTTGAATCTAACTGTATTCCAAGGTTCCTAACTTGTGATTTGAGGGGGAGTTCGTACTTCCCAAAAGAAATTTTGATGTCACCTATGTATCCACTTGTGTTAGGGACCCAGAGAAGCTTGGTTTTAACTTGGGTTCAGGCAAAGTTTGTTGTGTTTAGCCCATTCTTGAATTGATGTTAGACAGGTAATCAGTTTATTCAAGGCTGTGGGTAAGTCAGGTACAATGGGTATGAGTAGCTGCACATCATCTGCATAGAGGTAGAACTGAGTGTCCATTAACCAAATCAGCTCAGCTAGTGGCTTGAGGTAGATACTGAACAGAATAGATGACAGTATCGATCCTTGTGGTACCTCGGTCACTGTCTATGGTGGTGATGAGCTGCTGCCAAACATTATGGATTGTTGCCTGTCTGATAGATAGGATCTGAACCAGGCAAGTACTGTTCCATTGATACCTGTTTCTGTCAGTCGTGCTAGCATGTTATCATGATCCACAGTGTCAAAAGCTGCTGAGAAATTTAGCAGTATTAACACCAAGGCGAATCTCCTGTCTTAAAAATGGCCTATGAACTGATTACCTTCCGCAAACTATTGAAGACCCACCTCTTCGAAAGAACATACCACACAGATTAAACATGTGAACCCTCCTTATGAAACTAGAACTGTCCTATTCTAAGACTTGCTAAGACATTATCTTGTATTATTATTACCACCTTTACCATAAGATCCTTTTGCTATACTAAATGTATTTTCTCAGACAGATTTCCACAACTCATGTTGAACTGTAAGCCACATTGAGCCTGCAAAAAGGTGGGATAATGTGGGATACAAATACAATAAAATAAATAAATAAATAGTAGGGATATGAGGACCGTTTCTGTTCCATAACCAGGTCTGAATCCAGGTTGACAGTTTCTCTCTTCTAGCCATCATTAAATTGAACACAGACTGTTTGTTCAATGAGTTTCCCTAGAAATGAGATAAGTACATAAGTAATGCCATACTGGGAGAAGACCAAGGGTATATCGAGCCCAGCATCTTGTCCACGACAGCGGCCAATCCAGGCCAAGGGCACCTGGCAAGCTTCCCAAACGTACAAACATTCTATACATGTTAATCCTGGGATTTTGGATTTTTCCAAGTCCGTTTAGTAGCGGTTTATGGACTTGTCCTTTAGGAAACCGTCCAACCCCTTTTTAAACTCTGCTAAGCTAACCGCCTTCACCACATTTTCCGGCAATGAATTCCAGAATTTAATTACACGTTGGGTGATGAAAAATTTTCTCCGATTTGTTTTAAATTTACTACACTATAGTTTAATCGCATGCCCCCTAGTCCTAGTATTTTTGGAAAGCGTGAACAGACGCTTCACATCCACCTGTTCCACTCCACTCATTATTTTATATACCTCTATCATGTCTCCCCTCAGCCGTCTCTTCTCCAAGCTGAATAGCCCTAGCCTCCTTAGTCTTTCTTCATAGGGAAGTCGTCCCATCCCCGCTATCATTTTAGTCGCCCTTCGCTGCACCTTTTCCAATTCTACTATATCTTTCTTGAGATGCGGCGACCAGAATTGAACACAATACTCAAGGTGCGGTCGCACCATGGAGCGATACAACGGCATTATAACATCCTCACACCTGTTTTCCATACCTTTCCTAATAATACCCAACATTCTATTCGCTTTCCTAGCCGCAGCAGCACACTGAGCAGAAGGTTTCAGTGTGTTATCGACGACGACACCCAGATCCCTTTCTTGGTCCGTAACTCCTAATGTGGAACCTTGCATGACGTAGCTATAATTCGGGTTCTTTTTCCCACATGCATCACCTTGCACTTGCTCACATTAAACGTCATCTGCCATTTAGCCGCCCAGTCTCGTAAGGTCCTCTTGTAATTTTTCACAATCCTGTCGTGAGTTAACGACTTTGAATAACTCTTGTGTCATCAGCAAATTTAATTACCTCGCTAGCTACTCCCATCTCTAAATCATTTATAAATATATTAAAAAGCAGCGGTCCTAGCACAGACCTCTGAAGAACCCCACTAACTACCCTTCTCCATTGTGAATACTGCCCATTTAACCCCACTCTCTGTTTCCTATCCTTCAACCAGTTTTTAATCCACAATAGGACATTTCCTCCTATCCCATGACCTCCAATTTCCTCTGTAGCCTTTCATGAGGTACCTTGTCAAAAGCCTTTTGAAAATCCAGATACACAATATCGACCGGCTCACCTTTATCCATATGCTTGTTCATCCCTTCAAAGAAATGTAGTACATTGGTGAGGCAAGATTTCCCTTCACTAAATCCATGTTGGCTTTGTCTCATTAATCGATGCTTTTGAATATGCTCTGTAATTTTGTTCTTTATAATAGTCTCTACCAATTTGCCCGGCACCGATGTCAGGATCACAGGTCTATAATTTCCCGGATCTCCCCTGGAGCCTTTTTTAAAAATGGACGTTACATTGGCCACCCTCCAATCTTCCGGTACCACGCTCGATTTTAAGGATAAGTTGCATATCACTAGCAGTAGCTCCGCAAGCTCATTTTTCAGTTCTATCAGTACTCTAGGATGAATACCATCCGGTCCAGGAGATTTGCTACTCTTCAGTTTGCCGAATTGCCCCATTACGTCCTCCAGGTTTACCGTGAAGTCAGTTTCTCCGACTCGTCCGCTTGAAATACCATTTCCGACACCGGTATCCCACCCAAATCTTCCTCGGTGAAGACCGAAGCAAAGAATTCATTCAGTCTCTCCGCTACATCTTTGTCTTCCTTGATCGCCCCTTTTATCTCTCGGTCATCCAGCGGCCCAACCGATTCTTTTGCCGGCTTCCTGCTTTTAATATACCAAAAAAAATTTTTACTATGTTTTTTTGCCTCTAATGCTATCTTTTTTTCATAATCCCTCTTGGCCTTCTTTATCTGCGCCTTGTATTTGCTTTGACACTCCTTATGCTGCTTCTTGTTATTTTCAGACGGTTCCTTCTTCCATTTTCTGAAGGCGTTTCTTTTAGCCCTAATAGCTTCCTTCACCTCACTTTTCAACCAGGCCGGCTGTCTTTTGGAGTTCCGTCTTTCTTTTCTAATTCGCGGAATATGTATGGCCTGGGCCTCCAGGATGGTATTTTTGAACAGCGTCCACGCCTGTTGTACAGTTTTTACTCTCTCAGTTGCCCCCCTAAGTTTTTTTTTTTACCGTTCTTCTCATTTTATCATAGTCTCCTTTTTTAAAGTTAAACGCTAACGTATTTGATTTTCTGTGTACAGTTACTTCAAGGTCGATATCAAAACTGATCATATTATGGTCACTGTTATCAAGCAGTCCCAGTACCATAACGTCCCTCACCAGATCATGCGCTCCACTAAGGACCAAGTCTAGAATTTTTCCTTCTCTCGTCGGCTCCTGCACCAGTTGCTCCATAAAGCTGTCCTTGATTTCATCAAGGAATTGTATCTCTGTAGCGTGTCCCGATGTTACATTTACCCAGTCTATATTTGGATAATTGAAGTCACCCATTATTATCACATTGCCCATTTTGTTCGCGTCTCTGATTTCTTTTATCATTTCTGTGTCTACTTGCTCATCCTGGCGAGACGGACGGTAGTACACTCCTATCACCGTTTTTTCCCCTTTTATACATGGAATTTCAACCCACAATGATTCAAAGGTGTGATTTGTGTCCTGCTGAATTTGTAATCTATCTGAGTCAAGGCTCTCGTTAATATACAATGCTACCCCTCCACCAGTCCGGTCCACCCTATCACTACGATATACTTTGTACCCCGGTATGACAGTGTCCCACTGGTTATCCTCCTTCCACCAGGTCTCAGTAATGCCTATTATATCCAATTTTTCGTTTAGTGCAATATATTCCAACTCGCCCATCTTATTTCTTAGACTCCTAGCATTTGCATATAGACATTTCAGAGATGTTGGATACAGGCCAGTAACTTTCAAGTTTGTTCTGGTCAAGGTTGTTTTTCTTTAGCAAAGGGCAAACCACTGCCCTTTTTAATGCTGTTGGTAGTTGCCCATTAGAAAGAAAAGAGTTCATGATTTTTGTGGCGCCTTCTATGAGGCCTATGCTTGCCTGCTGCACTATCTTTGATGGGCAAGGGTCGAGGGAGCAGGTAGTTGGTCAAAGGTCTCTTAGGATTTTGTCAAGGCTCTCCTCTGTCATTGGGTTAAAAGTGTCCCATCTGTCTCTATCAGGAGGGTGCGAGTTTGTGCACCCCTGGTTAACTGGTTGGGGACTGCCTGTAAATCCTGGCGGAGACTTTTAAATTTGTGGGCAAAGTATGCAACTGCAGTTCAATTTAGACTGGGCAGGCTGGCTCTGTTGTGGGGGTTGCAGTATGCTGTTTACTATACTGAACTGCTTAGTTGAATTGGCAGCCTACACAATGCATTGAGAGAAATACTGTTTTGTTTTTTGGTTGCTGTTAAGGCTTGGCGGTACTTTCTTGTGTGCTTCCTAGTTTATCCTGTCTTCATCCAGGTGATGTTCACACCACCTCCTTTCCAGTTTCCGTCCTTCGTGTTTAAGGATCCGAAGTTCTGGAGAAAGCCAAGGTGAGCGTTTGTGAGTGGGACATAAGACCTTTTTTAGTGGTGCGGTTTTCTCTAAGGTCTTGGCTAAGTGTGTATTCCAGATGTCAATCTGTTTTGACACTGTAGTTGTCTTTTCATCCACATGTGGATAGTCCAAGGCCTCTAGGAAATTATCCGCAGTCAGCTTTATAGAATACCAGGTCTAGTATGTGACCCTTTTCGTGGGTTGGAGAATTAATCACCTGTGTAAATCCTAGTGCTGTCATCGTGTCCAGAAAGGCAGCTAATGTGGTATCTGGGGTTTCGATGTTGCTTTGTCCTGTTGTTTATTCCTAGTATGCTGGTCAGCTTGGCTTCAGCCTCAATCAGGTAAATGCCTTGAGATAGGACCCCACTAACTTTATCAATCTACCACAATAGGAGAGAGATTATTCAGAGCAACACCATAAAAAGTGAGAACTGATGGCTGAGACCAATAAAAATAATCTCAAAAACCAGAAAGAGAGTGAGAACAAGTTACAAAACAAAAATTAGGAACAGTCTAAATTTGCTAACGATCAAACCAACTCAAATTGAAAACAGAGACACTATCCCTATCCCATGTTTTTACATAAATGCTCGCTCAGTCTGAACAAGGCCCAACTGATTGGCTAATCAAATTTCAACTGGGATGACTCTTTACAGAAACTTGGCTATAATCTCCAACTGACCCAGTAATCAATAAGCTATGCCCCCAGGATTTCAATATTGTCTCAAAATCACGGGACAGAAAAGGGGAGGAGGAACTGCAGTGTCTACAATAAGGAGTTCCGGATTAAAATAAGATTCATTCAATTCACCAAAATTAGAAATTATGCCATATTTCCAATAAGATGCTACGGGATGGAATAACTGTTATACTGTTCTACTGTCCTTCAAGCCTAGCATACATCTTATGACTGTCTTTTAAAACTCCTTAGACTTTCATTTCGACTTGCTCTTAGAAGACAAACAAGGAGTGGAGGAGTGGCCTAGTGGTTAGAGCACCGGTCTTGCAATCCAGATGTGGCCGGTTCAAATCCCGCTGCTGCTCCTTGTGATCTTGGGCAAGTCACTTAACCCTCCATTGCCTCAGGTACAAACTTAGATTGTGAGCCCTCATGGGACAGAGAAATATCCAGTGTACCTGAATGTAACTCACCTTGAGCTACTACTGAACAAGATCCAAATAAATAAATAAAAGAAATAAACATACATTTAGAGAATAAAAAAAAGACCCCAAAGTTAATGGATATCCTATCAGCATGGAACTATTCTATAACCAAACCAGCTGTGACCCACTTGAAGGGCCACCAATTAGATTTACTAGTGCATACTGAAAACGCTGAACCAATATAACCATTTAGCATCTCAGATGCTAGATGTGACCCAATTATATGGACAGATCACTATATGCTTAACTTTATATTACGGTGGGATAAAGTTAGGAAGGAAATCACTAAGCCAATGGTAAAAGTAGAGACAAGGGGTAAAATCGAATCAGACCAATTCTGGGATAAGTTTAACCATTCACAACTAGTTAAACACTGGGAGGACTTTGGAACTGAATGGCCCACTTTTAGTGAGCAAACCCTGAATGAAATTGACTAAGAATAATGAATGGTTTGACTCAGAGTTACTCTCATTGAAACAAAAATACAGAAGACTACAATGGAAATGGATAACAACAACGAGCGCTGAGTTGAGAAAAGAATGGAGATAAGCCACAAATGAATATAAAAACTTGATAACTAAGAAGAGAAAGGTATGGTACTCAACAGGTCGGAACAGGTCGGAACAGTTGTTTCAAATACTAAAGCTCTTCAACCTAGTCTCTAAACTGACAGACACCTCAGCCCTTTCTCAACAAAACAAGAATGACAGCCCATCAGCATTTGAGCTTGCATCATTCTTCCAAACCAAGACTGCAAACACTAGATCTGAATTCACAGTCTTAAAGGAGGATCATTCTGATATCAATAATACATATCTTACAGACATAGCAGGTGACATGTCCTAGTCTGAATTCTTCTGTACAAAATGGGCAGATTTCACTACACTGATATTACCTTTGGATTAAGTATAAACAGGAAATCCAATACGTTAGAGTTTTAACTTTCAAAAAGGAGACTATGATAAAATGAGAAGAACGGTGAAAACAAAAAAACTTAAGAGGAGCAACTGTGAGGGTCAAACATTTGCATCAGATGTGGATGCTGTTCAAAAATACTATCCTGGAAGCCCAGGCCAAATATATTCCATGTATTAAAAAAGAAGGGAGAAAGACCAAATGACAGCTGGCATGGTTAAAAAGTGAGGTGAAGGAAGCTATTAGAGCTAAAAGAAAATCCTTCAGAAAATGGAAGGAGGAACTGACTGAAAATAATAAGAAATAGCATACAGAACGTCAAATCAAATGCAACGCGCTGGTAAGGAAGGCAAAGAAGGAATTTGAAAAAAAGATTGCGTTGGAGGCAAACACACACAGTAAAAATATTTTTAGGAAAATTAAAAGCAAGAAGTCGGCAAAAGAATTGGTTGGACCACTAGATGACCAAGGGGTAAAGGCAGCAATCAGGGAAGACAAAGCAATGGCGGAGAGACTAAATTAATTCTTTGCTTCCATCTTCACCAAAGAAGATTTGGGAGAGATACCGGTGCCAGAAATGGTTTTCAAAGTTGACAAGTCAGAGAAACTGAATGAAATTTAAATAAACCTAAAGGACGTAATGGGACAATTTTACAAATTGAAGATTAGCAAATTTCCTGGACAGTGAATGATACATACCTGTAGCAGGTGTTCTCCGAGGACAGCAGGCTGATTGTTCTCACGACTGGGTGACGTCCGCGGCAGCCCCCACCAACCGGAAGAAGCTTCGCGGGCGGTCCGCACGCGGGGCACGCCCACCGCGCGTGCGCAGCCGTCTTCCCGCTCGTGCGTGACCGTTCCCGCCAGTTGAATGACAAGCAAGAAACAACATGAAAACGCAACTCCAAAGGGGAGGAGGGAGGGTAGGTGAGAACAATCAGCCTGCTGTCCTCGGAGAACACCTGCTACAGGTATGTATCATTCACTTTCTCCGAGGACAAGCAGGCTGCTTGTTCTCACGACTGGGGTATCCCTAGCTCTCAGGCTCACTCAAAACAAGAACCCAGGTCAATTGAACCTCGCAACGGCGAGTGTATAACAGAAATTGACCTACGAAGAACAACTAACTGAGAGTGCAGCCTGATCAGAATAAATTCGGGTCCTGGAGGGTGGAGTTGGATTTACACCCCAAACAGATTCTGCAGCACCGACTGCCCGAACCGACTGTCGCGTCGGGTATCCTGCTGGAGGCAGTAATGTGATGTGAATGTGTGGACAGATGACCACGTCGCAGCTTTGCAAATCTCTTCAATAGTGGCTGACTTCAAGTGGGCCACTGACGCTGCCATGGCTCTAACACTATGAGCCGTGACATGACCCTCAAGAGCCAGCCCAGCCTGGGCATAAGTGAAGGAAATGCAATCTGCTAGCCAATTGGATATGGTGCGTTTCCCGACAGCGACCCCTAGCCTGTTAGGGTCGAAAGAAACAAACAATTGGGCGGACTGTCTGTGGGGCTGTGTCCGCTCCAAGTAGAAGGCCAATGCTCTCTTGCAGTCCAATGTGTGCAACTGACGTTCAGCAGGGCGGGTATGCGGCCTGGGGAAGAATGTTGGCAAGACAATTGACTGGTTAAGATGGAACTCCGACACCACCTTCGGCAGGAACTTTGGGTGGGTGCGGAGCACTACTCTGTTGTGATGAAATTTGGTATATGGAGCATGAGCTACTAGGGCTTGAAGCTAACTGATCCTACGAGCTGAAGTAACTGCCACCAAGAAAATGACCTTCCAGGTCAAGTACTTCAGATGGCAGGTATTCAGTGGCTCAAAAGGAGGTCTCATCAGCTGGGTGAGGACGACGTTGAGATCCCATGACACTTCAGGAGGCTTGATATGGGGCTTTGACAAAAGCAAGCCTCTCATGAATCGAACGACTAAAGGCTCTCCAGAGATGGCTTTACCTTCCACACGATAATGGTAAGCACTAATCGCACTAAGGTGATTCCTTACTGAGTTGGTCTTGAGGCCAGACTCCGATAAGTGCAGAAGGTATTCAAGCAGGTTCTGTGCAGGGCAAGAACGAGGTTCTAGGGCCTTGCTCTCACACCAAACGACAAACCTCCTCCACTTGAAAAAATAACTCTTTTTAGTGGAATCCTTCCTAGAGGCAAGCAAGACACGGGAGACACCCTCAGACAGACCCAACGCAGTGAAGTCTACGCCCTCAACATCCAGGCCGTGAGAGCCAGGGACTGAAGGTTGGGGTGCAGCAACGCTCCGTCGTTCTGCGAGATGAGAGTCGGAAAACACTCCAATCTCCACGGTTCTTCTGAGGACAACTCCAGAAGAAGAGGGAACCAGATCTGACGGGGCCAAAAGGGCGCTATCAGAATCATGGTGCCGCGGTCTTGCTTGAGCTTCAGTAAGGTCTTCCCCACCAAAGGTATGGGAGGATAAGCATACAGGAGGCCGGTCCCCCAATGGAGGAGAAAGGCATCCGACGCCAGTCTGCCGTGGGCCTGTAGTCTGGAACAGAACAGAGGCAGCTTGTGGTTCATCTGAGAGGCGAAAAGGTCCACCGAGGGGGTGCCCCACTCTCGGAAGATCTTGCGTACCACTCTGGAATGAAGCGACCACTCGTGCGGTTGCATGACTCTGCTCAGTCTGTCGGCCAGACTGTTGTTTACACCTGCCAGGTATGTGGCTTGGAGGAGCATGCCGGACTGGCAAGCCCACCGCCACATGCCGACGGCTTCCTGACACAAGGGGCGAGATCCGGTGCCCCCCTGCTTGTTGGTGTAATACATTGCAACCTGATTGTCTGTCCGAATTTGAATAATTTGGTAGGACAGCCGGTCTCTGAAAGCCTTCAGTGCGTTCCAGATCGCTCGGAGCTCCAGGAGGTTGATCTGCAGATCCTTTTCCTGGAGGGACCACAGACCCTGGGTGTGAAGCCCATCGACATGAGCCCCCCACCCCAGGCGAGATGCATCCGTCGTCAGCACTTTCGTGGGCTGCGGAATTTGGAATGGACGTCCCAGGGTCAAATTGGACCGGATGGTCCACCAGAGCAGTGAAGTCCGGCAACTGGTGGAGAGGCGGATGACATCTTCTAGATTCCCGGTGGCTTGAACCCACTGGGAAGCTAGGGCCCATTGAGAAGATCTCATGTGAAGACGAGCCATGGGAGTCACATGGACTGTGGAGGCCATATGACCCAGAAGTCTCAACATCTGCCGAGCTGTGACCTGCTGAGACGCTCTGGTCTGCGAAGCCAGGGACAAGAGGTTGTTGGCCCTCGCTTCGGGAAGGAAGGCCTGAGCCGTCTGGGTATTCAGCAGAGCTCCTATGAATTCCAGAGACTGGGTTGGCTGGAGATGGGACTTTGGGTAATTTATCACAAATCCCAGCAGCTCCAGGAGTTGAGTAGTGCACTGCATGGACCGGAGGGCTCCTGCCTCCGAGGTGTTCTTGACCAGCCAATCGTCGAGATATGGGAACACGTGCACTCCCAGCTTGCGTAGATACGCCGCCACCACCACGAGGCACTTTGTAAACACTCGTGGGGCAGAGGCGAGCCCAAAGGGCAGCACACAATACTGAAAGTGCCGTGCGCCCAGGCGGAATCTGAGATACTGTCTGTGAGCTGGCAGTATCGGGATGTGAGTGTATGCATCCTTTAAATCCAGGGAACATAGCCAATCGTTTTTCTGAATCATTGGCAGAAGGGTGCCCAAGGAAAGCATCCTGAACTTTTCTTTGACCAGGAATTTGTTCAGGCCTCTCAGGTCTAGGATGGGGCGCATCCCCCCTGTTTTCTTTTCCACAAGGAAGTACCTGGAATAGAATCCCTGCCCTTCCTGCCCGGGTGGTACAGGCTCGACCGCATTGGCGCTGAGAAGGGCGGAGAGTTCCTCTGCAAGTACCTGCTTGTGATGGGAGCTGAAGGATTGAGCTCCCGGAGGACAATTTGGTGGCAGGGAGGCCAAATTCAGGGCTTATCCACACCGCACTATTTGGAGAACCCACTGGTCGGAGGTTATGAGAGGCCACCTTTGGTGAAAAAATTTTAACCTCCCTCCGACCGGCAGATCGTCCGGTACGGACACTTTGAGGGCGGCTATGTTCCCGTGGATCCAGTCAAAAGCCCGTCCCCGGCTTTTGCTGTGGAGGCGCAGGGGGCTGCTTAGGCGCACGCTGTTGACGAGAACAAGCGCGCTGGGGCTGTCCCTGTGCCTGGCGAGGCCTTCGGGCCGGCTGGGTGTACCTACGCCTTGCAAAGGAATAGGGCGCAGCCTGCCGAGCCCGGGAAAAACGTCCACCTGCTGAGGTGGATGCTGAAGGCGCCCGGTGGGAGAGCTTGTCGAGGGCGGTTTCCCGCTGATGCAGTTGGTCCACCAGCTGCTCGACCTTCTCACCAAAAATGTTATCCCCCCGGCAAGGGACGTCGGCCAGTCTCTGCTGGGTGCGGTTGTCCAGGTCAGAGGCACGCAGCCATGAGAGCCTGCGCATCACTATACCTTGGGCCGCAGCACGAGATGCCACGTCACAGGTGTCATAGATACCCCTGGACAGGAACTTTCTGCACGCCTTCAGCTGCCTGACCACCTCCTGATAAGGCCTGGACTGCTCCGGCGGGAGCTTGTCGACCAGGTCCGCCAGTTGCTTCACATTGTTCCGCATGTGGATGCTCGTATAGAGCTGGTATGACTGAATGCGGGTCACGAGCATGGAGGATTGGTAGGCCTTCCTCCCAAACGAGTCCAGAGTGCGAGACTCCCGCCCCGGGGGCGCCGAGGCGGTATCCCTCGAACTCCGTGCCCTCTTGAGAGCAGAATCCACGACCGCCGAGTCATGGGGCAATTGTGGCCGCATTAACTCTGGGTCCGAGTGGATCCTGTACTGGGACTCTGCTTTCTTGGGGATGGTGGGATTAGATAATGGTCGCATCCAGTTCCGAAGCAGTGTCTCCTGGAGGACATTGTGCAGCGGTACCGTGGTGGACTCTCTAGGTGGTGATGGATAGTCGAGGACCTCGAGCATCTCAGCCCTCGGCTCATCCACAGAGACCACGGGAAAGGGAATGCAAATAGACATATCCCGCACAAAGGAGGCAAAAGAGAGTCTCTCAGGAGGTGAGAGCTTCCTCTCAGGTGAAGGCGTGGGGTCCGAGGGAAGACCCGCAGACTCCGAGGAGAAATATCTGGGGTCCTCCTCTTCCCCCCACGAGGCCTCTTCCTCGGTATCGGACATAAGCTCATGTAGCTGAGTCCTGAACTGGGCCCGGCTCGACGTCGAGGCGCCGAGGCCTCGATGTCGTCGAGCGGTGGACTCCCGCGCCGGCGGGGACGAAGCTCCCTCCATCGACGTCGACAGGGACTCCACCTGCGTGGCGGTCGAGACCGGCGCCGCAAGCGGCGGCGGCGTCGACAGCCTCGGCACCGGGTTAGAGCTCGCCGGCGCCACAGTCATCGGCGCCGAGGGCGCAAGCACCCCCGGCGCCGGCACAGCCTGGCGCATCAGCCCTTCCAGGATCCCCGGAAGGATGGCTCGGAGGCACTCGTCCAGGCCCGCTGTCGGGAAAGACGTGGGGGCCGGTAGAGGCATCGGTGCCAGAAGCTGCTCGGGTCCAGGAGACTGCACCGAAGTGCTGGGACCCTGACGTGGCGGTACCTCCACCACCGAGAGGGACCTCTCCTCTCGACGCAGATGCTTCGGCGTCGACTCCTCTCCGGTACCGAGAGCCGGATGCGTCGAGGGCGACCGGTGACGGGCACCGTAAGAAGGCAAAGAAGCACCGTCACCGTCACCGTCACAGGGATTCGAGAAAACTCGTGGACAGGTGGATCACGTCTTCTAGATCCCCAGCAGCCTGAAACCACTGAGAAACTAGGGTCCATTGAGCAGATCTCATGTGAAGGCGGGCCATGGGAGTCACATGAACTGTGAAGGCCATGTGGCCCAGCAATCTCAACATCTGCCGAGCTGTGATCTGCTGGGACGTTCGCACCCGCGAGACGAGGGACAACAAGTTGTTGGCCCTCGTCTCTGGGAGATAGGCGCGAGCCGTCCGAGAATCCAGCAGAGCTCCTATGAATTCGAGTCTCTGTGCTGGGAGAAGATGGGACTTTGGGTAATTTATCACAAACCCCAGTAGCTCCAGGAGGCGAATAGTCATCTGCATGGACTGCAGGGCTCCTGCCTCGGACGTGTTCTTCACCAGCCAATCGTCGAGATATGGGAAGACGTGCACCCCCAGCCTGCGAAGTGCTGCTGCTACTACAGCCAAGCACTTTGTGAACACCCTGGGCGCAGAGGCGAGCCCAAAGGGTAGCACACAGTACTGGAAGTGACGTGTGCCCAGCTGAAATCGCAGATACTGTCTGTGAGCTGGCAGTATCGGGATGTGTGTGTAGGCATCCTTCAAGTCCAGAGAGCATAGCCAATCGTTTTCCTGAATCATGGGAAGTAGGGTGCCCAGGGAAAGCATCCTGAACTTTTCTTTTACGAGATATTTGTTCAGGGCTCTTAGGTCTAGGATGGGACGCATCCCCCCTGTTTTCTTTTCTACAAGGAAGTACCTGGAATAGAATCCCAGCCCTTCTTGCCCGGATGGCACGGGCTCGACCGCATTGGCGCTGAGAAGGGCGGAGAGTTCCTCTGCTTGTGCTGGAAGCTGTAAGACTGAGCTCCCGGTGGACAATTTGGAGGTTTTGAGGCCAAATTGAGGGTGTATCCTTGCCGGACTATTTGCAGAACCCACTGATCGGAGGTTATGAGAGGCCACCTTTGGTGAAAAGCTTTCAACCTCCCCCCGACCGGCAGGTCGCCCGGCACGGACACTTGGATGTCGGCTATGCTCTGCTGGAGCCAGTCAAAAGCTCGCCCCTTGCTTTTGCTGGGGAGCCGCGGGGCCTTGCTGAGGCGCACGCTGCTGACGAGAGCGAGCGCGCTGGGGCTTAGCCTGGGCCGCAGGCTGTCGAGAAGGGGGATTGTACCTACGCTTGCCAGAAGAGTAGGGAACAGTCCTCCTTCCCCCAAAAAATCTTCTACCTGTAGAGGTAGAGGCTGAAGGCTGCCGGCGGGAGAACTTGTCGAATGCGGTGTCCCGCTGGTGGAGATGCTCTACCACCTATTCGACCTTCTCTCCAAAAATATTGTCCGCACGGCAAGGCGAGTCCGCAATCCGCTGCTGGAGTCTATTCTCCAGGTCGGAGGCACGCAGCCATGAGAGCCTGTGCATCACCACACCTTGAGCAGCGGCCCTGGACGCAACATCAAAGGTGTCATACACCCCTCTGGCCAGGAATTTTCTGCACGCCTTCAGCTGCCTGACCACCTCCTGAAAAGGCTTGGCTTGCTCGGGGGGGAGAGCATCAACCAAGCCCGCCAACTGCCGCACATTGTTCCGCATGTGTATGCTCGTGTAGAGCTGGTAAGACTGGATTTTGGCCACGAGCATAGAGGAATGGTAGGCCTTCCTCCCAAAGGAGTCTAAGGTTCTAGAGTCTTTGCCCGGGGGCGCCGAAGCATGCTCCCTAGAACTCTTAGCCTTCTTTAGGGTCAGATCCACAACTCCAGAGTCGTGAGGCAACTGGGTGCGCATCAGCTCTGGGTCCCCATGGATCCGGTACTGGGACTCGATCTTCTTGGGAATGTGGGGATTACTTAATGGCTTGGTCCAGTTCGCAAGCAATGTCTTTTTCAGGACATGGTGCAAGGGAACAGTGGACGCTTCCTTAGGTGGAGAAGGATAGTCCAGGAGCTCAAACATTTCAGCCCTGGGCTCGTCCTCCACAACCACCGGGAAGGGGATGGCCGTAGACATCTCCCGGACAAAGGAAGCGAAAGACAGACTCTCAGGAGGAGAAAGCTGTCTTTCAGGAGAGGGAGTGGGATCGGAAGGAAGACCCTCAGACTCCTCGTCAGAGAAATATCTGGGGTCTTCTTCCTCTTCCCACGAGGCCTCACCCTCGGTGTCAGACACAAGTTCACGAACCTGTGTCTGCAACCTCGCCTGGCTCGACTCAGTGGAGCCACGTCCACGATGGGGGCGTCGAGAGGTAGACTCCCTCGCCCGCATCGGCGAAGCTCCCTCCGCCGACGTAGTCGGGGAGCCTTCCTGGGAGGTGGCCGCAGTCGGCACCGCACGTGGTACCGACGTCGGGGACCTCACCCCGGGCGATGGGCCAGCCGGCGCCACGCTCGACGGTACCGGAGGCGCAAGCACCGCCAGTACCGGAGGGGTAGGGCGCAACAGCTCTCCCAGAATCTCTGGGAGAACGGCCCGGAGGCTCTCGTTCAGAGCGGCTGCAGAGAAAGGCATGGAGGTCGATGCAGGCGTCGACGTCAGAACCTGTTCCGGGCGTGGAGGCTGTTTCGGGCTGTCCAGAGTAGAGCGCATCGACACCTCCTGAACAGAGGGTGAGCGGTCCTCTCGGTGCCGATGCCTGCTGGGTGCCGACTCCCTCGGCGACCCAGAGCTCTCGGTGCCGACGTGGGGAGGAGACCGGTGTCGATGCTTCTTCGACTTGTTCCGAAGCATGTCACCGGAGCTCCCCGGCACCGACGAGGAGGACGTAGAATCCAGCCATCGCTTCCTCGGGGCCGAGGTCGAAGGAGGTCGATCTCGGGGGGGCTGTACCGCAGGAGCCCTCAGGGTAGGGGGAGACCCACCCGAAGGCTCACCGCCACCAGCAGGGGAATGGACAGCCCTCACCTGCACTCCTGACGATGCACCACCGTCCGACGACATCAGCAGACGAGGTCCCGGTACCACCGACGTCGATGCAGCTATCCGATGTCTCGGCGCCGATGCAGAGGGCCGATGCCTCGATGCACTCGATGCACTGGCGGCCGAGGATGAAGGTCTGGACGCTGACGACGTCGATGCAATCGATGGCCTTGGTGTCGATGCCGACGAAGAGCCCGAGAACAAAACGTTCCACTGGGCCAATCTCGCTACCTGAGTCCGCCTTTGTAACAGGGAACACAGACTACAGTTCTGAGGACGGTGCTCGGCCCCCAGACACTGAAGACACGACGAGTGCCTATCAGTGAGCGAGATTACCCGGGCGCACTGGGTGCACTTCTTGAAGCCGCTGGAAGGCTTCGATGTCATGGGCGGAAAAATCACGCCGGCGAAATCAAAATCCGAAATGGCGAATTGAAGCACCAAAAAGTTTTAGGGAGAAAATCTCGACCGAGGCCGAAAGAGGCCTACCCCGACGACGAAAGAAAACTTACCGGGGCAAAGACTGAAAAATACGGGAAGGGACAAACGAAGCCCGGGGGGCTTCCGGAGCACTTCCCAACAATTTTTTAAAGATTTTCCGAAGAAAACACACATCAACGAAAAAAAGGACGCGCGAGGTCGACTTTCCGGGGCTCAACACGGCGAAAACACGACCGTACCGAGTGCGGACAAAAGAAGACTGGCCGGCTCGAGCCGGTTTCGGGCGGGAAGACGGCCGCGCATGCGCGGTGCGCGCGGGCGCGCGAGGACTAGCAAAGGACTTTGCTAGTGAAGATTCCGATTGGAGGGGCTGCCGTGGACGTCACCCATCAGTGAGAACAAGCAGCCTGCTTGTCCTCGGAGAATAACATATTTATAAATGACCTAGAGATGGGAGTAACTCTTAAGGCTAAAGCAGCAGACATGGAGGAGCTGAGGGAGACAGAGAGGTACATAGAGGAGGCCTACAGGGACGTTGTAGAGAAGTCCCACCTCCAATCTAGCAGCTCCTGTGCTGCCTTGGAGGAGGGAGGCCTACTAAAAGGTGAGCATCACCCTGGTGAGGCTGGAAGTAATCCTGTAGACAGGAACAGCACACCAAGGAATGCAATATCCTCTTGCACCAAGGATGTGTCTGCAGGAGCTACTGCCCAGGTGGGAACTGTTAGGACAGCTGCTGTAGTGGGTGATTCGATTATTAGGCATGTAGATAGCGGGTGGCAGGTGGACGTGAGGATCGCATGGTGACTTGCCTGCCTGGTGCGATGGTGGCAGACCTCATGCGTCACCAAGATAGAATTCTAAATAGTGCTGGGGAGCAGCCGGCTGTTCAAGGCCCCCTCCCTCTCCTCCCCTCCGAGTTCCAGGCCCCCTCTCTCTCCCTCCCTCTCCTCCCCTCCGAGTTCCATGCCCCCCGCGCCTCCCTCCCTCTCTATCTCTCCCCTCTGAGTGGCAGCCCGACCTCCGTTGCCCGCCCTCTTCTCCCAGTCCTCCGCCTGCCCCTCGCCTTCCTGCGTGCCACCCAGAATTTAAAAGTTCTTACCTCAGGGTCCGGCGGCAGCAGTGGAAGGCGAGCAAGCACGGCGCTTCAGCCTGCCTTCCCTTCTCTCTCAGCTCTGCTCTGGTCCCGCCCTCATTTCCTGTTTCCAGAAGGGCGGGACCAGAGCAGAGCTGAGAGAGAAGGGAAGGCAGGCTGAAGCGCCGTGCTTGCTCGCCTTTCACTGCTGCCGCCGGACCCCAAGGTAAGATCTTTTAAAATGAGAAGAACGGTGGAAAAAAATTTAAAGGAGCATCTGCAAGGATCAAAAATTTACATCAGGCGTGGCTGCTGTTCAAAAACACCATCCTGGAAGCCCAGGCCAAATATATTCCGCGTATTAAAAAAGGAGAACGGAAGACCAAACGACAGCTGGCGTGGTTAAAAAGTGAGGTGAAGGAAGTTATTAGAGCTAAAAGAAAATCCTTCAGAAAATGGAAGGGACTGACAATAATAAGAAACAGCATAAGGAATGTCAAGTCAAATGCAAAGCGCTGATAAGGAAGACAAAGAGGGACTTTGAAAAAAAGATTGCGTTGGAGGCAAGAACACATAGTAAAAAATTATTTTAGGTATTTTAAAAGCAAGACGTCGGCAAAAGAATCACTTGGACCACTAGATGACTGAGGGGTAAAAGAGGCGATCAGGGAAGACAAAGCCATAGCAGAGAGATTAAATGAATTCTCTATAAATCTACAGGATGTAATGGGGCAATTTGACAAATAGAGTAGCAATTCTCCTGGACCAGATGGTATTCATCCCAGAGTACTGAAAGAACTGAAAAATGAACTTGAGGAGCTACTGTTAGTAATATGTAATTTATCCTTAAAATCGAGTGTGGTACCGGAAGATTGAAGGGTGACCAATGTAACGCCGATTTTTTAAAAAGCTTCCAGAGGAGATCCTGGAAATTATAGACAGGTGAGTCTGTCGTCAGTGCCAGGCAAAATGGTACAGACTATTATAAAGAACAAAATTACAGAGCATATTCAAAAGCATAGATTAATGAGACAAAGTCAATATGGATTTAGTGAAGAAAATCTTGCCTCACCAATCTACTACATTTCTTTGAAGGGGTGAACAACCATGTGGATAAATGTGAGCCGGTTGATATTGTATATCTGGATTTTCAGAAGGCATTTGACAAAGTACCTCATGAAAGACTCCAGAGGAAATTGGAGAGTCATGGGATAGGAGGTAGTGTTCTATTGTGGATTAAAAACTGGTTAAAAGATAGAAAACAGAGAGTAGGGTTAAATGGTCAGTATTCTCAATGGAGATGGGTAGTTAGTGGGGTTCCCCAGGGGTCTGTGCTGGGGCGCTGCTTTTTAACATATTTATAAATGACCTAGAGATGGGCGTAACTAGTGAAGTAATTAAATTTGCTGATGACACAAGTTATTCAAAGTCGCTAAATCGCGGGAGGATTGTGAAAAATTACAAGAGGACCTTACAAGACTGGGAGATGGGGCATCTAAATGGCAGATGACGTTTAATGTGAGCAAGTGCAAAGTGATAAATGTGGGAAAGAGGAGCCCGAATTACAGCTACGTAATGCAAGGTTCCACGTTAGGAGTCACAGACCAAGAAAGGGATCTAGGTGTCGTCGTTGATGATACATTGAAACCTTCTGCTCAGTGCACTGCGGCGGCTAAGAAAGCAAATAAAATGATGGGTATTATTAGGAAAGAAATGGAAAACAAAAATGAGGACGTTATAATGCCTTTGTATCGCTCCATGGTGCCACCGCACCTCGAATATTGTGTTTAATTCTGGTCTATTCTTCTAATATATCTTCACCATTCATGATGTATTGTAAGCCACATTGAGCCTGCAAAAAGGTGGGAAAATGTGGGATACAAATGCAATAAATATATAAATAATATATACAAATGACTTGTCCAGTAATACCCCACTTGCCACGCAGAGAGCTTTTCAGGAGCTGGGGAAGGGGTTAAAACCTTTGGTACAAACAATAGCTTTTTCTGAAGTACTACCTACAGCTTGGAAAGGGAGAGAAAAGATTGCAAAGTACTGAAAATTTCAATAGCTGACTCAAAGCCTGGTGTCATCAAGAAGGAGGGTATGATACATACCTGTAGCAGTTGTTCTCCGAGGACAGCAGGCTGATTGTTCTCACGACTGGGTGACGTCCGCGGCAGCCCCCACCAACCGGAAAGAAGCTTCGCGGGACGGTCGGCACGCTGGGCACGCCCACCGCGCATGCGCGGCCGTCTTCCCGCCCGTGCGCGACCGCTCCCGCCAGTTGAATGACTAGCAAAAAGATGAAACACACAACTCCAAAGGGGAGGAGGGAGGGTAGGTGAGAACAATCAGCCTGCTGTCCTCGGAGAACAACTGCTACAGGTATGTATCATACCCTTTCTCCGAGGACAAGCAGGCTGCTTGTTCTCACGACTGGGGTATCCCTAGCTCTCAGGCTCACTCAAAACAAGAACCCAGGTCAATTGAACCTCGCAACGGCGAGGGTACAACAGAAATTGACCTACGAAGAACAACTAACTGAGAGTGCAGCCTGACCAGAATAAATTCGGGTCCTGGAGGGTGGAGTTGGATTTACACCCCAAACAGATTCTGCAGCACCGACTGCCCGAACCGACTGTCGCGTCGGGTATCCTGCTGGAGGCAGTAATGAGATGTGAATGTGTGGACAGATGACCACGTCGCAGCCTTGCAGATCTCTTCAATAGTGGCTGACTTCAAGTGGGCCACCGACGCTGCCATGGCTCTGACACTATGAGCCGTGACATGACCCTCAAGAGTCAGCCCAGCCTGGGCGTAAGTGAAGGAAATGCAATCTGCTAGCCAATTGGAGATGGTGCGTTTCCCGACAGCGACCCCTAGCCTGTTAGGGTCGAAAGAAATAAACAATTGGGCGGACTGTCTGTTGGGCTGCGTCCGCTCCAGATAGAAGGCCAATGCTCTCTTGCAGTCCAATGTGTGCAACTGACGTTCAGCAGGGCGGGTATGCGGCCTGGGGAAGAATGTTGGCAAGACAATTGACTGGTTAAGATGGAACTCCGACACCACCTTCGGCAGGAACTTTGGGTGGGTGCGGAGCACTACTCTGTTGTGATGAAATTTGGTATATGGAGCATGAGCTACTAGGGCTTGAAGCTCACTGACCCTACGAGCTGAAGTAACTGCCACCAAGAAAATGACCTTCCAGGTCAAGTACTTCAGATGGCAGGTATTCAGTGGCTCAAAAGGAGGTTTCATCAGCTGGGTGAGGACGACGTTGAGATCCCATGACACAGTAGGAGGCTTGATAGGGGGCTTTGACAAAAGCAAGCCTCTCATGAATCGAACGACTAAAGGCTCTCCAGAGATGGCTTTACCTTCCACACGATAATGGTAAGCACTAATCGCACTAAGGTGATTCCTTACTGAGTTGGTCTTGAGGCCAGACTCTGATAAGTGCAGAAGGTATTCAAGCAGGTTCTGTGCAGGGCAAGAGCGAGGTTCTAGGGCCTTGCTCTCACACCAAACGACAAACCTCCTCCACTTGAAAAAGTAACTCTTTTTAGTGGAATCCTTCCTAGAGGCAAGCAAGACCCGGGAGACACCCTCAGACAGACCCAACGCAGCGAAGTCTACGCCCTCAACATCCAGGCCGTGAGAGCCAGGGATTGAAGGTTGGGGTGCAGCAACGCTCCGTCGTTCTGCGAAATGAGAGTCGGAAAACACTCCAATCTCCACGGTTCTTCTGAGGACAACTCCAGAAGAAGAGGGAACCAGATCTGACGGGGCCAAAAGGGCGCTATCAGAATCATGGTGCCACGGTCTTGCTTGAGCTTCAGTAAGGTCTTCCCCACCAAAGGTATGGGAGGATAAGCATACAGGAGGCCGGTCCCCCAATGAAGGAGAAAGGCATCTGACGCTAGCCTGCCGTGTGTCTGAAGTCTGGAACAGAACAGAGGCAGCTTGTGGTTGGTCTGAGAGGCGAAAAGATCCACCGAGGGGGTGCCCCACTCTCGGAAGATCTTGCGTACCACTCTGGAATGGAGCGACCACTCGTGCGGTTGCATGACTCTGCTCAGTCTGTCGGCCAGACTGTTGTTTACGCCTGCCAGGTATGTGGCTTGGAGAAGCATGCCGAACCGGCACGCCCAACGCCACATCCCGACGGCTTCCTGACACAGGGGGCGAGATCCGGTGCCCCCCTGCTTGTTGACGTAATACATTGCAACCTGATTGTCTGTCCGAATTTGGATAATTTGGTAGGACAGCCGATCTCTGAAAGCCTTCAGTGCGTTCCAGATCGCTCGGAGCTCCAGGAGGTTGATCTGTAGATCCTTTTCCTGGAGGGACCACAGACCCTGGGTGTGAAGCCCATAGACGTGAGCTCCCCACCCCAGGCGAGATGCATCCGTCGTCAGCACTTTCGAAGGCTGCGGAATTTGGAATGGACGTCCCAGGGTCAAATTGGTCCGGATGGTCCACCAGAGCAGTGAAGTGCGGCAACTGGTGGAGAGGCGGATGACATCTTCTAGATTCCCGGTGGCTTGGAACCACTGGGAAGCTAGGGTCCATTGAGCAGATCTCATGCGAAGACGAGCCATGGGAGTCACATGAACTGTGGAGGCCATATGACCCAGAAGTCTCAACATCTGCCGAGCTGTGACCTGCTGAGACGCTCTGGTCTGCGAAGCCAGGGCCAGGAGATTGGTGGCCCGCGCTTCGGGAAGGTAGGCCTGAGCCGTCTGGGTATTCAGCAGAGCTCCTATGAATTCCAGAGACTGGGATGGCTGGAGATGGGACTTTGGGTAATTTATCACAAACCCCAGCAGCTCCAGAAGTTGAATAGTGCACTGCATGGACCGGAGGGCTCCTGCCTCCGAGGTGTTCTTGACCAGCCAATCGTCGAGATATGGGAACACGTGCACTCCCAGCCTGCGTAGGTACGCCGCCACCACCACGAGGCACTTTGTAAACACTCGTGGGGCAGAGGCGAGCCCAAAGGGCAGCACACAATACTGAAAGTGCCGTGCGCCCAGGCGGAATCTGAGATACTGTCTGTGAGCTGGCAGTATCGGGATGTGAGTATATGCATCCTTTAAATCCAGGGAACATAGCCAATCGTTTTTCTGAATCATTGGCAGAAGGGTGCCCAAGGAAAGCATCCTGAACTTTTCTTTGACCAGGAATTTGTTCAGGCCTCTCAGGTCTAGGATGGGACGCATCCCCCCTGTTTTCTTTTCCACAAGGAAGTACCTGGAATAGAATCCCTGCCCTTCCTGCCCGGGTGGTACGGGCTCGACCGCATTGGCGCTGAGAAGGGCGGAGAGTTCCTCTGCAAGTACCTGCTTGTGATGGGAGCTGAAGGATTGAGCTCCCGGAGGACAATTTGGAGGCAGGGAGGCCAAATTCAGGGCGCACCGCACTATTTGGAGAACCCACTGGTCGGAGGTTATGAGAGGCCACCTTTGGTGAAAGAATTTTAACCTCCCCCCGACCGGCAGATCATCCGGTACGGACACTTTGAGGGCGGCTATGTTCCCGTGGATCCAGTCAAAAGCCCGTCCCTGGCTTTTGCTGTGGAGGCGCAGGGGGCTGCTTAGGCGCACGCTGTTGACGGGAACGAGCGCGCTGGGGCTGTCCCTGTGCCTGACGAGGCCTTCGGGCCGGCTGGGTGTACCTACGCTTTGCAAAAGAATAGGGTGCAGCCTGCCGGGCCCGGGAAAAACGTCCACCTGCTGAGGTGGATGCTGAAGGCGCCCGGTGGGAGAGCTTGTCGAGAGCTGTTTCCCGCTGATGCAGTTGGTCCACCATCTGCTCGACCTTCTCACCAAAAATGTTATCCCCCCGGCAAGGGACGTCGGCCAGTCTCTGCTGGGTGCGGTTGTCCAGGTCAGAGGCACGCAGCCATGAGAGCCTGCGCATCACTATACCTTGGGCCGCAGCACGAGATGCCACGTCACAGGTGTCAAAAATACCCCTGGACAGGAACTTTCTGCACGCCTTCAGCTGCCTGACCACCTCCTGATAAGGCCTGGACTGCTCCGGCGGGAGCTTCTCGACCAGGTCCGCCAGTTGTTGCACATAGGTCCGCATGTGAATGCTCATATAGAGCAGGTATGACTGGATGCGGGTCACGAGCATGGAGGACTGGTAGGCCTTCCTCCCAAACGAGTCCAGAGTGCGAGACTCCCGCCCCGGGGGCGCCGAGGCGGTATCCCTCGAACTCCGTGCCCTCTTGAGAGCAGAATCCACGACCGCTGAGTCATGGGGCAATTGGGGCCGCATGAGCTCTGGGTCAGAGTGGATCCTGTACTGGGACTCTGCTTTCTTGGGAATGGTGGGGTTAGTTAATGGTCGCACCCAGTTCCGGAGCAGCGTCTCCTTCAGGACATTGTGCAGCGGCACCGTGGAGGACTCTCTAGGTGGTGATGGATAGTCGAGGACCTCGAGCATCTCGGCCCTCGGCTCTTCCACAGAGACCACGGGGAAGGGAATGCTGATAGACATATCCCGCACAAAGGAGGCAAAGGAGAGACTCTCAGGAGGTGAGAGCTTCCTCTCCGGTGAAGGCGTGGGGTCCGAGGGAAGGCCCGTAGACTCCTCTGAGGAGAAATATCTAGGGTCCTCCTCTTCCCCCCACGAGTCCTCATCCTCGGTATCGGACATTAGCTCATGTAGCTGAGTCCTGTACCGGGCCCGGCTCGACGTCGAGGCACCGAGGTCTCGGTGTCGTCGAGCGGTGGACTCCCGCGCCGGCGGGGACGGAGCTCCCTCCATCGACGTCGACGGGGACTCCACCTGCGTGGCAGTCAAGACCGGCACCGCAAGCGGCGGCGGTGTCGACAGCCCCGGCGCCGGGCTAGAGCTCGCCGGCGCCACAGTCATCGGCGCCGAGGGCGCAAGCACCCCCGGCGCCGGCACAGCCTGGCGCATCAGCCCTTCCAGGATCCCCGGAAGGATGGCTCTGAGGCACTCGTCCAGGCCCGGTGCCGGGAAAGGCGGTGGGGCCGGTAAGGGTGTCGGTGCCGGAAGCTGCTGGGAGCCAGGAGACGGCACCGAGGTGCCGGAACCCCGACGCGTCGGTACCTCCACAACCGACGGAGACCTCTCCTCTCGACGATGACGCTTCGGCGTCGACTCCTCTTCGGGATGCACCGAGGGCGTCCGGTGACGACGCTTCTTATCCTTTTTTCGATGCACGTCACCGGCGCCGGAGGGCATGGAGGAGGAGGAGGTCGATCCCCCTCGGTCTCGAGGCACCGGGTCAGACAGGGGTCGGTCCCGTGGCTCACGAGCTGAGGGAGTGACCGGGGCCGACTGCCCACGCGGCCTCTCAACCCCACTCTCACCGGCGGACCGGCGGGCCAACGGGACCTGTTCTCCTGGGGTCGCTGCCATCGGTGCCGATGTCTCGGGCATCGATACCGGTACCGAAGAACCGGCCTTCGATACCGATGCCGTCGAGGTCGACGTCGAGGGGCCGGCGCAAGTTCCAAAAAGACGGTCCCGCAGAACTTGCCTCGCAACCTGAGTCCGTTTCCGGAGACCGAGACACAAAGCACACGACTTGAGATTGTGCTCCGGCCCGAGGCACTGGAGGCACCAAGCGTGGGTGTCGGTCTGCGAGATCAGCCGGCCGCAGCGACCACACTTTTTAAATCCACTCGGGACCTTCGAGGACATCGACGGAAAAATCGCGTCGGCGAAGTCAAAGTCGTCAATGGTGGCTAAAATCACACCACGAAAAGATAAACGACCGAGCGACCACTAGGCTGCAACGTAGCGTCCCCGCTGGAAGCGAGGGAAAAAGGGGAGCGCGTGCTCCACACGCGCAGAGATTTTCTCTTTTTTTTTTTTTTTTAACAAACAAGAAAAGAGGGAAAACCGAACGGTAATCCGATAGCGAAGCGACGATCCGCGTAAACGCGGTCGAAAAATCCGGCGGCTGAAACAGAGAGAGTGGCAGAAGCACAACTCTCTCCAGTCGCGGAAAAAAAGGAACTGGCAGGAGCGGTCGCGCACGGGCGGGAAGACGGCCGCGCATGCGCGGTGGGCGTGCCCAGCGTGCCGACCGTCCCGCGAAGCTTCTTTCCGGTTGGTGGGGGCTGCCGCGGACGTCACCCAGTCGTGAGAACAAGCAGCCTGCTTGTCCTCGGAGAAATTTAGGTACACAGGAGGATGGGGCAATACATGGAAAAACAAAAGATTATATTGTAACGATGGGCTGCATCTCACTGTGGCAAGAAAAAAAAATCCTTGGGGAGAAATTTAGACACTATATTTCTAGGCATTTAAACTAGAAGGTGGGGGTGGCATATGGAGGCAGGTCACTTCAAGTGCTCACCCCCAGCTAAAACTAAAGACAGATGTGACAATAGAAAAGAAAGCAAAATAAACAATCTTAGCAGATCACTTCTTAACAATACAGCAGGAAGTGAGACTAAACAAAATACTAAACAGAAGGAAAAAAATGCCACTGAAATGTAGATGGAAAGCGATGACCACAAATGCTCGCAGTCTAAGCAATAAAGTTCATGACCTGCAAGCCCTGATGTTGGAGGCAGACGTTGTTGCAATCACGGAGACATGGCTCAATGATTCCCATGAATGGGATGTAAATATATCAGGCTATAATCTATTTAGGAAGGATAGATATGGTCATAAAGGTGTAGGAGTAGATCTGTATGTGAGAAGTGATATCGAAATGACTGAAATGACAGGGTCCTGGGGAAAAGAAGAAGCAATATGGATCATCTTACAAAGAGACGACAGAACCTCTGTCCACATGGGTGTTGTCTACAAACCTCCCACAATCGGAAGAACTAGATAAACATATTGGGAAAGAAAACAGAGGTGCTGTTGCTGGGAGATTTCAATCTGCCAGATGTAGACTGGAAAGTTCCATCTGCGGAATTGGAAAGAAGTAGAGAGATCGTGGATGCTTTTCAAAGTGCTCTGCTCAGACAAATGATGATGGAATCCACGAGGGAGGGAGCGACGCTGGATCTGGTGCTCACAAATGGGGATAGTGTATGTATAATATGAACCTAACTAGGGACTTTGGTTCAGGGCCTGAAATCACAAATAGTCTGACAGGCCTCAGTGATAATCCACTATTTCTGGGATAAGCAGTATAAAATGTTTTGTACTTTTTGGGGATCTTGACAGGTATTTGTGACCTGAATTGGCCACTGTTGGGAACAGGATGCTGGGCTTGATGGACCTTTGGTCTGTCCCAGTATAGCAATTATGTACTTATGTAAGGGGTTTGTGTTTGTCACATTAATGTGACCTGGGAGTGGTAGGATTCCTATTACCAGGGAAAATGCCCTACTCCTAAACAAGGCTAGTCTGTTCTGGAGCCTCCTAAAGGGATGAGCCAGCTAAGCAAATTCAGAGACAAGAAAAGAAGCCTGAAGCAGGAGCGTTATAACACAATGAAGTACCAAGCGTTTAAATGCATGTGAGTCATCTGCTCTGAGCAATAAGTTTCCTCAGGTGCAGTCAGTGAAGCCTAGGGAAGTGTCTAAAGAGTATCAAAGCCACTCTATAGGACTTTCGCCATGGGAGGGCAGTCTGATCTGAAGACATAGACACTCGCCCCAAAGGATGTTATTCCTTGTAGGATATTGAAAATTTTCACCTGAAAGAGAAAACATTTCTAAAAATGCTAACAGATGGGTTCAATATTCAAAATGATTTAAATGGCCAGAAACGATTCCTGGCTGTTTAAATCCCTTGTACAGGGCTAACCAGGCATATTCACCAGAATTTGCTGAATTTGCCTGGTTAGCACCTAAGCCGAAACCGGCTACTTTGTGGACGGTCCAGGGGCAGAGTCAGCACTTAAACCGCATAAGGTAACTGCATAAAACACAGTCTCATCTTAATCTTTGTTGTGATTCAATACTGCACTTAATTGCATAAGTTTTAACTGGCCACATATGCCTGGATATTCAATATTGGTGGCCTGGACTGACTACCATGTTAGATGAGAAATACCACTAGGGGTTATAACAAGCTACTAGCACTGTGGTTGTCTATTTGCTTAACAAGCAGTTCAAAGCTTCGGATCCCCAACTGCCAACCTGGGAATCTAGTTTGACTGAGAGTGAGTATTCCAGATAAAATTACTTAGGTACTAAAACTGTCTTCAGACAGAGATTTGGAGCCCAATTTTAGATCATCATGGAGTTGAGAACTGAGGTGTCCAAGTCAAGTCGTGCATAATTTCCTCTGTATGTTACAAAGGCTCTGCCAAATATAGCCTCTTGTAAAATATGTGGAAGGGCGTGTGCTATTTCACTCTGCATGCATGTGGAAGCAGATTTTTAAAATCACTGCTTCCAGTCTGCACTCATACAATGACTCCCTTCCACCAACTGCACAGGACCCTCCCCCCCCCTCCCCCCCCACCAATAAACCTCATTTGACATCCAATTCCCCTCTTCCATGTCCTGAAAAACCATGCACCCCTGCACATACCCACCCCCAACACAAATACTCCCAACATCACTGACCCCTCCAGAAGTATACCCCTGCCCACTAATACTCCCATCCCCTAAAATTAATACTCCTCTGTGGAGACCCCCTCCAACCTCCCTAACTCATCCCTGATCTAACTAGAATCCCTGGTGTTGCTCCTGCTCCTTTGGCTCCAGGTTCCAAAAATGGAACCCGTGACCTTTAGCAGTAATCTCGCAGTACTATCACTAGATGTCATAGGCGCATTTTGGAAATCTTATTTGGCAGCCTACCCTCTAGCGGTAGTACCATGAGATTACCAATAGAGGGTCACATGAGCCATTTTGGAACCCAGTGTTGAAAGAGCAGAAGTGACACCAGGGACCCCACTTAAGCTGGAGATGGTATCATGGTTTGGGGGGGGGGGGGGGGGAGAATAATCTACTCAGCGGGTATTGATTTCTGGAGAGGTGTGCTAGCTTCAGTCTACACCTGCTCCTTCAGACAGGCACTTATGCCTGTCTCAGGGCAGGTGTAAATGACATCTACAATTTTTGATATCGATATATATTCCCTTAGCAAAATGGGAAATAAATGTAAACATTGTAGGCCCGCCCAAACCATTCCCACTCAATGCCATAACCATGCACCTCTGCCATCTAGACATGGTGTGGATCACTACATTAAATAGCAGCATTCTAGAACTGCATTTACATATGTACAACAAACTACATGTATAAATGCTTCTATTTACATTTTGTATATCAAATGTATTTTGCACCTGATATCTGTCTTCTGATGCTTTCAAGTTGTGCTGTCAGTAGCAGTTCTTCGCATTTCAATATCTCAAATTGTACTTCATATAGCTGAAGCTGAAGATTGTAATAATCAGCTTCTAACTGATTCAGTAGGGCAATGGCCTCTGTACCACCTTGCAGGCTCTGCATCTGAATGATAGAAAATTATGATCAATACACAACTTTTTAACAGAAAAAGAGCAAAATCTCAATTAGCTCTGCAAGTTTAAACTCTGTTTTATAATGAAAATGAATTTCTGTCAATGTCATGTCAATTCAGAGTACATATTTAGTATAATGTAGGTTTTTGCTATACAAAAGATATCCAGCAGTGCCTTTAGAACTATACCAATCAGGCCAAAGCACCCAGGAGTTCAGCTGACCAAAACAAAGCAAAGTGTTCACAAATTCCCAAACCACCTGCTACAAACACAGGAACCAATGAAGAAAGCTCCTGTAGACAAAAGAGCATGTGCATTAGTCAGCAAATGATAAAGAATGAGGTGCAGTGTAGAGAGCTGCACGGGAATGGGGATCCCCTCCAGGTCCACAGGGATCCCACAGGGATGGACCCAGGTCTGTGGGGATCCCATGGGGATGGACCCAGGTCCTGCAGGGTTCCCATAGAAGTGTAGACCAGAGTTCCATTCCCCCCTCTGAGCCTCAGGATTCTCTCCCCGCATGTACCTCTATACATCCTGGTGGTCCAGTGGTCTCTTCGGGGCAGGAAAAATCCCCATTCTTTCCTGCCCTACTGCCGCTAATCCACTCGCTACCACCACTTCAGTGGCAGCGGGACAGAATGGGGATCTTTCTTGCCCTGAAGAGACCACTAGACCACCAGGGTGTTTAGAGGTATATGCGGGAGGCCAGACAGTGAATTTCTGGTTTCTCATTGAGGTGGCTGACTGCACAAATGAAGAGGAAAAGATGGACACGAGCATTTGGGTGGTGGGTGGGTGCAGGCTGTAAAAAAGGTGGAAGAAGGGAGCTGAAAAAAATTGGGAAAGTAGGTGTAAGGGGGCTGTAAAAAAGATGGATGGATGGATGGATGAGGAAAGGGAGGGGGCTGTAAAAAAAAAAAAAAGGTGGAGTGTGGGTGCAGGGAGGGAGGTTGGAAAAAGAGTGTTAAGGGTGACGTACATGGAGGGGGAAGGGAAAAGGGGGAAACAGAGAACATGGGATAGAAGGGGATGGAAGGGAAAGGAAAGGGGGATATGCAGCTCTTAGATATTTGCATTTTTGAAAATGTACATCTTTTAAAATTTTGTATTGAGCAGAGTATGGAAGAAAATGCATTTATGTTACTTTAACCTGTATTTTCACTGCTTACAGAATCTGGATTTCTTGGGAGGGGTCAAGGTGACTGAGCGGCGGGGTGTGTAGGTGGGCCAGGGATGGAGATTACTTGTGGCACAGACAGGTTAGATTTCTGTCCGTGTGCAACTTTCTAGTTCAGCATCTTAATTAACTCTCACAGTAGACATCAGTGCACATTCTATTAAAATGCATACAAAGGGAGAATCACGTGATGCACGGCTAGAAGGTGGCTGTCGTCGTGCAGAGCTCCCTCCCTGCCCGAATTGTTACAGCGATAAACCGCGGCGACGAAAGCAGTGATTCACCCGAAATACAGGGGAAACACCTAGCTAACCTTGGCGCTGGAAGAGCGCGAGCAGGATAAGACGGATGGCAGCGAAATCGGGGAAGAAAGAGGGGACGAGAAGCCGGATCCCCGAATCCAAGATGGCGGACGCAAGGAGCGGGAGTCCTCCGACGGTGAGCTCCGCGTGGGCTGCAGAGGTAGCTGCAGAGGTATCCTTAATGCTAGAGGCTTCCGTAGACCTGAAGCTACAAAGGATCACAGACCAACTGCAGGGAATAGATGAGAAGTTGGGTGGCATCCAGACAGAGTTCGCTCAATATAAACAGAGATTATCAGATGTAGAAGATTGTGTGCAGCGACGGGAACAGTCAGATAAAACGCTGAAACAAAAGGTGGAACGCCTAGAGGCTAAATTGGAAGATCTTGAGAACAGAGCTCGGAGAAGCAATATCAGAATGATAGGTCTTCCCGAAAGTATCAAAGAAGTAAAATGCATACAAAGGAGGCTACTAATTAAACCACAGCAATGCAGAGATATTTCTGCTCACCTACACAAAGAAATTTACCCCCATGTCTAAGGTGGTGAAGAAGGGTGAGGAGAGGCCTTAACCCCACCCAGTTTTCTGCATTGTCTGTTGTCTCTGTGAGTCTAGCAGCTGCCCCACCCCCCAACAAACAAAACCTCCTGGTAGTCTAGCAGCCGCCCTCATTCCATCCCCGAACTAAACTGATTTGATTCTCCTACCTGGCAACATGGCTCCCCTTCTCCCCCAACCTGAACTCACTACCCTGCCATTTTGAAAAAATCCCTGGTGTCCACTGGCATCAGCCCCCCACACACCAAGGTACCTTCAAATAAGGGGAAAATTCCCTTAGTTGTCACACTGACCCCTTGAGGTGCATCCCAGGATTCATCACATGGGATCAGGTGCTGCCATGATAAATGGTAGACTATAATAAAGAACAAAATTACTCAGCATAAACATAGGCATCGATTAATGAAACAAATCTAACATGGATTTATCCAAGGGATATCTTGCCTCACCAATTTGCTACATTTTTTTCAAAGGGGTGAATAAACATCTGGATAAAGGCGGTTGATACTGTGTATTCTGCTTCAGGGACTTGCAACATTCAATAAAGCAGGAGCAAAATCTCTTTTCCAGGTCGGCCAGGCCAGCTGTGGCGCAGTTTAATATCTTTCTTGGGTTTGTCTGCACAGTGCCTGGGGGCGGAGTTGGCTTTGCTTGCACCCCGCAGCTTGGGGGGCTGCAGGAGGGGGCAGTTGGTCTGGCAGACCTGGAACAGAGAGCTTGCTTCTGCTTTACTGAATGCCGCAAGTCCCTGAAGCAGAGAATGAAATGCTGGCCACTGTCGGACTTGAGCGGTGGTTGAATAACTTATAAGTTAAGTACGGTTAATTTGAAAAATTATTTGCAGAAGAGCATATTATATGTTTTGGCATTAAAAATAACAGATTTTTTTTTATGTGATGATAGACAATAGAACCTCAAGTTGCTATCACTATGTGAAATAGCAGGGGTCTACTGAGGCTTTTTCCTCCCTGTGATTATGTAACTATTTAACAGTGCAGCAGCTTTGTTTGAACTGACTACTATTTGGTGAACGATGACTACTATTTGGTGAACGATATAACATTTGTATATATTTGAGGAAATTCTTTTTATCAGATTTGATTGGTTCAGCTCTCCGGACGGAGCCCCTGTGACTGCTGGTGACAAGAATTGCATATTTTAGGTTTTAGTGGCCTGTATCCTCTATGAGCATACAGTTGATTAGGCTTGTCTCAGTTTGAGATGTGCCAAGGAAATTAACAATGTTGATGTCTGCTGATTCATTTTTGTCTCTTGCACCATGGATACAAAGATGGTAGTCATTTCTAGTGAGACAAAGGCATTTCCCTGAACCATGTCTACTAGCACTGCTTCTGTGAATTCTAAATAAGATGAAGGGCTGAGCTCCTTCTTGAGATAAGTTCTTGGCCAGCCAATCATCCAGTTAAGGAAACATATGCACCACCTAGCATATCTAATACCATGGGGAAGCATTTCATGAAAACATGAGGCTGATCCAAGGCCAAATGGCAGAATGTGATACTGGTAATGGTGTTTTCCTGTTATGAATAGGCGATAATTCCTATGGCTTGGATGTATCTCTCTGTGTATAAGTTTCCTCTAAGTCCAGCAAGCACTCTTAAAACCTAGAGTTGTTGTGGTCCCCAGAAACAAAGCCCGAGTGATCCAACTCTGGGTGTGTAGAGTTAAATCAGCTTGCCACCCACTTTTGAAGAAATGTGCGGCCAAAGGGGATAAAAGAAAGCAAACTGATTAACATTAGGGGCATAAAGTGAACCTAACGTGAGATCTTGAGTACCTAGTAACACCCGAGCAATAACATACCTCCCACCAGGGTCTCGTTTCACCTGCTGAATTTGAAGAGGTAAATACATCACCTCTCTCTTTTTTTTTTTTTGTGCCTGCAGTATCAGAGGCAAATAGTATTCGTGGATAATGAGGATGTTTTAGTAAATATTCATGATCTCATCTAAAATGTGTCTCTCGCTGACAGTATGGGGGATGTGTTAACTCTCAGAATAATAATTGCCTCTTCTGGGGGGGGGGGGGGGGGGGGGGGGTATTGAGCCCTTTAATATTCCAAGTCAATATCTGAAGGTCAGAGTGCAGGACTTAGGAAACACAAAATACGTAACATACCAAAAAGGGAGCACATTCAAACCAGTACCTAATATAAAATATTCAACAAATAAGTTAACATTTTCACACAAATCTACCCAACCCTCCCCTTCCATCCAAAACCTCCACAAACCAGACTATTAACCAGCTTGAGGTTCTCCATCAAAGGCTACCAGACTGGCAGTGGAGGAAGTGATGCGTGGGATATGCATAAAGGAATCCTGTAAAGAAGGAATGGATCCTCAGAAGCTTAGCCGAAATTGGGTGGCGGAGCAGGTGGGGGGGGGAAGAGGGGTTGGTGGTTGGGAGGCGAGGATAGTGGAGGGCAGACTTATACAGTCTGTGCCAGAGCTGGTGATGGGAGGCGGGACTGGTGGTTGGGAGGCGGGAAATACTGCTGGGCAGACTTGTACGGTCTGTGCCCTGAATAAGGCAGGTACAAATCAAGGTAAGGTATACACATATGAGTTTGTCTTGTTGGGCAGATTGGATGGACCGTGCAGGTCTTTTTCTGCCTTCATCTACTATGTTACTATGTGATGCATATCCCTAAGACCCCCCCTTAAAAACATCACACCCCACAAGCAAGGAAACAAACATGGTCATGCTAAAGAACCCAATAATCAGGCACAGAAAGCTCACCCATAGCAGATATTCTCTGTGGACAGCAGGTATATATTATCACAAATGGGTGATGTCATCCAACGCAGCCCGATGTGGACACTGCCAAAGTGTACTGTTACAGTTTAAGTCTTTAAGGCAGTGCCCCACCGTGCATGTGCTTTCCTGCCCAACGTGCAAACGCGGACCAGCAGTACAGTGTTAAAGCTAAGAAGACAACTGCAAGGAGGTGGGCGGGTTGTGAGAATATATGCCTGCTGTCCTCGGAGAACACCTGCTACAGGTGAATAACGTAGCTTTCTCCGAGGATAAGCAGGCATGATATTATCACAAATGGCACTCATTAGCTACCAGGCTCATAGTGAAGCGAATAGTGAGCCTGATGAAAACAGGCCGGAGGGTAGAGTTGGATTTTAAACAGTAAAAAGATTCTGCAGAACAGCTTGACCAAACTGGCTATCCCACCTGGAATACTGCTCCAGACAGTAGTGAGTCATAAAAGTGTGAACAGATCACATAGCTGCACTGCAAATATCTTGAATACAGGCAGAGCGGAAATGGGCTACCGAGACTGCCATAGCTCATACATTATGAGCGGTGACACAACCAAAGGTCAGACCAGCTTGAGCATATACGTAGGAGATAGTCTCAGCCACCCACGTACAGACTGTATGCTTGGTGATAGGAATTCCCAATCAATTAGGACCAAAGGATAAAAAGAGCTGGGAGGATTGTTGTTGAGGCTTTGTGCGTTCTAGATAGTATGCTAGAGCACGTTTGCAACCCAAGGTATGCAGAGCTGATTCTACAGAATGAGAATGCGGTTTAGGGTAAAAGACAGGCAGAAAATAACGAAAACCTTTGGGAGGACTTTGGGGTGGGTAAGGAGGAACTGCCATAAGGCCTTGAAGCTCACTAACTATTCTGGTTGAAATAAGAGCTATCAAGAACAATACTTTATAAGTGAGGAATTTTAGAGAACAAGAATGCAGTGGTTCGAACAGAGATTTCTAGAGGGAAGTGAGAATGACATTGAGATCCCATACCAACAGAGGTGGTCTGACTGTTATAAACATTTCATGAATCTAGTCATCAAGGGATGCACTGCACTTGGTCTGTTTTCAAGTTTAGCATGAAATGACCTGATGGAGCTCAAATGTACTCTGACTTAAGTCTTGAGGCCAGAATTGGAAAGATAGCTCTGGAGTCACCTGGATATGAGAAGAAAAGTGCCCAGTGGCCTGAGTCCATGGCGAGGAGAGCATCCATTGAGGAATTTGAAAGTGAAGGCAAGCCAATGGTGTCACATGAACTGTTGAAGCCATGTGACTGAGGCGGAGCATCTGACGTACAGGTATATGAGTCACCTGGGATACCTGAGTGGTGATATGCATTATATTTTTTGCCCTTTGCTGAGGAAGGAACTTACAACCTTGAGTTGTGTTGAGAAGAGTCACTATGAATTTAAAGTTTGTACCAGTTGAAGATGTGATTTGGGGTAGTTGACTACAACACCAAGGAGTTCTTGGAGTCGTATTGTTGACTTCAAGGAAACATCGGCGTATTTTTGAGTGGCTGCCTTTGATTAACCAGTTGTCCAGGTAAGGAAAGACGTAGATGCCACATCTCTGAAGTGCTGCAGCTATGAATACTAGACACTTCGTGAACATTTGAGGAGCCGCGGCCAAGCCAAATGATAAGACCTTGTACTGATAGTGTAGAGACCCACAGCAGAATCAAAGATATTTTATGTGAGCAGGTAGAATAAGTATGTGGGTGTGTGCCTCCTTGAGGTCCAGAGAGTAAAGCCAATCGTTGACCTGTATCATGGGGAATAGTGACCCAAGAGATACTATGAAAAACTTTTTTGGGGGGAGAAATTTTTTAAGTCTCGTAGATCAAGAATTTGACATACTCCTCCTATCTTTTTGGGAATCAGAAAATACCTGGAGTAGAACCCTTGACCCCTGTCCAGCAGAGGAACTGGTTCTATTGCATTCTGCCAAAGGAGGGTCAAGAGCTCCTCTCGTAATAATTGGAGGGAGTTGAAATGAGACTGTCTTGGTGGATGATCTGGGAGTCTTACTTGCCAACACAGAGCGTAGCTGTGTTGAATTGTGTATAAGATCCATCAATCAGAGGTGATGAGAGACCATCTTTGATGAAATAGGAGTCTCCCTCCAACAGGAAGGTTTGCTGATATTGACAACTCAACGGTGGCAATGCTCTCTAGTAAAGAGTCAATAGCTTGGCTGTTGCTTTGATTGAGGTGGTGTTTTGGACTTTTGTCCATGCTACTGCCTTGGATGGGATCGTTGACGTGTAGAGTGCCCAGGTGAAGGAGGTGTAGGAGTATAACGACATCTAGAAGGATAATAATTAGAATGTCCATAACTTCCACTGAAAAGGAAGGTGTAGTAGTCTGTGGCCTAGATAATATTTTTATTGTATCTGTATGTCTTTTGATTAGATTGGCCACTTCCTCAACCTCGTCTCCAAACAAGTTGTCTCCATGACCAGAACATCTGCAAGGCGCTCCTAGACAGCTGATTCAAGTTCAGAGACTCTGAGCCTAGATAATTGACATATTGCTATTGCCAGAGCAGAGAGGTAGGAAACGACATCAAAAGCATCAAAGATGCTTAAGACAAGTAAGGAGCTTTTTGTGAAGTGTTTGCAACTCTTCTCATTTATCAGAAGGAAGATATTCAGCAAATGATAAACAACCCTATAGAAGAGATTTTAAATAAATGGTGGAATAAAGACAATGTCTAAAATGCGTCTGGTGAGCACTGTGGCTTGGAAGGTTTTCTTCCAAGAGTCTAAAGTTCTCGCTTCTCTTCCTGGAGGAGCAGAAGCATAGGATCTGGCACTGTGAGTGCATTTTAAATCAGACTCTACCGGCAAAGAATGATGTGGTAGCTGTTTCCTGTCAAATACGGCACATTTTTGTATTCTATACATTTGTGTCAATTTTCTTTGGAGCAATTTGGACTGCCAGAGGGGGGGGGGGGGTGTCTCAATTTTTGAATAAAGTGGTTTTCATAACTGAATGGAGAGGAATTATAGTATCTTCTCTTGGTGGGGAATCATAGTCAAGAACCTCAAAAAGTTCTGTTTGAGTTTCTTCTTCTGTGTCCAGCTTGAAAGGTATAGAATGAGTCATTTCATGAACAAACCCTGGAAAGGATATACTTTCTGGAGGAAATTTTCACCTCTGAGGTGGTGGAGAAGGATCAAACGGAACGCCATAGGACTCCTCATCTGAGAGGTCCTGTAGGTCATGATCTGTCTTCCAGGAGAGGCCTGAGTTGGATACTCCAAAGTACTGCTCATGACGAGTACTTGGGAGAAAGTGCAGACTGGTGTGTCGACTATGCGTCAAACTGCGTCTAGGCATATGAGCTTCTGATGCTGGAGAAAGCTCCTCTGTGGATGGCGTTACATGTGTCAGTCCGGTACAAGCTGCTCCCGATGGCCGACATCGAGCCAGTATATGGGACTTCTCCCGTGACTGTCTCTCTAATGTATCCACAGGCTGGGCTGATGCAGGTGCAAGCAGCTTGCATGCCTGTAGAGACTACACTTGCAGTAGCCCCAAGAGCTCTTCCTTAAGCAGAGCCCAAACTTCCTTATGAGAGTAGGTGTTGGTATCGGCTGAGAAGCCGGTATGGAAGCAGCCTGAGGTGTAGCCTGTGCAGGCATAGAAGAACTAGAAGATCTCGAAGGCTCTCAATGTGAAATGATCTGTAGAGATGGACAGCAGTCCCAGTGGCACAGACGCTTCCTGTGCATTGATGCAGAGGAGGTGTTGAACAAGTGCCTAGAAGAATGCCTAGAGGGAGAGGGAAAGCGATAGTGAAGGTGATGCTTCTTAGGCTTTTTGTATTGTAGGTCCCTCGATGCGCGAAGTACCAATGAGGAGGACATACAGTCCTGGCGTGAATATGGCATTGACTTCAATGCAGCACCATTTTGATGCTGCATGGGAACACTTGACGTCGATGCTGATGCCGACACAGGTTCCATATCTTTGACTGAATCTCCAGCTTTGCTCAATAACAATGTCGGTCAATGCAGAACCAAAAAGATTTTGACGCTGGATTCTGCGGGCTTTAATGGACCTCTTCCGCATGAACTGACAGAGGTTGCAGTGAATATTTTGGAGGGCCAGACCCAGGCACTGAATAGTTATGAGGGTCTTTGCCTGAAATAGTTCTATTACACAGAACATACTTTTCAAAGCCACTCTGCACCCTCGATGACATGGAGAGAAAAATGAACTACGCAAGGTCAAAAGAGTCAACAGCCCAGGGAGCTCAAGTAATCGTGTACCCGAGAACGGATGAAGGGGCCCAGGTAGACAGAAGGCTTCAGAGGCCACTTGGGCCGAGAAATGAAAAATAGAAAAAATAAATCAATAAAAACAATGTTATGAGTTAAACTATGACAAAAACAGATAATCATGAGGAAAATTTGACCCAAAAAGGAACAGCACCACAAGGCAAAAAAGTTGATGCACTGAGGACATTAAAAGCACAACCTCTCTGTTCCACGGAAAATGGAAGACTGCCAGTCCCGCACTTGCACACTGGGTGGGAAGGCACCCATGCATGTATTGTGGAGCACTGCTTTAAAGATTTAAAATGTGGCAGCACAGTTTGGAAGTCTGCACCGGGCTCCGTCGGATGATGTTACCCATTTGTGAGAATATCATGCCTGCTTGGAGAATATCTGTAGCTCTAAATAGACATGGCAAGTAATATCAGTGTAGAACAAAATTATGTAGTAAAAAGCAGAAAAAACAATAAGGTAGGAGGGGAAGGAAGAAAATGGGAGATCAAGAGGAGAGGTTGGCTAACCAGGGGAGAGGGTCAAAGCTCTGACGTATGGCGTCTGACGTCAACCTAGATAAAGTGCGGCCGTGTATGAGCGAAGAGGCTCGTGGAGCACCCTGTAAGATCTTTCTAGATGAAGAAGTTTGGAATTTTTGAAGTTATGTTTTGAAAACTAGCTGATGTTTTTTGTTTTTCAACAGAATCTGAAAGTCTGACACCACGGACCCTGATGAAGGATTCGAAACTTGGGCCGAAGTCTGGCCGTGGAGGGTGTCCAACAGACTGTTGATTTGAAAAGATAAGTGCTTGATCCGTCGATTTAATATTGAGACGGCTTTATGTGCAGAAATATTTTGAGCAATAGCCATATTTTTACACACAATATTAAAATATAAGGAGGTTTTTGCCCATGATGATTTAGGAGACCTCCCTAATGTTGGTTTACCAATGACGGCGTGTTCTCTTAAAATATGAGGCTTTTTTCCTCCGTTAAATAATAACTATCTAGCAACATCAGGAAAGTGCAAGGATATTTTTATGTTTAAATCATGTTTATTCGTAAGAAATTCTGAAACTTTTGACTTGTTGGAAAGTTGTAGGATTCCTGGGCTCCAGACTGTTGTTATATTGATTGATGTTCAATAAAAATTTATAAATTAAAAAAAAAAAAAAAAGAAATTCTGAAACATCCAGCTGCAATAATCACAGGTAGCATACCAACAACTAATCCTAGGTCAACAACCCAAAAATTGCAACTAAAAACAATCATATACATAACCTAAAAATTCTTTGAAATATATTCATATAGGCCCCCATTCCTTCACCCCCAACCCACCAATTGACTCTCCAGTGAAGGGAAATTCAATATTCTGCTCCGTGCCATTGGTGTTAAGAGTAATCTAAAACAGTTCTCAGACCTGTTGAAATTTGATCCCTTTCATAAAGGGAAAATCTTTAATGACACATCTCTCCAAAGTAAGCAAGGTAATCATCTGGATGCACCACAATGATATGGTGGGTGCTTCCTCACTAAACCAAAGCAATAAGATAAGATGGATTTCTTCGCCATCAAGAGGGCTCTGTCCAAAAAGCCAGTCAAACATTTTGGGATAGGGTGGGCTATCTTACAGCTGCTAAATGAAATTGATGGTTGTTGTTTTATTACCTTACGTTTCGAACAGTGGTAAACAAAAGCCATTCCGTTTTCCCAAAACGTCATCACACGGGGGCAGAATCAAAACACATAGCTCAAAGTGGCTATGAATCACTGAATCTCAGTGCTGCCTTGTATGCCTGACATGGAGAAATATAAAGGTGTAGTATAAACTTATACTGAGTTTTCCATAGTGTCCTTATGCCCCTTAAACACTCTTGCAGCTGTGTGTCTGGTAGTTCAATATGTAGCTCCTCTGACCACCAGCTTAACTGTACAAAGTGCACAGACGCCATTGTTTCCTGTAATGTAACATGGTGGTATTTCAGGGTGACTCAATTCTGGGATTCAAGTGTATAAGCCAGTGGTTCCCAAGCCTGGTCCTGGAGGCACCCCAGCCTGTCAGGTTTTCAGGATATCCACAATGAATATTCATGAGAGAGATTTGAATGCAGTGGAGGAAGTGCATGCAAATATCTCTCATGAATATTCATTGTGGATATCCTGAAAACCTGCCTAAGCTGGGGTGCCTCCAAGACCAGGTTTGGGAACCACTGGTATAAGCTGTAGTCAGTGCTTTGCGCACCTCCTTTGTTAGGTTCTCTTGCAAAGGTCCCCGCATGTAGTGGTTCAATTATAAGTAGGCGAATCGGTCAAGGGGCAAATTGGCAAAACAGCATATTTCTTCTGCAAGTCCATAAAGGCTTTCAAACTGCCCTCTTCAGTCAACACCTGAACATAAGAGCAGCCATACTCGGTCAGACGAATGGTCCATCTAGCCCAGTATCCTGTTTTCCAAACAGTGGCCAAGCCAGGTCACAAGTACCTGGCAGAAACCCAAATTGTGGCTACACTCCATACTACAAATCCCAGGGCAAGCAGTTGCTTCTCATGTCTGCCTCAATAGTAGACTACGGATTTTTCCGCCAGGTATTTGTCCAAACCTTTTTTAAACGCAGATACCCTAACCGCTGATACCATATCCTTCGGCAAAGAGTTCCAGAGCTTAAGTATTCATTGAGTGAAAAAATATTTCCTCCTATTTGTTTTAAAAGTATTTCCATGTAACTTCCTCAAGTGTCTCCTAGTCTTTTACTTTTGGAACGAGTAAAAAAAAATCAATCTACTCATTCTACACCACTCAGGATTTTGTACACCTCAATCAATATGTCCCCTCGTTCCGTCTCTGGAATAAATAGTGAATTCCTTTGTTGGCCCATAGCAAAAAGGTTTTATTGTCCCTCCCCAGAGGAAGGTCTGGATTGTGGCACAGTGGTAGAGAGGGGTAACAGTTGCATACAATTTTAAATGTCTATACATCCAGCGGTTTATGTAATAGTCTTTTTTTTAATTATATTTTATTAATGTCACAAAAGAAAACAAAGGAATATGCACAGCTTACAGTACAGTAAAAGTGACCAAAGTTTTGATGAAAACTCATCACCCCCCCAACCTAAAGCTACCACCATAACTGCACGAGAACAAATACCATCCCAACCCAAGTCAACTGCATAATTCCCAGAGGACTAGACAGCTGGTACACATTATATGTGTGAGGGACTCATTATATCCCTCACCCACCCCCTTGGAAAATATGCTCTATTTCACAGATTCAATAAAGAACTCTGGGCTCAGTGTGGTAAGGAGCCCCAAAACAAACACCATGTTTGTTGAAACTGGTGCCAGGCAGTTCAAACGTGGCATCCAACCTTTCCAGTTTCAACAGATAAAACAGTTCATTCCTCCAGGAAGTCATAGATGGTGGGTCTTGCTGTCGCCAATGAAACAAAAGACTTCTCTAAGCCACAAAAAATGCCTTATGTAACAATAGATTGGGTCCCTTGCGCAATCCCAGAGAAACAAAATTAGAAAATAATAATATATCTGCTCGCAGTGGAATGTGCTTACCAATAACAGGGCAAAAAGAAGTCAAAATGTTCCCCCAAAAAGAACGAGCTTGCTCACAAGTCCAGAACATATGCACTAAAGTATCCCACAGTCAAGTCAGCTATTTTAGCCAAATAGGCACAATGTGGAGAAAAGTAGAATCTCAAAAGAAATGTGTACTATTTCTAATCATTTCTATGGTGCTACTAGAAGTATGCAGCGCTGTACACATGATGTGCAGGTACTTACTCTGTCCCTAGAGGGCTCAAAATCTAAGTTTTTGAACCTGGGGAAATGGAGGGTTAAGTGACTCGCCCAAAGTCACAAGGAATTGCAATGGGAATCGAACCCAGGTTGCCAGGATCAAAGCCCGCTGCACTAACCATTAGGCCACTCCTCCACTGCTGTTCTTGTAACTGTACAGAATGGGTGAGTCATTTAAGGTGTTTCAGCAACAACCGTAGGTCTTCACCAGTAACTTGCTCCTGCTGCTGCAGTTCTGCATTTCACAACAATGCTAATTGCTCTGAATCCCACTTAGGGGCAAGGCTCCTCAAACTGATTTGAAAGAAAGACAGTCGGTTTTTCTTTGTACGTGTAAGCATTAAACTTTCCACTAACAAATCCACTGCATCCTCCCCCAAGGTGGATGCATCCAGTGTTGATATACAATACTGAACTCGAGTATATGGCAACCACAGATAGCCCCCTTGTTGGAGCGCTGTGAAACATTTTAGTGTACCTTCTTCAGTCACCACATCACGGATATAAATCAAGCCACTTGCATTCCATTATCTCAGATACGATTTGGAGAGATTAGGGTCCAAATCCCTATTCCCCCTATGGTAGACGAATAAGAAAGCTGCAATTGCTTACACATCCATCTCCAACCTTGTTACATGGATCGCAACAAAGGATGAGATTTTGTGACCATGTAGAAGAAAAGAGAGTAAAAGAGTGGGATCCACCAGCTGCCCTTGGAATGCCAACAGGGCCAACAGAGTAAAAGAAAGTAGTGCCATTAATACAATTCACCAGATGACACATAATACATGACGTATTATATCGCCACAGATCAGGTAAGGCTAAGACCCCCCTGACCTAAAGACAGAGTCAAATTGCTGCAATGAAAATCTAGGCTTTTTGTTATTCCATAGAAACTTCATCAAGTATTTTGTAAATGTTTCCACATCTCTATTGGTCAAATACACGGGAAAGATTTGTAACACATATAACCATCATGGAAAGAGAATCATTTTATATAATGCAATCCGACCCTGAAGTGTCAAAGGTAAGGAGGATCACAATTGTAGGTCATTAATTAATTTCTTAAGTAACACATTCACATTTTTAGCATACATATCACCAACATTTCTAGTGATATAAACCACCAAATATTTGACTTTTGTATCCACCTCCTTAAGGGGAAATGGTTCAGACCAATCCTCATAACAATAATCTTCCAATGGTAAAGTTTCTGATTTATCCAAATTAAGCACCAATCCAGACACCCAACCATGAAACGGCACCAGTTTCAAGAAGCGAAGCAATGACGATCTTGGCTGAGTCAGAACAAAAAGCAAGTCATCAGCAAAGGTCATACATATTACATATGCCTGACCCTCCTATAGACATTGAATATATGGATCCTCCCAAATGGCTATTAACAAGGGCTCTAAGGAACGACAAATAGGAGAGATGACAGAGGACACCCCTGCCATGTACCCCTAGTCAATGGAAAAAAAGTGTGACATAGTATTATTAAGACAAATTGCAGACAAGGGGTTGGTATATAAAATTCTTAGCAAGTCCACAAAGGGGGCCCCCATGCCAAGTTTTTCCAATACTGAAAACAAATAGTCCCAGTTGACACAGTCAAAAATCTTTTGGGCACTCAACCTGACTAATAATGCAGGAACTTTTCTGGTGGCATAATGACCCAATAATGCTGCCACACGGCGAACATTCCACACGGCCTGCCTGTTGCACATAAACCCTACTTGGTCCCCATAAACCAGCAACAAGCCTGTCAACCTATTTGCCAAAATCTTGGCCATCAGTTTCAGTTCAAAATTAAGTAAAGATATGGGGAGGTATGAATCCAGCTGTAAAGGATCCCCAACCAGGTTTGGGCAAAAACACAATAACTAGGGTTACCATATGGCTCCAGAAAAAGGAGGACACATTGATCCAGTCTGGGTTTTGCTTCCATTGAAAGCAATGGAAGTAAAACCCAGACTGCCTCAATCTGTCCCCCTTTTTCTGGAGCCATATGGTAACCCTAAAATAACTGAATGATTGGCATGCGCTGGAAAGGAATGGTTTTGAAAAATTGCTCCGTAATAGGATTCCAATGACAAAAAAAAAAAAATGCTCCTGTACCAATTTATAAAATTCCGCAGTCAGGCCATCTGGACCAGAAGTCTTTACCAATGGTGCCTGCCTAATAGCCAAAAGTATCTCATGCACAGACTAAGGTGAATGCAATAATTCCAGTGTTGAAGATGAAACCTGAGGAAGAGACACATATGCCCAAATAGCTTCAGGTGTCACAATTTGTTGCCGATAAAACTTTTCAAAATATTCAGCACATAAAGACGCCAATTAGGCATTATCAGTAACTATGCGACCCTGATGGAGTATACCTCTACAGAATTGAGGCCCCACCCAGGGACGCACCAAGTGCGCCAACAGTCTGCCAGTACAATTTCCATATCTATACAGCCTGTTGATAATACAATCTAGATGGAAAAATTAATTCTTACCTGATTATTTTCTTTCCATTAGTCCCAACAGATCAATCCACAGACTTGTGGGTTGTGAACCTCTACCAGCAGGTGGAGATAGAGAGAACCCCCGAGGTTTGCTAAATGCGGACCTGTGCAGCCAAATAAGCCTCAGTATGAACGATACCAAAGCAGTGGAATGGAAAAAAAATAGAAAACTTTCCTGACATTGTCAGACCAAATGCCCAACATACTTCCACCACTTCCAAATGTATTTGTTTTTATTATTTAATCAAATGAAGGAACATTCAGAACAACGAAACCCAAAAAAATTAACCAACCAAAACAAAACCGCAGACAGTAAATCCGGGGGGGGGGGGGGGGGGGGGGGGGGGCCTCTGGATTGATCTGTTGGGACTAATGGAAAGAAAATTATCAGGTAACAATTCATTTTTCCTTCCATAGCATCCCACAGATCAATCCAGAGACTTGTGGGATGTACCCAAGTAGGGCGGGACACCCCTAACCCGGCAGAAATCACCGACGAGCCAAACACCGCATCCTGCTGAGCTGCCACACCCACCCGATAATGACGAATGAACGAATGGACCGAAGCCCATGTAGCAGCTCTGCAGATATCTTCCAGAGAAACCAAACGGGACTCTGCATAGGAGGAAGCCTGAGCTCGCGTAGAATGTGCACGAATTTGCGCAGGGGCTTGCTTGTCCAATGCCACGTAGGCCGAAGTGATGGCCTCCCGCACCCAACGGGCTATGGTGGCCTTGGAAGCCATATGACCCTTCTTACTGCCTCCAAAAAGGACAAAGAGAACCTTCAGCAAGTCTAAGTCAGCAGCAGGCAGCGCGTAAAGACGCAACAAAGCTCTAGCAACCTTGAGCCCACTGTCCGGTGTATCCCACTGCGCCGAAATAAGGATTTTCATGGCCTCATACACATGAAAGGAACAAGGTGGGCATTTGGTGCCAGACATAATAGAGGGCACCGGACCTGTTCCCCCTGATTAAGGAGGTGAAATGGCCAAAGCCTCAAAAGCCCTAATAATCAGGGAGGGAAGCTCTGCCCTGCAAAAAAAAGCGGGCAGCTGTCGGGTCAACCCCCTCCTCAGAAGGCAGGGTGATCTCATCTGCCAAATCCAGTGATTCTGAGGGAGAGCCCAAGACAAAACCGGGCAATCTGTGTCAGATAGCTCCTTGGGATCCAAAATCTCCACCCGGGGATGTTTTGGCAGGAAAGACTGATAGGCTACAGCAACCTAAGTTTGCTGAGGAAGAGATGGGGCTGCCTGAAGAGAAGCTCCTGACTTCTTCAGAAGAAAGGCATTGTGCATTAATAAAACAAAATCCGTGGAAAAAGGAACTGAAAGGGACTCCCCTGCTCCCTCTAAATTGTTTTCTTCCATTGGAGCCTGTGCTACAGCAGTGCGCTGTACCTCCTGTCAACCACCACTTGCGGAGCTCGTCGCGTCTGAGAGGAAAAAATGGCACCCGCCAACGCAAGCTGCACTAACTGCCCCGAGGAAACCACCAAAACTATCCCTCGCTTCAGACTCACCGGACGCCTGAGGGGAACCCCCGTCGCACTGAACACCTGCTGTGGGCTGACGGCGGCACGACTCACACTCCCCCGACGCTGTTCTCCGGCCCCCACACCGGGAGCAGCACTTAGCCGCCTCAGAAGGTGCTGACATGCTCCACAAACGCCTGCCCCTCAAACAGACTCGGCAGCCCATCTAGCTCCTCCGTATGATTAAACAAAAACAAAGTCTCTTAAAGAGACGCTTACCTTTTTTTTTTTTTTTTAACTCAGGAAAGAAAGGCAACACCTGATCAGGCCCACAGCCCCGGGCGACGGAGGAAAAGTAGAGGGAGACCGGGAGGGACCTGGCACCACCAGGTGTACACCAGAAGCTACAAACAGCCACTCAACCTCTGACTGAGCTAAACTAGGCCCAAAGGACACCAGTAGCCAGATGTCCCTCCACCTGCTAGATAACAGAATACTGAGGCTTACTTGGTTGCACAGGTCCACATATAGCAAACCTCGGCGGTTCTCTCTATTTCCACCTGCTGGTAGAGGGACACAACCCATAAGTCTCTGGATTGATCTGTGGGATGCTATGGAATTCACTGTTTTTTTCATGTACCTTAACATTCAGTGCCACCCTAGCTGCTTGTAAGTTATCCCTATGAAATGACATGGGAAAAGATATCCAACGTTTCTTACACCACTCAACCTACCTTTCAAAATGTAACAATTCCCTGGCATAATGCTTACGTTTAGCAATGACATAAGCAGTGGTTTCCCCTCTTAACACCGTTTTGGCGGCCTCCCAAAACAAGATGGAATCCGAAACATGCGGAGCATTATCCTCCATATATTGTTCCATTTCTGTTCTATAAATTGCCTATATTGAGAATCACTATACAGATAGGTAGGAAACCACCAATTACTTCCACCTTCTCAGCCTCCAAGAATCCCCTGCACATCCAGCCATATCACGGCATGAACTGATAAAGTAGGAAGGCTAACTTAACTGCCACCTCTTGAATGGAGGGGAACATGGTAACTGTGTCAAACCAATAATCCAACCGTGACATGACTGGATGCGCCCAGGCAACATAAGTGAAACCTTTATCCAAAGGGTGCAAACTACACCATGTTCAACTAAATCCATTACAAAATTGTTTAAGACCTCTACTAGCCCTTAAATCAACTGGAGTAGGTTTTCTCGACTTATCAACAGAAGGATCTATCATAGCATTAAAATCACCCAGCACCATAAACGGGAGATGCAAATAAGGACTACCAAAGCTTTATCAGATGACAACGGAAGTCCATATTAAAAATATCAGGGATGTAGACATTCAAGATGACTAACTCAATATTCTGCATGGTCAAATGAAGCAGTACATATCTGTCTATCTTGCAAAGTTTTATGGATGTGAATGGAAACCAATTTGCTAAGCAGTACAGTCACATCAGAACTATGGGAAGTACCAGAAGAGTACACCACCTCCCTCACCCAACCACAATTCAATTTTTGATGTTCAAGATCATTAAGATGGGTCACTTGCAAATAGGTCACATGTACTCCTTTCTGTTTTAACGCTTGTAGAATCTTTACTCATTTTATGGGAGAATTAACCCCAGCTACATACCAGAAACAGACCCTCAGGGAGGGTGCCATACCAACTCCAGCATTTCTTGAAATACATAACCAGTACCCTGTAATCCAAGGACTCAATGCCCAGCCCTCACCAGGTCCTCAAGGCTAACACCCCTACAACAAGACAACCAATGTATCATGCAAGCCCAGACACCACCAGAGAACCAGAGCATACAACTCAATTCGTTCCCATCCCACACCCAACTGTAACCTTAATTCCCCTTGCAAAGACCCTCCCCCACACCCACAAAGCAAAGGCCAAAACATACTTCCATGTGGAAACCCATCCCCCCTTCAGAGTTATCCATCATACACTCCACAATCTCCTTGAATACCTCTAGTAAATCCAAACAGACCTCCACTCCATATCCCCAAACAAGGAACCCAACACACTGTAAGCCTCCCTAGGAGAACACAGACAATTCTCAAAGCAATACAATAGCAGTCTAGTCTGTCAGCACTCCTCAGGGGTCAGCTGATCCAAACTTTCTTGTTGAGCACAGTATCCAAAAGGTTTGAGCCTCCTTCAGAGAACTGTAAAATACAGGGCGCTCCTCATGAACCACCTGTAATTGGGCTGGATAAAGCAAGACAAACTTGATCTGGTGTTTAAACAAAGATGTGCAAACCGGGCTGAATTCCCAACGGCATGCCACCACAGCCACAGAGTAATCCCGAAAGCAAAGTACTTGACAATTGTCGAAAAGCAAAGATTGCCTGCCCAAAGCTCTCAAGACTCCGCCTTATGGGCAAAGTTAGGACCTTCAACATAACTACCAGAGGCCTTGAGAACCGACACAGTGCGCCCACTCAAGCCAAAACAGGCCATGCTAAGTCCCCAACTGTAATGTGTGCAGTATGTTGAGAATTGAGGGGTCCCGAGCCCCCCAAGAAGGAAACACCGTTATTTCATGATTTCCTTAAGACCGAATGACAGAGATTAACCCTTGTAGTTCTTATTTTCTCTAAAGTTCATTTTGCAAAAGCTTTGAACTCAGTATATGATAAAGAATTCATTACGTGTTTCAGATTTTTAATAACCAGATGGGTTTTTCTGTGATTCTGTGTTATCCTTGCTACTCTTTGTTTAGAATTCAATTTACAATGTAGGCTTACAAGCTGTTCCATTTATCATACTGGTCTATATGAACATATCATACTGGTCAATTTATGCATTTATTGCATTAATAAAAATTATTATATCTTTGATTTTTGAATTTTACTGAAATGTTTTAAGAAATGCTTCTACTTGTTTCCTACTTATAAAGCTGCTTCTCCTCTGTATTTAAAATATACTCTAAATTGTAAATTGATTCCTGGGAATATATAAGCTTATTTTTAGCTATCCCTCTGAATGTGGATCTTGATATGCTGTCATAATTTAGGGCCCAAATTGTGAAAGCATAGAAAGGATCAGTTTAAACTTTAATATAATTTTCATTTTCCAAATTGGTTCTGAACTATTACAGAGGACTATAGGTTATTGTCCTTCTCATTTGACCTATTTAAACCTTGTAAAGGTCACGTGAGGAGGCCTCGTAGAAATATATAGTTTTTACATTTCTGATATTGGCTTTTCTCTATCTCTCTACATATCATATTAAAGGCTGTTGTATTTTCCTGGAGCAGACTCTGACCGCAGTGTTTCCTCAGACTCTGCTGACTTCCTGTGCCAGCAACATCTAATCTACAGGAGAAAAATTGTTTTGTACTTGTAACTTGTGATTTTATGTATTGAGACTATGCTCCACCTACGGGTGCCCCAAGGAACTAACCATGCATTCTTTGATTTTTCTTTCTAATGGTCCTGTGTTGAGATTTGACTACTTGATATTACTTCTTATATCAGCTCTATTTATTAAGTCCTGTAGGTTTAATGAAGACTGCAAATCCAAATTCCTGATCTACCGCCTCTATTCCAGTTTGGTACTTCTGCTGCCACTGACCTCTGGCATGAAAAAAAATAAAAAGCGCCAACTTCTCCAATGAGAATTTTCTTTTGTCCAAATGATGTCATTAATTTAGCCCTTCTTGGTTATGCTCTTAAATATTCTGTTGTATTGAATATTTTTGCAGGCTCATCTTTTCCAGAACCTACATGTCACTTTACGTATGAGCTCTCTATTACAACAGACAGTGACCGTAATCTCAGAAGATACTTCCATCACCTGGACTAGTTATGAGTTTTCAATTTCTTCACATTAGTCTTCTGTTTTGACTATGACTATTTCCTAAGCTACCCTTCTTTCTGAATCATCTAACTTATAAGTCCTGCTGGCCTCCTGCAGCTAAGGGCCCAACCCTTGGTGAATATTAGTCATCGCAGGTGAAGATTCCATACCTATTGGTGATAGATTTCAATGCATTGCCCGTGCCTTTTGACTATTTTTGTGCACCATATTCCTGACCCTACGTACATCAATAACTTGAACAAGCATCATCCCAAATTTTAATTTTTGTTGTTTTTTTTTTTGGTACCCTTTTCTTTTGTTCCATATACTTAACCATTGTTATTTGATCATGTCTTCGTAATAATTACCAATCCGTCTTGCACTTTATGCAAGCCAGAAGTGGGGATACATTCTGCAAATCCCAATTCCTAGTATTAAGACTGTCACTTCTACTGATTCCTTGCCCAAGTTGCTGTGAAAATCTAGCCCTGTTAGATCTTCCAGATCTCCGTCCAGATTCTTCTGCACTTCCACCGCCTCAACCATGATCGATGAAAGAGGATTAAGAACTGATACTTCACTTGAGATTTACAGTTGCTGTTTATGGACATTATAGACTCATATTTTTATTTTCAGTGTAGCAGTAATCCTGTCTATATATTGAAAAGGTTTTATTTTTATTTTCCTATTATTTCCTTTATTGTTCTAATTGTTTTTCCAAGAGTTTCCCCGTTATTTCTGTTTATGTAATTTAAATTGAAGTTGATATTGCTCAAGATACAAGGGTAACATCAAACCCTAATACTGGCTATGATAACAGCCTAAGCTGTTAAGTTTGTACTCTTATGTAATTCTCTGTAAGCCACATTGCGCCTGCATGTGTGGGAAAATGTGGGATATAAGTAACAAATAAATAAATAAATAAATAAATATCATAATGTAGGTGTAAACCCTGTTAGTATCAACCAGTTATGCAATTGTTTAACTTTGGTGTAGGCTTACTTAAGCTGCATGTCTTTCTGTAGGTTTGACTGAGTTCCAAGTGGGGTAGCGGATATATAAAATGCTTCCCATACTTCCAGGTCATTATGCATATGTCAAGATCCATGATCCATGCATGACCTTTGTTAATATAAATTTTCTTAGGATTGACCATATATTTGTTGAGCCACCATAACAATGCTTAATCAAAACCACTATTCCTTCCGAGGACCACTGAGATAGATACATTAGATTATCTCTCCATGCGCTATGCAACAGATATAGTAGACGCCATAGAAAGACCTGAAAGTGTTTATTAGTATGATCCACCTGAAATTGCTAGTACCCGCATACCTATACTTCATGAGATTTTGTAGATGAACTCATGGATTTGTCCCATTCATAAAACCTCAAGAGAGATGACATCAGGATTAAGGCCCAAGGGATTGGGTAATATAAAGGGAATTCCATATGCCCAAATAATATATCACCTGAGAATGAAGTTTCCTGTCTTGTACCATACCTTCTAGCAATTTGTAAGACCAAAACTCGCCCCCTCGTTTGATAGCTTGCCACCTTCTGGAATGGATGATGACAAGCTTGACGAGCTTTGTGTCACCCCTCCCCAGAGGGGGTGACAAGTGGGGAATGTATAATTATGGTACAGCCAGAGACCCCTCCACTGGAATGGTGGAGGGCCCAGTCATAGAGCTCAGGCCATTACAGACCTTGGCTGAGTCAGAAATCTGATGGCTGACATAACTGGGAGCTTACTGGAAAAGTATGGCCTAGTTTGTAGCCAAGATTGAGGCCTAAAGTTAAGTTAATAGATATGGAAACAAATGGAGGATTTCAACACAAAATGGAAGCCCGTATCTGTTACAAAGTGGAATTTTCTCTAATGTAAGTTAGAAAAACCAGTTGAGAAATAAGTGAGTCATAGCAGGTGCAAAGAAAATAGGGAACTAGCTGTTCCAGAGAGGAGGGAGACTTCCTGTGAGCAGGATTGTGGTCAGCTGGTGTGAGAAAGGAAAGGCGTAGCAAGATAGAAGCTACTCATTAGCATGAGCCAATCAGTGACAACCATGACATTAGCATAAATCCAATCAGGTATATCTACTGTCATATTATCCATATCCTGAGGGCACCTATAAAAATCCGGGTATTTCCTGGTTTAAGTTAGAGAGAAAAGGGTTGCCACTCTCTCTCCAAAGGAAACCAATGTGTCCAGCAGAATTGACAAATTACCTAATTGCTTTCCCTTGTAAAACCTCTAATTGGTAGAAGAAATTATAAAAGATTAGCAAATAACTAACACCTGTTTGCAGCTTATTATATTCCTATAATTAATTGATGGTACATGCCTGTTGTCAATCACTGATTTGACTTGTACCTTGGCTAATAAACTACTCATTCCAAATGATGGTTTGTGGGCTTCACTTAATGATCAAAGGCTGTAAGTATAAATGCATTGTATAACTTGTAATCTAAATCCAGTTTGTCATAAGGCTGGTATCTTTTCCTTAGACTAACGTCTCCCTTAGAGGCAATAACTCCTTGATTACCCCAGTACTAGTGCTATTTAGAGATGGAGTCAGATTTGAGGTCACTCTAGCCTTCTTGGGGGGGCTCGGGACCCCTCAATTCTCAACAAGTATCTAGCCTTCTAGAAATTGTTGTAGTTCCCCATCTGCAATAAGCTCCAGCACGCCTTGCAAGTGCAAATTGTTGAGCTGAGACCGATTTTAAAGATCTTCCAATTTCTCTGATAAGGTAAGTACCAGGGTGCAATGCATGGTCTTGGTACTGCACAACTTGTCTTCCATCTCTCCTGTCCACCTCTGTGTCTCATCTACGTCTAGGCCAAAGCTATCTAGGTGTTCATGCACATTATCTATTTTGTAAAAAGACTGCTGCAGCTTCTTGTCTATGGCAGCCTCTACTGCCGCCTTGACCAGAGATGATCTCTGCAGTCCACTCCAAGCTCACAGAGGGACTGGATGGGTCCAAGGCCACTGCCATCTTGGCCTTGGAGGGTCGACCCAGAGTATGCTCTTTTCACTGCACTTTCGCAGCCATTCCCATCAAAAGGCACTGGAACAAGTGCCAAAAGGTAAGTGGGTAGTTCTAAGGTCAGTATGGTCCACAAATACCAAGACTGCAGTGATATAGGCAGGCTCAAAGAAGGGGGGGAATCAGTGCTTAACAGCATCCGCCCAGGCTCATGGATCCACTGGAAGTTCCAATAAATACGTAATTTTCCTGGCAGAGCATGGAAGATCACACTAAAGAGATATTCAGGGTTTAACTGTGTTTCCACTGAAGTGATAGAAAAATCCAAAGTGCCCCTGAACTAGTCATTAGTATGATGCATACAACTGGCAATCATCATATAAGGTACATTAAGTAGTCCCAACCTTCCACTCTTTAGGTTTTAAGGCAGTCTGTACAGGCAGCCAAGGCCTTGTCCCCTTCCACAAATAAGTTTGCAACCACTTACATAACAGCTTCTCATCTCTTGCTTTCAGAAAAAAATGGGAGCATCTGACATATATAAAGCCAATTAGACACAATTATCATATTGTAGAGACTCAACCCTTTCGATAAAAGATATAGGATAAGCTTGCCAGAGTGTTAATTTGGGTTTGGGTGTCTTGCATCAAGGAGGCTAAATTATGAGTAAATAGTCTTTCAAATCCATGAGGATGATAGTTCCTAGATACTTTATAGAACCATCTGCCCAGCTAAATGAAAAGGATCCCATCCAATTTGTGCAGACACTAGGTGATATTGGGAGAGCTTGAGATTTTTGGAGAGTCAGACGGAAGCCTGTCATACTCCTCCATCAGTATCAACAAACTGGGCACTAATGACATCGGGTTGGATAATACAAGTAGTAAAACTGTCTGCAAAGCTAGCACTTTGTCCACCTCCATTTCTCTGGTAGCAAGTATGGAAAGCAATTGTTCCAATGATAATATAAACAGTAAGGGAGATAAAGGACATCTTTGTCGAGTACCAACCCCTAGGATGAAATTTTTAAGCTATCATGTCTCATACAGAATTAAGCTCCACAACCGATCCTTTTAGTTTCTTTATACCTGAATTTCCTTTTTTTATCATAGTGTCCATTTTTAAAGTTAAATGCAACTGTAGTAGTTTTATTATTCTCCATCCAGTGATTCATGTTAAATTTGATTGCATTAAAATAGCTATTACCAAATAGCTTCACCACTGTTGCACTAGGTCCTGCATTTCACTGGGAAAGAGAAGTAAACAGCTTTTTTTCTCACTGATTCTGGGACTACCTGCTCCATAAAAGCTATTTATAGCATCTAGAAAACTTACCTCTAGCATGTCCTGACAAAACATTAATCCTTTAATACTGAGGAAACAGACAATTCCCAGTATTACTGTGTTTCTAATTTTAATAGCTTGTCTAATCTCTGTTAGCATTTCACCACCTGTTTTACCAACCTAGTCAGGTAGATGGTAGCATACCCCAACTGTTATATTCCTTCTCATTGTGCGTAGAATGTCTGTCTGTAGAAATTCCAGAGCAGTTTGATGCCTCCAGAAGTGGTATCCAGTTTGACTTCATACCATCCTTAACATATAGCACCACACTGGCATCAATTCAATCTACTCTGTCATTTTAATATATATTTTATCATAGTATCAGTGTCCCATTGGTTATTCTCTTTCCAACGTTTCAAAGTTGTCTATTATATAGGCACCTTCATTTAGGGCTATATATATTCTTCAGTTTTATTTTATAAAATTCAACTGAACAGGCTCTGGGTGATGCACGCAATTATAAAACATACAAATTGTAAACCTTCAAGCCTATATTCTCTTTTTCCAATAGAATTATTTAAAATTCTTTTTATTGAACAAAGAAGAATCAATACAGAAGAAATGCAAAAACTGTTCTCACACACAAAAAAAAAACAAAAACTTCTCAGTCCATATCAATCACTATATGAAAAGAACATGGTTATACTCATGTTCATTCCATCTAATATTTAGCCCCCCAAACTATCTTTTCAGACCCCCCCACCTTTCCCCAAGGAAAGTAATATCATGAAACTAACAGAGCCAGCTAATCTTAATAGGGTTACATAGACAACCCATTAAGGATTCTACTCCTTACTCTTGTAGGCAGTGATTGTATGTAAATCTCCCAAATAGACCAGAATAATTTCCTCCTTTTAAATGATAGGTGAGCACCCTAACATTTCAAAGTCATAAGCTCGTACAACTTATTTCTCTAGTGACAATAAGAGTGGATCTGATCCTACCCAATATATAATGTTTTGCAATAACATTGGCCTTGACCAGTAACAATCACTCCCCTTAAATTAAAGTACCACATTCTGTAATTTTTCCAAACAATAAACTAGGTGGTGATAGTTTAAGACTTTTCTCCATCAAAGACGACAAATATCTAACAATCTAAGACCAAAATTTGTTTTATCTTATTACAGCTCCAGAGGGCATGAGTCATGGAGCAATCTCCTGCTCCACATGTGAGGCAATTTGGGTACTGGGTAAGTCCAATTCCAAACACTTGTCTGGTAGAAAAATATGCTTATCCATGTACAAAAATGGCATTATCTCACACTGGCCCAGCAAGAGACAAAGGGTGATCTGGCCAAACAGATGAAGAAAGTCTTTATTAATCATACTTATGCCTAGTTCATGATTCCAAAGCCTGAGTGTCTCTGAGCAATTTTTTTTTTTTTTTTTTTGGGGGGGGGGGGGGGGGTAGTAGGGCATATAGCTGTTTATGTATCATTGAGATGGACTGATTTTGCAGGATCTCCTCCTAAAACAAATTCAGTAAGTTTCTAAGATACCCCTCTAGCAATATTGTCAGCTCTCAATGAATCCACATAGTGCTCCAGCTGCTAATATGTAAATATCAAGCTCTGCCCTCCCCGTGCCCCCCCACCCCCTTTGGGGAAGTCTGCAATAGGTAGTAGTGAGCCATCTTCCCAGAGAACTTCATATAAGAACTGATAACCCATCTGTGCCCCTCGTTGAAAAGGTCGTTATCCACCCCGGCAAAAGGCTGTGTTACCCACAATTGGAAGAAGATCACTAACAAGTGGATTATATCCCATAAGTCACATGAGCCTCTTCCAAGTTTCCCTAAGGGGATGTACAAGAATGTATAGGGGAAGTGTCGAAAAGCGGGCAAGATTTCCAACAGAATTAAAGTGAGTTGCTTTGACCTTCTGCTTAATTTTAAGTTGGTTAATTAGAATTATTATGTAAAAATAATTATTTAGTGAAAAGTTACTTCTTCTTTCAAAGCATGTTTCTTTTGGTCCAGGCAGATTTCCTTAGCTCGCATCAATTGTAGTGTCTCCTTAGATACTGCATATTGGAGTTTTTCCATGCGTTCCACTGCTGCAGTCCAAGATACCTTGCCAAACTTTTTCTGATCCATTCGCATACGATCCGACACAGCTAAAATGTAAGTAGAAAAAAAAGTAAATAAGAAAAACGTGTACAAGATACAAACATAGTTCTTTAAGCAATTTTTTTAAGACGAAGAGCTTAATGCAGGGCGATTCAAATAGCAATAGCAACATTGTGAATAAACTGGGCAGTAAGAGTGAAGTCAGCAGATTAAGACATAGGAGTAAGTAAAGTTGTTTTTTTATTAGCAAGGAAGGGATACATTATCTCACTACTTTGCATAGTATGTACTGTTATATATGTACGTAATCCACTTTGATGACAGTAAAATATCAGATTAAATATAATGGCATTGATAACATACGGCTCCTTTTACTAAGCTGCAGTTTAAAATGGCTTACTGCGAGATGCTTTCAGGTATCCCACGGTAATTTTTCAATGTGTGTGCACAAATCACACACAAAAAAAAATACATTAATTTTTTAGTGCAGAGGAGGCATAAATCACACACACAAAAAATACATAAATTTTTTAGTGCAGAGGAGGCATGTCTGGGGGGGGGGGGGCACAGAGTAGGTGTTTCTGTACTAATAAGTTAGCGCATCTACATAACCATGTGCTGAGTTACAAATTAGGTGTTGGTAAAAGCTCATGCACTAAATTTGTTAATGGTTGTGTACTAATGGCAAAATTAGCTCATGGCAATTACTTGAAAATAAAAGAAAATCATCCATTTACTGGCTGCAGTAAAAATGACCTTGGCACACAGGAAAGACCCATGTAAGGGGTGCACTAAGGCCACTTTCTAACACAGCTTAGTAAAAGGACCTCAAAGTGAAAGATTGCATATAAATAAGCATTATATTTTTCAGTATTTCTGATAGAAAAACATTTAACAAAATATTTTATTTTTCATCTTCATCATGTATCATCTTAAATATGAATACTAAGGTGCACCAATTCTCTCTTTGATTTTCCTTCATTTCACATTTCCAATCTTGTCTATTTTTCAAAGATATCACCCTAGCCTGCTATTCTTTGCCCTTCCCTTTTAAATTAGCTAATTTGCCGAAATAATCTTTCATTACATGATCATCAAATCTCATGTTCCTTTTAACCAGTTTTTCTGCCAGGATTCTTCAACTTATCTCATGTACTTTGTATTCAATACTGCAAACCACATTTTACTCAAGAGCCCATCAGCACTTGCTTTTAGAGGCAGAATGCACGAGTGCTTTTATCGCATTTTATGACAGAATGCAACACAGACAATGAAGATAGTGAATTATTTGCACCTTGGTCCTTTACTTGTGGTGCACCACAAGATTCACTACTTTCTCCATTGCTTTTAATATTTATGTTCAACCTTCAGAATAACTAATTAATACGATGAAGATGGAATATTTGATTTACACTGTTGTATACAGATTTTATTGTGAACTAGCTCTACCCGGCTACGCGTTGCTGTGGCTCAGTCTGGTTAAATGGAAAAGAAAGAAAAGAGGAAGCGCACGTTTCTAATATGTTTAATTTCACAATGCTTGTGGGTATACAATATTTTTTTGTTGTTCCATTGTGTGTGCAGAGATAGAGATTGTCTGGTTTGCCGACTGTAGAACATGCAACATATAATTGTCCATGTGAGAAGCAATCCGTGTGTAGATGTAAACGGGTGAATTCTAAAGATTGGCCCTGAGCTTTGTTGATGGTGATTGCAAACGCCAATCGAATTGGGAATTGCAATCTGTTAAATTGAAATGGCATATCTGTTGGAATCACAGGAATGTGAGGAATGAGGACATGTTCACCTTTGAAAGGTCCTGTCAAGATTGTTGCTTGTACGACATTGCTCGTTAATTTTTTACTGCAAGCCGCATGCGGTTGCAAAGCTTTGGCTGGTTGATATTCGCAACATGATAATTGACACACCGATTTTCAATTGCAGTACGTGCGGTGGCATCCCTGGCAGATCGAGTGAATTAAAAAAGTCTGTTGGATAATTAAGCGCTTCATCTGCTTCCAGAACAGTGTTGACGGACTTGTATGCGAGTGGCTCGCTTTGAATGTTAGACTGAATAATATTGTTCAGTTCATAGACGTCTTTGTTCTTGGCTGCAACTAGCTCGTTCACTCAGCGAATCGTGATTCTTATAATTGGTTTGAATATTGGGAAATACTTTTTCAACCAATTGTTCTTTTGAGGTCACTAAATTGCAGAAGTTATGAGGCAATGAAATTCGTCCTGAGGTCAGATCAACCGGCACCTTTCCGTTCCCAATTTTCAGCAATTGATGTGAGAATATCTGAGCTGATTGATTGTTTTGCAGCTGGACACGCATATTTCTAGTTAAGTTTAATGTCTTTACGTGTTGCCACAAAGTAGAGTATTTTAGGCAAGCATTTATTTCGTCCGCTGGTGTCGATTGAGGAACTACAGGTAATGTTTGCCTGAAATCTCCTGCAAGCAATATTGTGTTCCCAAATGGTCTGATGTTGCCACGCAAATCTTGCAATGATCGATCAAGAGCCTCAAGCGATGTTTTTCGCAGTGCTGTTTCCTCGGCATGTATTTGAGCCATTCTTTATCTGTTTCACTCGTTCGCTGATGCCCGTTCTTCCTCAGTTTGATTTGCAATTGTAGGTATATAAAAACACGCGCGTATTCGAATGCAACGTTGTGTCGAAATTTAAGCCACTCTCAGCCTGTCGCGTTGATTCTGTTGAGAACGAAGCAGATCTGAAGCTGCAGAACGCGTTCGCCGTGCTTGCAACCGTGCATTGTCAAGTCTGGCTGCACGTCGCTCTGCTGCTTCCTCGGCATGTATTTAAGCCATTCTTTGTGTGTTTTGCTCGTTCGGTGATGGCCGTTCTTCCTCAGTTTGATTTGCAATTACTCATCGCACTGCTTCCAGTCCGCGAGTACGACAGCTGTGACATCTATATAATAGTAGGTATATAAAAACATGCGCATATTCGAATGCAATGTTGTGTCCAAATTTGAAAGCAATCGGTGAAGAACTTTCGGAGATTTAAGATTTTGAACAAACGAACATTTACATTTTTATTTATATAGATTGAGATCTGACCAAGATCAAATATTGACATGACTTTCCGCCTGTTTATTAGCATTACAGAACTGAATGGTAGAAAAGCAAGGTTTCCCATCTGTAACAGATGTTTCTGTAGACAGGAGGATTGATCAGACACACTAGGTGCCAGGGTAGAACAGCATTCCCAGAGGTCAGAACTAAATGTAAACTTCTGAGCATGCACAGTCCATCCTGTGCACAGTTTTTCAAACTGTTTATAAAACACTCTCTTTTGTGAACAATGTGGTATTTAGATAATACTCATATGCATCCTTGTCAATCTAAGAACCTTCTCCAGGTTTTTCTTCCATGAACACAGAAGTATTTGTTGAGCATTTCCACTTTCCCTCACCCCTTCCATACTTCAAGCCCTCAGTATCTTTGAATCTATCAGTTATATTTCTGGGCTTCCCCTCTGCTCAATATATCTGAAAGAAATCCTAGCATATCTTCTGTATATTGTGAATGCTATCTTTTTCTGCTTTTTTTTTTTAAGCCATTCCCTTGGAGAACTATACTGGTTTCCTTTAACTCTTGTTATTATTTACTTCCTGTACTTAAGTATCTTTGTCATTTTTATAGCCCGTCAGTTTAGTTCACTTTCTACTTTATTTCCACCCACTTTGCCAGCTCCTCCTTCAGGTACTTCCCCATATTATTTATTTGTTGCATTTGTACCCCACATTTTCCCACCTATTTGCAGGCTCAATGTGGCTTACATAGTATTACTGAAGTGTGTTTGAAATACAGGACTGACATCCAACTGATCAATTCCCCGCACTGTACTAAAACAGCGATGTAAAAATATTGCAAGAACAGCTCGGAGAATTAACTCCCCAATGATCTACGCTAATAACATGCAAGTTTAGGTACGTTATTAGTGTTGATAGCACCAGCCCATACACTTTCTACCCTACCAAACATATGCTCTCTCTGCCTCCCCCAACACATACACACTCTTTCTGCCTCCCTAGCACACACTCTTTCTACCCCACCACACATATTCTCTCTCTGCCTCCCCCCCCCAACACGCTCTCTCTCTCTCTCTCTCTCTGCCTCCCCCCAACACACACTCTTTCTCCCTCCAACACAATCTCTCTCTGACTCCCCCCTCTGTCTCCCCAGCACACACACACTTTCTATCCCATCACATATTCTCTTTCTGCCCCCCACCTCCCCCAAAACACTCTCTCCCTCTGCCTCCCCCAAACACCCTCTCTCCCCACTGCCTCCACCCCCAACACCCTCTCTCTCCCCACTGCCTCCACCCCCAACACACTCTCTCCCACTGCCTCCCCCCAACACATTTTCTCCCTCTGCCTCGCCCCCCAACACATTTCCCCCTGCCTCGCCCCCCAAGCACACTCTCTCCCTCTGCCTCCCCCCACACACTTTCTCTCTCTCTTTCTGCCTCCCCCAGAACTCTCTTTCTGCCTCCCCCAGAACTCTCTCTCTCTCTCTCTGCCTCCCCCAGAACTCTCTCTCTGCCTCCCCCAGAACTCTTTACTTTTACTTTACTTCTTATTAGTCGCCAATATTCCCAAGTACAGTTCATTGCAACTTACAAGTGTGTGTGTGGGGGGGGGGGGGATTTATTGGGGTGTTGCATAGATACTTTCAGAACTGATGGGGAACAGATTGCTAGAGTTTGTGACAGATTACGTTATCGGACTGTATTGTTTATTGTGATGTTTGTAGGACATGTTTATCAAGTAAGTAGGCTTTCAGCATCTTGTAGTGGGGCAATGTTCTTATCTGCATTGGTATTTCTTTCCAATGATTTGCAGATAGGTAAGGTAGAGTTAAGCTGAGTAGTGTTTTGAATCAGAGGTCTTGAGAGAGAGGAATGATAGGCTCAGCAACTTATCTGCTCTTCTCCTCATTCTGAGCTTGGGTAGGATTATCTATTGGTTTACATATCCTGGTGATGCTCCATGTAGTGTTAGATAGATCACTGGAGTTTGAAGATCCCTCTGGCCTTAACCAGGAGCCACTGCAGTGTGACATATAACAGGATCACTCTCTCAAACTTGGACTTGGAGAAGTCTTGCTGCTACATTTTGAACTGGCTGCAGTCTTTTTTTTTTTTTTTTTTGCAGTCTTTTTCTCACATAGCTGCAGCCCACAAATATCACGTTGCAGTAGTCTACTTGTGATAAAATTAGGGATTGTACCAGTAAGTCTGAAGGTATTGATGTTAAAGCAGTGACATTCTTTTTAATTTTCTGAGGACATAGAATGCCTTTTTTACCACTGCTTGGTTGTGGTTTTCCAGAGTCAGGGGCCTATCGATCACAACACCTAGTATTCTGAGCTTAGATTCTAGATTCACGTGAGTTCCATTTAGGTTCAGTTGTATGTCCAAGATGTCAGTGTCGGGAGCTGATACTATCAAGCATTTAGTTGTTTTGCAGTTTTATTTGAGGCGTAGGTTTGTTGCCCATTTTTCTACTAGGAAAATACCCTGGGTTAAGAGAGTGTTAACATCAGTCTTGTTCTTGTTAAAAGGGAAATACAATGTGATGTCTTCGGTTTAGGCGAAGCATTTTATTCCCTCCTGTTCCACGAAAAAGCCTAGGATGTTGAATAGTATTGGGGAGAGGGGGGATCCTTGTGGAACTCTGGTGTGTGCTTGCCATTCGTCTGACAGTCAACTGTTGATATTAACACTATAGGAACAGAAACCAAGGAATCCTCTCAGCCAATTTAGTGCCTGGCCCCCTATACAGGAAGAGTGTAAGATTTCTAGTAATACTTGATGATTTACTACATTGAAAGCACTAGAGATGTCAAACTGCATGATTATTATTTGTTGACAGTAGCCCGTAAATCTACGTAGTTCATTAAATACTGTCATAAAGGGGTACAAATTATACCGTGGTGATAGGGTGGATCGAATTGGTGGAGGGGTAGCATTGTATGTTAAGGAGAGCCTTGAATCAAATAGATTGAAAATTCTGCAGGAAACAAAACACATCTTGGAATCCCTACGGATTGAAATTCTATGTGTCAATGGGAAAAGGATAGTGATAGGAGTGTACTACCGTCCGCCTGGCCAGGATGCACAGACGGATGTAGAAATGTTAAAGGAAATTAGGGAAGCAAACAAACTAGGCAACACAATAATAATGGGTTATTTCAATTACCCCGATATTAACTGGGTAAATGTAACATCGGGGCATGCAAGGGAGGTAAAATTCCCCGACGAAATCAAGGACTGCTTTATGGAGCAGCTGGAACAGGAGCCAACAAGAGAAGGAAAAATTCTAGACCTAGTCCTTAGTGGAGTGCATCATCTGGTGAGGGAGGTAATGGTGCTGGGGCCGCTTGATAACAGTGATCAATCTCATTGAATTCTTTGACTGGGTGACGGGAGAATTAAATCAAGGACGTGCTATGGACGTCATCTACTTAGATTTCAGCAAGGCTTTTGACACGGTTCCCCACAGGAGGCTCTTAAATAAACTAGACGGCCTGAAGATAGGACCCGAAGTGGTGAACTGGATTAGGAACTGGTTGACGGACAGACGCCAGAGGGTGGTAGTAAATGGAGTTCGCTCGGAGGAAGGAAAGGTGAGTAGTGGAGTGCCTCAGGGATCGGTGCTGGGGCCCATTCTGTTCAATATATTTGTGAGTGACATTGCCGAGGGGTTACAAGGTAAGGTTTGCCTTTTTGCGGATGACACCAAGATTTCCAACAGAGTGGACACCCCGGAGGGTGTGGAAAACATGAAAAAAGATCTGAAGAAGCTAGAAGAATGGTCTAAGGTTTGGCAATTAAAATTCAATGCGAAGAAATGTAAAGTGATGCACTTGGGGAGGAGAAATCCAAGGGAGACGTATGTGTTAGGTGGGGAGAGTCTGATAGGCACGGAAGGGGAGAGGGATCTTGGGGTGATAGTATCTGAGGACCTGAAGGCGACGAAACAGTGCGACAAGGCGGTGGCAGTAGCTAGAAGATTGCTAGGCTGTATAGAGAGAGGAGTGACCAGCAGAAGAAAGGAGGTTTTAATGCCCCTGTATAAGACGTTGGTGAGGCCCCACCTGGAGTATTGTGTTCAGTTTTGGAGGCCGTATCTTGCGAAGGATGTTAAAAAAATGGAAGCGGTGCAAAGAAAAGCTACGAGGATGGTATGGGATTTACGTTCCAAAACGTATAAAGAAAGGCTTGCTGACCTGAACATGTACACCCTGGAGGAAAGGAGGAACAGGGGTGATATGATACAGACGTTCAAATATTTGAAAGGTATTAATCCGCAAACGCACCTTTTCCGGAGATGGGAAGGCGGTAGAACGAGAGGACATGAAATGAGATTGAAGGGGGGCAGACTCAGGAAAGATGTCAGGAAGTATTTTTTCACGGAGAGGGTGGTGGACGCTTGGAATGCCCTCCCGCGGGAGGTGGTGGAGATGAAAACGGTAACGGAGTTCAAACATGCGTGGGATATGCATAGAGGAATCCTGTGCAGAGGGAATATATCCTCAGAAGCTTAGCTGAAATTGGGTGGCGGAGCAGTTGAGGGGAAGAGGGGGTGGTGGTTGGGAGGCGAGGATAGGGGTGGGCAGACTTATACGGTCTGTACCAGAGCCGGTGATGGGAGGCGGGACTGGTGGCTGGGAGGCGGGAAATACTGCTGGGCAGACTTATATGGTCTGTGCCCTGAAAAGGACAGGTACAAATTCAAGGTAAGGTATACACATATGAGTTTGTCATGGGCAGACTGGATGGACCATGCAGGTCTTTATCTGCCGTCATCTACTATGTTACTATGCTATGTTACTATGTTACTATGTTACTATGTTACTATGTTACTATGTTACTATGATCATATTTGATATTAGCTTTGAAGTCAGTATACACAGGAAATCAAATACGTTAGCGTTTAACTTTAAAAAAGGAGACTATGATAAAATGAGACGAAAGGTGAGAGAGAGGGAAAAAAAAAAAAAAAAAAAACTTAAGAGGCACGGCTTCAAGGGTCAAAAATTTAGATCAGGAGTGGATGCTGTTCAAAAACACCACCCTGGAAGCCCAGGCCAAATATATTTTGCGTATTAAAAAAGGAGAACGGAAGACCAAACGACAGCCAACATGGTTAAAAAGTGAGGTGAAGGAAGCTATTACAGCTAAAAGAAAGTCCTTCACAAAATGGAAGAAGGAACCGACTGAAAATAATAAGAAACAGCATACGGAATGTCAAGTCAAATGCAAAGCGCTGATAAGGAAAGCTAAGAGGGACTTTGAAAAAAAGATTGCGCTGGGGGCAAAAATACAAAGTAAAATTTTTTTTTAGGTATATTAAAAGCAGGAAGCCGGCAAAAGAATCGGTTGGACTGCTAGATGACCAAGGGGTAAAAGAGGCGATCAAGGAAGACAAAGACAAAGCGGAGAGATTAAATGAATTCTTTGCTTCGGTCTTCACTGAGGAAGATTTGGGACAGATACCGGTGCCAGAAATGGTATTCGAAGCTGACGAGTCGGAGAAACTGAATGAAATCTCTATAGACCTAGAGGATGTAATGGGGCAATTTGACAAACTGAAGAGTAGCAAATCTCCTGGACCGGATGGTATTCATCCCAGAGTACTGACAGAACTGAAAAATGAACTTGCGGAGCTATTGTTAGCAATATGTAATTTATCCTTAAAATCAAGTGTGGTACCGGAAGATTGAAGGGTGGCCAATGTAATGCCGATTTTTTAAAAAGGTTCCAGGGGAGATCCTAGAAATTATAGACCGGTGAGTCTGACGTAAGTGGCGGGCAAAATGGTAGAGACTATTATAAAGAACAAAATTACAAAACATATTCAAAAGCATGGATTAATGAGACAAAGTCAACATGGATTTAGTGAAGGGAAATCTTGCCTCACCAATCTATTACATTTCTTTGAAGGGGTGAACAAACATGTGGATAAAGGTGAGCCGGTTCATACTGTGTATCTGGATTTTCAGAAGGCGTTTGACAAAATACCTCATGAAAGACTCCAGAGGAAATTGGAGAGTCATGGGATAGGAGGTGGTGTCCTATTGTGGATTAAAGACTGAAACAGAGTAGGGTTAAATGGTCACTATTCTCAATGGAGAAGGGTAGTTAGTGGGGTTCCCTAGGGCTCTATGCTGGGACCGCCGCTTTTTAACATATTTATAAATGACCTAGAGATGAGAGCAACTAGTGAGGTAATTAAATTTGATGACGACACAAAGTTATTCAAAGTAGTTAAATCACTGGGAGGATTGTGAAAAATTACAAGAGGACCTTACGTGACTGGGAGACTGGGCAAATGTGAGCAAGTGCAAAGAGATGCATGTGGGAAAGAGGAACCCGAATTATAGCTACATAATGCAAGGTTCCAAGTTAGGAGTCACAGACCAAGAAAGAGATCTAGGTGTCGTCTTCGATGATACGTTAAAACTTTCTGCTCATTGTGCTGAAGTGGCTAAGAAAGCAAATAGAATGTTTGGTATTATTAGGAAAGGAATGGAAAACAAAAATGAGGATGTTATAATGCCTTTGTATTGCTCCATGGTGCGACCGCAACTCAAATATTGTGTTCAATTCTGGTTGCCGGATCTTAAAAAAGATATAGTGGAATTAGAAAAGGTACAGAGAAGAGTGACTAAAATGATAACGGGGATGGTACGACATCCCTATGAGGAAAGGCTAAAGCGCTTGGGGCTCTTCAGCTTGGAGAAAAGACAGCTGAGGGAAAATATGACAGAGGTCTATAAAATAATGAGTGGAGTGGAACGGGTAGATGTAAAGGGTCTGGTTACGCTTTCCAAAATATTAGAACTAGGGGCATGCGATGAAGCTACAGAGTAGTAAATTTAAAACGAATTGGAGAAAATATTTCTTCACTCAATGTGTAATTCAACTCTGGAATTTGTTGCCAGAAAATGTGGTAAAGGTGGTTAGCTTATGAGAGTTTTAAAAAGGTTTGGCCGGCTTCCTAAAGGAAAAGTCCATAGACCATTATTAAATTGGACTTGGGGAAAAATATTTCTGGGATAAGCAGCATAAAATGTTTTGTACTTTTTGGGGGATCTTGCCAGGCATTTGTGACTTGGATTGGCCACTGCTGGAAACAGGATGCTGGGCTTGATGGACCTTTGGCCTGTCCCAGTATGGCAATACTTATGTACTTATGTAGTGTTCCTATTAGGGTCTCTGTGCTGTAGCTCTTCCTGAATCCCAACTGTGTTTGATGTAGTAAGTTAAATTTCTCTAAGTATTCTGTAAGTTGTGAGGCAACTATACTCTAGGAATCTTAATGTGTAGAGGAATAGGTGCTACCAGCCTACAATCGGTCACATCGCTTAAGTCGCCCCTTGCGTTTTTCGGAATGAGGGAGAGGATAATCTTGCCCAGTTGTTTAGGGAAGGGATAGGGAGTTAATTTATCTATTGCTCACCGAGTTTAGTATAGTTCACTGGTAGTTAAGTTGCCTTAGTAGGAATGCAGGACATTTGTCCAGTATGAATTGGGATTTGGAGTATTTTAGAGCATTTCTCTTAAAATCCTCATCTGATGTAAGGAATGCTATCTAGTATCTGTCAGCTGTATACTCTCCAATGGCTTCTCTTGTTCTATCTCTGCAGAAGAGGGTATCTTTGAAATCTCTTTGGTCAGTGGGCTTGTTTTCGATGAGATAGGCTTGCATCTATGATCTTTTTCTCAAAGTAGTGTGCCATTGAATCTGCCAGGGGGGTAGATATTGTGTGGTTTATTAGTTCTTCCGGTATTGTTAGATGTTCGAGTATTTGATATAGTTTCCTCATATTTGGTTTTGCTGTTCCTATCTGTTCCAAGTAGCAGCTTCATTTGGCTTGCCTGGTTTAGAATTTATAAATGTTTGTTGATTTTCTCCAGGCCCCTCTGTTGGAGCTGTTCTGGGTTTTTCTCCATATTCTTTCTAGCTACCTGCATGCTTTCTTCATTTTCAGTAGCGCATCGTTGAATCATTGGGCCCCTTTGGTTTCTGATCTTTCTACCTCTCCCCAACACATCATCTCTCTTTCTACTTTCTCCAACAGCACTCTCTCTCTTTCTACTTCCCCCAGTACACACTTTCTTTCTGCCTCACCCAACATTCTCCCTTGCTTTCTGGCTACCATCACTACTCAATCTCTGCATCCCCCCAGCACTCTCTTTATTTCTGTCTCCACCAACCCAAAAGCCCCAGGCTCTCTCTCTGCCTCCCCCAGCCCATAAACTCCAAGCACTCTCTCTCTCTCTGCCTCCCCCCAGCCCACAAATTCCCAGCACTCTGTATCCACTCCGCCCACAAAACACCAACACTCACACTCTGCTTCCCCCAGCCCACAAACCCCCACAGCTCTCTCTCTCTCTCTGCCTCCCTCCAGCATGCACACAATAGCTGCTTCTTGATAACCATCACTCTACATACCCTCCCTTGTGGCATATACTTCCCCTCTCGCAACTGTCTCCTAATGGCCACTTTCACAACTTAATTTCTCCTTCTCTATCCTCCAACTGCACTTGGGCACCCCAACACACTCTTAGCTCTCTCCCTTCCTGCATCTTCCCACCTCCTGCCAGACAGACAACCAGTTCTTGCTCCCTTTCTTCTCCCTGTGGACCAGACACCCACCTCTTTGCTCCCTTTTGCTTCCCCTCGCAGCCATTGCACACAGACACTCACCTCATGCTCCCCCTCCCCTGAAGCACAGAGACTCACATTTTGCTCCCCCCCCCCCCCCCAACGTGGCACACAGACACCAAGCTCTCACTCTCCTGATCCCTTTCTCCTCCCCCACAGGACACACAGATACCTCTTGTTCCCTCTTTCACCCCTTTATGTACACTTGCTCCCTCCTGTTCCCCCCACCCCCTGACACACAAACAACCATCTCTTTCACCCCCCCCCCCCCAACTCAACTCGGCATATACACACACATCTTGCTCCCCCTCCCCCAATGCAGCAGGCACTCGTCTCGTTCTTCCCTGGCCCACCTGCAAAGAAACCCACATGTTGCTCCTCCCCACCCCCACCCCCCGTGGCACAGGGATATTCACTTCTTGCTCCCTACTGCAACCCTCCCCCAGAATTCAAATATCTCTCTTGCTCCCCTCCCCCACTACAGCACATGGACCACTCACCTCTTTCCCTCCACCAGTGCACAGATATTCACCACTTACTGCCCCCACCCACCCACCCCAACGCACAGACATCCATCTCTTGCTCCACCATCCAGCGCCATCACCACCATGTGGTCCGAGTATCACGCACCCTACCTTGAAGCACGTTGGGGGTGCTTTGGGAAATGCCTGGCGGCAGGTGGGGGCACAGAGTCCTCGCTCTCGGCGGCATGGTCGGGCAGGGAACATCGTGGTGTGGATTCCGCGGGTCCGTTTCCATGGCGCGGGAGGGGGGCTCCGTCCCTGCACGTCTTGATACATCAGCCTGTGATGTCAGCGGCGTGCTCCTTTTCTTCTGGCTCTACGGCTTCCTTAGGGCTTCGGCAATGGCTGCCAGTTCCTGCTGTGACCGGATCTGTTTGGCTAAGCGCTAACTTCTGACCCACGACCAGTATCTGCTGTGACCGGAACTGCTGAGCTATATGCCAACTTCTGACCCTCCTACCAGTATCTTCTGTGACCTGAGCTGTTTGGATACAACGCTGACTTCTGACCCTGCTACCAGTATCTGCTGTGACCGGGGAGCTGTTTGGCTGCAACGCTGACTTCTGCCCTTGCTTCCAGTATCTCCTGTGACTGGAGCTGCTTATCTAAATTACATGCTTCAACAGGGTCTTTTCCCAGAGGATCATGGCAACATTTTGCTCACCCCAGTACCTAAGGATATAAAGAAAAAAAGCAAACGACCTTACTAATTATCATCCTGTAGCCTCCATCCCCCTTGTAGTTAAATTGATGGAGAGTATGGTATCCAAACAACTAATGGATTACATGGACAAGTTCACATTACTGCATGTGTCACAGTCTGAATTCCGCCCCTTCCACAGTACGGAAACTGTACTAGTCACTCTCTTATCTAAATTCAAACATGAAGTTGCAGTTGGTAAAAATGTTTTCCTCCTCCAATTTGACATGTCAAGTGCTTTTGATATGATCGATCATAGCATACTCTTACGTTTACTGGACCATTACGGGATTGGAGGTGCTATCCTTCAGGAGATCAAGGGTTTCCTCACTTCAAGACTGTAACAAGTTACTTCAAAAACAAATATTTTGTCACCGTAGAGGGCTCATTGTGGAGTACCCCAAGGTTCTCCATTATCACCGATTCTCTTCAACATAATAATGTCCCCTCTGGCAAACATCTTATCCAAAGAGGGCTATCACTCGTTTATTTATGCTGATGATGTCACAATTTATATCCCCTTCAGGCGTGACCTCTCAGATATCTCCAGAGACACTGATCGTTGCTTGAACATCATGGATTTATGGGCTAACACGTTTCGGCTGAAATTAAACGCTGAAAAAACTCATTGTCTTATTGTCTCATCCGCATATAATACTTATAAGCCTGCTACCCTCGTTACTTCAGCTTATTCTCTCCCTATCTCTGATAACCTTAATTTTTTATTGATAGACACCTTACATTAGAGAGTCAAGTTACGGCCGTTATAAAGAAGATATTTTATTCGATGTGGAAACTAAAACGTATAAGACCCTATTTTCCAAGGGATATATTCCGCAACTTGACGCAATCATTGGCATTAAGCCATTTAGACTATTGCAATGGATTATATGCGGGTTGTAAAGTTCAGCTTCTGAAAAAACTCCAGACAGCCCAGAACACTGCTACCAGATTGATATTCAATAAAACGAGATATGATAGCGTTACACCTCTTTGTCAGATTTATTTTATTTATTGCATTTGTATCCCACATTTTCCCACCTATTTGCGGGGTTCAGTGTGGCTTACAATACATTGTGAATGATGGAAATACAATTAGTTACAACTCGGTTATGGATTACATTGTGAGGAGTTATGCGAAAACAAAGTCAAAGTATCGTTAAGGGAATAGAACAATGGAAAAGAACAATGGGAAGAAACAACGGGAAACTGATAGGGCAACTAAACAATTGTAGGAGAACATTCGGTATAACATTTTTCTGTGAGTAGAGGTATAAATGTGGTAACATTACGGGGGATGGGAATTCAGAAGAGAATGTATTGTTGCATTACTAACAGTGTGTGTGGACTTCATGTGTTTTGATCCTTTCAATAAATTTTATCAAAGAGATGAGTTTTCAATGATTTGCGGAAGTTGGTTAGTTCGTGGATCATTTTCAGGTTGCGTGGTAGTGTATTCCACAATTGCGTGCTCATATAAGAAAAGGTTGATGCGTGCAGCGTTTTGTATTTTATGCCTTTGCAATTAGGGAAGTGAAGGTTGAGGAAAGTTCAGGATGATCTTTTAGCATTTCTGGGTGGTAGGTCTATTAAATCAGATATGTAAGCTGGAGCTTCACCGTGAATGATTTTGTGGACTAATGTGCATACTTTAAAAGTGATGCGTTCCTTGAGTGGGAGCCAGTGTAGCTTCTTTCGTAAGGGTTTGGCACTTTCGTATTTTGGTTTTCCAAAGATGAGTCTGGCTGCTGTGTTCTGGGCTGTTTGAAGTTTCCTCAGTATTTGCTCTTTACAACCTGCGTATAGTGAGTTGCAGTAATCTAGATGGCTGAGTACGAGGGATTGCCCTAGGCTGAGAAAGACGGATCTTGGGAAGAATGGTCTTATTCTTTTCAGTTTCCACATGCAGTAGAACATTTTTTGGTTGTGTTGTTTGCATGAGTTTCAAGTGTTAAGTGGCGGTCAATAGTGACTCCAAGGATTTTTAAAGTTTCTGAGATTGGAAGGTTTAGTTTTGGTGTGTTTATAGCGGTAAATTCATTCGTGTTGTACTGGGAGGTATCAGGCATTGAGTTTTTTCTGCGTTTAGTTTCAATCGAAATGCATCTGCCCAGGAGTTCATGATGTGTAGACTTTGGTTGATTTCATTGAAGATTTCTTTAATGTCTTGTTTGAACGGGATGTATATTGTTACATCATCGGCGTATATATATGGGTTAAGGTTATGGTTTGATAGAAGTTTTGCCAAGGGGATCATCATTAGGTTGAAAATAGTTGGTGAGAGGGGTGATCCTTGCGGTACTCCACATTCAGGTGTCCATGTAGCAGACGTAGTCGAATTTGAAGTGACTTGATATGAGCGCAGGGTTAGGAACCCCTTGAACCAGTTTAGGACATTTCCTCCGATGCCAAAAGATACTACACTGGCTCCCAATTATGGACCGTATTACCTTCAAGCTTTGTACTCTGGTCCACAAAATAATCTATGGTGAAGCCCCGGATTATATGATTGATTTACTTGATCTTCCGGCGAGGAACAGAAACAGATCATCTTGTAATTATATGAATCTTCATTATCCCAGTTGCATTGGTCTTAAATACAAAACCACCTACGCGTCTAATTTCTCCTACTTAGGAACGCAGATGTGGAATGCATTACCGGACCGTGTGAAAACGCTACATGATCATCAAGACTTTAGGCACTCTTTAAAGACCTGTTTTGTAAGGCCTACCCTACTGCTGCTACTCACTAGACTCTACATTATATTGCCTCAAAGGACCATTTTATTCCTTATTATTTTGTACCTTATTTTACACATGTACCCCTCCCTTACCTGACCCTATTTCTTATTGACTTGTAAGCCACATTGAGCCTGCTTGTGTTTGGGAAAATGTGGGATACAAATGTTGCAAATAAATAAATAAACGCTGACTTCTGACCCTGTCAGTATCTACTGTGTTCGGAGCTGTCTGGCTACTATCTCTGATTCCTGACCACGTCTTCGGTGGTCTGCCTTTGGCCTGTACCGTCGGCTGTTGGACACCGACATTTCCTGGTTGAGGACGAGTCCCGCTGGCTTCCTGAACCTGGGGGCTCAACCTTCGGGGAACGACAGTTGGTTGTGTTGAAGAACCCAGGGGTTTGTTGGCTGTCTATAGTTCTCATGGACTAGGACTTAGGGTTCACCTTCTTCTGCTTCCAGACAGAACATTACACTGAGGAACCTTAATCTGCACTTTTTCTTTTTCTCTCTTTTTTTTTTTTTTACTGAACAGCAGACGCTGAAAGTCGCACACCCAAGCCCAACACGCAGTTCTGAGATCCAGCAACCTCAATGACACCGTCTGCCCAGAGTGACCCCACTCACCCATCTCAACAAGAGGGCTCACACACTTCCCCCTACTTTGACTGAGATGTCTGGGTCTTAGGCTCACGCTGTTGATGAGAATGAACGTGCTGAGGTTGAGCCTGCTGAGAAGACGTGGAGTACCTACACCTCTGAGTAGTAAGTACTCCTCTTCTACTTGCCAAAAAGACTCCTCGATGAGGAGGTAGACGCAGAAGGTGCCTAGCTTCTCTGCCAGGGGGCGCCGAAGCATAGTCCCTAGGGATTCCAGCACTAGGGAATGATGAGGCAATTGAGGCCCATCAAACCCAGGTGAAGACTGACCAACAGAGGAAATTCCCGGTTCTTCACTTGAACGTCTCATAAGATCTCGTGAAGCACAACTATCACAGCCTCTCTAGGAGGAAACTTGTAGTCCAGGACCTCGAACATCTTAGCCCTGGGCTCATCCTCCACTTCCAAAGGAATTGGAACAGCATTCATCATTTCCTTAATAAAAGATGGAAAAGAAAGACTCTCAGGTGGAGGACTTTCTCTTTTCCTATGGAGGGGAGGGATCAAACGGGATGCCATAAAACTCCTCCTCTGAGAAGTACCGTGGATACTCCTCCAACTCCCATGAGCACTTATCAAGATGTCAGGTCCAGTCTCGACTCCGGTGAAGTTTCCTCCACCAACGTCATGGGGGTGCCAACACAGGCAGCACCGGAGAAAACCTCAACACAAGCTGATGGACACGCGAGACAGCAGCAAGAGGCATGGCAGGTGCAAGCACCCCTGACACTGATGTACTCTGTTGTATAAACACTGCTATAAGCTCAGGGAGCAAGGCCCAGAGGCGCTCACCGAGGGCTGACATCAAGAAAAGTTGGGGTGTCGGAGTAGAAGCAGGCTGCTGAACTTGTGGAGTCAAAGCAGGTGTCTGGTCCTGGCCATCTGGAGACTCACATACACTGGCACCTCGATGGTGCCAAAAAAGGGTCAAAGCACCAAAGAAAAAGGAAGGGAAGAACCCGACCAAAGCTCAGACCTGAATGCAGCCTAGTGAGCGCAATAAAATAAACGAAACCTTAAAAAAGGGGAAAATAAACTAAAAATGTAAGGAAGAGAGAAATCGGGAAGACACAAAAAGAAGCTCTTGTTAAGAAACCGAACTGGCAGCAGTGAGAAGAGAAGAGAAAAAAAACATGTCCATACCTCACCACAAAAACACAGAACTAAAGGTCCTGTACTCTTGCGCATACGCAGTGGAGCATGACTCATGCTCCAAAGAGCTCTATAAAAGCTTGTCGTAAGCTCTGGACGGACAACATGGATCGCGTTACCCACATGTGAGAATCATAGGCTTGCTTGTCCTCAGGGAAAGAGATTTCCACAGCAGTGGGAAGAAGCAGAATGGTCCACACAGAGAAGAACAATGAAAATAATAAAGAAAAAATTCAAAATAGGATTATAATGGTTTGGCTACAAAAATAATAATGGAAATTCTTTCAAGGTGGGAAGGGATAAATGTAAAAATGCAAGAGGCAAGTGAGAGAAGATTATTAGTTTTTGGGTGGCAATATAAAGAAACTAACCTGTTCATGTGTCACCCAAGTTTTCCTGCACATCATGTGCAAATTACTTATTTTGAATGTAGACTAAAACAGGAGAGAGGATGGCACTGTGAAAGATCAATTTCCCTGTGCTGTTCCGAACAGCAACCTAGCGCCAGAACAGCACAGGGGAATAAAGCCCTGATGATCAATAGCACAGAAATTTACGCATGCTATTTAGCTTCAACCATCAGGACACTTTTGCAGGAGGACTGTGCCTGGGACATGCACCCAAGGCACAATCCTCTCACAGAAGTTGTTTCACAGGTCCAGGCTGTTGAAAAAAAAAAAAAAAAAAAGCCCGGATCTGTCAAACAGACCATCGCAAGGGGATGGAGGTCAGGTAGACCTCCAGTCCCTCCTACCCACCTCTGCACACAACGGAATGCAGGTCTACTGGACCTCCATTCCCCCCACCCCACATAAAAAGGCTTCCCTGGTGGTCCAGTGGGCACCCCCAAGCCCCCCCTCCATACTCTGAAGCAGGAGGAAAGAGTACGAGTGCCGCATTCAAAAGGGCCACGCCCTGCCTGATGCATCTTGGGATACACTGGGTGGGACTTCAGTACCATATTAGGGATCAACTCCCTTATATGGTACTGAAATCCCACCTAGTGCATCCCAGGAAGCACCGGGCAGGGCATGGCAGGGTACCGCCATTTTGAAGGCGGCGTTCACAGGAGGGGCTTGGGGGCACTAGGCCACCAGGACACGTGGGGGGTACCCACTGGACCACCAGGGAAACCTTTCTGCGTGGGAGTGGGAGGCAACTGTAAACATGCAAATGCATGCTGGACAGGAATCTCCATTCTTCACCAATGCTCTGTAAACCCTAACGCCAGCTCCAAGCTGGTGTAGGGTTTGCGTGGAAGCAGTGCCAATATTTGGCATGTTGCCCACTGAGCACTGGGGAGGAATACCTAATGCTGTGTTTAGCATGTATTTGCATGCTACTTGTGCTCAGAGCCAGTGAGCTTGTTGTTATATGCGCTCAACAGCTCTGATCATAGGGTGCAAGCAAACGCAAGTGCTAGTCCAGCACTAATGGCCTCTAGCATCCGTGTTTGCCTTTGATCATCTGCCCACAAGTGAAGAAGAAAAAGCAAAAACAGCACCAAAGAAAGTTACAATCAGGTCACATGTCCAAAGGTCTAGTGATGTTTATTAAAAATCCAACATGGTCATATTTCAGCCAACTGGCTGCATCAGAAGTAAACATAACTTAAAACAGATATTTTGCATAAACGGAAAAGTCTTACTACCACTTATTGTAAGAGTTCCGAGTATGGCACAGGTCCAAGAAATGCGCTATTCAACAGTGCGACCCGATTTTTCCTTGGTGCTATTTTTGCTTCTTTCCTTTGAATTTAGTTCATGTCCTATTTAGAAAGTTCAGGCTGATTCCTTTTCACAAAAACCCTCGTCTTGGCTCCAGAGGAAAAGTATTGTCTACACTATACATCCCTGCGACAGAAACAAAACAGCTGACATGGTTGAATGTGCTGAAAATGCTTTGAAAAATAAAACTAACGATATAAAGTGGAAAGCTCTGTTACCTTTCTGTGCTTTAGCTGTTATTTCAAAATATTTGACAGTTAAATCTTGAATAGAGAGTACCGCCATCTGAGCTTTTTTCTGCCAATCTGTATCTTCTTTTCTGAGGCTTTCAACCCTTCGAGGGCCCAGGTAATCGTTCTCCAGGGAGATCTGAAAACAAATTAATCACAGCATTATGTTAAGCATTAACAGAATCTACATTATTTAAAAGGGCTACCAAACTAGTTTGAATGAACTGGAACCTTAGACATTCTAAATATCATTAAAATATACTGAACAGTTTTTAAGGCCCAATTCACTACATATTTATCCCATAAATGAGGCCCTCAGCACCTTTAGCATCAACTGAAAAAAACCTGGTATACCTGGAGAAGTTTTGGTTTCTTCAACTCCTGCTGAAAAGTTCAGACACATGGGCACATGCTATCCGGCCAGCAAATGGAGACAAAGAACGACTTCACTATCACTACTCCATCTATAGGGGCCCGTGCATCAAGGAGGCCTCTCAAAGCTATGTAGTTTCACCTCCTCAGCGACCTGCCTTTGGGAGAATGAATCCCTTTCTTCCCCCAGGTAACCAATGTTTGAACAACTGTAAAACTGAAATCACATTCTCTCCTCTGGACGTACCTGTGTGAGACATAGACTATGTACACATTTTCATGTGCATCACAGAACCAAGATGGATTTCTGACTGTTGCCCTGTCAGCCTGCTTGTATGGACTTACTGCTGCAGCCTTGGTTTATTTGCCAAAGGTAGACAGACTCTGTGCTACTTCGTTTCTTCTCTATTGTGCACTGGTTCAATCTAGTTTGAGACTTGGTGCTTTCAAACAATCACTATCTGAAAGCTACCAACCAAGTCAACAGGGGCAGCCCAAGGCAATCTACTGCCTGAGGTGAGGGATGAGATGGCACTCCCAGCCCCCTCCTCAGAGCTACAGTCAGGGGGTAAGGCGGGGAGTGATAGAAAATTACAAACTGACAGAAGCCAAGCAATTAAGTTTATTACAAAATCATGAAAATACATAAACCAAATATACTTATATATTACAACCAAAAAACCTGTTTTTTGTGAAAAATGAAACAGGCCCTAGCAAGGCTATCATCTATTCGCAATTATGTTTCAAAATCTTTCTTCCCTGCCTTCTCCCCCATCTATATCCAGCAATTCTCCTCTCTCCCCTGCCCTCCCCTCCATGTACAGCAATTTCTCCGTTCTCTCCTACCTACTCTCCCATCCATGTCCAGCAATTTTCCTGTGTGCCCTCCCATCCATGTCCAGTGATTTCTCATCTCCCCTCCCATCCATGTCCAGTGATTCTCCTGTGTGCCCTCCCCTCCCCTCCATGTCCAGCGATGTCCCCTCTCTCCCCTGCCCTCCCTTCCATGTCCAGCAATTCTCCCCTCCCATCGCATCTATGTCTAGCGATTCTCCCCTCCTCTCGCATTCATGTCTAGCGATTCTCCTATTCCCTACCCTCCCATCCATGTCCAGTGACTCGCCCCAGCCCCCCCCTGCCCCCCCCCCCCTTGTAAGCACCCGAGTTCCAGTTCAACCCCAGCCCTCACCTGCCCGCCCTCTTCTCCCACCTTGCAAGGTCCAGGGATCACCAATCAATGTTCTTGGCTGGGGCTCAATGGTCGGGATGGAACATAGAGAAGTGACTGAAAAGGACAAAAAAGCTTGAGAGCCTGATTGTAAAACTGGTACTCCAATTGCTTCTCTGAGTGCATTCCAAGAAGCATTCTGAAGTCACCAGAGATTTTGACTACACTCCCTGGGAATTCTGTGGCAACTTCTTCCATACCTGCGAGAATCCCCATTGCCGTGCAGCTCTCTAATCTACCTACCTGCTTTCCTCATCCTTTCTCAAGCAATCACATTGTCCCCCCTGTCATTCTCCTTCCCCAGTCTGCAAATCCTCTCTCTTTCACCCCCTCCCTAGTACCCCATTTCCATTCTCTGCACTCACCCTCTCAGCCCTAGTTTACCCTCCACTACCTCCTCACAAGCCCCAGGTCCATCTCTGTATCACCTTCCTTCGTCTCCAAGCCATTCTGTCTCTTACCTTCTACCCCATCACCTATTGCCCCTCCTTGACCAAAGTAACTCCATTTCAACTCTAACTCAACCCTATCTTCTCCCCCTCATACCCTTCCATTCTGGCCTCCATCACACAAGCAAAACACAGATAGTCCCTCTTCAAAAACAGGACGTGACCACAAACCAAAAGTACCAATGCAGACAAAAATTAAACTGAAACTCGAGATGTCAAACCCTGCATGCAGTGCAACACCAGAGAAACAGAAAGAAATGTATCATTTCCTTCTGTACAGAGCAAAATAACACCAGCAGATGTAAATTCTTAAAACTGACATAATTCGTTAACTGAAAATAAAATCACTTTTCCTACCTTTATCTGGTGATTTTATCATTCTAATTATCTTGTTCCCAGTCTCTGCTTCTATTTCCTTCCCTCTATGCACTTAACTACTTCCAGGATTTCCTATCCCTTTGCTATTTCTTTCCTTTCCCCTTTCCTTCACTTCCTGCCCTACAGCCACCTTTAGCACTGATCTTTCAAGTTCAACTTTCTTCCATTTTCTGCCTCCTTCTCAAATCTAGTCTTCTACCTCTTCCCTTCCATCCATGTGCTGCATTTAACTTCCCTCCCTTCCCTTCAAGTATTTAGCTCCTCTCCCTTCCCATACATGCCTCATCCCCCCCCCCTTCTCTTCCCTGTGCAGATTCTCCCCTCCATCTTCCCCATTCCCTCATGTGGGTCCGGCATCACCTTCCTATCTCCCTTTGCCCCCCCTCCCCCTTTCTCCTCAAGCCCTACAAACTTACTGTGTTCGCCCACACTGCAATTAACATCAAACTCCCTTCAGCAGCTCCAAGGCTTCCCTCTGCCACATCCTTCCCACCCAGAAACAGGAGTTGTGACAAATGGAAGGGCCTCAGGACTGGCCAAAGAGAGCCAGAGGTTATCATTGCTGGCAGTGCCGGTTAACACAGCACATTTGTAAGGCCGTGGGGAGGGGGGGACAGAGAGATGGGAAAGTGATGACAGACCCACAGGAGGGGAGAAAAGGACTGAATGAGGTAAGAAGAGATGCCCAGACCCAAAGGAGGGAACGGGAGAAGGAAAAGGGAAGTAAAGATTTTTGAGGTGGCAAGACAATTTTTTGGAGTGGCACCTACACCATAAGGTCGTCTATGTAAATGAGAAAGACTAAACATTACCTCACTTCCCTTCCTCCTCCAACCTAAAGTCAATTCTATTCCAGCTTGTTGCTAATAGTACTGGACTCACTCATCTCAATGTATCATGCAGAGGGAAGGACCATGAAAGTATTATGGATCTAGGACGGTGAGCCCTTGGGCCGCAGCCGGACCCCGACTGCAGCAGACAAGTCTCCTGGGCTTGCACAAGACAGGAGATAAGGCAAGGTGAACGTAGGCAAGAACCAGGGCAGGACCGGGCAAGGCAAGGCTGGAACTAGACAAGACTGGGCAAGGCAAGACAGGACAGGAAGCATCTCCAGACGAGGCAAGGAAAAGCAAGACAGCAGGGCTAGAATTGGACAAGGCAAGACAAGGAATTAGGATAAAACTGGGTCCAGACAGGCAAGACAAGGAACTAGGCTAAGACTGGATCCAAACGGGACTGGACAAGACAGGACTAGTCGGGGCAGGAACAAGGCAATGCAAAGTCTGGAGGCAGGGCAGGGCTGCAGCTAGGCAGGAACTCAGAGACAAGGCAGGGCTGGAGCTAGGCAGGAACTCGGAAACAAGGCAGGGCAAGGCAAGACTAGACAAGGCAAGGCAAGAACTGGAACAAGGCAAGGCTGATACTTCACACACGAGGCGGGAAGGGCAAAACGGGAACAAAATCATCTCACTGCAAAGGTGCTGGAAGAGGGCAGGCACTGCCCTCAAATATCCCCAAGGCTGGAAATGTGTCTCCGCAGGTGACACTGGAACTGCAGCGCGCTGCCACTTTAAGGACAGATCTTCAGCATGCGCACAACCTAGAAAGGCTGACGTCACAGGAAGCCGACACACCAAAGCAGGCCACCTCCCAGAGGAGCGCCGAAGTGCAGTGTGGGACTAACCTAACGCCCCCATGGCACAGGGAGGTGAGTCGGGGCACAAGTCATGACAGGAATCATGACAGGAAGTAAGATCTTGCCATTATTTGCAAACACTCTAGGAAAGGAAATACCTACTTTATCTGAAATGTAGCTCACCTTTGGCTTGGGTCTGAAAACTTGAATAATTAAATCCAAAAGATCCAGTGCTCACTAACTCAATTTTGTGCACTACTACTTCTTCCAGTAGCTTGGATACCGTCTAATAATTAAATAAATGCTTCACATTTTGGATGTCAAGCTCAACATAAGTGCAAGTAGCCAACAGAATGCCTCAATTTGACAAATCTGACTTTTCAAAAAAATTTAAATAGAGTAAATTACATTTTGTAAATGTATGAATAGATATATTCAAAACAAAGGGTCTATGTCTCTCCAGCATACATACTTACTTTAACCACAATGTAATAACCTCCTCTCTCCTAAAATTAACACTTTTCTTGTTTGCATATTATATACATCTGACTACCTACAAGAATGGTCAGTGGCATAATACCTTTATCTGCTGTCTCCTGAGCATTGCCAGTTCCCTCATATCTCGGAATGGCTGCAGTAAGTACTGGTACAGTTCTGTAGTGGCTTCTGAAAGATTACCATAAGCATCATCCTCCATCTGATACAGTTCAAGTAATTCTACCATGCTTTCTGTGTTCTTGTGTTTCTCTAGAAGCTGCAGAGAAGGAAAAAAAAAGAGAAATTTAATAATCAATGCCTCATGGTTCACAAATTCAAAATGTATTTATGTACTAGCATTTTGTGAACTATCAAACATGTATGTAAATACTGTAACACAGTATTTTACTTGATATTGTATTAAACAAAAATAGCAATGTATTTGTAGGGAGTTTCAAAACTAAATCAAAAAAGGTTAATAAAACACTTCTATATAAAAATCAAGCCTTAGTAACACTTTGAGACCAAGAAGGTAGTTACAATCATACCAAACCATCAGTAGTCTATTCTATCAATAATTAAACAGATCAATTTGATTTTGGACACAAATATGCCTAGGGAAATTTCCAAAAAACAAAATAAGAAGGTAGCTTTCTAACCTGCCTTGGAAAACGGTTCCACAACCCAGCTCCTTGAAGTAAACTGTAAAGTCTGCATAGCATGAGGAACAGTAAGAGAGGTTAAGCAGCATATTGTATGTAATGGATGATTTGTTCTTGGCTAGATATTAGTCAACAGAATTTATCAATTAGGGCTGCATTTCAATTAAAACATTTAATTGCAATTAATCACTATTAATCCAGGTGTCCAACCTGCCAGCATCTTATTCCTGCCCTCTGTCCATCTCTTGCTCCTTCCCCTCTGACCCCCTCCCCAGGTCCAACAGCTATTCTTATCCCTTCATCCCCTCCCCCCACCCAGGTTCAGACTACGTACGTCTAGTAGCACTTTAGAAATAAGTAGTAGTAGTAGTAGACTGCCAGCATCTTATTTCTGCCCTATGTCCACATCTCTCCCTCTCTCCTCCACCTCACCCCAGTCCAACATTGCTCTCTCTCCTCCTTCCCCTCAGCCCCTCTCAATCCAAAATCTATCCTTTCTCTTTGCCACCCCCATCAGCCTAGCCAGTGAGCAAGCGAGGAAGGGAAGTGCAGGGAGAAAATGCCGATCCGGCTGCTGACAAGGATGGGGGCGAATAAAATAAATTAATTATGACCAATAAAATTGATCACCCCCACCCGTCAGCAGCCCATTCGGCATCTCTCCCTGCACATCCCTCCCTCGATTGCTTAGATGGCAGCTGCAACACAGCATGTCTATATGCTGCTGCTGTGGAAGCTCCCTCTGACCCATCTCACCTCCTCTGACAAAATTTCCTGTTTCCTCAGGAACAGAAAGGTCAGACGGAGCTTCCATAGCAGGCAGTGTAATAGTTTGAGAGATAGCGGGTCCCAGCTCAAGGATGGTAAGGTATAAGACTGCTGCCACAAAATCTATCAAAACTATGGCCCACAACCAGGCCAGGAATATGATGCCCTAGAGCAGAGGAGTAGTCTACACCAGCAAGGAGAAGAGAATTACGTTTTTTCACTGTGAGGGAAGAGCAGGAGGAGAAATCCCTTTCAGAGAGACACAAGCAAAGCATATGGGAAGTCCTATGGAATTCAGGAAAGGAGAGGGTAAGGCAGTTCTGGCCAGTGGAAGACCAGAAAGAGGGACCCAATCAGGAGAAGATAGACAGGAAGCAGAGCGTTTAAGGGGTCTTTTCTTAGGTTGATAGGGAAAAGGAGGGAGTTTTCCAGAAGTCTCTGAGAAGTTTGAGAGAATGGAACAGAGGAAGAACCTATGGATATTACTGATGGGACAACCAGGAAGAAATGGAGGTTGAGCCGTATGAAACCTAAGGTTTTGGCTGTTTGCGGAAACTTCTGTAGGAAGCCTGTTGGGGAGGCAACTAACTGGCTTGTGAAAGCAAGTGAGTGGTGGCCTTCCCTCCTTTTTCCTGGCTCATACTGACAGGGAAAAGGTCTTTTGACAAGTGGACCTGAAGGGACTGTGATATATATATATATTTTTTTTTAAATAGCAACTCTTTTGGGAATCAAAGAGAAACCTCTCCCAAAGAAACTCAAAAGTGGAAGCAACAGTTATATGAGAGGCTGGACAGATATTCGGGTGTGTGTGTGTGTGTGTGTGTGTGTTTGTGTGTGGTGTGTGTGTGTGTGTAGTTTGTTTTGGTTTTTTGTTTGTTTGTTTTTTTAAACCCTAAGGAACTTGGTTTTGGACTTGGACTTGGTTTGAACTTGGAGAGAAAGGGGTCCTTTTACAAAGGCTCGGTAAAAAAGCGGCCTACAGTAGTGTGGGATGCTGTTTTGGATGCATGCTGGGCCATTTCTTTACCGTGCTGGAAAAAAGTTTGTTTTGTTTTTTTTATTAGGCTGGGAAATAAACGTGCGGCAATTACAACTAGTGAGCGCCTATTTACGGCCTGAGCCCTTACCACCTATTGACTTAGTGGCAAGGGTTCACACGCTACCCACACGGTAACCGTGCAGCGCGCGCCAACTGCCAATAACCGCCATGGTAGAAGATAGAAAATTAATTTTCTACCACAGAATTACCACAAGGCACACAAGCTAGCCCAGCAGTAGTGCCAATTTGACACGCGATAGCCCTCCTGCGCCTTTACAGAAGGGCCCCAAAAAGACATGGTGGTAATTTGCATTTGTGGGGTGTGGGTTTTAATTTGCATATGCTGTGAAGTATGGGATCTTATTTGCACATATCCTCCTTTCTCATTAAATTATTCTGCTTAATGAAGTATCCATTATTTTCAAAGAGATCATGAACTGTGTTTTTCTTTTAAAGGAAACTTGGAGTGGCTGATTTGAAATTTAATAGATATTTCTTTTTCCTCCTCACCCTGAGTATAAGAGTGTAAGAAAAGCGTGACTTGAAACCCAGTTGGTCCTGTCTGTATTGATGCATTATAGCTAGAAGAGTTCTCCCTGAATCCTCTATCCCAGGATGGATTGGAGTGTCCCTCTTTGGAATGCACAGGACATTTTTCTCTTTACATCTACTTTTCTCTCAGTTACTACTTATGGCTCCAGTACACTTTTCTTCTTGGCACTGTCCCTTCCTAATTTGTTTCTCCATCTTAAACCACTGTACACTGCAGGAACACATTGTCCACCATCTGTATTCATCATCTCACCATCTCTTTTTTCCTCTTCCTTTTTCTCAGCTCTCAACCTTAAACATTTCCTTCCTTCTATTCATCATCTCCTTTCTATCTGAATACATCTCGCCGTCGTCGTACCTCTCCTACTCTTCTCCGTACTCTCTTACTCCTTTCTCCTGCTCTCCACTGGGGACATTAATCCCAATCCTGATCCTCCACATCAGCTCTCGTCCTATCCATGCAAACACCTGTCCTCATCCTATCCATGCAATGATTCCGAGATGTCTCCAATCTCATCTCTATTCCCCTCCTCCCCCCCCCCCCTCTTCCCTCCGCTTCTCGTGTGCCCTGTGGAATGCCCGCTCGGTCTGCAACAAACTTCCCTTCACCCATGATCTCTTCATCTCCTGTTCCCTTCAACTGCTCGCCCTAACTGAAATCTGGCTCACCCCCGACGACTCTGCCTCAGTCGCGGCCCAATGCCATGGAGGTTATCTTTTCTCCCACACTCCCTGCCCAGTTGGCCGCGGAGGAGGCGTCGGGTTTCTACTTTCGCCCTCCTGTAGTTTTCAACCCCTCCTCCTACCGCAGTCTCACTGCTTCTCATCCAAGTTCACTCCATCCGTCTATTCTACCCGCTGCCATTCAGAGTTGAAATCATTTACCGCCCCCCTGATAAGCCCCCTCTTCCTTCCTT